>NC_133163.1:23837500-24462500 GCF_040802235.1 Manis javanica | reverse complement strand
GAAGAAAATTAGGTGAATAACCTGTGAAAGGTTATTAGACTGTTAACTAAGAACTCTGAACTACTGTTAAGAGTTTTCCCTACTGTTCATATAAGATACTACTGTTCTTTCCTGTTTTAAATGTTATAGACAAGAAGCCACTTCCTTGCTGTTCCTATGCTATCCATGAAGGCATAATAAGAGATTTCAATATTAAAGACACTTCCCCTTAGATCTAAAACAGAGTCATGTGTGTCTGCATGTGCGTATGTACACACACACACACACACACGAACAGTAAATACCTCAAAAGACTCAAAAGTTTTCATTGTATAACCACCACTCACAACACTACTCAATCTTAAATATTTACTGAATGTCTAGTATATGCCAAGCACTCTTCTAGGTACTGGTTTAAGTAGTAAACAAAAAGGTAACAGTAATCTCTGCCCTTGTAGAATTTATATTTTGGTGGAAGAGACAGCAACTAAATGAGGCAAATGTATAAAATATGGAGTATGTTAGATAGACATTAAAAAATGCTAATGGAAACAAAAATCAAACAAGGAGGGGGTAAAATGCTGGAGTCATGTTAAAATTTAGCTAGAGTGGCCAGGTAAAATAAAGAAGGAAAAGAAAGCATGAGAACTATCCAAAAGACTACCGGAAGGAAGAGCTTTCTGCAGGCAAATGGCAAATGGAATGGCGGAAGGGCAGGATATACTTGGTATGTTCAAGAAACTGCATAGAGGCCAGTGTGGCTGGAGCAGATGAGTGAGGGACTACTAAGCAGTAGGAGATGACACCCAGGTTAAAACGGAGTTGATAAGAAGTGATGGATCTGGATTTTCTGATGGGCCACATGTGGTGTGTGACAGGAAGAAGAATCAAGAACAATTCCAAGGTTTTTAGCCTTAGCAACTGTCATAAAATTGTCATTCATGGAGATGGGGAAGACAACTAACTGGTTAGCAGAGGATGTCAGCTCACTTTCAGATATGTAAATTCTGAGATGCCTTTGTGGAGATGTCAAGTGGGCAGCTAGATATACAGGTGTACAGTTCAATAAGGAAGTCAGCACCTGATACAAATCTGGAAGTTATCAGCACACACAGGTATCGACAGCCATGACAATGGATGAAATCACTAGAGAAGAGGAGTGAGCACAGGTGACAAGACTAAGGAAGAAGACAGCCACACTCACATCTACATCTAGAAGTTGGGCAGATGAGGATACAGCAAGGCACAGTGAGAGAAAATAGCCAGAGAGGCAGGAGAAAAACCAAGCAATTATAATGTCCCGGAGAACAAGTGAACAAATGATTCTGGAAGGAGAGACTCATCGACTGTGTCAAATGCTGCTGACAGACCAAACAAGGTAAAGACTGAGAAAGGACTATCAGGACTAAAAGGACTATTTCGCAACACAGGTATCACAGGCAACCCTGAGAAGAATCATTTTAGCTGAAGCAGTGGGGGCAAAAATCTGACTGGAGTGGGTTCAGTAAATAGTGAGAAGCAAGACACTGGAAACAGATGTCAGGGAACTTTGCTCTAAACAGAAGAAAGAACGGAGCAGAAGATGGAGGAGAAAGTAAGATCAAGAGAAGGCCTTTTTTAAGATAGGAGAAATAACACATTTTAAATGGGAATGACCTAGTAAAGGACAAACTGATGTAAAGCTGACTCACCAGAATTCTAACAGTCACAACTGAATGTGTAATAAACAGGGGCAGGCCCTACTGAATGGCCAGATTTAAGTAGGGCAGATCACTTTTTTATATTTTTAGTTATTTACTACAAAGGTTGTCACAGAATTTCAAAATTCTTTAGTGAGACATATAACTACACCTAAAATACAGCTTAAAACCTAAGGGAACTTCAATATGATTTCTAAAACTGGGATCTAAGAACTACTGAGGGCTTATGGGTAGTCTCAAGGATCCACAAATTCTATTATCATGTTTTAACTTCATTTTCTAAATTTTGACCAACATTTAAAAATAAGTTTACCAAAATGGATTAAAGACTTGAATGTAAGTCATGAAACCATAAAACTCTTAGAAGACAAAACAGGCAAAAATCTCCTGAATATAAGCATGAGCAACTTCTTCCTGAACGCATCTCCTCGAGCAAGGGAAACAAAAGCAAAATGAATTCATGGGACTACATCAAACTAAAAAGCTTCTGTACAGCAAAGGACATCATCAATAGAACAAAAACGCATCCTACAGTATGGAAGAATGTATTTGTAAATGACATATCCGACAAGGGGTTAACATCCAAAATATATAAAGAACTCACACACCTCAACACCCAAAAAAGCAAATAACCTGATTAACAAATAGGCATAGGATACGGAGACAGTTCTCCAAAGAAATTCAGATGGCCAACAGACACATGAAAAGATGCTCCACATCACTAATCATCCGGGAACTGCAAATTAAAACCACAATGAGATATCACCTCACACCAGTAAGCATGGCCAACATCGAAAAGACTAAGAACAACAAATGCTGGTGAGGATGCAGAGAAAGGGGAACCCTCCTACACTGATGGTGGGAATGTAAGCTAGTTCAACCATGTGGAAAGCAGTATAGAGGTTC
Organism: Manis javanica; assembly: GCF_040802235.1. Lineage (NCBI taxonomy): Eukaryota > Metazoa > Chordata > Mammalia > Pholidota > Manidae > Manis > Manis javanica. The sequence continues at coordinate 24,459,915 of NC_133163.1, read as the reverse complement.
CTCAAAAAACTAAAAATAGAAATACCATTTGACCTGGGAATCCCACTCCTTGGAATTTATCCAAAGAATACAACTTCTCAGATTCCAAAACACATATGCACCCCTATGTTTATTGTAGCACTTTTTACAATAGCCAAGAAATGGGAGCAACCTAAGTGTCCATCAGTAGATGAATGGATAAAGAAGATGTGGTACATATACACAATGGAATATTATTCAGCCATAAGAAAGAAACAAATCCTACCATTTGCAACAACATGGATGGAGCTGGAGGACATTATGCTCAGTGAAATAAGCCAGGTGGAGAAAGACAAGTGCCAAATGATTTCCCTCATTTGTGGAGTATAACAAAGAAGCAAAACTAAAGGAACAAAATAGCAGCAGACTCAGAAACTCCAAGAAGGGAGGAGTGGTTACCAAAGGGTAGGGGTGTGGGAGGGTGGGTGCGGAGGGAGGGAGAAGGGGATTGAGGAGTATTATGTTTAGTACACATGGTGTGGGGGATCACGGGGAAAACAGTGTAGCACAGAGAAGGGACATAGTGGATCTGTGGCATCTTACTACACTGATGGACAGTGACTGCATTGGGGTATGGGTGGGGACTTGATAATATGGATAAATGTAGTAACCACATTGTTTTTTCATGTGAAACATTCATAAGAGTGTATATCAATAATACCTTAATAAAAAAATTTTAAAAAAATAAGTTTACCACTTTAATACCCTAACAGTACTCAATTTAAATGTGGAAGGACTTGGGATATGTCAGACAGGACACCAGTTCTTTAACTTTTACATTCTCAGTTAATAGTAAAAATCAGTTCCAAACTGCTGAATGAAAAGGAAAGTGGAATAAAGAAATAAAAGCCTCAAGATTCAAAAGACAAAAAAAGCCTAAGAAAAAGCTACACTGTTGCTCCAAACAAAAATGCCCAACAGGTGACAGGGAAACTCTTACGAACTAAGCACTATGAGTAGTGCAAAGGGAGAAAGTGGTGATGTGCTACAAAACTCTTTCAAAAAGTTTACTTTGGTTATAGCTTCTTACAGTGAGGAATCCCTAGAGTGAATAAAAATAGATGACTGCTGATCAAAGGTGTATGATTAGGCAATAAAAGGGAATGAATTACTGAAATACACTACAACATAGATGAACTTCAAAAATATTATGCCAAGGGAAAGAAGCCAGACACAAAAGAGCACACATTGTATGAAATATCTAAAGACAAAAACAGGATTACTGGTTGGCTGCCTAGGCAGGGGAAGAGGAGAGAAGAGTGGAGTGACTAATAGGTATGGGGTTTCTTTTTCAGATGACAAAAATGTTATAAAATTAGATTGTGGTGCTGGCTGCCACTTCTGTAAATATAAAAACCACTGAATTGTACATTTTAAACAGGTGACCTTTATAGTATGTAAATTACATCTCAATAAAGATGTAGAGCTCTTTTTAAATCCACAGAACTAAAAAGGTGGAACCAACTGATAATCCCCCAGCTTAATACATCAAGCAACTATACTATGCTAAGAGTTTTCGAAGAGACTGTTAAAGTGATAATTATCAGAATGTTCGTGGTAAGCTCTTTCTGAAGGAGGTCAAGAATAAAATCCTTCCAGAAATTCCTATCAATGTATTTCAATCGGTTTCCTTCTTTTGCATCTTGAAAATTAAACTATCAGGATGTGGACATATAATGTCCTTTCCCAGCATCCTATCCCTCCCATTTTTGAATATCTGATTGTGAGCAAACTGCAGAGTTTAGTAAGTTGTGTGGTAACTACCTACCATAATTTATTCCTGAGCCTTCTAGATATTTTCTCATTTCCTCTCTGGATATTAGAACATTTTTATTAATTCAAGTTTTTGCTGTATCTATCACACACGTTTGTAGACTAGTTCTGCCTCACATAAAAAAGAAACAAACCACAGACCGGGAAAAACAACATTCTCATCCAAAACACCACTAATAACAGAGGATCAGGCATAAAGAATTCCAAGACTTTCATGCAATTTATATAAAATAGAACAAACTCATGCTAACTCATTTTTATTAGTGGGACCCTGTGATTCAATTCTACCTAAAGTAACATAAGAATCACCAGCATGACTAATTAAAATGGGCTCTCTTCTGTGAAGGAATGAGGACGTAACTAGGAATGACACAGTGAAATGAAGAAGTGGAAACATTTGCATTTTATGAGAGCAAGCACTTTCTCTTACCTCTTTCTAGTGTTAACACTTTAAAGCTTCAGTACCTTCCTCACTATATCTAATACAGCATCAGAAAACAAATGATCTAGCATAAGGCTTAACAAGTCTTCCTTTTCCTTTAAAAGCTGAGTTTTTATAGGAAAATGGCAGAATTCAGCCATTTTACCTGCTACTGTTATCTACTACAAAAATCCTATTGAAATGAATTTGAATAAATTAGTACAGCCCTTCTCTAAAACAAACTGTGGAAGCAAATGTCCCCTTCTGTCCCAATTTCCTATTAGAATTATTACTTGGTTAACTGTATGCTACTCAGTTTATATTTTTGTTCCCCATCTGCATACAATTCAAGCACCATTTACCTGTGCAGTGCTTTGCAGAAGTCTGTAAGTTTGAATGAAGTATTTGTTTCCTCAACAAAACTCTTAAACTACTTAATAAAATCTATGCGTTCCAATTCTGTAACACAAAGTTAAGTACACAGAGGCAGCCCCAATACTTAAACAGTCAACTTACCCTCTGATAACATGAAACAAATTCCAAAGACAATGACTCATTCATGAAGTAATTCTGGTGCACCCTTACTGTACCATTCATCTGTCACACTCTGACAGAGCACACCAGCTGTGCCAACTCTGTCAGCCCCTGCTCAAAAACTGCTCAGGATTCCTCACTGCCTATCATTTAGTTTGACATTTAAAACACAATTTCTCATACATTCACATTTCAGGTTCTCCCAAACATTCCTCATGCCTATACTATCCCCTCAGTCAGGAATGCTGTCTACACCACAATCAGAATTCCCCCTGACCCACCAGTTCTGCATGTCAATTACCAGATCTCTACACTGCATTGATACTAGGAGAGGTCCTTTCAGGTAAAGATTTCCTAATTTGAATACATGAATAAAACTTCAGCTCCCATATCAGCCAGTACCACCATCAACTCAGTGTATTAGGAAGATACTGGCCTGTAAACAAGTAATTAAAATACCATACAACACAGTAAGTCTCAAGTAAGCTATAACTTATAATAAGGAAGTCATAACTGAGGTATGTAAAAAAAAAGTCAACATGTGAATGCACTCTAGCTGAAAGTCTCTTAGGGATGTACGGGGGCAGAAAAAAGGAGAATCAAAGCAATTTTTAAATTTCTTCTGGTTTTCAATAATGAAAATTAGTTTGACCTCATTACTAGACTTCATTCTGAAGACCAGAGCTTTGCTTGCATTAGGAATTCATAACAATATCTCTTTGATGAATTAACTTGTAGGCATTTCAGGGCAGGAAAAGGGTTGGTCAACTTGTGGTCCTGGAGCTGAGGGCGGGGTGCCGAATGGTTGAGAAGAGAGAGAAGAATGCCATATCTGGGTTCTCCCAGGACATAACCCTCAATCCACATGCTGACTGGTTCTGCCTTCCTAGCACTGAAGAGGTCTTTTCCTTTCCTGTTTCTTGATGCTCTCCTCCCCTTCTCCCGTGTGATGCCATCCATTCCCAGTGTTTACCGGCTCCTCTCTCAGTGGTGACCCTGCTGCCATCACATCTCCTCTCTCCTTTAGCATCCCACAAAAGTAAGAGATAGCATGGACAAAATAAAAACCTTCCTTCTGAATCCCTTCTCTAATCCAGTACATTCCCTAGGCTGGAGGATAGCCTCTCTATATTTCACATGCTAAGAGCAAACAAGTTTGTTTTTAGTAAAATGAGGCATTTTTTAACTAATTTTATTTATTTTTGAGAAAAGGTAATCATGCTATTATAGAGAATTCTAGAGACATAAGGAGTATAGTGAGAAAAGTGAAGTTAAGTAAATGAGGTCCTACTTCTCAGAGACAACCATTATCATCTCTCTTTACCATTATTAAAACAAGATTGTTTTCCACTGTAAACAAAATAGCTCAGCCACATTCTGTTTTAGGGCATCTTTGTTTTAGGGTGAGGAGCTGATCTGTAAACCAGACATCTATACATAAGGTGTCTATGAGAAAACACATGAGTTCTGAAAAGCACAATTTTTTCAGAAGACTGTAGATACATCTTGGGATACAGTATGGTATCATGAACAGAAAGAACATGGCTTTTGGCATTTCACAGACCTGTGTCCGAATACCAACTCTGACACTAGGTATCTTAGGACACATTACTCAACTTGTAATTTTTAGCTTTCTTATACATAAAATAGGAAGAATCTTGTGATGATTATATTAAAGACATGTTAAATGCTTTTAATTTCTCCATGCCTTTGCCTTATTTTCAGCTTTCTTTGTGACATTTTTTCATTAACTTCATCAGGAATATTTTTATTTTAATGTAAGCCAAAATTTCTAAAGAAAAAAATGCATGAAAATACCAAGATTTCTATAAAAAGCTTCCAGTTACAAAATCAAAGAATCTCTAACACTTACCTGTTGTTCTTCTCTTTCTGTTGCATGGTGACACTTTTCAATTCTCCAATGCCTCAAAAAATCTCGAAGATATCCAAAGAGAGTGAGTACACCATACCCCACGTAAGTAAGCACGGCGACCAGCATTGGTGTTTCCTCAAAAGCTTCATTAAATGGTCGTTTATATAGCCCTCCATTTTGTGTAACATGATGGATCTAAAAGGGAGATTAAAATGTTTATTTCAATCACAGTAAGAAAAAGATTACTGCTTAGTCTTTCTTGTCAGTGGTAACACAAGTAATCAGGACTGCTTAAAATCTAAGTCCTTACAGATTTGCATTAAAAAAATCCACTAAGATACAAGAAGGACAAAATTGTTTTCAATGGAAATAAGTTGTAAGTCGCACGTATTTCAGATGAACAGCAAACAAGAAAAATAGAGGGAAGACTGCTTCAGAACAAGGCTCAATGATTTCTATCATTATTTGATTTTTTGAACTAAATCCTAAGATGCATAATCTCCTTTGTTCTAATAAAGAAAATAGAAAACATAAATTAACAAAGAGAAAGCCTATCCTGAAAAACAATATATCAGCTTACAAATGAAGTATCAAATTTAAATTTCAGTTTTAGAATAAAATTAATTTGTAAATGTTTTACTGCTATATATTCTTAAAGCCACCCTGCCATAGTGTTCCAAATAATTATCAGCAGTAGGTCTCTGCGGAAACACATGGTTTATACTAGTCTTTCTTGTCAGTGGTAACACAAGTAATCAGGCACAAAAGCAAAACATAAGAGTGGTGCAGTATTGTATAAAAGTAGAAATAAATCCAACACAAGAGGAAAACCTGTTAAGAGTGATCAGTAACCGTCAAAATCATTCTCTCCCACTTAATCTTGACCTAAGTATCCATTTCTAGATATTTATATTATCCCTGGTTTCATCATTTGGGATACTTGAATTTTACTATATGAATAAAAAGCTACTGTACTTCTGATCTCACGGCTTAAAGCCTTATATTTTTTTACCTACTTTAACGGAAATCTTATTGTACAGAAAAATTCCACTAGAGAAGTTCATGTGTTAACTTTTATCTTTTTGAATGAGATGGTCAATCACAATCTACCAGGTGCATTATTTTCAACTGAACACTGTACCAGTTACGAAAAGTCCCAAAGGAATAAAAGATTCTTTCTTGGCCTCTCAGGCAACTTGATCTAGAGCTAAATTTATTTTAGAATATTGTATCCTAGTAATGTTAGTTTGGGGAAGTTTCTTGAATGTTGTTAAGTCAGAACATTTTGGAAAGAAACTGTTGTATTTGATAAAGAAAAGGCATGGCACAATACATGGAATCTAGTGGTACTGATTCCATTTGATGGCCTAAGGAACTTCTGAAAACTGTGAAACTGGTTTAGGTCATCATCTCTTCCCCAAAGGGGTGGAAGTTTGTGTGTCAATATTTACTACTTAAGACTTATAGACACTGAGAAATGACTAGTGGTTACCAAGGGGGAGGGGGTGGGGTGGCAGGAATAAAGGGGCACAGTAATTTGCAATCACAATATAAGTTGATCATGGAGACTGTTGAAGCACTGTGATGTACATTGGAAACCAACATAAACAACACTTTAATAAAAAAAAAACCCACTACTTAAACTTTTATGCAGGAGCAAGGCTGTAATGTTCACAATGTTATTATGTTTAGGACATAATAGTGAGCCAATATCTGAAGATAGGAAATATTTTAATATTAAAAATTAAACATATAAACATATTAAGTTGGACAAAGCAAAATCAAAAGCACTTAAAACACAATAAAAAAACATTCTGATCATGTGTTTTAAAAACTATATCTAAAAAATGTTGCCATAGAACACTGTGTTTAATACCAGTTCCCAACTCTCCTTAACTTTGAAATTGTTTAAACTGTTCTCTCGCAATTGAACATACTCGTAAAAAGTAAGGCACTTTTCAGAATTCCTACGTCTCTCATATATACATGACAGATTTATGTGTCAGGAATGCTGCAGGTGGATTTCTTTAAAAGATATCCGCCTTGACTTCAGACACACCCAAACCAGCAGGGCCAAGTAAATTCATATGCTTGGCTGGACTATCTAGGAAGGAGGAAGTTAAATCATTAGTTTGCTTTTAAATATTGTGTGATTCCATCATGGCCTAATTTAAAATTAAATGCATCTTAAGGAATTGAGATTCAATTATGAAATAACTTCTGGAATGTGGCCTCAGTCAAAACACAGGTCACTCTCTGATCATTCAGGGTGAGAATGGACAAACTGATAATGCAAACCTCTGATGGGTGAAAAAGTGTTAGGACCCAGAGAGAACAAAATTACTTGATCTTCAAGTACTGATGCTCATTTTATCTCTGACATGATTCAAATAACAACAATGATATTACCATCTTATACATGTATAATGTTCCATAAGGGAAGACACCAGGCTTACTTTGCTCATTATCTAGTACTCAGGATAGTATTTATTAAGTGCTAACAAATAGTAAGTACTAAATAATGTTTCCTTACTACTAATAGTATTACAGAAAGTAGCACCTTACGGGAACTCAATGAATATTTACTGAATAAATAAAAATACACATTACACTCTTCGGTCTTTCAACATTAAGCATCCTGTCATAAAAAGGGTTAAGTTTCAGGGATCACACAATTAATATTAGGACATTTCTAGAACCAGATCTCACACCTTTTAGTGTTAACTGGACTGGAGATCAAATTCACTCTAAACAAAACATGGGCTGCAAACTTATGATGTATTTCATACTCTGGATTCATCACCATCCAAGAAGGCTCTTCTTAAGAGGCCTCTGAGTTATTCTAACTTTTGAGAATTAGAATGTCAACAAGGCGATCAAGAAAAACGTTAGTGTATTACTCCCTTCAAGTAAAAAAACAGGTATCTTTCTATTCAGATTAAGCAGACAAGAGTGTGATGCTGTTACTAGTATTACTCAAGGGATGACTTAAGAACTCCAATGAATACGATAGGTTTGCTTCAACAGTAGTATTTTCTTCAAGAACATGCAATAGAGTAAAAAGGCAAAGGAAAAAAATTTTTTTTTCAGTCAAGACTACAAGTAAGTACATCATCATAAAACACATTCAGGATTGGGAGGGTGCAGAATCAAACCAGTAAGTCATTTTGTTCACAAGTCTATTAAGGATCACAGTCATATTTATCAAGCAGCTGAAAAGGGACTTTTAACCAAAGCAATAATGGGAAGGTACAATCAGAAGATAAACCACAAATATAACATATATGCACTATAATCACCTGGAGAGATACAAGGAAGTGGAATGAGGAGATGTGGGAAGGAAGCATACTTTCTACTTATACCCCTCCAAACCAATTTATTTTCATTTTTAAGAGTATATATTACTGAATCTTAAGTTATCATTTTATTTTTTAAATGTTTAAACTGAATTTTCTCACGGGTTTTATTCACTATTTGGAGTAAAACAATTTAAAAAGTGACATGACTCTCATCATAACCTCAGGTCATCTATCTATACAGACTCTCTAGAGAATTCTTAACTACTTGTTAGTTCTCAAATAGACTTTACATGCTATAGTGAGTATGTACAAATACACAGTTCCATCCCAGCTTTCTCAGAACTCTAAATTGACGTTTCCACCTGCCTCCTGTATTGCTCCACTTAGACATCCCCAACTCAACAAGTCTAAAGCTGAGCTTCTCTCACCATCCAAACTCCTCCCTCAATTAAAACCTGATCCTCCTCCAGTACTGCCTACCTGAGGGACAGCATCACCATCCAGACTACCCAGTCTCCCAGGTTTGGAGTCATCTTTAGCTCCACCTTATTTTCAGGCTTCATTCTAGATACAGTAATGAATTTTTATGTTCAAGACCTTCATGTGGGGCACCAGGAAATTTTAAGGCCACTGGAAATGTTCTACATCTTGAAAGAGGTATGAGAGACATAGTATACACACAGGTTAAAAAAAAAAAACCCTGGAGTTGTACATCTAGCATACTTTATGCACTAAACAGAATGTATGTTACTCCTCAATTTTAAAAAAAACCCACTTTAATGCCTCTTCCTCTGGTGGACCATCGCAATAGGTGCCTTCCTCTGGTCTCCATGCTACCAAGACCCTCCCCAACACTCCAATTATCCCTCAGCCACACCAAACTTCTTGCCACAGTATTTCCAATAAAAATCCTCCCCTAGAAGGAGTGAAAATCTTCTAACAGTGGTAAGTCAATAAATAATGTCCAATACTGAAAAGTCAAGAAACAGTAAAATCAGCATGTTAGTTAGAAATATGGAGGCAGACACTAAAAGAATTTACTAAAATAGAAAGTAGTTGCTTCTGAAGATGGAGAAAAGGGATAGAAAAGAACAGAAGACTGCTGTATATTTCATAATAAGCCTTGTGGAACTATCTGATGCTTAAAACCATGTGCTACAGGTAAAAGACTGTTAAGAATTCTTAGATCTTACAGAACTGGACCACAGAGTTATTTGGCTGTCAATGGGCACTATTTTCAAGGCAAGGAAAGAGTAACTCCAAAGGTGATTCAGAGACCATCAGGGTTCCCTCCTCAGTTTCAAAGGCAGGAGTTGGCATTGGAGTGGGAGAAGGGAGGACCATTACCTCTGACTCAATAGGTAAGAGCCTGAAAGGGGCAACCCAAAGCCTAGGGGAGGTGGGAGAAAATGAACCCCACCCAATAATTGAGAGGGCAGAGTATCAAAGCAAATAGATTATTCTTGAGTCTTAAGATCTCATGGAATATACCTTGCTAAATTTTGGACTTGGCTGGGACCTACCACCACTTACCTTTTCTTTCTTTTTTTTAATTAGAGTATCATTGATATACAATCTTATGAAGGTTTCAAATGAACAACATTATGGTTTCCACATTCACCCATATTATCAAGTCCTCACCCCCACGCCACTGCAATCACTGTCCATCAGCATAGTAAGATGCTATTGGGTCATTACTTGTCTTCTCCGTGCTGTATTGCCTTCCATGTGACCTATGCTACCACCACTTTCCGCCCTCTGAATCTCTCCCTTCTGGTAATGGGAATGTCTACTCTGTCTGTCCCACCATATTATTTTGGAAGCACATAATTTACTTTGTGTCGTTTCAGGGGATTCCTGAAACCTCTGTCCAGGATCATCCTTCCAAGTCAGCTTACAGTGCAATCAAAACTTAACTTTTTTTCTTTTCTGAAACTAAAGAAGCCTCACAAATGGAAAGGAATTCTCAGGACGAACTGATATCTTGAGCTTCACTCGTGCCAGATTTAGGTAAGTTAAATGAGACTTTGGACTTCGAAACTGATGATAGAAAGTGTTAAGACTCTGGGGGCTGTTAGGGTTAAATGGCCACATTTTGCATGAAAGGACACGATTTTGAAGGGAACATGGGCAGAATATTACAGTCTGAATGTTTATATCCCCCACCCCATTCATATGTTAAACCCCAGAGTGATGGTATTTGGAAGTGGGACCTTGGGGAGGTGATTAGGTTTATGTTAAGTCATGAGGGTGGGCTCTCATAATGTGATTAGTGCCCATATAAGATGAGGCAGAGATCTCCACCGAGGAAAGGCTATGTGAGCACATTATGAGAAAGTGGCAGTCTACAAGACAGGAAGAGGACACTCACCAAGAACCGAATCTGCCAACACCTTTATCTTGGACTTTCCAGCCTCCAGAATGATGAGAAATAAATACGTGTTGTTTAAGCCACCCCACCTACGGTATTTTGCTATAGCAGCTCACACTGACTAAGACAGTTGTAAAAGAACTTAAGGCATACAACCTATTCTCAATTGGTTCAGTTAAAAATAATTGTGAGTGTGTGTGAGTCTATGGAGAGGGAGAATGGTGGAGAATTTTCTTCATGAACCATTTGTGAGTCAGCTGCAGTTATAATAATGCAGCTTTATCATTTAATACTTCTTCAGTATTTCTCAAAAACAAAGACATTCTCTTAGATAAAACTATAGAATTATCAAAATCAGGAAACTGAAAATATTCATATCTAGGCTACAGCCTTTATTTCGATTTTGCCAGTTGTTCTAATGACGTCTTTTATAGCAAAACAAAGTCCTGGATCATGTGTTATATCCTGCTTCTTTAGTTTCAGAAAAGAAAAAAAGTTAAGTTTTGATTGCACTGTAAGCTGACTTGGAAGGATGATCCTGGACAGAGGTTTCAGGAATCCCCTGAAACGACACAAAGTAACTATGTAATGACCAATAATAGGGCAGTAATCACTGGGAAAGAGAGGTGTCCATTTCTGATATAAATACAAAATCACATAAACTGATGTTTTGAGGCAAACAATCACATTCTGGCTGAATGTGACAGTAGGATGGCAGAACCTGCCCTATCGCCACAGAACCCACCCACCTGGTGGACAGTTTAGAACAGTTTTAAAAAATTTTAATTTCCAACATGAAACACCCATTATTCTTCAGCAATCAAAGGACTGTTATCATGCCTTTTCCTTTAAATGAACTCTATTCATTCCCAGTGTTGCTATTCTGTTGTTCCTTAAAATCACTTCTGCTGAAATGGTCTTTTCTTGGAATTTTACTGAAGTGTACTGCCTCTCCCTACTGCATGCCGCACATACTAGAGAAAATAGTCTGGGGCTTTGTGCTTGTCATACAAGCTATGCCACACTGACCATATATTTCTAGAAGAGTCCTCCTTTTTCCAGCCAGTAAAGTTTGAAAAGTAGAGAATCCACATTCTTTTTTGCAATCAGGACAAATTCCCTAGCTGTGCAATAAGCATCTTACATGGAATGGACTGAGAAGTGCTTCCAAAGCTAGTGATAAAACAGACTTATATTTTGACGTTACTGTTGTCTTATTGAAAGCTCAAAACTGGGGGCCTCCGAGTATATCTGCATGGGAACGTTTCAGTCCAGTGGCGTTCTGTGCACTCTGGCAGTGGTGTTCTGTATGGGAGTCACCGCTCTCACTTGCCACCCACGTCTTCTCTGTAGCAGTCTCCTATCTCCAGATAAGTATCATGGAATAACAGATGAATATAACAGGAGATTAGAGTAGGAGTGCAGCTCTGCCACAGGCTCTGCACCTTCCTCTGAGTTCTCTCCCACCTCTGACATGTTCTGGGCTGTGACACCATGCCCTTCACTCTGTGGTTTTGCAGTGGACACCAGCTGCAGAGACGACGTGGTTCACATCAATTTCCCTGCTCTGGCAAACTCCCTGATACACAAGGGTGGGCCCCTGGTGGTCACATCTGTGCAGTATGACCCTGTTTCCTGGGTCGTAAGTGACTGACACAGTGGTGGGCACCTATGCCAAAATTAACCTAGCAGCCCTCTCACAGGGATTTAAAATTTCAGTGGGTAAAGAGTCTGAAGGGCACAGGGCCTCCAAAGTCCTGAAGAAAAGGTTGATAAACTCCCACCACTGAGGTCTCAAGTTCTGTGCTATTTCTGCCTCTGTGACTTTTCTGAGTTGTTCATCAATTCCTCCCCATTTTATTTTCCCCCAGGATCTATCATCTTTGCAATAAAGCACCTTTTTCTTTAGCTAGAATTAGTTTCTGTTGCAATTAACTGAAAGAAATATAACAGATATAGATTGTATATTAAAATCTCCTGGATTTCTTTTCTACACTCAATGACTGGGCATTTATGTTAGCACAACATGCAAACTTTTAGGTTTGAGTACTTTTATTTAAATGGCTCTCAACTTTGTCAGTTTTATGCATTTGGAATACTGTTACTATACTATCTAGGATAAGGAATACCTGATTCAAAATTATTAGTAGGCACTTGCCTATATTAAGGGACACAGATGCTAATCCCCTTCTATAGATGGCCTCTAAGCTTGCATTAATTCACCTGAAGAAAGACCAAAAAAAAAAAAAGAAAGAAAGAAAAAAAACAGAACTACTATTTTTTAAAAGGGCAACAGAAGACTGCAATCAAAATTCAGACAGCACTTGTCTAAGTTTATCTAACTATAGAGAACATGCCCATTACCATTAAACAAGACTATTTCATGATAGAAAAATCACAAACTAAAAGGGAAATAGTAGATTATTTAATATACGAGTTTAAGAAAATTAGCTATTTAGGAAAAAAAACTAGTTAAAACTTCTGTTTATATTACACTGTGAAGAAACCACTAACTAGCTCCCTTATACATTCTCCGTATCATCCCTTCAGTAATACAATTGCTCAGTTTTAGCTGGGTACATGGCCACCCAGCCAGATACAGTCTGTATTTCCCAATCTCTTTTGCAGCTAGGAGTATCCGTGTGCTGAAATTCTGGTCAGTAAGAAATGAACAGAAGTGATGGGTCAGGACAGGATTACACCCTTTAAAACAGCAATTGCTTTCCCTCCATTTCATCTTCCCTCTGCCTCTGGCCTGCAATGTAGATGTGGATGAAGATTCAGATGCTAATGTAGACATCTTAAAAACTGCAGAACAACAAAGATGCCTCATAACCTACCTATACAGGATGACCTGTTCACCTCCAGACTCTACAAAGAGAAATTCCTATCTTGTTTGAGCAACTGTATTGTTGTGTCACGTTTATAGCAACAAAAACAAAAACAAAAAAAATCAAAAAACAATATTTAGACTTTCACTTCCAGGTTGGAGTTAACAGGTAGAGAGACAAGCCATCTCTTTAACAGAACTAGATAAAACTATACAGAATACTCTAAACAAGAAATAGTTTTAAAGACATTGAATAATTGTCTTCTATGCAAAGCAAAGAGGACAAGATGACCTAAAAATCTAGAAAGTAAAGAGCCTTTCCTTAGTGAGCTGAAACTGCCAGTTATTTTCTCTCTTAGTGGTATTTGCATAGTTTGAGCATGGACTGATGGTAACTGAGCTTGCCATAGGCAGAAGAACTCTACCAAGAGAAAGAAAAATAAGTGGAGATTAAAACAGCTTTATAGGAGGTATAACAGCTTGAGTTATAGAAAAGTCCCAGATATAAGCCCAGTTTTCTGCATAGGGCATTTACCAAGAGCTGAAGAAGCTGGAGAGCTAGAGTAGAAATGTGACTTGAAATCAACCACATTACAATGCTTAGGAAATAAAGTCATACTAGAGGGAGGGGCCGGCAGCAAATACACAATGGATCCCATCCTTGACACTCACCATGCTCACTAGAATGGACTGAACCACCTGAAAGCTTCAGTCCAGCCCCATCGAGCTCAACTCCCAGTTAGAAAGCAATGCTCAGCCCCTCACCATATCTAAGACAGCAAAAGACAAAAACACGGACTTTAGTCTCTGCAGGTCTTTTAATGTCCAGTAATTAATCAAAAACTTCTACATTCCCAGGAGAGGCAGGGAGGGAATATTAATGTGACTGAGAGAGCAAGAAGGCACAGTATACAGCAGTCTACACATTCACCTCTCATTATTTCAGTGCTGCTAGCCTTAAGAAATCTTTCATTGATCTTCCCCCTCTTTAAATTCCTTATGTTCAAAAATGGAGAGCCCTCCTGTTTAATTTTGAACATTTCCAAAGCTGCAAAAACAATTTTCAAACATCAAAGCCTATTCTAGGAACCCAGAGCCCTCATTATACCAAGGAGCTTAAAATCATCATAATCATTTACTTCTTTTCACTTCTTCAACAAATATTTCATTTCTATCCATAAGTAAACATCAGGAATTATACTCCATATTTGATGATACAAATAAAAGATAATCTTTGCCTTCAAGAATTCTGCAGTTTTTTTTCTTTAGAGAAAAAGTATGCAAAGATCAACATGATTTTTGAGATAAAAGAGAATAAAGAAACTCTGAAAGAACACTGTCTAAAGGAATTTGCATTTAAATATGCAGGATGAAAAATGCACACAAAGTAAGGAGCATTTCTTTTACAAGTGATTCTAAAGCTATCTCACTCTTCCTCTTCACATGACTAAATGACCAAATTAAGGAGATTAAGTAATCTACCCACAGTCACAAAAGAGTTAAATTAGAAGTTGGCACTAGAATTCAAGTTAAACCCCATTTATTGCCATTTCTTAGTCATATTCCTGAGATTTTTCTATGAATCACATTTTCCTTTATTTCAGAGATACTGTAGGATCTGAAAAATCAAAAGTTAGCATAAGTGCATAAGTACAGCCATCTTAAAGGGTTAAACACCACCCTCTAGCCTAGGAGAAGGAAAATTATTAGAATCTTGAAAAACAAATTAGTCAGCCAGTGTTAAATGTAGTGACCTTCAGTTAGCTAACCTCAAATCAGTTAATCATGAACACCAGGTGGTGGGCAGCTGCGGCCTTCAGACTGCTAACCTTGGTCGGATAGTCATGCATACCAAGCTTATCTTGCTGAAACACTGTGTAAGAAAATACTGTCTTTTTGAAAATGCTATGCTATAAAAACCTCTGGCTTTCACTGTTCGGGGTCCTCGTTGAGACCCGCTGCGTCGGGCTAACTTGGACCCCTGCTAGCTGGTTCCTGAATAAATTCCTCTTGCTTATTGCATCAAGAGACGCCTTTCGTGAGTGATTTGGGGCAGCGTCCTCCTCTGGGAAAATCCAACAATACTACAACTTAATCTAATTGTTTTAAAATCAAAGTTGCTTCAAAATTAGAATTTCACTTTAAATTCATCCTTGTGTTCATTTTTGCTTATAATTAGCTGTTTCTGCTATTCATATTATTAGCTATACTTGGACTGAGATGAATAGTTGTATGAGTTTCCTCTACTGAGAAAACATCTGTTTTGGGGGAACCAGAACTAGCACTGACTTAGTTTTCCTGGAAATAACCTGCTTCCTTTTCCTATATACCAGCCAAGTCTATACTGGAGGTGATAAAGATATTACCCTTTAGCACACAGAGCAGAGGTCAACAGACAGTTGTATTACAGCCTAATTGGTGATCACAAACCAGGTTTCTAAGCCCAGCTTCTCAACATTTCAAATCAAGATGAGAAAGGGAGGCATGGCAGGAAGTCAGTGCTGACTTGAAGTACCAACCAGCGACTCAGAAGACAATGGGAAGAGGTGTTAGAAGAGCTAATGGGAAGTTAATAAAATATTCTAGGGTGTGTCCGTGCCATTTTCAGACCATCAAGACCATCGCTGGCCTCTTCCTACTCCTCAGGAGCCATCATCCCTAATAATGAGAACATTCAGTATGCCCCTACTGTTTTTAACACCCCGCCCCCTGTAAACCTGAAACACTAACAATTACACTATGGGTTTCTTTAACGGCACGTGTACCACAATCCATTTTTCACCTATGTTTATAACATTATTTAAGGAAACTGGTTTTTGTCAACCAGCAAGTACATATGAGGTATCATACTATAATAAATACAAAAAAAGAGAAAAATATATTCAACACCTAGATTTTTCAAAACAGCCAGTAGCTACTATGCTTTAGATTTTTTTCCCCATTAAATAAAGCACTAATGTTATCATTCATTCTTTCATTCATTCACTTACTCCATTAATATTTATTAAGCCTGTGCTATGGGCTAGGCATTATCTGAGCACTAGAATTACTACCACACACTGCAGAGAGAGAGACAATAAATAAGAAAATAGAGATACAATAAAATATCAGGCAGTTGTGAGAGCTATAATCAGAAAAAAAAAAAAAAGGGCAGGGACAGAGGAGAGCATTTCAGACAGGACCGGCAGACATCCTCCCCGAAGGAGGCTAGGGGAAGGCCACGGCCTACACGGAGTGGAGAGAAGAACTAAGGAAAAATGTCTTCCAGGCTGAGGTAACTGAAAGGTAAAAGTCCCTGAGGCAGGTGTGCTTGATGTGTTCTGGGAAGAGCAGAAAGGCCACCTTGGCTGGAGTGCAGCGACCTGGCAGGATATGAAATTAGAGGGGTGTGGGAGAGCCAGATGATACAGGGCCTTGGAAGCCCATAGATACTTTACATTTTGTTACCAGTGATAAGAGGCCTTCAAGAGTGTGTCATGATCGGCTTAAATTTAAGAAGTCTGCCCTAGGGAAATGCTATTTCCCTACTTCCCCAAAGGTATAAAAGCTACCCTCAATTTGTTGTTTATCATTTCCATGCATTTTAAAAATACCTTTACTATATCCATAGCCATACATAATATTGGCCTTGCATGTTTTAATCCTTATATACTTACTGTATCTTTCTGCAACTTTTGCTTAACAACATATTTCTGAGATATACCCACATTCATAATACAGACCTAGCTTCATGTTTTCATTGCTGTATAGTATTACACTGCATGAATACGTCATGCTGGTTTTTCTTATTTTTTTTTCCATTCTCCTACTAATGAACATAAGGCTATTTCCAGTGTTTTGTTATTGCATTTTTACAGTAAACATTCTTAAATGTCTCCTTGTGTCCATAAGCAGAATTTCTTGGGAAGACAGTGTTATGGGCTGAACTCATCCTCCCAAAACTCATTATGTTGAAGTCCTAACACCCAATACCTTTGACTGTAGTTGGATGCAGAGTCTTTAAAGAGACAATTAAGTTAAAGGTCATTAAACTGGGCTCTGAGGTCATTACAGAGGGCTGTAATGCAATATGACCAGTGTTCTCATAAGAAGAAATGTGAACAGAGAGGAAAGACAATGTGATGAAGACAAAGGGAGAAGATGGTCACCTACACGTCAAGAAGAAAGGCCTAGAAGAAACCAACCCTATCCACATCTTGATCTCAGACTGTCTGAATTATGAGAAAATACATTTTTATGAATTAAGAGAAAAGACACTTCTGTTGCTTAAGCCAACGAGTCCATGGTACTTTGTAATGGCAGCTCTAGCAAAATAGAAGTGTTCAAATTGTGGGTTACAACCTATCAGTGGGTCACAATATCAGTTTACTGGTTTGTGATTTATAATTTACAGCATTTAAACTTTCAGTTAAAAACATATATTGAGTGGTTCAGGATAAAGACTAACACACTGTGTTGCACTCTTCAAGGGTAAGTACTCATTTAAGAAACTTTTGTTTCAGTTGTATGTATGTATGTATACATAAAATATACATATTTTATGTGTGTATTGATATTAAAATGCTATTTCTTAGTGTAGGTCAAAACAAAAATGTTTGACAACCTCTGCTATCCTACACACCTAGATACAGGCATTAGTAGGGCAATCATTAAGAATGTGTGTATTTCAACTTTTCCAAAAATTATCAAATTGTTTTCCAAAGCAATTGTACCAATCTATACTAAGAGCAGTTAAATACTGCTACATATCAAGTTCCCACTGCCATACATGATGGTCAACATTTAATGCTCATATTTTTATAGCTTTCAAAATGGCAAAGAGGAAAACAGTATCTCACTGTTTTAACTTACAGTAACTTGAAGACTGGTGAGAATGAGCATATTTACAGACTTATTTTCAATCAGGTTTTCTTCTTCGGTGACTTGCTAGTTCCTATCTTTCACCCATTTTTCTACTGGGCCGCATGTTTGTTGCTTGTTGATTTGCAGGGCTTTGTAGTCTGGATACTAACTTTTTACCGGTAACGTGTTCCAAATATTTCCTCCTAGCCCAGAGCTTATTTTTCAGTTTTGGTGTCACTTTGTGGGGTCATGTTGTGCAGAAAGAAGGCTTCTGTTTTTCAAATAACAGTTTTATTGAGATATAATTTAACAATATGCCATTAGATTTACCCTTTCCAAGTGTACAAGTCAGTGGTTTTCATTACATTACACAGTGATGCAACCATCACCATAACTTAATTTTAGAAAATTTTCATCACCCAAAAAGAAACTCCACACCTATCAGAAGTTACTCCCCATTTCCCCTTTCCCCCAGCTCCTGGCAATCTCCTAATCTAGTTTCTTTCTCTATGGATATACCTATCCTGGACATATAAGTAGAATCATACAGTGTGGAACCTTTTATGTCTGGCTTTTTACACTTACCACAATGTCTCTTTCATCCATGATGTAGCATTTATCAGTACTCCGCTCCTTTTCATGTCTGAATAATATTCCACTCTATGGATATACCATTTTGTTTACCTATTCATTAGTTGATGGTCATTTGGATTGCTTCCATTTTTTGGCCATTATGAATAATGCTGCTATGAACACTCATGTAAAAGTTTTTGTGTCTGTATGTATTCATTTCTCTAGAAAGTAGAGTTGTTGGGTCATATAGGAACTCTGTTTTAACATTTTAAGAACTGTTTTCCAACATGGCTGCATCATTTTATGATCTCACCACCAATGCATAAGGGTTCCAATTTCTCCACATCCTCACCAAAATTGTTACTGTCTGGCTCTTATTTTAGCTATTCTAGTGGGTGTGAAGCAGTACCTCACTGTGATTTTGATTTGCTTTCCCCAATGACTAATAATGTGGAGCATCTTTTTTTGTACTTATTAGCTATTTGTATGTCTTCTTTGAAGAAATATCTATTCAAATACTTTGCCCATTTTAAAATCGTGTTGTCTTTCTATTGTTGAGTTGTAAGAATACTTTATATATTGTAGATAACAAGTCCCTTAACTGCTATATGATTTGCAAATAAATTCTCCCATTTTGTAAACTGTCTTCTCCCTTTCTTGAATGGTGTCCTTGTAAGTACACAAGATTTTATTTTAAACCAATCAAATCATTTATTTGTCCTTTGGTTGCTTATGCTTTTGAGTCATATCGAAAAAAAGTATCTAATCAAATTCACAAAGATTTATATCTTTGTATTTTTCCTAAGAATTTTATAGTTCTAACTTACATTTAGGTCTTTGATCCATTCTGACTTAATTTTTAAAATATGGTATGAGCTAAGAAACCAAATTAGTTATTTTGCATGGAAATATCCAGTTGTCTCCACACCACTTGTTGAAAAGGTCATTCTCCCCAACCCCAATTTATCTGACACTTTTGTAGAAAATCAGTGACTCTAAATACAAGGATTTATTTCCTGACTCTCAATTATATTCCATTAGTCTGTATGTATATATACTTATGCCTGTACCACACTGTCTTGATTACTGTGGTTTTATAGTAAGTTTTGAAATCAGGAAGAGTTCTCTAACTTTTTTCAAAACTAATCTTTTGGGTTCCTTACATTTACATATGAATTTTAGGATCAGTTTGTTGATGTCTCTAAAAATGTCAGCTTGCATTTTGATAGGGGCTGCACTGAATTTGCATATCAATTTGAAGAGTTTTTCCATCTTAACAAGACTGTCTTTCAATCCCTGAACATTGGATATCTATGCATTTACTTAGATCTTTAATTTCCTTCAAAATATTTTGTAGTTTTAAGTGTACAAGTCTTGAACTTTTTCTATTAAATTTTTTTCCTAAACATTTTATTCTTTTTGATTCTGTTGTATGCAAAAGTTTAAACAAATTTATAAGCCTTTATAATTTGTGCTTCAGTGGTTTTAGGAAATTCACTATTTCTGAGGTTGCAAATATTTTTCCGATAAGCTACAGTTTTATATTTCATTTTCACATTTGTATATCTAAAAACCTGAAATTGATTTTACAAAAATGGTGTGAGGTATTTTTTCCTTTTCCTTATCCACATAGCTTGTATCTACACCCTAACACTCAAAAAACAAATAGCCTGATCAAAAAATGGATGGAGGAACTGAACAGACACTTCTCCAAAGAAGAAATACAGACTAACAGGCACATGAAAAGATGCTCCACATCACTAATCATCAGGGAAATGCAAATTAAAACCACAATGAGATATCACCTCACACCAGTTAGAATGGCCACTATTGAAAAGATAAGAAATAACAAATGCTGGCAAGAGTGTGGAGAAATAGGAACTCTCCTATACTGTTGGTGGGACTGTAAATTGGTGCAACAGCTGTGGAAAGCAGTATGAGGTTCCTCAAAAAATTAAAAATAGAAATACCATTTGACCTAGCAATTCCATTCCTAGAGAAAAAAAAAACCTGATTCAAATAGGTATCTGCACCCCTATGTTTATTGCTGTACTGTTTGCAAGAGCCAAGATATAGAGCCAATCTAAATATCCATCAATAGCTGAATGGATAAGAAAATGTGTTATATACATACAATGGAATATTATTCAGCCATAAAAAGAAAAGAATTACTGCCATTTACAACAACATGGATGGATCTAGAGGGAATTATGCTCAGTGAAATAAGCCAGGCAAAGAAAGACAAATACCAGATGATTTCACTTATTTGTGGAATATAAAAACAAAGCAAAACAGAATAAACAAAACAGCATTAGACTCATAGACACTGAGAAGTGACTAGTGATTACCAACTGGGAGGGGAGTGGGTGGGGGGCAGGGGAGGAGGATTGTACCACTGTGATATACATTTGATAAAAGAGAACACAGTGGGACATTAAAGAAAATAAAGCCCCTTGTCTCAGCACCATTTAATAAAAAGGCGATCTACTGCCTACTGATCTGAAATGCTACCACCATTATCACAGTGTGCTTTTTCTGTATTTTCTAATCTGTTCCAGTTCTCTACTGTTTGATCAAAATCATACTGCCTAATCGATTACTACAGTTTTATGGTAAGTCTTATTATGTAATGAAGGTGATTTCTCCCACCTCATTTTCCTTTAAAATTGTGTTGGCTCTTCTTGGCCTTTCGCTTTTTTACATGAATTTTAGAATCAGTTTGTCAAGAAATAAGGAGAGAGGGAGGGAAAGAAAGAGAAGAAAAAAACACTTTACAAGGTAGGGTTTTACCTGGAACCATATTGCCTTAAAGATCAACTTGAGGAAAATGATATTTGTACCACATTTTCACTATACTTTGGAAACCAAAGATGATTCTATAACATTATATTTTCAGACAGTGGTTTTATTCATTTAAAGATGAGGTTTGGATCAATTAAAAAGGTGGTCACTTGAACTTTAGAAATAAGAAAACTTTCAAAACTACCTTTAAGGTCTCCTTATATTGCATTTTACCTTATAGAATGATATTCTGATCAGAATCTAAAATACGTATGTATGTAAAAATACACACACTTCTTGCATAAGCAACCTCATTTCTAAGAATTTATCCTTACCAAAACATCAAAAGTGTGAAGAGATGTACAAAGTGTTCACATATTGGAAATATTGGGAAAAATCCAAACATTGTGCATGGGAATTGGTTAAGTACATTACACTATAAATCCATTTTTATGGGATTTATATACTCTTTAAAAGAACGTCTATATTAACTGATGATACATTAATGATATTAAGAGGGAAAAAATGTAGACTATATGTAGCATGATTTATATAAAACTGTATCACCCCATCCATATATATATTTGTCTGGCAGGATATACATCAAAATGTTACAGTGGTTATTTTTGGGTTACGGAATTTTGGGAGCTATTTATCTTTTTATGCTTTAATGTATGGGTCTAATGTTCTGCAAGTATGGTACTTTCCAACTCCTGTATTTTCAGATGAAATAGTATGTAAACTATGTTGACAAGACAAACACTACATATGTTCATTTAAAATTTTTACTGAAAATATACAAATGTTAAAAGAAATACTTGCTTTTAAAACAAAAAAAAAAAAAAATGATAGAACTTTTCAGGTATGTAAACTCTCATACGGAGTATAATGCAGTTGTAAAGGGCAAACTTTCTCCCCTGAAATTTTAAATCCCTGTGAGAGAGGGTTGCTAGGTTAATTTTGGCATAGGTGCCCACCACTGTGTCAGTCACTTACGACCCAGGAAACAGGGTCATACTGCACAGATGTGACCACCAGGGGCCCACCCTTGTGTATCAGGGAGTTTGCCAAAGCAGGGAAATTGATGTGAACCACGTCGTCTCTGCAGCTGGTGTCCACTGCAAAACCACAGAGTGAAGGGCATGGTGTCACAGCCCAGAACATGTCAGAGGTGGGAGAGAACTCAGAGGAAGGTGCAGAGCCTGTGGCAGAGCTGCACTCCTACTCTAATCTCTTGTTATATTCATCTGTTATTCCATGATGCTTATCTGGAGATAGGAAAGTGCTACAGAGAAGACGTGGGTGGCAAGTGAGAGCGGTGACTCCCATGCGAACACCACTGCCAGAGTGCACAGAACGCCACTGGACTGAAACGTTCCCATGCAGATATACTCGGAGGCCTCCAGTTTTGAGCTTTCAATAGAACAGTAATGTCAAAATATAAGCCTGTTTTACCACTAGCTTTGGAAGCACTTCTCAGTCCATTCCATGTAAGATGCTTATTGCACAGCTAGGGAATTTGTCCTGATTGCAAGAAAAAAATGTGGATTCTCTACTTTTCAAACTTTGACTGCCAGGAAAGAGAACACTTCTAGAAAATCTAGAAATATATGTCAGAGTGTGGCATAGCTTGTATGACAAGCACAAAGCCCCAGACTATTTTCTCTAGTATGTGCGGCACGCAGTGGGGAGAGGCAGTACATCTCAGTAAAATTCCAAGACAAGACTAGCCTCTATCATCAACTCTCAAGAGATGAAATCCAAAAGTTACCAGTAAGTTCTAAACTGCCAAATCCAGTAGCATAATAGAGTAAGACAAACCAGAATACAACACAGGCTCTATCAACTCACTAACTGGGCTATTTATTTCAGTGATCTGGAATTCAACCTTCTTATTTATAAAAAGGGGATAACATTTACCAGCAAAGCCCTTGTGAAGATTAGATAGAGAAGCTTGGAGAGGTACTGGTCACAGTAAACGATACCTACTACTATTATTATCCTTGGCTTTTCATCACCAAGATATTCCTTACCCCTCCTTTATGATTGCAACTTGTTTCCCTGAGCTTTCTCACAACACTTCCTAATGCTTCTGTTCTTTCACAATCAACCTTCTTCAGCAATGTGTGTGTGTGTGTGTGTCTGTCTTCTCCCAGGAACATTATCATTCCCCAACATTGTATCTGTGGTATCTCCTTTCTTGCTTATGCTGGCTTCTACCTACCACCTCCCACGGTTTCAACTACCACCCATTCATTCATTCAACTGAGATCTCCTGAGTTCCTATTATATACCAGGCCCAATGTAAATAGAGTAGTTCCCCCTTATCTGGGGTTTTACTCACCTGTGGTCACCCACAGTCTGGAAGCAGATGATCCTCCTTCTGACTTGTCACTAAAAAGTCAACAGTAGTCGAACGCTACATCAGAATGCCTACACCATTCATCTCACTTCACTCATCACACAGACATTTTATCATCTTATCTCACATCACCACAAGAAGAAAGGTAAGTACCATATAAAAAGATATTCTGAGAGAGACCATTCGTGTAACTTTTATTAGTATGTTGTTGTAATCCTTCTGTTTTATTTTCAGTTACTGTATTAATCTCTTACTATGCCTAATTTGTAGATTAAACTTTATGACAGGTATGTATATACCGTAAAAAAACGAAGTATATATAGTACTGGTGCTATCCAAGGTTTCAGGCATCCACTGGGGGTCCTGGAAGGTATTCCCCACAGATAAGGGGAACTACCGTAGGAAAACTTCTTCTGTGCTGAAGGGGCTTACTAATTAGGCAGCAAAAGGCTTATTTAGGATGATCCAAAGCCATCACATCTGACAGGTCAGTACTCTATCTGCACAATAGCTTCTGAATCTTTGCAGATTACAAAAATAGTTGAATATTTCTCCCAACTTCAGTATGTATTATTTGGAATAAGTTTGGATCACAACCATAGTCTCAGTACAACTGCATTTCTCAGTGTACTTAGAAATCATCAGAAAGCATCAGACTGAATTTTAACAGACCACGTTAAAAAATGAAATCCCCAACACAGGGTGTACCCAATCCTTTCGAGTCCTACAGTATACATGTGTTCTTTCCACAATGAGCAGCAAAAATTATTTTAAAACAAAAGGAAAAAGAGCCACCTTAACCTTCATAATGGGTGTTGAAGGTAGTCTTAATGACAACAAATGTAAGATAAATTGTGAGGTGAAACAGGTCAAGAGCAAAGGGCTTACTTGCTTAATTCATCACAAATTACAAAGTACAAATTACAGAAGACTTCTTAGAAGCTATTCAGAAGGCAACTGACTTTTGAGGCCACAAACCATGTATTTAATCAAGTAAGGCACACCCACTGAGATTCAAACACAGCCTCTACCCATCCCTCTCAATTGCCTATTCTGCCAATAAACACTGCTTCTTTCTTTCAAAAACTGAATCTAATTGAATCTCAACCAATTAACTATCTTACTCAGAGCACTACAAACTTTCTAGGACACCTAGGCCAACCTCAGAAAGTAGACAAAGCTGCCTTTCCTGAATATCCAAATTCCAAAATATTATCTTATGAATACAGTGGTTTGTACATTAAATACAGTTTTCACGTCCCAAGAATTTTTATTAAAGAGAATTCCTGAGTACCTCAAACGACTCTGGAATCTTTCAAATCTAAGAATTGAAATGTTCTCCTTGGAACAAAACCATTTGAAACAAGAATCTAGTCCCACAAGTTATAAATAGTTACAACACTATTTTTGCAAAGCCCTGAAGTCTTCAGATGTATCATCAAGCCCTGTGAAACCTGAACAGGTATACTGGCCATTCAAGCTACTCCTCCTGTTCTGGTCTCATAATTAACTTCTTTTCTCAGTTACTGTTTCCTCTCAGTGGAAACAAAAGCTAGTAGCTATTTAGTAAATCACCCTTTAGAAATTATTCATTGCCTCCTTCTAGGTATAAGTAGAAGGACCAGCACTTTGTTCTACTTGCTTATCTTATTATTTAAGTAAGAACATAATTTGTATCCCAGTTCTCCCAGAGGAATGTTATTTATTCTGGCAGGTAGAAAACTGTCATTCTTCTAATATTTCATTAAAATTACTCTTAAAGGGAAGAACATTAGGTCCAAAACTGTCTCAAAGGCAGATAATTTTTACCCCATCTATACTTGTTAACTAATTAGGAAGGTGATATGTGTCCAAACCTCAAAAGTTCTATAAAGAAATGTAAGATCTTTTAAAAAGTGCTGTTAACAAGGATCTTTAAAAGTAAAAACAAACAGTATTATATTTCAGATGCAACCCAAATATGGCATTTATTTAATCAAATGTTAAAGAAAATGTAAGAAACTCTTGGTAATTCAGGTCACTGAATACTGCAACACGCAGCTGAGAAAATTTCCTGCAAATCCTCTAGAGGTCTTTAAAAGTAGGGTAGAATCATCTATCAAGATTAGCTCAAAGAAAGTCCTACAAAGAGATAAAGGAACTGAATTACATAAACCCCTAAAGGTTCCTTCCAGCTCTAATTCTGCCAAAGCTTCCAGTTCTAACTCTTTTCAAGGCTTCCCTAATGCTAACTGCTACGATTCACTCCAACTAAAGGCTGACCCTCCTCCTACTCATCTGAATGTCAGGGAGGAAAAATTACTGCTTTATGGCTGGGTACTTCTTGTGAAAACTCTACTGTCATCATTAGAAAACAGTAAACCCATGAGGATGTCCACTGTAAAGAAAAAAAACCCTATACTCTCGTCATGTTTCTCCTTTATTCTCGCAGTGCCCCTCAACACTTCTGACAACATATGTGGATTTTTCCCACACCACAGAGCAGTACTATGACACCAGCTGGGTGTATTACAATTTAACTCAATTCTGACACTATCTACCTGGAGATGGCATCAGATCCCACAGGTTAAGGGCTCCATCCTACAGGACTCTCCCCACCCTCACTCAGATGCCTATCTGAAGTCCAAGTTGCCACCTGTGGTCTGACCAATAAGCTATAAATCAGTTTTCCATGACCCCCTCCCTCTGTTTCAATTAACTTGGTAGTGTGGCTCAAGAACTCAGGAAAACAGTTTACTTACTGTTTACCAGTTACTTATAAAAAGATGACAAATTGATACAGATGAGCATCTGGCTGGAAGAGATGCGTAGGGCAAGGTAAGTGAGAAGGGATGGGTCACTCCCAGCACCTTCACAGGAACGCCAACCTGCAAGCTCTCTGAACCCGATATTTTTGATATTTTTACAGAGGCTTCATCACACAGCCTATTTCCAGCCCCTCTCCCCTCTCTAGAGAATGGAGTGGGGCTAAGAATTCCAAGCTTCTAATCATGGCTTGGTCTTTCTGGTGACCAGCCCCCATCTAGGAGCTCACCCAGAGTCATCTCACTACAACAAAAAACACTGCTTATCACTCAGGAAATTCCAAGGGATTTAGGAACTCTGTTCGGAATCAGAGTCGAAGACCAAATATTAGAACATGAGATGGTCCTCGTGTTCCTATCACTTAGGAAATCACACAAGTTTTAGGACTTCTGTGCCAGGAACCAGGGTCAGATAAATATATTTCCCTAATATATCACAGCTACAATTTTTAAAAAAAGTGTTAGGATGTGGCAAAATTGGAACTCTTGTGCACTGCTGATAGGAATGTAAAATGGCATAGCCACTGTGGAAGACAATACAGCATTTCCTCAAAATATTAAAAACAGAATAATTGTATGATCCAGCAATTCCACTTCTGGGTATATATCCAAAAGAACTGAAAGCAGGGTCTCAAAGAGATATTCGTACACTTAACACAGCATTACTCACAATAGCTAAAACATGGAAGCAACCATTGAAAGATGTCCACTGACAGATGAATGGCTAAGCAAAATGTGGTACATACATTCAGTGGAATATTACTGAATATTTTATTCAATGCCTTAAAAAGTAAGAAAACTGTGACACATGCTATCACATGGGTGAACCATGAGAACATTATAACAAATGAAATAAGCCAGTCACAGAAGGCCAAATACTGTATGATTCCATTTAAATGAGGTATTTACAAGTAGTCATATTCATATGGACAGAAAGTTGAATGGTGGTTACCATGGACTAGGAAAAAAGGAGAGTGGGGAGATACTGCTTAATGTGTACACAGTTTCAGTCTTTCAAGAGGAAAAGAATTACAGAGATGGATGGTGGTGATGGCTGACCAGCATTATGAATGTATTTAATACCACCGAATCATACGTGGTATGTTAATTAGTCTTCAGTTAAGATGGTAACTGTTACGTTATGTGTCTCACCACACAAAAAAAAATCGGGGAAGAAAACAGAAAACAGAAACAGTAATGTCTGATTGTTTCATATGCTCTTCCTATACTACAAGATCTGTTTTCTTAAACTCTAAACCCAAATCCAACAAAGTGGCAAGCATGTACTTCACCTGCCAAATCCAGTAGCGTAATGGGAGTTGGTAGGTAGAATCCATGTCAATCCATATGGATTCTTGAGAGTATAAAGGGATCTTAGAAGTTTCTAACTTCTCTCCTGTTCATTAAAAGGCAATATTCTTTAGCACATTCCATTAGACCATTCTTCCAAATGCCACCAAAGTGCCTTGAGTGGAATTTTTCACTAACATGTATTAGAAAAGTGAGCCAGATGTTAGAGTAAAGCAGATTTTAAAACTTCATTTTAGCAACTTGATATTTCTTCATCTTCTTAGTGGCAACCTCTGAAGAAACATGCCTACAAATGCTAAACTGTGAGGTATTATGGGAGGGATCTGATCTACTACTCCTTCAGAATATAATTCCTACATTAAGTGAAAAGAGCACTTAAACACAAAGCACCTCTAAAGTGTGAGCACCCTCCTCCTGAACACTCTCCCCTCTTAAAAATCATAATCCACTCACTTGCCTCTCCATTAGGTTTCCGTTACATGCTATATTCCAACAACTTTGTCCACTAGCCATTTAAGTTGCTAAAAAACAACTCCTTCCATCATTTATGACCTGATTCTTATCACTTCCTCTCTTACACACTTATTTCTTTAAAAATGAACACAAATAATATGAATCTGAGTTATGTTGCCTTACAGCTCACAACTTCAGGGGAGGTCCACTGTCTTTTTTGTATTTTCTCTCCAATTCTCATAATCTTAGTATGTCAACATGACCTGGAGAAATCCTTTCCTTTCTGTTTCACATCAAACAGTAACAAGCCTATCTATCCTATCTACTGATTGGGAGACAAGGCTGCCAGATATTTATGTTAAAGCCAAATTAAATTACAGCAGTGACACTCCTGCTAAAGGGAAAAGGCTACTTTTGGGAGGGAAAAATGTTTCCCTCAATACCTGGAAGAGATTTACAAGTATTAAAGTCAATTGCAAGTATCGTAACATTCTCCTCCAGCAACACTGATCTTGCAGCGTTTTCAACCAGCTCCTTTTTAAGAACACATTTCAGCAGAGTGTCAGCCCAAAGAAATGGAAGGATAACAATCACTGTCTCGAATTCATAACTTCCAAAGACATTTCAGAGCCGCCTAGAGTTTGGCTGGTGATTCAACCTTGGTTATTTAGTATAGAGACTCATCATAAGTCACCACCAGGTTAAACAACTCCCTGTATGATAACACTCTTGCTCAAAGGGTCAAAGGAACTACCTAACTCTACCGGGAGCCCAGGATGGGCTCTCACTAAGGCTGGGTTAGAAGAGCCTTATGCCGGCTTCACTGTCCTGCTTGTAGAGGAGGCTGGTAAGTGGTATCAAGTACCTCCTTTGCCTCCTGGGCACACCAAGCGTGGTTTCCCTCGGAGGGCTTCAGGAATCTAAGAGGAAGCAGCCACTTCGAGGGCATGAGGAAGGAGCCTCGCGAGAAGGAACCAAGAGCCCTTGGGTGGATCCTCCCTGGTCTGAGGGGTCACTCCTGCCTCTCGAGCGGGGTGGCCCGCACTTGTGGCTGGGTCGGGGAGAGGAGGGTACTTGGGCTGTGAGCAGAGCCCAAACCTCCGGGGACAAGAAGACCTCAGACGCGGAGAAACGGGGGAGCCTCCGCGCCGCCCTTGAGCCCTCCCGCCCGGGGCAGGCCTTGCCAGCGCGGACACCGCCTCCAGCTCACCTGGCCACGCCCGCCCCCGCGGACGCTCACCAAGACCTCGCCAGCTCGGCCGCCCCTCGGCCGGGTCCACAGCCGCGCCGCTCGCGGGGTCCCGGCCCAGCGCCCCCGGCCCAGCCTAGCCGCCGGGTCCCACCGTACCTGGCCGGCGGCGGCTGCACAGACAGCGGCGCTGCTCCTCACGTACCCGTTTCGCACATCCCCGTTCGCCACGCAGCCGTTCGCCCGCACCGGGCGACGGCAGCAGCAGCCTCCGGGCCCCGGCCGCATCGTGCCGCAGCACCAGGGGCAAGGCAGGTTCTGGAGGCGGCGGCACGAGCAGCGGCGGCGGCTCCCAGTCCCGCTCGGCACCCCACCCACCTTCTCGAAACCGGAAATGGCTGCACGCCGCTGCCAATTCCCAGCTAGGCCGTCACAGGGAGGCGGGGCTCACTCCCGCGGTGGCCGCGGCTAGCCAGAGGCCTGGAGTCTACGGACCGCTGGCCAATCCGGAGGAGGGAAGGCGGGCCCATGCTGCTGCCAGGCCAATCATAGGTAAGAGCGGAGCAGCTGCGGGTGTCGAGGAGGGCTAGGTAGCGCTTGGCTGCTTAATGGTTCACACTAAGGAGGCGGAGCCCAGGAAGAAGTAGCCAATTAGGGTGTGAGGAAAGAAAGGGGGCTGAGCCCAAGTCTCCAGAGCGGGTTCCCGGGTTCTCCTGGGCAAGTGGCGCCCTCTCTGCCCATGCCTCTGGGGAAGTTCTTGGATTTGACTCCAAGCCCAAGACAGGGATCCTTTACTTAATTAGCCAATTCCGCTGTGGGTGTTTATAGAATAGCCTTTTGACAGTCTCTCACCTTAAGAATTAAGGAACAATTTCTTAAGGAATAATTCAGATGTCTCTGCCCTTCACATCTGCCCCTATCAGGGTTTTCTGTACAATTTTCTTTGAAGAGCACTTCCTTGTAAGTCAGGAAACCTGATCTCCTTCCAGCTCTGCCCATAACTAAAAGCAAAATCGTTAGGCAGGAAAATAGATATAAGCGAGATTAAAAGAGAAAAAGGCCAGAAAGTGCACTAAAAAAGACCCCAAATTAATCAATTAAAGCTCAAAAAGCCTAAAGCAAGTTGGCCTGGAGTGTTTGAATATTTTCCAGATAAAGGAAGGTACCTCAGCATAGCCCATGTCTTTATTGTGTTAATCATGTAGGCCCAGCTTACTTCTTTTACCTTTACCTATATGCTTGCTGTTTTATTCTCCTTCTGGCCCTAAGTAAGTAGTTTGTAACCTAGGCAACTAATTTAGTATGCAGGCCCAGCTGTAAACAACATAGTAAAAGGTAGAAAAGATTCCATCTTAAAGATTGAATTTTAATACCCAGGAAGTTAAAAATGTAAGATTCTTAACTTTCTCTTTAGCAAACAGAATTTGTTTGATCTGCTCCCAGACCAAGATGCCCGTATCCCAGGGAGAAATCAGAGCAGGAACTTACTCGTGTTTAAGTTAATTCTAAGTATTCAAAGGCCACTTAACAAGTCTGCACCCACAGCCCTTGGTCACATTCCTAAAGAATCCTTAAAAGGGGGAACCCCCAACCTTTCGGGTGCCCCTCTCTCTGAGGTCGCCCACACTTTCTAAGTGCATAACCTTTTAACTTTAAACTCTTTTCAACCTTTCAGGGCGCGCTTCTCTCTCTGAGGTCACCCACACTTTCTAAGTGTATAACCTTTTCATCTTAAACTCTCTCCAAACTTCAGGGCGCCTCTCCTGGCTGAGGTTGCCTGCTGCACTTCTCTCTTTAAGTTACTTTGCTTCACTACTGTGTCTCTGCCCTTCAATTCTTTGTTGCAGCGGGGACAAGGACCAAGGAAATACACAATGCTCCCCCAACAAAATCTTGAGTATTTAACCACTTTGGAAGCCAAATTCTTCAAAAGAGTTAATACTTACTGCTTCATAGACTTACTGCAAAAATTATATTAATAAAACAATGTGTACCTGTAAGATAAATTCTAGCCGAAATAAGCAGGGACGAGAGGCAACAAAGGGCCAGGCAGTTTATTTGAGCGCCGTTCCTGGGGGATATTCCCCCATCTGGCTATCACAGGCCAGGGAAGTCACACTCAGCAGGGCAGGCAGCGAGTTTTTAAAGAAGGTACGGGGAGGCGGAGCTTAGATTTACAGCAGAGCGAGGATTGGCTAGCCTAAGGCACATTTTTCAGGTTGTAAGGGGGAAGCAGCCGGGGACTTTGGCGCGTCATCAGTGTCCGACGTGGTCACCCCTCCCCCCAGTGCCTTCAACCTTACAGTACTTATCATAATACCTAGCCATACCAGGAACATAAAAATATTTTCTCACTCCTTTAGGTCTATCTTCTAAAAGGGTTGGAAATAAAGGAAATGGGTTTGCATCATAGCAAGAGAACTTCTGTTACCTATAAAGAATTTACTGTCATAATTAAAAGAGTACAAACTGAGTCAGTCTGGGTTGTTGGTTATTATTCATTGGCAAATGTGCATACTACAGTCCCTGAATTCTTCCCTCCATCCCCTTCTTAGAAAAGAGGTTGAGAAGGGATCAGTTTTGCATGATTTAGGGACTGAACAATCTAACAACTGGTTGGTAAGCCAGGTACCCTCTTTGAGTCAACAAACACTATGATCCCAAAGAAGATAGGTATGCAGCAGATAAAGAAGAAATTCAGATGGCCAACAGGCACTTTAAAAGATGCTCCACATTGCTAATTATCAGGGAAATGCAAATTAAAAACAATGAGATATCACCTCACACCAGTTAGGATGGCCAGCATGGAAGAAACAAGGAACAACAAATGCGAGGATGGGGAGAAAAGGGAACCTTCCTACACTGCTGGTGGGAATGTAAATTAGTTCAACCATTATGGAAAGCAACACGGAGGTTCCTCAAAAAACTAAAAATAGAAATACCATTTGACCCAGGAATTCCACTCTTAAGAATTTACCCAATGAAAACAAAATCCCTGATCCAAAAAGACATTGCATTCCTACGTTTATCACAGCACTATTTACAATAGCTAAGATATGGAAGCAACCTAAGTGTCCATCAGTAGATGAATGGATAAAGAAGATGTGGTATATATGCGTAATAGAATATTATTCAGCCATAAGAAGAAAATAAATCCTATCGTTTGCAACATGGATGGAGCTAAAGGATATTATGCTCAGTGAAGTAAGCCAGGCAAAGAAAGACAAGTACCAAATGATTTCACTCGTTTGTGGAATGTAACAACAAAGCAAGACTTAAGGAACAAAACAGCAGGAGATTCATGGACTCCAAAGGGGGACTATTGGTTACCAAAGGGAAAGAGTTGGGAAGGGCAGGTGGGGAGGGAGGGAGAAGGCGATTAAGGGATATTATGATTAGCACACCTAATGTAGGTAGGTCCCGGGGGAGGCAGAACAGTACAGAGAAGACAAAGACTCTATAGCATCTTACTACATTGATGGACAATGACTGCAATAGTGTGTTAGGGGGGACTTGATTAAAAAAAAGGTATGTGGTAGATGCATGAAGCTAAAAAAGAAGCATACGGTTTGCACCTCATGGAGCTTCCATTCTAGTGAAAGACAAGATGTACACATATAAAGTCAACAACAATAAAAGGTTGACCAACAGCCAGAGCAATTAGGTGGGAGTTCTGATGAGAATGGCTGGATGGCAGTGACAAGTCTAGACTTCCTATATGGGACAATTTTTAGGCAGGAATCTGGTTGGAGGCTTGACTAAGGCATTTACTTGAAATTTAGACAGTGGAGTAAATGAATCTGGAGAAGGCTTGGGAGGAAGATGTGGAATGATCTTGAAGGATGAGAAGGATTCGGAAAGCTGGAAATAAAGAAGGGGAGGGTGTTCCCAGGAGTGGGACCTTCAGAATCTCATGTGCAGAGGCTGGAAAGAGTAAAGCCTTGAACTAGAGCTTAAGAATAAGGAGCCTGGCCAGATTAGGGGAATCCTGTTAGCCATTCCCTTCTTCCAGAGGGCAGGACACCAGATCCTTGTCTTGTTCTGCCACTGACTCACCATATGTAGCCTTGGGCGCGTCAGGCGGCACCATCCTTGGTTTCCTCACCATCTTACAAAGGTAACACCAATACTACTTCCCTTGCAAGTCTTTTGTGAGCATCAATAATATAATATACAAGTGATCTAATGATCTGCATGCTTTTGCCAAATCACTAAAGAGATGCCTTGGGATGCGGCAGGAAATACCCCGGTATCCACATAAATAGGAAAACAACTCCTTCCAGATGCAAAGCCCCCTCCTCATCATTTCTCTGAGTTCATAGGCAAAGTTCTGTGCTAGGCACCAGGGTTACAACTCTTCCTTCAAGATTGTTCAAAACACTTCAACTGTGAAACCTTTCTTGAATCCCAACCTCCCCACAAAATTAGTCACTTTCTTCTTTGTGAACTTTATACACACCTGTGTAAGCATGTCACATCTTTTTGGGATTCTTTATTTTGAAAAGGTGATTGCACAATGGTTACAAGCCAGACTTCTAGCCAGACAGGATTGAAGACTCAGGTCCAGCACTTGGAAGCCTTGTGACTTTGTCAAAGCTGCCTGACCAATCTGTGACTCAGTTCCTTCATCTCTAAAATGGTACATACCTCATATATTTGTGACAGCTAAATGAGAAAGCCATTTGGTACAAGAGCCTGCTGCATAATATTCAGTATGTGTGGGCAATTATGAGCTGAATAAACTATTTGTTAAATGAATAATTGATTGAATACATTCATACCTCCAACTAAACAGAGAGTAAGCTCCTTGCGTTCAAGGGATCGTCTGATTCATTTTTGGGTTCACAGCACTTTAGCACAGTGCCTTGCACACAGTAAGTGCCCAATAAATGTTGGATGAATTAATGAAAATTTGGCCCTGCCTCCAAGGAGCCTTCTATCACATGGAGACAGTGTTAATTAAAATGCTTTTGGTTGCAGATAACATAAATCAATATTAGAAAATTTAATCAAGAAAGGTAAATTTATTGGAACTCTCCTCAAGATAGGAAAGAGTTCACACCCAGGAAAAAAATCCAAAACCTCCGCAACAGAAATTTATATACGTTCCTCCGAGCACCAAGGTATTTCTGTGGCTTAGCTCTCAGAGACCTACAACTTGCACTTCCCCTAGGTCAAACTTAGAAACTCCCAGGAAAGAGGAATCTGATTGGCCCAGCTTCGAACCAATCCTTGGTCAAGCTGCTGGAGGTGAGAGGAATCAGTTACAGAGAAGGAGGAATCATTGCAGAGCAAAGAGGGGCAGCTGTATCATTGTCTATTACATGGAGACAAAACCTGGGAATAAAAGAACAAATAACAATCACGTAGAATGAGTGATAAAGGAGGAGGATTCCATACAGCATTTTTTAAAGGGTCATGTGGAACTGCTGCCTTCGAAGAGAAATGAAGTGAGAGAAACCAGGTTGTTCAGCTGGAGGAGCAGCCATCCTGCTCTAACAGACGGGAGTCTTGGTTGCATGCAGTGCAAGTTAATGCTGGCTGACTTAAACAGAAGGGAATTCCTTGCAAGGTTCTTAGCAGCTCAGAGACCTGGCTGAAGGCTGGAGGGCTGGGCTTAGAAAAAATCATGAGGAAGAGGAGGTCCAGAGGGCTAGGCAGCAAGGACCTCAGCAAGGGTTTGTGGCAGAAACTGTCTGGTAAGTGCACCATGACCAAAATAAATGAGTTCGACCAGCCAGCCATTTCATCCTTGAATTATTTGCCCAAGAGGCAAAGACCCAGGAGAGAGCATCTGATCGGCTGAGTTTAGGTCACATTGTCCTATACAGGCAGGGCGGGTGTGTGGGGAGGAACAGTGGAGGAGGCACAAACGGGAGGATGTGGTTCCTTAACCTTTCATGGTGGGAGGGTGCTTACCACGATTCACCTCCCAATAAAGACACAAAATGAGGAGAGGTAATTTTCCAAAAGGAAATACTAAGAGGAAGGGATTGAACACTGGGCAGGTAAAAATGGCGAACATACACAACATCAGTTAAGACTGCTAAAGATTCCTAAAATAGAAGGGACCTTTAGAGGTAATCTACTTTGTACAAAACACAAGGCTGGACAACCCAGAGCTATTATCTGATCCCAACTCTGAAAGTGTCATTTGGTTTTTCTTTTCCAAACTTTTCATGCCCATTTATTCATTTTTCTATTTGGCCAATCATTCAACATACACTTTTTCTGGATTATGTTCGGTTTTACAAATACAATGATAAGCAGGAAAAAAATTGGCTCCGCCCTTGTGGTGTTTACAGTCTTGATTTACAAGGGAAAAAAAGGGTCTGCTATTTCCCTTTTTATTTCTCTTAATCCAATAAAATGAGTGAAAGAGTCTACTCTCCCTGGGTTTCTGGTCTAGTTGTGCTGGAAAATCTTGGATATCATTTTTGGATAATATTCAGTGGCAATATTTGCATCCATAAAATGGAATAAGCCCTGGGACAAGAGTTTAGAATTGCATTAATATTGCAAAGCCTGAGCTGTTTAAAGGAGTGATTGCACATAAGCTTTAAGAGAATGATGATTCCTGATGGGCGAGTCATCCAGTAGATTGATTTTAATCTGTGTCTAACAAGGCATTTGCAATTGGAAAGATAAAATAGATGAGCACCTCCAGGAATAGGCAGCTAGAGCCTTTGTCTCAATAGTAGATCTGCCCTTGTGTTTCCTTTGCCCCAGAGTAACCTGGGAGCCTTCTATGCAATGCCACACCCCACACTACCATCCGGGACTTCCTGTGGGTGCTCACTCAGCTGATTGTCACAATCATCTGAGGTTCTGCATTAGGAAGTGGACCTTTGCATCTGGCCCAGGAAGGAGGACAAGGGGTGGTGTTGCAGATAACGATTATGATGTTGCAGGAACCTCAGGAACTATGAATAAGGAATTGGGACACCAAAACCTTTGGCACCGGCTCAGCAGATTCATATCCCAAGGCTGAGCCCCAAGCACAGCAGGGCCTAGCCTTTTATATTTTCATTACAGGTTTGAAAGAAAACAACCTTTTCTTTTTTTATAATGCTTTTTTTTTGGTATCGTTAATGTACAATTCCTTGAACAACATTATGGTTACTAGACTCCCCCTATTATCAAGTGCCCCCCACATACCCCATTTCAGTCACTGTCCGTCAGTGTAGTAAGATGCTATAGAATCATTACTTGTCTTCTCTGTATATACTGCCTTTCCCATGTCCCCCCGCTACATTATGTGTGCTAATTGTAATAACCCTTTTCCCCCTTATCCCTCCCTTCCCACCCATCCTCCCCAGTCCCTTTCCCTTTGGTAACTGTTCGTCCATTCTTGGGTTCTGTGAGTCTGCTGCTGTTTTGGAAACAACCTTTTCTTACTGGTTACCATCTGGTGACAGGGCGAGATGGGATGGTGCATGTGCCTAATACTGCCACATCACTGGAAAGCCCTAGTCTTTTCTGCTAAAAACAACTTTGCACTTCTTTGAGTTTCCTCCCTCATTCACCCCTTTGATGCTCATACCTCTTTAGAGGCTACAGAGCACCATCTGAGTTTTCAAATTGCCCATCTTGGTTTAGGGGTTTGTATTTCCACAATAACATTCCATGGGCTGCTGTTTTTCTTTCAATTGAATTTTCAGTGAGTGCGGTGACAGATCATAGCACTAAGGGGGCAAGACAAGGAAAGATCAGGCATGTTCCTAGTATTAAGAGCATTATGCCTATCAAGGTTTTGAATCTTCCGAAGGTAGAGACCCAGCCTCCAAACAGTTCACTGGGACTCCAGCCTTTACAGGTTTGGACTGGGACGTCGGCAATTTACCTCATTCTATCAGTAATTTCCTCTATAACCTTTCCTTCATCATCTATTTGTAGACAGAAGTTGCTCAGGTTAAACTTCCTTCCCACACACTCCCCTTTCAGAAGCAAGTATATAATCTAAAGCTAAGTGGTTTTGATAAATCGCATTGCAAACCTTTATATGTTGTTTAGCTAAGGTATTGAGTGCCTTTGCAATCTCATTTGTTATGATTTCAACTATAGCTTGCAGCCTAATTATGCGGTTTAGCATGTAGATAGGGTTCTATAACCATAGGACCCATCCTCACCCCAAGTGGCCAGCCAGTAGTAGTGTGTAATACATTCCAGGGGCCACTTGTCATCCTTCCAATTTCCAATTTGTAGGGTACTCCTCTTTTCTCAGTGTCCTTGATCCTCATATACCTGAACTCCTAGATGTTCACCTTGGACCAAAGGTAGTAGGAAGAAGGAAGGTCATACAGTTCCTCAGACACATGACCCTGACCAGAAAGGGAGAAGCTCAACACAGGCAGTTTTTCCACAAAAATCCAATATAAGCCTCCTGGGGCCCTCCATTTAACCTCTAACGTGACATTGTACCAGGTGGAATTGAGGTGGGTGAAGTTTGCTAGTGGATGGGGGTCGGGTTCTGAATAATTTCGAGTTGAGCCCCACCAAAGGGTTACCTGGGATGAGGCATTGTAATATTTTTGACCCAGTCAAGTTAGATTCCCCACTGGCATGTTGCAGGGTCCTCCCCATCAAGCCAGACAGTATCTCCCAATTGTAAAAGTTTTTAAGACCCAGGACCCCTTAGCCAACCAGGGAATGGAAGTTTCATTATATGTTTCTTTAGGATTGAGTTCTTTTGCTTCCCAGGGCCGCTGATCCCCCATGTTAGTTCCTCTGCAGACATAGCAGGAGGTTGCATTGAGGGGTTGCACAATTGTTCCAGCTAGGGATAGGAACAAGTTCCTAGCGATGGGGGAGAGTGGTACCTCACTTCTTATTTCTTCATAAAAAGAGTGGAAGACCTCATAGGAGTTTCACTTGGTGTTATATTTGCCCATTTGATATGAAGTAGGGTTCCAGGGTCAGTGCCTCTTCCATAGATTAGAAGGCCTATGACTGCCCCTTGGGTCCACCTAGAGTCTTGGGGTGAAAGGATAGTGAAATTTACAGGGTTACAGGTTCCTGCGGTACAGTTTGAGTGGGCCACCCCTTTCTTTAGGGCTGCTGTTTTCCCTGATCTTTGCCAGGTGGCCCATGACATACAACTCCAATAGGGGCAATAATACCTATTGGGGGCCCCACAATCCCAATTCTGCGGATCCTCTTTCCAGCACATATACTTTTCCTCAAGCATGTAAGTCCACTCCCAATTTAATCCCTCACACATGTGACTTATCCACGACTTTTTGTTAATAGCAGCACATGCATCAAAAAATAAGGAGATTACTCCATTCCCTAACACTTGGGTCCAACTAAGGAGGGACCCACCCTGGTGGGTGTGTCAGACTTCCATCTGGATTTCTATAGGAGAGTGCTGGGGTTCAAAACAGGTGTACTGACTTCCTTGTTGGCAAATGGGGTATGTGGTACCATTGTGACTGCACCGTCCTATGATAGTTCTTGAAGAGCAGGAGAAATAGGTGAGGTACAGCGAGGTTTTTGCAACACCCTGCCCTGACCTTTATCTGTATACCTTTATCCCAAGAGCTGTTTGCAGGGGTACCTCTGGAATTTTGGTCTAGTATACCCCCAGTTATGAATAACAGTAACAGGCTATGCATTTTCTAGCTGCCAGTCCCTTAAGCTACTGCCACACGTAGATTGGTCAGCTTCTGGAGTGACCAAAGCAGGGCTGTAATTCTCTGGTTCCTTTGGTTTGTCAGGAGCCGGTCTCCAGATAATTTGCAGGGAGACACAGCATCAGGAACACACTCCCACTGGCTGGTGGCGGGCTTCAATCTGTTGTGATGTATCCATGGAGTAACTTCTGCCATCTTGACTGTGGTAGGGGTGGATAAAATGACAGTAAAAGGTCTCCTCTAGAGAGGCTTTAAGGGTTGTAAATTCCATTCCTTAACCCATACTGAATCTCCTGGCTTGAAAGGATGAACCTCTGTAGTGAGGCTGACTGGCAACCTTTCCCTGACTCACTGGTTTAGGGAAGATAGGGTGGTGCCTAGCGCCTCCATTTGTTGCTTTAAAGTGAGGTCACCTAGTTCTCTGAGACCTCCTTTAATGTTCTTAGTAAGAGGAGGTGGGAGGCCATAGAGGATCTTAAAAGGGGACAGCCCTGTCTGCCTATTGGGGCTGGATCTTATTCTCAAAAGGGCTATTGGCAAATACTTGAACCCAGTGGAGGTGGGTTTCCTAGCACAATTTGCTAAGTTGCTTTTTTAGGGTCCTGTTCATTCTTTCAACTTTTCCTGATATGCTGTGTGCAATTTCCAGGTAATCTTTAGCTCCCTGGCCACTAGGTGCACTCTCTCAGCTACGAAGGCCGGCCCATTATCTGACCCAATGGTGACTGGAACTCCAAAATGAGGAATAATTTCTCATAGGAGGATTCGGGCCACCTCCTGAGCAGTCTCAGTGCAGGTGGAGAATGCTTCCACCCACCTGAAAAACGTGCACACGAATACCAACAGATACCAAAATCCACGGACACAAGGCAATTCAGGAAAATCTATTACTACATTTTCAAAGGGAGAGCCTCCTGTGCCCTGAACCTGCAGGGGCACTCTTGGTCCTTGTCTCAGGTTGTTCTGGGCACAGACTTCACATCTCTTGCACATATCCTGTGCAATGCTGGCTCATCTTGGTACACAGAAGTGTCTATTCAGGGAGGATTCTAAGGAGGTCCGCTCCAGGTGTGTTTCTTGGTGAAACTGTTTTACAAAGGCTGGAGCCAGGGATTTGGTCTCAGACCGCACCTTTTCATGCTGGGAGTAGTGTGAGTCCCAGGTAGCCAGGGGAGTCAGAAACAGAGCACTTACTAGAATCGCCTGTCATGAGTCGCTCTCACTTTGCCTCCTGATGGGCCCTCTGGTTTCCTGTGGCAATCAGGGTCTCTCCCTTCTGGTGACCCCGGCAATGTATGACCGCCACCTTTTTGGGAGCCCATACAGCATCTAGCAGCTCAAGGATTTCCTTGCCATACTTAATTTCTTTTCCTCCTGAGCTGATCAGCCCTTTCTCTCTGTATAGGGCCCGTGTACATGAACAGTACTAAAGGCATACTTGGAGTCAGTGTAGATATTCACCCGAACTCCCGCTGCCAATTGGAGTGCCCAGAGGAGGGCAATTAGTTCTGCTTTTTGGGCAGAGATGCCTGCCGGCAAAGGCTTGGCCTCTATGGTGGAATCTAAGGTGACAACTGAGTAGCCAGCCAGTCACCTCCTGTCCTGGACGAAACTGCTGCTGTCCATGAAGTACTCTACATCTGGGTCGGGGAGAGGCTGATCTGGTAAGTCTGGCCTGCTGGAGAAAACCTCATCCATTATTTCACAGCAATCATGGTCTGGGGCCCCAGGGCCAACCCGCAGTAGCATGGCTGGGTTTAGAGTCCTCGCAACCTCAAGGTGCATGTGGGGGTCTTCACCCAGCATTCCCTGGTATCTGACCATTCAGGCATTGTGAGTTAGTACTGTATGTGGCACTCAGATGGTTAGATCTTGACCCAGCGTCAGCTTGTTGGCTTCTGCCACAAAGAGAGCCATGGCAGCCTGGGACCGGAGGCACAGAGGCCATCCTTAAGACACAGTGTCTGTTTTGATAGATATGCTACCAGCCAGTGCCAGGATCCCAACATTTAGGTAAGTTCCCCAACTGCTGATCCTGACCATTCATACACATACAAAAAAAAATGGTTTTGAGGGATCCGGGAGTCCCAGCGCCAAGGCATTGGTGAGAGTCTGTTTTATGGTTTGGAAGGCCCTTTCCTGTTCTTTTACCCCAAGTAGCAGCTCTTGTTCACCCACCCCTTGGTGGCTTCATATAAGGGTTTTGCCATGATTGAGAAGTTGGGGATCCATATCCAGCAGAATCCTGAGGCACCAAGAATTCCCGAAACTGAAGTCCAGTTTGGGAGGTGGGAATAGCACAGTCTGTTTCCTTTCTAGTCCGAGTTGTCACGGTCCTCGTAAACCTGAAAGCCCAAGTACTTGACTTTTTCTAGGCAGATTTGAGCCACCTTCTTTGATACTTCATATCCAGCTTCCCATAGTAGGGGCAGGAGCCTCTCTGTTCCCCTAAGGCATTCCTCTCTAGTGGGTCCTGTGAGTAGAAGGTCGTCCACATATTGAAGCAGGACACAACACAGTTGGTTGGCAGGGAATGTCTTCAAGTCTGAGGCTAGGGCTGACCAAAATATGCCTGGAGAGTTTTTGAAGCCCTGGGGCCGTCTCATCCAGGTTAACTGCCTGTGTTCCCTAAACTCAGGGTTTTCCCATTAGAAGGCAAATATCAGCTGACTTTTTAGGGCCAGGCAGATAGAGAAGAAAGCATCTTTTATGTCTAGGCAAGTGAAGAAAGTTGCCTCGGGTGGTATCAGGCCCAGCAGAATGTAGGGATTAGGGACTACCAGGTAGAGATTAACAGTGGCTTGGTTCACCGCACCTAAATCTTGGATAGGCTGATAGTATTCTGTCCCTGGCTTCTGGACAGGTGAAAGTGGAATCTTCCAATATGACTGGCATGGCCAGAGGATTCCACACTTTAGGAGTTTGTCCAGGTAGCGTTGGATGCGGCCCATGTCTTTGAAGGGACATAATACTGGTTTTGCTGCACTAGCTCAGCCCTAGGCTTGAGTTCTACGACCACCAGAGGAATGTTTCTAGCCAGCCCTGGGGGATTATCTTCTGCCCAGACTCCAGGAATCTAGAAGGGCACCTCAGGGCAACTGAAGAGACACCATTCTTCTTCCTGGGGAGCCATAAGAGACATAATCTTCCCTTCAGGCCCCCCAGGGCTAAGGCTATGTGCCCTCGGGAGTCAAAAGTTATTCAGGCCTGGAGTTTTCCCAAGAGATCACACCCCATTAAGGCCATGGGACAGTCCAGCAGATACAGGAACTCATGGATGACCCCATGACCTCCCAAGGTGCACCACTGAGGCGTCAGGAAGGACTGGACTTCTCTCCCAGTGGCACCTGTGATGGTCGCCTGTTGTTGAGAGAGTGGACCTACCTGCTGAGCGACCACAGTGTTCAGCCCCAGTGTCCACGATGAAGTCCATGAGTCGGCCCCCTACTGTCATTCAGACCATAAATTCCTGGGGGCCAAGGGGAATGGAGCCTGGTCGGCCTTATTCATCTTCATAGTCTTCCATTGCAGCAAGGCCAGCAAAGTCCTCCCCTGGCCCTCGGGGGCTGTTTTCCAGGGCTAGTACGGTCCCTGTACTACTTGCCCCCTTCCCTAGGCCCCCAGACCTGGTCTGGGTCTTCCCCGCCTTTGAAGACATTTGTTCTTCCAATGTCCATCCTGGTGGCAGTTGGCATATTGGTCTTTTCCCAGCCACTATCATTCAGGTGATTTCAGCCCCCTCACCCTCTGCTGGATGGGGTAGACCTCTGAGGGCATCCTGAAAGTTCCATTAGGGCCACTGTGATGAGATCTGCCTTTTTTTTCATCTTCCTATCAGCCTCTCTCTAAGCTTCTTGATCTTGGTTAACAAAAACCTTGGTGGCCACTTCCATTAATTGGCTAACATTCATTCCATTCCAGTGAAGCCCTCAAGCTAATGTCTCCCTGGGCCTGACTGATTTTCTGGTGCTTCTGAGTTGAATGGGGTGTAGAGCCTGAAGGCCTTGCTCAGCCTTTCGTAATACAGAGTCAGACCCTCTTCAGGTCCCTGGAGGATCTCAGAAGTGCTGGCCGTATTTGTGGCCCTTTTCCCTCCTCTTTTCATTCCATTTGTAAGAACCTCCTGATACCGTTCTAAATTCTGGTAATCCCGGTCATCATTTGGGTCCCAGTAGGGGTCTTCCTCTGGGAAATGGTTCTGGGTGCGGGCGTGGGTATTGAGAGTTCCATCCGGGGCATGGTCTTCCAGCGACCTTATGACTACCTGGGTTATTTGGTGCCTCTCCTTTGGTATTACATAACATTAGGAGGAGTAGGCAGACATTCGTCCATGTGGGTCTATGAGTTTGAATTATAGATTGTAACAAGTCAATCATGGCCTGTGGTTTTTCAGAATAAGGTGGAACATGATTTTTCCAGTTTAAGAGGTCTGTGGTAGTGAATGGCTGGTAGACAAAGACTTGTCTCCCTTGAACATGTCCGTCCTGGTCATAGAAGATAGGGCCATGTGTCTCACGCAGGGGCATCTGCAGGGCTCCTGGCCTGCGATTACTGGAGGAATCCCTGACCAAGGCAGATCAGCCCCTCCAAGAGAGGGGCTGCACAGTCAAAACTGGAGGTTCTGGAGTAAATGGTGGCAGGATGGTGCACGAGCGGCAGCACCTTCTGAGGCACCTGATTCTGCCTGGGGCTCTGCCATGGACTCAAGCAATGGCAGAGCAATTGGTACTGCTGGGTAAATGGATGAGGGAACATACGGTGGAGGTGTCTCCTCTGGTTCACAGGCGAGGACAGACTTCAGATTAGGCGAACACCTGGAAGGAGCCACCACTCGGGCCATCATAATGTTACAATTTTCCTCTAAGGATGGTTTCAGCCAGGACAGTCAGGACAGGACTATGTCTTGCTAACAGGCAATATAGGGGAACTGGTCTGGGTGTCCGGGACTTCCAGTG
This sequence comes from Manis javanica, assembly GCF_040802235.1. NCBI lineage: Eukaryota > Metazoa > Chordata > Mammalia > Pholidota > Manidae > Manis > Manis javanica. Next base: position 24,415,894 of record NC_133163.1, on the reverse strand, counting down.
ATCACCTGGAAAACTCTGCTGATTATTTAGAGATTCCCTCAGACAGCCATCCAACCTCAAAGGAGACCCAGGCTATTTCAAAAAGTGTCCAGAGTTTCCCAGTACTGTTTGACACCATAATCATTTCTGAATCCCTTCCTAAAATTCTTAAGCATACACTCTAAGGGGGTAGGCTTACCCTGTTGACCCCCCTACCTCCCTTTACGTATACACACACAGAAGAAGGAATTGGGTTTGGGGGAGGGGTGATTTAGATGGGTGGTTACAGGCTTTGCCCCTCTCTGGCCACTCTCCTCCCGGAGATATTTCAGACACCTCTTGGCGTTCGCAGGACTGTATAGCTCCCAGTCGGGATCCCTCTGAAGAGAGCCACCCTAAATTGAAGATTGTCGCAGACCTGCAGATCAGGACCCACATTCACTTCGTGACCAGGCCACGTCTCACGCAGTGGTCATTCACCAGAGTCTCACCAAATTCCACCCCTTGCCCTTTTCCTTCGGGTCGCAGTTTCACCCCAGATGGGGGTTACTCGGGTGACCCTAGGAGGTGATCAGGCTCCACTTCTGTCTTTTATGAATAACCTTAAACCCGGGTTCTTACCAGTCATACGGAGGAAGGCTCCCCACTGGTTCTTACATCTCACTAGGTTCCGCTGTACATTTGGGGTGTATCTCTGACCCGTCTGGAGGGGTGAGACCCCTACGAAACAATCGTCCTCTGGCACCAGGCGCAGTCACCTCTCCGGGCGCCCCGGGGACAGTCCCCTGGTGACAAAGGAGGCGAATACGCCATCTCTGAATACTGAATGAGCCCCCAGGAAATGTTGCAGGAACAGTGGGAACTACGAACAAGGAACCAGGACACCGAAACGTTTGGCGAGAAGCAGCGTTTATTGATGCCGGCACCGGCTCAGCGGATTCATATACAAAGGCTGAGCTCCGAGTGCAGTCTGCCTTGCTTTTATGCTTTCATCACAGGTTTAAAAGGAAACAACCGTTTCTTATTGGTTACCTTCTGGTGACAGGGGGAGACGGGGTGGCACATGCGCCTTATACTGCCACGTCACTGGAAAGCCCTACTCTTGTCTAGTAAAAAAAACTTTGTACTTTCTTGGGTTTCCTACCTCAGTGATGGTGGTGCTATTAGTCAAGACTTGGAGTTGCAGGTTTTGAAACAATTCAAATTGGATTAAGCATAGGGTAAATTTATTTACTCACATAACCAAAAATTTAGGGGTAAATCTGATGGCTCCAGGTGCTCAAACAGTGCCATTAGGAAGGCATTTCCATCTGTGGCTTGGCATCCCTCTGAGTTGGCCCCATTCCCAGATAGGGGGTCACCATGTGATGCTAAATGTGGCTCATGGTTGGAACTTGTGAATCTTGTGAATCTGAATCTCACCCACTCCCCAAATTCTGAGCTATAGGCTTTGAGATATGAAGAACCAATGGTTTCCCAAATGGAAGAGATGGATGTTTTTGCTCGAAAAAGGGATGCTGGCCAGGCATAAACAACCGATGTCCATTATGCTGCTCAGGTTTGATATGATGATGATAACAAGAGCTGGAAGCAGGAATGCCTAAGAGATTCTCAACATTTTTAGAGGATGTTATAAGAAATACTGATTTTAAAGCCAGGCAGAGAAAGACAAGTACCAAATGATTTCCCTCATTTGTGGAGTATAACAATGAAGCAAAACTGAAGGAACAAAATAGCAGCAGACTCACAGAATCCAAGAAGGAACTAGTAGTCACCAAAGGGAAGGGGTGTGGGAGGACGGGTGGGGAGGGAGGGAGAAGGGGATTAAGGGGTATTATGTTTAGTACACATGGTGTGGGGGGTCATGGGAGAACAGTGTAGGACAGAGAAGGCACATAGTGGATCTGTGGCATATTGCTGCACTGATGGACAGTGACTGCATTGGGGTATGGGTGGGGACTTGATAATATGGGTAAATGTAGTAACCACATTGTTTTTCATGTGAAACCATCATAAGAGTGTATATCAATAAGACCTTAATAAAAAATTTAAAAAAAAAAGAAATACTTATTTTAGACTCTCCTTCCTCTCCAAATTCAACCTCCAAAATTTGCCTAAAATTTATGTTTAGTTAACTGATTAAAGTGATTGATATCTTGTCATCTTCATATTCATCAACTCATAATCCCAAAGCAATTAATAAACATCTCCTGGTATGTAGATGTAAAAGAAAAATAGAAATATCTGAACAGACTGAGAATTTCCTCTCTAAGCATCAGTGATAACAAAGGGCTCAATCATACCAACAGCTCTGTAAATGTTACGTATTGTTAATTCTAAATGACATAGATTTATACGTAAAGTATACCTCACTTTAAAAAAACAAAAAAAATTTTTAAGGACATAAGAAGGTTCATTCATACCTAGGCATTGTGGTAAATGCATTCTATGGAGTAATGGGATTTGCATATCTAAACAGAATAGGTTTAAAGTGAGGCTGCCATTTCTTTTCTACTTCATTATAGAACCCTCCAAATATTTTGCTGTTTTCCCCATCACTCTTACTTGGCAATGTTATGTATTCCTGGACAAAATAACTTCCTTTTAAAACGGCCTTTTGAGGCTCTTTTTCCTACCCTCATTATTTTCTAACTTTTTCTCATATTTTTTTCTTATCTTGTACCTCTCCCCAAACCAATAATTTCTGGTGCCTGGTGTTTGGGAGAGCCATTTTAACCTATATCTAGAAGAGTGCCATTCTGTTCTTTATGCTCCCAGGGTATCTCCAAAACCACATGACCGGTCCTCTCAACAGATGTCCTGAAAAGCACAGGGATTAGAACAAGCAGCAGGGATGCATTAGCTGACAGGAAAAAGAAACTTTCTTATACCTAATTTAAGACCTTGACAGTCTAACATTTCAAAACACAGAATTTAGAATCCAGAAATAAAACCTAGTATTCATTTATTTTATTTATTTTTATTTTTTTTTAAATTTTATTAAGTTTCACTGATATACACTCTTATGAAGGTTTCACATGAAAAACAGTGTGGTTACTACAGTCACCCATAGAATCAAGTCCCCCCCCAAACCCCATTGCAGTCACTGTCCATCAGTGTAGTAAGATGCCATAGAGTCACTACTTGTCTTTCCTGTGCTACACTGTCTTCCCCGTGATCCCCAACACACACCATGTGGACCAATCGTGATACCCCTCAATCCCCTTCTTCCTCTCTCCCCACTCACCCTCCACCACCCCTCCCGTTTGGTAACTGCTAGTCCCTTCTTGGAGTCTGTGAGTCTGCTGCTATTTTGTTCCTTCAGTTATGCTTTGTTGTTTATACTCCACAAAGAGGGAAATCATTTGGTATTAAGAACACTTACAATTTAATAATAAAAAGATTAATAATCCAATTTCAAAATGGGCAAAGGAACTGAATAGACATTTCTCCAAAAAGAAATGCAAATGGTTAATAAGTAAGTAGAAACATGCTCAAAATCATTAGTCATTTGTGAAATGTAAATCAAAACCACAATGAGATATCACTTCATACCCATTAGGGTGGCAAAAATTAAAAGCCAGAGTGTACACAATATTGGTAAGGATGTGGAGGAATTGGAACCCTTATACATGTGGAAGAATGTAAAATGGCACAGCAGCTTTGTAAAACAGTTTGGGAGGGTCTCAAAATGTTAAACACAGAGTTAGCATATGACCCTGAAACCCACTCCTAGGTTCTTACTCTGGAGAAATGAAAACATATGTCAACACAAAAACCTGTATACAGAACTTCCTAACAGCATCATTCATAACATCTGAAGTGTAGAAACAACTTAAATGTTCATTAACTAATGAATGTATATGTTATAGTAGATAGATAGCCAGACAAGAGCAGGGTAGCTCAGACCTGCAAAAACAGACTGGTTCCAACATGGAGGGGAAGTTGACCCTGACTTCACCTCACAATGCGTTATATGCTCATCGGCATACCAAAAATCCCCCTCCTTGGTGCCACAACAGTTCTGAGGTAGACCATCTAAGGACAAAAAGAGAGAAACTGGAACCCTATTTCCCAGGAATCTCCCTATTCTGAGAAAACCCTACCTATCCCAACGAATATTCCACCCCCTGCTTAAACTGCAGTTATAAGAACCCCCCACCCACCCACCCTCACCGTGCTGCTCATCTCTGGAGCACACCCTCATTTGCTTCCTGAGTGTGTATTTTTGCCTTATTAAACTACTCTTTGCTTGTACCTGCTGGACCTGCTCGTGAATTATTTCTCAATCAGAGTCAAAAATCCTCCTCCAGGTTGAGGTCTCTCCTAGGGTGCAGGGAGAGCTCCCCAGGTTGGATTGCCCAACAGATGAACAAAAGGTCATATATCCATATGATGGAATATTATTCAGCCATGAGAAGGAATGAGGGACTGATACATGCTACAACATGCATGAAACTTAAAAACATTATGCTAAGTGAAAGAAGCTAGACACCAAGGACTACATATTGGTTCAGAACAGGCAACTCATACACAAAAAACAAATTAGTGATTTGGGCCGGGGTTGGGTGGGGTGTGTGTGCAGAAAATAAGGAGAGGGAGGTGGGCTTGGGAATGACTGCTAATGGATACAAGATTTCTTTTGAGGACCATGAATATGTTCTAAAGTTAAATCATGGTGATGGTTGTGCAACTCTGCAAACACACTAGAAACCACTGCATTGGATACTATAGGTGTTAAACTTTAAGATATTTAAATTACATCTCAGTAAAACTGTTAAAAAACAAAACCTGAGGCTCTATTAAAAAAAAAAAAACTCTCACAAGGATAATGTCCTCTTCATTGATGGGGAAGGGATCGTTTTTAATAAACTCTGTAATTTCAACACCTACCTCCGTGCCTGGCCCATGGGGCACTTGATACCAATTTAACGGAAGGAAGTAAGGAAGGAAGGGAGGGAGGGAGGGAGGAAGGAAGGAAGGGGTATGACTATGATCTTCCCTCAAAAACTATTCACTTTCTCTAGGGTGCCAAGAACCTAACTCATATTATCATTGGCCCCACCTTGCAAATGAGGAAACTGGGTCGCCTAGAGGTGTAGTAACTGACTCAAATCCATGTGCTAGCAAACCGTGGAGAGAAAATCAGAACCCAAGTCTGTATACAACAAAGCCAATATTCTGAAAATTCATTTCTGTAATTTTGACAGAGAGGCTTTAGAATAGATTTCCAAATATAGGGGTGAATCTGAGCTGTCTTGACATGAGTAAGAGAACTGTATGGGCATGCACAAGGGCATTGGGAACAAGAAGGGAAGGAAAAGGATAGCTCCTGAAAACTCTGTGTGAGGTGTGTCTGGGGCTCAAAGGGGTCCAATAAATAATATCCTTATCCTCACCAGTTCTCAGCCAAATGAGAAGACAAAGGAGTCAATAGATGCAGAACCAAAGTGCAAGGTTGAAGCATGGGGTGGGGGCCTGTGTGAATAGCATAGGGCCCTGTACTTGATTTAATGCTCTGCCATCATCCATCCTAAAATTTGTAGTAATTTTCATTTTGTCCTTAGTCCCACAAATTACGTAGCAGACAAAAATGTCACCTGACAAAATGTCAGTTTTATTAGTGTTATGAAGGATCTGGGAGAATGCAGCTTGAGTGTGTAAGAGCCAAGTTCCAATCTCTGGTCTAGACTGGGTGGCCCATCTAAGGGAAAGTTTGACTCTGCAACACTGTCTCCCACTGGGCCCAGCTGGAAGGGAGAAAGAGAGAGACCAGATCCCCAAAGCAGGATCAGTGATAGATTACCCACCCCTGTGGAAAAACTTCCCACACCAACCTACTCCACCTGCCAGATGAATAAGTGGTGGGGCAAGAGGCCAAGAGTGATTAGGTTAACCAGAGAAATGAGGAGGCATTCCCTTTTAACAAGGGTCTTAGTCGAGATTCTTTTGGTTACAAGAAACAGATACAATTAAATTGTCTTAAATGGAACAGGAAGTTTTGAGAAGGTGTGGCAGACACTGCTTTATAGCAACACCAAGTTCCCCTCCCTGTTTCCCTTCTTCCCTGCTGATTTTGTTCAGGTACAGGGAGGAAATCTTTTGATCTCAGAGAAGCAGATGTTCTGCCAGCCCCATGAATCATTACTGGTCTAAGGTAATCATGGAAATCCAATTCCTTATTTGCCAGGCACTCACTTTTCCAGCCTCTCTTGCAGGTAGAGTAAATATGTGACACAGTTCTAACCAATAAGATATAAGAGGAAGTCTGTGGAGACTCTGAGAAAGAGGGATTTTTCTTTATTAACAAAAATTTAGCCCCTTTCCTGCCTGCTCCCTTCCTTCTTACTTGACTTAGTGATGTGAGGACATGATGTCTGGAGCCATGGCAGCTATGTTGAGATTATGAAGCAACAAGCACAGAATGAAAAGTCAACATGCTGAGTGGCATAGTCAAAAGATGGAAGGAGCCTGGGTCCTTGATGACATAGCTGAACCAAACACATCCTGGATCTACCTGCCTCCAGACTTTTTAAGAAATAACATGTGTCCTCACAGTTCAAGCCACTATCATTTAGGTTATCTCTTTCTTGCAGTGAAGTACATCCTAACTTGTACAGACATATATCACATTCATAGTAAATAGCAAGGAACCCAAGGGTAGCTGCTCTCAAAGGTCAGGAAGCAAGAACTGGAAAGTTACCACACCCCTAGGCAGTTACTCTCTCTTCCAGCCTCATCTCTGTTTCTCTCTGAGAATTTGTGTCCTTTTTCATTCTTCTCAACAGATCAGTGTTCACTGATTCAACATTCACTTAAGAGACCAGCTCAGGCTGCTATTAGCATCTCAAGCTCAATTCCAAAGTTGATCCAGTAGTCAATCATGTCCATCCCTGGCCCAGTTCATACCATGGGGGCAAGGTCATATGCTCAAACTTGGCTGCTGAGGCCCACCCAGAAGGGTATGTTTGTGTGGAATTCTCAGAGAAAGAGGTGGCATGGGCTAAAAGATACCTCCAAGTGTCTAATGGATTGGGTGAAGAAGAAAGGAAGAGAGAGGGTGAGGCTGGGTGCTTTAGGGAGTGGTGGGGAGCAGGTCATTCAGCCTGAGAGACATGAATAGATTCCTACAGCAGGTGGAAGAACTGAGAGAGGTGAAAGCTATCCCGGGCAGTAGCTGAGAAGTTCCTCAGAAACGAAGTCAAAATTCAACCCCCTTAGGATTTTTCTTGAATAAGGAGTGAGGAAAAGAGCTCGGTAGAGAACTAAGAACAAAGGGAAGACTGGCCTTAGAGAATGAAAAAGTGGTCTCTAAGAAAATAAAGGGTAGGATTAGAAGTCTCTCTAATCTCCCCACCCTCAAAAAGAGAGTGAAAGCCAGAACTTCCGGTTATTTTAGGCTGAAGTCCCACAGAGAAGTGTGTGTTTGTGTGCTTTCCCTGGCAATCGCTGGCAGCAACGTTTCTCTTTGTAAAAGGTCATTAAAACAGACTGGGGTCAGCCCGAATCCTGTTCCTCAAAGATCAGAACACTTGGTGGAGGCCAGAAAGCTGCCGGAGGGTCACCAGGGCCCCCACGTGGCCTACCCTGGTAAGGGCTGAGAGCGGCTGGGGGTGGGGCAGGGAGCAGTTCTGAGAAGGGCGAGGGGGTGGGGGTACAGGGGAGAAGGGTGATTTCCATCCAGGGGTCAGGAGTGGAGGCACAGGCGTTAGCCCTGGCAATTGTAGGATGTGCCTGGAGAAACCACCGGAAGGAAATCAGGGAGACAAGACAGCCGGGGCTTTGGAGTCACAGTTGGACAATTCTGGGAACACAGAAGCTGGGGTGGATTTGTATCCAACTCTCCCTTCCCCCCCTCCTTCCCTCTTTATTCTCATTCCTACCCCTGACACTGCCCTTGGATCCTGCTCACCGAACCTTCCACTGCGCTTCTGGGAGGGAACACATTGTGTTTTGTTTTTTTCCACTAGAAACATCTAGGGCTGTGCTCTGCACGTAGGAGGTGCTTGACAAATACTTCCTCAGAGTGGAACTTTGTAACTAGAAGTAAGGACCCAAGACATAAACAGATATACTGATTGTCTGATAAGCAGACAGTACTCAGAGAGGATAGTTATAAAGTATTTTGCCTCTGCCCTTTGAAATGTTACTGATGGATTTGTTTTGTGCTGGTAAACAGTAAAGAGGCAGAAAAAAGGTTTGGCACAACTGGACCAATTAGAAATTTCCAAAACTAATTTGTAGGAGGGGAATTTTTTTGTTTAAATGAAATTATACCTGGAGGGCCTAAACAAATAAAAGAGATTAAAAGTAATAACAACAGCAAAACTAAAAGTAGCTCTCCTGCCCCATCCTCAATGAACAGCTGTTTTTAAAAAACACTCATCCACGGCTACTCCAGGGTCACTGCTAAAGAAGTGAGGCCCAGAGAGATGCTAACTAAAATTACAGTGGTCATTACTTCACAATAGCTTTATGTCAAATCATTGTGCTGTACACCTTAAACTTATACGGTGTTGTATGTCAATCATATCTCAAGAAATAATTTTGTTAAAAAAAATAACTGATGCCCACAGAGGCTAAGTGACTTACTCAGTATCACACAGCAGAGAAGGAAAGAAAGAGGGCAACCACCACTCAAAAAGCACAGGAACTTGAGGAAAAGCCAACAGAAAACTGGCCTACAGGCCAGATTCAGCCTGCTGCAGGTTTTCTTTAGCTTTAGAGCTAAGAATGCTTTTTACATTTTTAATGTTAAAAAACATCAAAAGAAGAATAATACTGTGTGACTGGTGAAAACTGCATGAAACTCAAATGTCAGTGTCCATAAATAAAACTTATTTGGTGTCCACCACACCCACTCACTTCTGCTGCTTTCACCTTGCGAAAGCTGAACTGAGTAGTGAGCACATGAACTGTTAAGTGGCCCACAAAGCCTGAAATACTTATTATCTGGCCTTTTCAGAAGAAGTTTGCTGAGTCCAGGTCTAGAATTCTCAGCAGTTTGTTAGGTTTTCAACTACTTGGGAAAGCCTTAGATGCTGGGGTCTGGGTGAGGTGGGTGAGGAGTCGTAAGTGGTGAGGGGAGAGAGGACTGCAGATACCGGGGTCCTTTGAGTAAAGACCCAGAAACCAAGGGCAAGTTCATGACCCTATTTTCTGTCGGCAGTACAGAAAATAGGGCAGATCTAATGTAAGGTATTATGTGGCAATTACGAAATCAGGGACAGCCTGACTTTCTGAGACTCTCCCATGTTCTGGTCTGGGCACCGTAGGGGATTTATAAACAAATTTTTAGGACACTGCACAAGAGGCTCACAGTGCTGTTAGAAGACTGTTAACACAATGTAAATCTTAAGAACACTGGCAATTATGGCCAACAATGTCAGCTTCTCAACAGGCCCTGTCCTTCCTCCTATTATATTGGCCAACACTTACTGAACACTTTTTCTGCCCTGCGCTGTGTTAAGTACCTTTTAAGCAATATCCTGTAGAGATGGGGTAGACTTGAGTATTTTTATCCCCATTTTGTAGATGAGGAAACGGAGACTTAGGGAGACTAATATCACACAGTGGCAACTGAACAAGAAAGTGGGTGGGGTCAGGATTCAGACTCATGTCAGCCTAATTTTATAGTGTATTTCTTAAGCAGCACACTTTATTGCCAGCAATGGGAGTTGGATATATCCCAACCCATGTAATATCCTTAAGAATGATACAGTGACTCATTCAGAATCAATCAGGAAAAGGGAAGCCACTCTTGAGTCTTTGAAACAGAAAGAGTTAAATGCAGAGAACTGGTAACAGAAAAGTTGAGAAGCTTGCAGGAGGCAATGAGATAGTTCAGAAATAAGCAATAGCCAGAAGATACCAGGGTTCCTATGCTGGGAGGGTGTCTTAGTCTACTCAGGCTGCTGTAATAAAATACTATGGACTGGGAGGCTTACACAACAGAAATTTGTTTCTCACATTTCTGGAGGTTGGAGAATCCAAGATCAAGGTACCAGCAAGGAAGATTTTGTTCTGAGGCCTCTTCTCTTGGCTTCCTTGTGGCTGCTATCTCACCATGTGCTCACGTGTCCTTTTCTTTGTGCATGAGGAGAGAGAACAAGCTCTCTGGTATCACTTTTTATGAGGGCACTAATCCTATTGGATCAGGACTCCATCATGATGACCTCATTTAACCTAATTAATCTCCATAAAGTCCTTATCTCCAAATACCGTCACCTTGAGGCTTCAACATAAGAATTTAAGGAGGCCGCAAACATTCAGTTTACAACAAAAGGTAAAGGAGGGAGATGGTGTCACAGCGCCCAGGGACAGGGATCAATCATTTTAAGTTAGAGCTGTGGTGGGTCTGTCTGGCAGCAGCTAGAGACACAGAAAAGATCCAGCAGCTGCTAAAGATGCTGCTCTAGCCATGCTACTTATGGCCAACACTATGATAAATAACTTTCCTAAAAAAAGGAGTTTTTCCTAGAAAGGGGAAAATAGCCTGGCCTTTCCCTTCCTCTTACTTTCTAATCTCCTTTCTTCTGTAAGCCAAGTAGAAAGCTAGCTGACTTGGGAAGTTCTGGAAAATGCAGTCTTTAGGGTCAGCCCCACTTTGACATAGATCAGGGGTAAGAGGAGAATAGATCTGCTGGCTTGGACTGGCCCAAAAAGCTTCATAGAAACTCTCCAGCTCTATGCTGACACAAATTGTCATCACTCAAGGACAGTGGTAAGTTGCCTACCAAGAACTCAAAATCACTTAAACTATCAATTCAACATATATATGATGAAAACCTTTTACCAGAAAGTATATCTAGTATAATCCCATTGTGTATTCCACAAATTAACACCAGCTATTGTAATAAACAACCCCAAGTCTCCATAGCTTGGCAGAATAGCAGATTATTTTTCACTATCACCTTCTAACATGGGTAAGAGGTTCTCCCAAGTGGGTCCCCTCCAGGTAGTTACTGAGGGACATAGCATCTTCCCATCAAGTGGCTGTGCTGTCTCAGAGTCCTTCATCCCCATACAAATGTAGGGTGCCATATAATCAGTAGAAGGACTGTGTAGAAGATGGGGCAGGTCCCTTCAGGGGATCCTTCTGGAAGCAGTGTATATTACTTCTGCCCACCTTCCCCCAGTCACAGAGTTCCAACTCAATTGCAAGAGAAACTGGGAAATGTAGTCTTTCTGCAGGCCCAGGAGGAAGTCTGGTTGGTGAGCACTGAGCCTCTGTGTTAAAAAATAATCAAACATATGCTTGTATGTGCATCAAAACGTTTCTTAAAGGATATGTAAAAAACAAGACCAGCTATATAATTTGGGAGCCCGGTGATAAATGAAAATGCTAGGCCCACTGTTCAAAAATTATTAAGAATTTCAGGATGGTAATGGCAGATCATTAAACCAAGCACACAGTCCTGAGCACAGGGGACCTGGGGGTCTGCAGAGTTAGTACACCCCGGAAGCCGCCCTGATGAAAAACTCCAAACATGACTACTTCTGAGTGGTGCTGGGTGTTGGGGAGGGGAGGGAGAATTTTCTTACCATATTATACTCTCGCATACATGTTTTTGCTAAGTACATGTGTTACTGCAATAATTTAAAAATATTTCACTCATAATGTATTTGAACCAAAATATATACTACTAACTATAAGAGGTAGAAAGTCTTCCAGGTTAGCATAACTTGGCACAGTAGCCTGACTGGAGCTATTGATCTATCTCAGGAAAGAATATGTCTGTAGGATAGGTGTTGGTCCACAGTGGGTGCCAAGGAGAGGAAAAGAACATTGATAGTTCCCATTTAATCTTTGTCCTGAGAGGGTTATCTGGTTCTGGGTTCTCAGATTATTTATACGCTGTAGTTTTATGAATTACATTATATAAGAAAGCATTTTCTTAGTACATAATTGTTTTATAAGTTTAAATTTATGGCATTTACTTTCAATCAATGAGAAAATATAGATCATTTTGATAAACAGAAAAAACTGAGATTATTGCAATCTAGTGTGCTATCAGCCTCAGCATCAGAGTTAGTATTTTGGGTTTGTTGCGTATGTGTTAGTCAGGATAGGTTGGGTTATGCTGTCATAACAAATGATCCCCAACATGTCAGTGAAACATAACAAAGGTTTATTTCTCACTTAGGCTCTGTGTTCAGCAAGGGAGCAGGCTCTGCAACATGTTGCTTCACTCCAGGGCCTGGCTGTCCTCATCACAGCCGATAGAAGAGAGCTATCACCTGCTAGCTGTTAGAGCACTGGCTTTGAGTGATACACATCTCTTCCACTTACATTTTATTGGCCAAAAAAACCCACATGGTCAGGCCTGATGTCAACAAGGCAAGGAATATAATCCTATCCAAGGGAGAATCAGTGAATTCTACTCATAAACAAGAATATAGTCTACCATAGCCAAACACGGCCAAAGTCCGAATTAACACAAAAAAATCATTAGAAATTATAAATGGTCACCTGGTAATCTCAAGGACTCTAATTAAATGAATCCCCAAGGTTGAAATAAAAATGAGAAAGTTTCTTTCAAAGTTGACACAGTAAGCACTCACCTTGTACTTATCATAAATACAAAAGACTAGAAACATCCATCTTAGAACAAACACTGGACTCTCTATTTTAGGTCATTATCACCATGTGATGTGTTAAGCATTCACTTTTACTGACCCACTGATTCTTAACCCTGGATTCAGAGTGTGTCTCCGGCAGGTACACCTGACCTTTGCTCAGCATTCAATTGCTTGGGTAATTTCACGTGAGCAGACATGCCCAGGCCTGGAATTTTCAGTTATAACCAGGGCAGAATGACAGTCTTCCTACTCAGTGTCCCATTTACAAGCCATGCAGATACAGTCATAGCCATGGCAGGAAAATCCACCACATGGACTGCTCTGAAGTCCAGCTGTTATCTAGCCAGTTTTATGTTAGGGAATCCAAATAAAGAAATAGAGAAGGCTTGAAAATTCGAATACCTAGAGGGGTCAGTTCAGTAACTGACATGGTAAAAAGGATGACGAGGAGAAACTGACCCACAAACTCATTGTCAGCAGGCTGCAGGGAAGGGAAGAGCCTGATAAACTAAAGAATCTGTACTTGTAAAAGGAGCAGCTGCTGTTCAGCTCTGATCAGTTGTTGCTGTGTAGAAAAAAAACACTTTTGAAGTTGCAAATCAAGTTATATGTGAAATCTGCTGGCTTTAAATACTGGCACTAATTCAAAATTTTGAAATACTGTATAAGCCAAATAAACACTTCCGTAGACTGCATTTGGTGTTATAAATCTGTAGTCTTTCAGGCAGGTAACCAGGGGAAAAGATCTTAGAGGAGGGAGGAGAAATCTGGAGAGAAGTAGAGGGGATCCCAAAGAGGGAGGGTGGGATGGAGTGAGGCAGGAGTAGAGGGACGTGGACAGAGGAGGAGAGGGGACAGGGGACCTGGATACAAGACAGAGGTGTTGAGATGGGATATGCCGCGAGGTGTAACCTCTTCACTCTGCTTTTCATAAAACCTTCAAGAAAGTGGACTTTCAGGATTGGTACCTTTGGAGTCAGATTTGTGCCTTCTTTATAGTATATTGTAGCATTGATAACTGGCTCCAAAGAGACCAAGTTACATTTGAATTATGTTTGAGTCTCCACCTGCTACCCCTTCTTCTGAGTCCAGATCACAGTCTGGTTTCCCAGATGGGAGAAGAGGTAGGAAAGGTGGGAAATTTGGAGCTCGGGTCCTAGAGACAGGCAGAACTGGGCTTGAATCCTGGGTCCCCTATTTATTTGCTCTAGACGTTTCTGAACTCCATTGCCAAGTGGGGATAAAAATAGTACCCATCGCCTAGTGTTGCAGAGAGACTTCTATGAGAAGATGAAGATAAAATGCTCAGCACAGTACTTAGCACATAGTATGTATTCAACAAAGAGTAACCATAATTGTTATTATTATTATTATTTACATATTATGATTTTCATTTATAATCATAAGTCCACAGGGAGAGAATGTGCTGACAGCAGATGCAAGTAGCTGGAAAATCAGTTTAAAAGTTTTATTTCTTATTAGAAAACAATGAAACACAGGGTCGACAAAAAACTTCTGGTTTTTATGCATCAGTTTCTCTGCGAGTTTGGTAGAGTGAATCAGTCCATTGGAGCATAATTACTGCTCTACACATGTCTAGCATTTTGCCTTTTGCAGAGGACTTTACTCTTGGTGCCTCTACCACTCGATGGAAGAGAGGGATCATCCCCATAGCGTGTGAGCTCCTCTGGAGTGGAAACAGAATTAGTTCCTCCGTCAGTGCTGTGGAATGAATGAATGCCTGCTGCCTGCGGAAGTTACCTCTCTCCTTCCCTCTCCCAGTACTGTGTCATCCTCAGCTTAGTTCTACAGGGAAGGAAGTAACTTGCCTGAGAGCAGCGTTTCATTATTAGGAGGGGAAATACCCTGCCCATGGGCTCCCTGAGTTTTGGCAATATGAGTAAGGGGTAGCCTCGCTCTGAGGACGTAGTGTGAGAGGACATTCCCATGGTTTAATAAAGGTTGCTTTGTACATAGACCATTTATGACCAATTGGTATAGGCACCTCAGGAATCTTCCAGAACCAAAGGTTCCAATATTCCCTATTCTTAGTCCTCCCCAACTGAAGTTAGAGAATTCTGTTGGGATGAATCTGGATGGGTCTTGACCAGGGCCTTGTAGCAGCACTGTCATTTCAAACTAGGACTGCTGGAATGAAATTACCATCAGAGAGATGTATGATTCAGATTCAAATGCAGTGTAATGCACATACACATGCAAATCCGGGACGTTATAAACCAAATTGAAAACATGTGATCCTCTTGTCCTGAGATGGCTGGCAACTTTCACTTTCTACTTTTAACATTTCTGTTTGCATTTTTTACAAGACTATTACTGTCATAATCAGAAACAAATGATGCTGTATTTCCATTTTGAAGAGAAGAGGAAGAAATGAATGCGGACTAGTAGCCTGAGCACTCCATGTGGACAAACAAGTGCTTATTTCTTGCTTGTTGCCCACTTTAGAGAAAGAAGTAGAGAAGGAAGGCAGGAAGGCTGGGAGAAAGGAAGGAGGGAGAAGTGGTAGGCTGGGCCCACCAGTGGGGACTGCAGGGACTGCAGGCCTGGGCCGAGAGGCAGGCCTCTGGGGGACAGACAGGCATGTGGGAGCAGCTGGGTGTGTCAGCAAGCCCTGACAGTCCTGCCAGGTTTGCAGTGAGTTAATTTAGACATGGGGGAATTAAGGATCATAAAGGAATTAAGGAGTCGGGCTCATTCTGACACCCAGCCCAAACGCACAGCCTATTTCTTACTCAACATTTGAAACCATAAGCTCTGCCCATAGCTTCTGCCCTCACTTGTCAAGAATGTGTGACTGGCCGATGATTCTGTAACATCTTTCCACTTTGAAAGATAGTAACCTCAGTAGAGGTGGTGAGGATTTGATAATGTGGGTAAACTGTTGAACTGCTGTGTTGTATATTTGAAACCAACAGAAGATTGTATGTCAATAATATTTCAATAAAAAAAATAATATACCATAAATAATCAATCTATAGGCAAAAAAAAAAAAAAAAGAAAAGAACGTGTGACTGGCTCTGACTTGGGAACAAGATTTTTAGCTTTAATTGGGGGATTTAATTTGATTAGGGTTCAGGCCCAAAAGACCTGAGAAAAAGTGTAGCAGGCAAAGCCAATGCTTCCTGTCTGACGCTCGGTTCAGGAAAGCGATCGAGAGCTTTCCAAGCACGAGTCACTGAACCATCGTGTTCCATGCTGGGGACTCAGAGTCAGAAGAGAACAGGCCTCTCTGTAGTGGAGTTCTGAGGTGGGAGACAAGTTCGTCTGTCTGAGAGCCGCGGTTGAGGAGGTGGTTTGCAGGTCCAGAGAGAGCGCCTGTGATCTCAAAGCGCCTTGACTTGCTGTTCATGTGACTTTGGGCACATCACTTATCCCCTCTTCTCTCAGTTTCCTCATCTGTAAAATGGGGGTGATAGCAGGCCCTGGCTTTAGGATTATGGTGCGGGGTAAATGAGATAATGCCTCTGGAACCCGCAGCACGGGGACCGGCATTAACACAAAAGTACCAGGTGGATTCTGTGAGGGGCCATAAACTCTCCTACAGTGTCCAGGAAAGCCTCAAAGAAGTGTGAAGTGTGTCTTTATGGACGAGTAAGAGTTTGTCTGATGAACAAAGAAGAGCAGCGTGTTGCAAATGCATAGCATGTTGCTGAAGAGGAACTTATGTGGTGTGACTTAGCCCCAGAAATGTGGGCTGGCTTAAAAATTGAGAAAGACCTTGTAAACCAGGTTTGGGTTTTATCTTTACCTTGAAGGCATGGGGAGAGTTTGAGAGATTTTGCTTCGTTTGTGAGGTTGCTAAGCAAAGAACAGCAGGATCAGGTATGCATTTTGGAAAATAGGTTCTAGAAGAGGTGTCCATTTGGGAGAATGGTCAGGAGCCTCTGGCTGTTGTCCCCAGACTGGTCACTAGAGGGAGACCTGGGCTCAGAAGTGACACCACACTGCTTGTTGAGGGGCTGCTGGTCCCTGAGGGGCCCCATGGACACAGTCAAATCCAGGCTCACATCAGCCCCTCTCTCAGACTGAGGCAGACCTGCTAGAATATGGACAGGGGCACTGCCACGTTAGGGGAAGAGAAACACCCCTGATGCGCTGTGAGCTCGTTGATCTCCATGCATCTAATGACTCACCTCTTCTCCTCCCTCCCAGCTCCTCTTCCTCCTCCTCTTCCTGTCCCTGCCTCTGGCCCACACCATGTGTGTGGACACCCCAGCCTGCATAGCCAAGCTTTGTCCCCAGGCCCACAACAGCTGCTGCGGGCCCAGGGGTGCATACACTGGCAGGAAGATGACGCTAAGGACGAGGGCAGGCCTGGGCCATGTGGAAAGAGAACTCTTTCTTCCCTAGGGTCTGGTGTCCCAGTGATTCCTCCACCGCCGGCATCTTTCTAACAGTCTTATTCTGTCTCTCCCTAGTGTGTCCTGGGAACTGTGTTAACGTGCTCTGCACATTCAGCCCTCACTCAGGACTCCTGGGAACGCTGATGCTTCAAATTTGTCATTTTTGAAATTGAGGTTTTATTTTTCTCTTTAGCCGGCACTGCTTTCCCGTCTTTGGGGTTATTGTTTTGTTAAATACCAATACTATTCAATGGGCCAAACCATCTTTGCAGGAATGTTGTATAAATGTGAAAGCACACTCTTTTCTCTCAAAGGCCTTATTGAGACAGGGACTGTGGGTTTAGACAGAGTAGGGCGAGGGCCTACTGGCAAGGCAAGATAATTACGGTCAGAGCAGTGTAACAATATGCAAAGAAACCCCCTACCAAAACTCTGTGTTAAACATTAAGCTTTAAAGTGATTATTCAGTGAGAGCAGTTAGTATTTCCCAGATAAACCAAAGTATCTCAGCATAGCTCATGTTTTCTACTGTGTTAATCACGCCATTGTAGGCTCCACTTTAGCTCGCTTAAAGACCCAGGCCTATATGCTGTTTTTCCTCCTTCAGACCTAATTAAGTAATTTGTACCCTGGGCAATTAATTTGGCAAGCAGGTCCAGCAGTAAACAACATAGTAAAAGCAAGAAAGATTCCATCTAGATTGCCTATTAAAACCCAGGGAGTTAAGAAGTATGGTTCTTAACAAACTCTTCAGCAAATGAACAATAACTCAGCCCACCTTGAGGGCAGGGCAGGCAGTCTTGACTGATATGCTCCCAGACCAAGAAGCTGCTATTCTGGGAAAGAATCTGCAGTAAATTTCTTATATTAATTTTGCAGAATTATCTGAAGGACTGATGAGAAAAGAGACTTAATGTCTTATCAAGGATGAACACTCTAAGACCACCTAATAGGTTCACACCCCTAGCCCTTTATCACATTCCTAAAAATCCTCAGCTGCCTATAAAACCCCTAGACAATGCACAACTACTGACTTTCTTGTCCTCTCCTGGCTTGCACCAGGAGCTCTTTCCTCTCACTTTATCTCTAAATAAAAGCCTCTCCTACCTTGAATGTTTGCTAAGTTCATTCTTCAACTCCGTGAACAAGAACCCCAGCATCATTTTCAGGGAGAGTCACTCCACTTTATGGGTGGGAATGTGGTTCTGGAAATTACTTAATGATCAGCAAGCAGTGGCAGAGAGCCAAAAGAGAATGGAAAACGCTGTTGTCCAGTTTGGTAGCTCAGCTCAGCCATGACATGCACATCTATTTTGTACATACAGCTATTCCAATGTCTGATTACATTTCTTTCTTATCATTAGGAATCTAGTGAAATATTGATACTTTCTTCCTTTGCCCTTTCTCTAAAGATTTGTCTTTCTCACCCACTGAACCACTAGTCAGTCTTGTCACATCTCTAGCCTTGGACATTCCAAGCTCCATTTCCCCATGTTTGATTAAAAAAAAAAAAAAGCTTTCCACAATTTTTCCAGACTAACCTTGAGGTTAGCTTTTACTTTTTTATCTGAATTATGTGTCAACAAATCCTCATCACTTTCATATGTCTCTTGGATATGTTGGGGGGGTGTTGTGTTTTTTCCTCAGTTCCTGTCCTTGCCACAACAAAGAACTGAAGGGCACAGGCACAGTAGTGAAGCAGAGTAAAAGTTTTATTTAAAGTTACTTAAAGAGAGAAAAAGTACAGGCAACCTCAGGGAGGAGAGGTGCTCTGAAAGGTTGGAGAGAGAAAGTTTAAAGCTACACACTTAGAAAGTGCAGGTGACCTCAGAGAGAGGAGCACACTGAAAAGTTGGGGGTTCCCCACTTGTGGGTAAAATTGCTATATTTCCAGAATCTCTCGCCTGGCTTTAGTGCATCTGTGTATCAATAGGTGTTTCCAAGGGGTGGAGGGAATTAAACCATCTACATATTAATAGGTAATTACAACAGTGCACGAGGGCTTATCTGGACCAGAGAAGTTGGGTGGAGCCCCTCTTCTGCTGCAGCCTGGTCAAGAGAGAGACGGGACTGCTTGTAAGAAATTAAGCAGGTTTCTTAACTTTATTTCTTCCTTTGACTGATTTCGGTTTCAAAGGTATTTTGCCCCAGGATTCCACCTCCGGAGTTACTCCCTTTTAAGGATTTTTCAGGAATTTGACAAAGGGCTAGGGGTGCAGACTTGTTAAGTTGTCCTCAAATATTTGAAATTAACT
Organism: Manis javanica; assembly: GCF_040802235.1. Taxonomy (NCBI): domain Eukaryota; kingdom Metazoa; phylum Chordata; class Mammalia; order Pholidota; family Manidae; genus Manis; species Manis javanica. The sequence goes on along the minus strand of NC_133163.1, from coordinate 24,396,714 downwards.
GAACCCAAGAAATTTACTGCTCTGATTTCTCCCTGAGATACCAGCTTCTTGGTCCAGGAGCATATCAAACAAGACCACCTGCCCTGCCCCCAAGGTGGGCTGGGTTATTGTCTGCTAAAGAGTAAGTTAAGAATCTTACTTCTCAACTACCTGGATTTTAAAATGCAATCTTTTCTTTAAGATGGAATCCTTCCTGCCTTTTACTATGTTGTTTACGGCTGGGCCTGCTTGCTAAATGAATTGCCCAGGTTGCAAATTACTCATTAGGGCTAAAGGAGGAAAAACAGCATATAGGTAAAGTTAAAAAAATAAGCTGGGCCTTTTAGCAGGCTAAAGTAAATCTTACAATGGCATGATCTAATTGACACAATGAAGACATGGGCTGTGCTCAGATACTTTTTCTTATCAGGGGAATATTCAAATATTCCAGGCCACATTGCCCCTGGCCTTTTGAGCTTTAACTGATTAACTCATTAACTTTGTGAATCGTTTCTGGCTCTCTAGTTTTAACTGGTTAACTCTGATTACCTTGTAGTGGGCTTTACTGGCCTTAATTCTCTCTCTACCCCGCTCATATTTATTTTCCTGCCTAACAGATACACCCTTTCATTTATTTTCTTAAGTTTACCCAAGTACCACATGAACACAAAGTACAGAATCATAAAAGTAAAGAGTGGAAGATGCCCACAGTCATTTGTTTAATGCTACAAATTCTCTGCATGGCAATCCCTGCACCTCTTCTCAAAGTAACTTTGCCATTCATCTTATTAAGAGATGGAGTCTATTTCCTCATCCCTTAAAACTGGGCTGACCTTTGACTTGCTTGGGCCAAGAGCTTGGTGCAGGCATGATGTTATTGAGTTCTAGAGCCTGGGCCTGCAGAAGTCTAGCTGCATCTGCTTTCACCAGCTTGGAAAGCTGCTTGGGACACCATGTAAGGAAGGGTCTAGACCACCGCAGTGAGAGGCCATGTAGACTGAGGCAACCCGGCTGGCAGCCATCACCAACAGAATGCCGCTGCATCTGGGAGCTCAAAGGGAACCAGCAGGGGAGTGACTTAGCAGCCAACCTACAGAATCAGGAAATATAATGTTTTTGGTGTTTAAATCCCTAGTGTTAGGGTGGTTTGTTTTGCAGCAAAGGATAACTGAAACCACTCTCATCACCCCTCTCTTGGTCCCAGTCTTCTCAGCTCTTTCCTGGTGCATTATGAATACCCATGTGTATACAACTACAAAGCTAAGATGTGTAAGTGGAATCACACTTTACGTACTGCTATATTTTCATGTGGATACATATGGATTATGTAACTCTTTAAAATCTCTATGAGGACTTATTATGCAGATGTACCACCATTTATTACCTATTCCGTGTTAATAGACATTTAGGCCATTTCCAATTTTCCACTGCTACGAATTCCATTGCAGTGAATATCTCTGTCCCCTCCCTGTCTCCCTGCTCTGATCCACCCTGTCCACCGCTGCCTGAGTTAAGGCAGGGCAGAAACAGAACAGCAGGCGCTTAGGGGCCCCTGGGTAGGTACCTGCAGGGTTTGGGTCTAACCCCTATTTTCTCAAGAAAACAGAGCAGCATTTGTGCCAGAGGGCCACCACTTCTCTCCCTCCCTATCCTCTTGGAACATTGTCATGGGGGTGGAGATGACACATAAAGGAGACTTACACGGGAAGATGGAGATAGGGCTGTGTGCTAGGAATGCTGGGAAAGCCTGAATCCAGCGTGTCGCCTCTACAGGGGCCCGTCACAGAGGGTTTGCGCCCATCCAGCGCTCCCAGTTCCCTGAATGCCCTGTGCTGTCTGCGGGAGCTTCTGGAGTCTCTCTGTGGCAAGGTGCTGCAGGATAGGGCCTGACGTGGGTGTCTGTGATGGGGCGGTGGGTGCAGGGCATGGGCTGCGCTTCTGCGGAGGGATTTCTGCCAGAGGAGTGTGTGTGTACATCACGCGGCTACGGGGCTGCAGGCAGGGCTATAGCTGTGCCTGAGTGTAAATGTGACCCACCTCAGGGATCTGCTGCTGTTAAATGAAGCGAGGCATCGCCATGGCAACACAGTTCTCTGCTCCCAGGCAGATGCCAAGCCCTTAAATTATATTTTTTTCTGGCTGAGAGCTTCTCAATTGCTTCTGGTCTCCAAAGTAGTGGGACTGTCAGAGCGCCAGATGCCTCACCCTCATCTCCAACCTTTCCTCAAAGCCTGAGAGGTGATAACTGGGGGAGCTGTCTGGGCGGCATGATGAATTTTGTTTTGGGGAGTAGCCTCCGGTGAAGGGGGTTGGGCAGAGCCACGGACAGCCCACTTTGATTCTCTCCTGGCCCAGGGATGGGGGATTAACTTGCGCCAGCAATGCGTTCTAGGAGAAAAACTGCACAATGAATGTTAGTGGAGACGCCAATCATCTCTTCCACGAATCATTTCCTTGCCTTCCACTCATTGTCTTTCCTTTGAAGTGGAAAGCATCCCCACCTCCTTGGCCACAGCTGACTGGAGTGGGGGTAGACGACTGGCCCGCAGAAAACCAGGCCAGTTCTCTCCCAGCGGTTCGGATTCTGGCTAATGTCTATATGCAACCAATCTGGGAGGCCAGGGACGGAAGGCGCCACTTGGGGGCAACCCTGTGTAAGTAAAACCAGCAAAGAGGGTCCACAGTCAGATGGCAGACTGCAAGGGAAGTCAAAATCAGAGGGGGAGGAGGGCAGGAGAGAGAAACAGGATGTTGCTGATGCCTTTCCCGATTACAGTTCACAGGGAGGCTGAGGGCACTTCCTGCCTTAGGTTGTTTTTTGTGATGCGGTAGGTTTGAGTCTTGTAGTGGAATGACCCCTGGTTAAGGCATGAGGAGGACTTGGATACGGTCTGGCTGATGAGGCTGGAAGTGCCTTTTCTAGCTGCATTCGCACTCAGGATAATCAGTGAAGCCCTCAGAAAAGGCTGCTCGGGCACCTGTACATGCAAAAGGATGCTGCTACCTTTCTGCAGCCAGTTGATTGCAAAGGAGTTTTGTGTTATACAATGCCACATGAGAAGTATGACAAAGGAAATTTTATTCAATCATCCAATGACATTTTATTAAGTAGCTACTCTGTACCAAGCAGTATTTCAGGTGTCAAGGAAATATCAGTGAACAAGACAGAAAAAAGCCTGCCTGTAGGAGCTAATTTTTGGGAGAACACACATAATAAATTGAAGATGTAATAGCAGACACTGTTAAGGGCTATGAACAAAATAAATGAGTCTTTCAATTTGAGTTGTATAGAATCATAAACTAGTAAGGTTTCAAAAAGTCCTCAGAAGTTTCCAGATGAAACAATAGAAATAATAAATGGCCTTTAGCCAAACAGGAGGGTAGTGAGGCTAACCCTAGCTCATTCTTTGTTGGCTTTTATGTCACTTCCTACAGGAAGCCTTTCCCTACCAACTCTGGATTAAGTGCCCCTCTCATTTCACCTAATATTTGGCCCATCACAGCATACTTTATGGTGATCACCTGTTTATATAGGTATCTTCCTCACTCACTGTAGGACCTGAGGTCAGAGACAATGCCTGTCACATTCACATAACACATTGAGTCTCACTTCATAGATGCTTACTAGTCGCTGGATGAATAAATAACAATGGCTGATGCCTGACTGACAGCATCAACACTGATACTTGTTTTTACCCTGTAGGCAATCCTTCCACCAAGTGACCCCTCCAAAGGCAGGTGTAGTTGATGACAGACATGGCATGATGGTCTTTAGAGATAAGAGAAACATCTTCCATAGCCAGAAGCCCAGGAGAGGTGTTTCGTTCACTCTTTTCCAGCTCTTGAGATTGAAGCCTTCAGGTTGACCACCTCTTAAAGATGAAGAAGCAAAGTCTGTAGGGCCTTTATCTGGTGGCTCACAGGAAGTGCTTGAGCAAATGGAAGCAGCCAGCCATTGGCTGGCCACACTTGGCAGACCTAATCTCAATGTGGGGACAGGACAGTTAATTCCTAACAAAAAGGAACACACAGAACACCCAGGAGAAGTGCACATGCACAAACACACACCAGTGTGCCAAAGACAGCAAGATTTTACCTCTTGTCCCCTTCCCTCCCCCAGAGCTTAAAGGAAATAAATCTTAGGTCCCTGTGGACCTCAATGCTACCTGTCCACCTATGGCACGAGAATACAGTAATCCTTTTCAGGAGGGGATGGTGGCCCTTATAAACTGGTTCAACCTTAAGGTTGACTGTTTATGGCCAGCAACTAAAGCCCACAACCAGTATGGTGGAGGTAGAACAAGATTTATTGGATCCTTTAAGTTTAGCAAGCTATCTGAACTTGAGATACAAAAACACGATGGAGGCTGGCTCCCTTGCCTGGATGGGTAGATCACATAGTCTCTAGCCAGCCCATGGGGACTCAAAGCCAGCGATCAGAACTAAGCTTTTGTGATAGTAAATAAACCCAGTTGCTTTCTGCATCATTAAAGCAATACCAGTTCTTATTTATAACAGGAAATTTCCAGAGTCTGCAGAAAAATGAATTTCCTCCATTTTTATTATTGCATGATTTTTTATTGGGTTTGCAGTGCATGTTTAAAAAAATTTATGTAAGTAATCTATACATAATATGTTCTTATAAAAAATCAGGCAACACAAAAGCACATAGAGTAAAAAATATCTTCTACCACCTCCCAATCTCTCCTCTCCACTATTACATTTGGATGTATTGTCTTCCCTGTGTTTACAAACATGTATGTGCATACACATATAATGGTCCTGTTTAGTTTTTACATATTAATCTTTTATATATATATACATAATACAATAGTTCAACATATTTTTATACTGTACATAACATTTTATAATTTCATGTTTTTCAATAACCAACATATCTTGGAGCTCATTTCCTGTCAGTGCATAGGATTAATGTTCCATAGTGTGTATGAACCATACTTTAACTCTTTCCCCAATTAACACTGACTGGTTGTTTCGTTTTCCACTACTATGAACAACACTATAATGAACATCTTTTTACACATATCACCATGTCCCACTATAGGCATTTCTATGGGGAAGATACCTAGTGGAATTGCTGGGTCAAGTTTAACCAAAACACTCATAATTAATAAATAGCTTTATCAATTTCATTCTCACAGTAGTGTGAGTGCCCATTTCCACACATCCCATAAACACTGGATAGCAATTCACTGAAATATACACTGAGTAACTACTATGAGCCAAGCACTGTTCTAGAATAGGGCACATCTCTGCCTTGTGGCACTTAGTCTAATGGAGGGAAACAATGAACAATCTATCATTTATCATATCTTCTTAAAAAGTATTATTTCCTTATTTAGGAAACTATGTGGAATTTTATGTCATAAGCGCTACAAGAAAATTGAGTATGATAAAGGAAACTAGAAATGCCAGTGGGACTGAGATTGTGAAGGGTAGTCATGGAATGCTTCACTCAGGCGATATTTGTTCCTTCCTTGAATGAGGTGAGTGTGACTCTTGCGAAGGAGAGGGTTCTGGGCAAAGGCTGGGGGCAGAAATGCGGTTTGTTTAGAGGTGCATCAAGGCCAGTGCAGCTTGAACAGAGGGGGTATGAGGATCAAGAGGAAATGGGCCAGATTGCGGAGGGACTTGTAGGCAACAAAAAGGACCTATAGTGAAGAGAGTTTTGAGAACAAGAGTGACATGATCTGCTTTAGGTGTTAACAGCTTCCCTCTGGCTGGGATGTTAAGAATAAACTGTGGAGGTAGTATGTGGGGACAAGCGAGGAAGGAGTCAAGAGGTTATTGCAATAATCCAGTTGAGAGAGAATAGTGGCTTGGGCCTGGGCAGCAACACTGAGGTGGACAGAAGTGGTTAGATTCTGGATACTTTGAAAGTAGAGCCAACAACAGTTGCTTAGAAATAGGGTGTGAGGGAGGAGTCAAGAAATTATGATCTCCTTAATTTTGCCAAATGGAGGGATACAAATCTATACCTCATTAATTTGCACTTCCCTAACTACTAGTGAGGCTAGCATCTTTTCACAGGTTTACTGGCTATTTGTATTTTCTTGATACAGTATTGTTTCCTTTCTTTTGGTTAATGAGTAATTTCCTTACCAAAAATCTTGCCCATGGGGTAGCTTTGTTTTCTGCTTACCCAAACTCTGGGATTAACTTCTCATTTTGGAAATACAGTATTGGAGAGATGTGTCTTGCCAGTGGGTTTCAGCCCCAGGCAAGTTCGCTATGGATTCAATGTGACCAAACAAATTGACAGCAAGACGTTCTTTGGGGTGAAAGGGTTTATTACCCAGGTTGTTCTCCCTGCGGTAGGTCGAACACTAGTGTTTCTGCCTCCGCCCAGAGCACTGGGCCGAGCTCTCTATAGAGCGCAATAATAGCTTATTGCCTAAGGGTGTGGAAGCAGTAGCCCAGCAACAGGCCAGTTACATCATCAGGTGGTTTAAGTTCGGTGAGGATCGTGGCCATAGGAACCTCAACTTCCCCACAGATGGGATGCTTACAAATGAGAAAACTGGGGCTCAGTTGAGTGGCTTTTTCACTCTCACAGCTAAATATTGGAGCTGTAATTAAAATTTAGCTTTCCTGATAACCACTCTATTTTACTTTCCATCTTACTATACCATCTTATTAAATCTGTTTTACCAATAAAAGTAATTGAGAGCCAACAAACTCATCTCCATAAGGGCTCAAATTTGGATGGGCTAGTTGATCAAAAGAAGTGTCAATGAAAATTTACTACCCAGGCTAAGAAACTAGATTTGCATTGCTTTTTTGCACTGTAGCCTTTGAAACAGGAGAAAACAGGAGAGGCAGCTTTCCTGCCTAGCCCACAGCCCCACCATGCTGAGATCAATAATCATTCCCCTCCTTTCCACCTCATCACCATTCTAATTTGCCTTAATCGAATCCACCTAGGGCAGTAGAGCTTTTTTTTCCTACTCTAATAAACCAACCTTTCAGATTAAAAGAGAAAAGACCAGCTTATTTTAGTGGAAAAGTAATTGGGGAAATTAAAACATGGCAAACCAAGTCTTGCCGAGTCTGTCCTGTTCAGCCGACATCTGTCTTCACTGTGGGCCTGGGATCCTTCTAGGAGAAACCTGATGTGGGGGTGCAGGAAACACGCAGAGGTGCTACTGAAATAAGCAGCAGAGAGTACTGAGAGGGTCCATCTCAGCCAGACTTTAAAAGCAAGATTGTCAGAGACTGAAAGGGCCCAGACTGGAATGCAGCTAATGAGGGTGCACATTTGCAAAGGTGAGTGGACACTTTACAATGCTGCTGATGGGAGGTGTAGGGTGTGCCTCACCTGACCCCTTTAAAAAGCAGCACAAAGGCCTTCTTCCAAACAGCAATTTATACTGGCTACAAAGAATTTGGAAGAGATAAGATTATTCCCCGTTAGCCTTTTCTGTGTGTGTACACACTGCATACAAAACACACTGGTCAAATATATTAAATGGTTTTGCTCAGTTAACATATTGAGCATTTCCTTCAATTATAAATCTCTCTCTAAAACACGATTGATAGTGGCTGTGTAGTATCTTATTACATGAAATAAGTCTGTCAAGCCCCTTTTGTTAGGACAATGTTGATGTTCTTAGATTTGCATCTAACAAATTTCAGGTAGAGGCAGAATTACCAGAGTATTTCCCCCCTAAAAAAAATCTATTCCAAAGATTTTCAATGGAATAATCAGAAATGTAGAAAGGCACAAATAAAACCAACATCAACTATAATTTCACCTCCGTTCACATTTTGCTTTACATACCCATTGTTTTTAAACAAACATGTAAGCATTCTATAAAAGGCTACTATGCAGTTCCATAATTGGATTTTCTGACAAATAACAGCATAATAATGTCTCCTGTATCTGTTCTTCCAAAACTTAGTGGCTAGTTTTCTGTGTAGTAATGCCATATCCACTAGGCTAGTAAGTGACACGGAGGCAGGTACTTTGTGCAAAAAACAGTGCCTGTTAACTCAGAACAGTGTTTAATAACCACTTAATCAAATGAATACATGAATTTAATCAACCAACTACCTGTTGCTGGATATTGAACTCATTTCAAACTTTGACTATTATGACATTTGTACACTAAAATCTTGGGGACAGCTCTATTTCCTTAGATGCAACTCTTAGACGTGAAATTTATTGGATTAAATGGTACATTTTAAAACAATTAGGATGACCATATAATTTATCATCAAGCGAGATCACTTCTGAGAGGAAAAGGGGGCATAATTCAGGACTGTCCTGGCCAAACTGGGATATAGAATTACACATTATGTGATGCTAAACACTACCTTAGAGGCTACAGCAATTTAAATTCCCACTAGCAGAGTATTAGAGCACCAATTTCCCCAGGCCTAACATTTGTGACTCCACTCTTGACACCACATTACGTCCTAGATAACAGTGAATATCTACTTGGTGTTTTTGACATAAAATAATGAAGAAAATAAGACAATCATCCCCTTGGTTACTTCTGGCTTCAGGTTCCTTTCTAGGGGTCTAATTTTCCTTCCCAGGTATTGGCAAAAGTTTTTTTATAAAAGGCCAGGTCGTATCTTTTAGGGTTTATTAGTCTATATGGTCTCTGCTTCAATTATTAAACTCTTGTCATTTTAGCATGAAAGCAACCACAGATAATCTGTAAATTAATGTGGTTGTGTTCCAATAAAACTTTATTTATAATACAGAATTTTGTATTTCATATAATTTTCATGTGTCACAAAATATTATTCTTTTGTTTCCCCTCTTCCCCAAACCATTTAAAAAATGGTTGTCATTTTTTAAGTTGGTGGGTAGTACAAAAACAGGAGGTGGGTCATAGTTTGCTGACCCTGACTTAGAAAATGTTTGGTAGACAACTGAAACCTAGGGGATCATCCTCAGGTAAATGTAGAAAAATCTCCAATTTTTACTTTTTCCTTAATTGTACAGTTTTCTGTGTATTGTCAAAGTAGAATGCATTATATACACCTTCAACTCTATGTGATTCACAAAAATAAATGGAAGAAAGAGACACACACAGAGAGAATTTAATTGTGCAAACAATTCTGCTCACCATCCCACTCAAGCACATCTGCACAGCGAGCCTGGGCTGGGAGAGGGGAATCTGCTACCCGGCCTCAGTTTCCACATGCTCCTCATAGGATCTTGCTTCATGGAGTGTGAGTTTACAGTTGGAAAATGTTATTTTTGTACAACACTGCTCCTAAACACAAGCCAACACTTTTTTCTGATACTCCATTGAATGAACAGCAATCTAATGCTGAAGGATAAGCTGACCCATTAGATTTACAAAACAGTATGCTGGTTTCCAGTGGGTCACATATAATGTATATTGTGGAAAATTTAAGGGATTCTTTTCCAGCAGTAATTTTAATTATATGACATTTTCCTATCATGCACTAATTAAAAAATTCGGTTACACACAAGGGATGAATCTATTAATTTTTATTACATTAAAAAACCTATAAAGGATTATGTTATGAACACAATAGTCAATGCTCTTAAGAAACAAAAAGGCAAGACCAAGGAGAAATGCAAATTCAGCAAGTCATGCTGCAAGCAGCAGGCATCAAGGTGGCTTCCAGCCAGTCACCCACACAAACAAGCTGGGATGTTCTAAGAGCCCACAGAGGAATAAAATATTGGCACATCATGTTTTTAGAAAGGAGCACTAAATTCTCAGTATCATTTGAAATATTAATATCCCTCTAGAAAGATGGTAGTAAATATTATCTTCACTTTATGAATGAGGAACCAGGCCCAGTGAAGTGTAAAATAACCAACTCAGGGTAGACCGAGTTGAGTTGGTGGGGGTGCAAAGATTAAAATTTGGTGCTTCATCCATTTTCCAAGCTGTCTCCAATCAAAAAAGACAGCTGTGACAGAAATAGCAAGGAATATTCTCATCGGTGAGACAGCACAAAGAATACTTGGGGCAGAGCAGGATGGTGCAGGGCAGAAACAGCCAGGGGCCCCAGTAGCACAAACAGTAAATACTGCAAGGAATAACAGGAAAAGAACTAATCCATGATACACTAACCTTTGAAAACAGATACGGATCTTTAATTTAAAATAGATTAAGTTTATTCATGGAGAAAACAGTTATATAACACCCTTGGGACTTAAAATTAATATTGCACTAAAAAGCCAAGAGGAAGAAGATGTTAGAGACCGAGAGACATCTGGCGAATCCACTGCTCCCCTTTCCTCGCGTTTACACAGATTTACCTTTTAGCTGAGAAAGCTGTAACTTCTCTTCCAGGGTATGGCACTTCCAGTCCCACTGTCTGAATGTGTGCAGAAGTCCTCTATCAAGGCCAGAAAAGATGGAAGAGAAGATCACAGAATCTGATGTTGACTGGAAGATTTACGAAGGTGAGAGACTCACGGTTGGTTCATGGAACCACAATTTTACCACAGATCACTAGACGGGGTGGTGGGAGAGTATTATATAATGTTTCCCATTAATAAAATTTGAGGTATTTAAAGACTCCATAGATATGGCAACTCACTTCTACTTCCTTCAGAGGTAATGGCTGAGGCTGAGAAGGCAGTTGTGGAAGGTCATACTTCCTTGGACTTCTCCCATTGGTGCCAACACCTACCTAGGACTGGACCATATCAAACACTTCCCTGAACAAACTGGTCAATCAGTTTACTCCTCAGGATGGGTTCCAAGGCAACAGTGTGATCAATGATGATTTTCCCTGCCTGTTTTTGGCTTGTCTTGGTGCTAAAGTCTACGGCAATACAAAACATAATGGTCGTTTACTGTAAGACCTGCTTGAGTAAAAGAACTGGTTCTCCTAGTCTCAGCTGTCAGGGGTTAACCTAGCTCGTTTTACTTGGCTCTTCTCATCATCCAGATGGCAGAAACCTTCTGTACTGGCGTCTCTTTTATTCTCCTCCACAGGTTCCAGAGGGAATTCCTGGTCTGTGGCCAGTACCTGTCGGACGGTCATGTTAACACGAGCAGTTTTCAAGTAGCTGGTGCACACCTGCCAGTCCTCCACTGAACAGGGCTCTGCCACTGAGTCTCTGGGAAGGTCAGCTGGTAGAGGTGTCTCTAGGCAGCAAGGCAGGCTTTCCCCCCAGGGGCTTGGAAGAACCTTTGGAACTGCATGGTTCAGCAGACGGCTGAAACCTGACATTACCATTATGTCACCACTGTGCATGAACATGGCTGTTGGAGCTTCATCTCTTTTGAGGCCACCCAAGAGAAAGATGGCCGATTGGCCGAAACTACAAAAACACAAGTAAAACAATGAACAATAGTTTCTGTTAGCAACCATGGTAGGGAAGTTACTGTTAATGGCATTATTTTCTAACTTTAGCTCAATACATATTGCTACCAAATCCTCCTTTTTCAACTGAGCTAAGATCCTTCTTTTTTGGCTGTGTCTATGAGTGACCAATCCATAATCTGCTACTTAAATTTATGACAGCCCACAGGACTGCTGGAAAATATGAAGTAATTTAATACTCAAATTAAAAACTTAGTTTTAACATTACCCATATACACATTATTGATGCATTTACGATTTAAGTCTTCCAATGAAATTATTTGAGTCCTTTATGGTATGTATCATTCCTGATCATTTTAAAGATAGGGCAATTAACAAAAGATTCTCTTCAGGCACTTTCTTTGTGAGATACACGTGTAGTAGTTTGCACAAATTTAAACTTATGTTCAGGGAGACAAGGACAGCAAACTATTCCAGCTTTTAGCTTTGCTCTTCTCTAGTCCAAAAGATTGCTCACTCTGCCTTATGGCTTTCCACCTGTCTGTTCTACAGACACTGACAATACCTGTCATTACAAAAGGCAGACTCCATGAGTCTTAAACAGAAGTATTTACTGTAATTTGGTCATTATTCTTAGAGGCCTTGGCTAATTTTACTTATGATACGTTGTTAAGATGCCCGGAAGTAAAAGATTAGAGTTCAACTATTTTGTAAATCTTTATGTATTTATTTATTAGCTTAAAAATGTGTTAGAAAAAAGGATAAAGTGACAAAAATTCCAAATCCCTAGAACTAACTTACCTGAATGACAACAGGGGTTTGGAGTAATCTAGTTCAGATTTGTCTACATGAATTCCCAGTGTGGAGTCCAATCGGTAGTAATTCAGGATACCTGCTTCGGCTCGGAAACTCTGAAATCCACAGGCTGCAGCTACTTGCTCTGAGAGGAAAGCCAGGTCAGAAGGGAAAGGTGTATAATGATCTGCTGAGTATTTCTTTGATAAAAGTAGGGAAAATAAGAAAAATAAACAGTGACCTCAGGAAAACAGAAAGCTGTGGCATAAAATCAATCACCACTTTAAAATCATCTAACTTACATGTAATATTAACATAGCATGATTTATCCATCCATTTTTAAGGCGTTTAGTAATCTAATGATGAGCTATTCAAGATACTGGGCACTGATTATATGGTAGGCACTGTGCTATGATTTATATAAATTAGACCAATTCACCCTGGAGTCTACACATGAAGCAATTACCACACCTCTCTCTAGTATACTTTAATCCCCAACAGGATAGTTCTCTTAAGCTGAAAAGGCAACTCAAAACTGCTACTGCCAAGAGATTCCTAAGGGAACATGACAACTAAATGTAACTGGCATAGTGGATGGGATCATGGCACAGAAAAAGGACATAATTAAAACTAAGGAAATGTGAATCAAGTATGAACCTCATTATACAATAACATATTGCTATTGGTTTACTAATTGAGACAAAGGTACCATATTAATTAATGTAAGATGTTAACAGTAAAGAGAATTGGTTATAGGGTATATGGGAAGTCTCTGTATTTTCAACTTTTCTGTAGATTTAATAATACTATCTTAAAATGCAAAGTATTAAAAAAAAAGGCCACTCAAATATTTTAGCCAGTTTGGTTTTGGGGCTTTCAACCCTGCAACATGCTTAGTGTTGATTTCACTGGTGAATCTGATGGTATGACATACTCAAAACATCAAACTGACTGACACTGTGCATCAAGGCAGGACTTTAAAATACAAGTGATTTTCAACACTTACCTCCCAGAAGTGCCTCTATTTTTAGCACCTAGGTATCACAAATATTTGTTCTAAAAAAACCTCCAAAATCTTCAAACGCCCCTCTACAATGCCCCCCCAAAAAAACACCCCAAAACCCAACTCGCAAAAGGCCAGAATCTCTCTACAAAAACTATACAATCCCTGAGAGTGACAAGGCAGCCATCGCCAGTGCTGGTGAGTTTGAGGGCTCCGTGGCCATGTAAGCGGCAGCAGCCTGACACTCTTGATGCCCCTCTCACGTCTCCCTTTGCTCCACCGACCTCAAATCTGATTGGAAATTCATTTGTGTCTCTTATCTCCGCTGGTGTCCTAAAAATGTATTCTAGCTGGAGCAACAGATCCATAGCTCTGGAGAGAATGTATCTACTTTGGCTAGAAGTGAGCTTTCACTTGAGGTTAAGGAAGACTTTTCTAAAGTCTTTGATGTCTGGCCAAGCCTTTTCAGTTTTAGTCTTTATTTTTTTTTCTTCTCCTGTTCCTGAACTGCAAATATAAGAGTTTTAATTTAATTTCTCAAAGCTAAGGGTGTAGTGAGACAACTTCAAGGATTTCTCAACCATTTTAAGTTTTAGTTTTTCAGAAGAGCTGCTATTGTAGCATTAGGTCGCTACTGCTGTAATGAAATAATTACTTTTGGGCTTTTAGCCCTATCCGAACTGTGTGCACTATCCTTGTCTCTGATTACTCAATTCAGAGTTTTTGATAATTTTCACTCCAATTCTCTTTAGTAAATGAGGATTACTTCGAGGACCTTATAATATAGTAATAACAATAATCCTAATAGTATCAGCAATAAAAATGGTAATATAAAAAATAAGCTAACATTTACTGTGTTAATGCACATAAGCACTTAGAAGACCTAGACACTGCTGTCATCACTATGTAGGCATTCATCATTTAATTCTCACAGCTACCTTATGAGGTAGGTCCTATCCTTACTGAAAGCAGGCTTCAAACCTAGGCTGTCTAACCCAAAGAACATCACATGGCATTTCCCCAGATACATATATATCTGGTTTTCCATTAAATCTGTATCACTGAAAATAAGAATTATATTCATGATATCATTATATTATGAATATTTTTGAGCAACATTTACCATTATGTTGACCAGTTAATATATAACAATTAATATATCTGTTAATAAGCTGGGTTCATGGAACCAGGGAACTTTAAAAAAGTAACTGGTTTTTTACTTTTGGTCTATACCAATCTGTTTTATTCAGTTTACTCTTAAAATTAGTCCTTCCACTTGTGTGAACATCTCAGTGAGACAAGAGACTTCTCTGTCAGCGATAAAGGAGGCATTTTCTGAAACACAGAGGTCAGGAAAGAAGAAACTATACCTCAAGAAAACATGGAACTCTGTTACATGCAGGCCCTTCCTTCCCATATCTCCTGCTCAGATCTTATGTAGCAGGCAAAAGTATCTAGATCTTGAAAGTTCTTTTGTGAGTTGATGGAGACCAGAAGTATATGGAGCATCTTTTACTCCAAGCAGATACTTTGTAGAAAATAAATTCTTGGCAACATTAAACAATAACAGAAAAAAGGATTGTAATTGAGAGCTGCCCTTAAATGCAGTAAAGAAAAATTTGTATCCCTGAAACCTGTTTAGAGAAAGCACTGATCTCTGCTGAAATAATACAACCTGAGGGCATATGAAGAAATTTTCTCTTGATAAATTATTCATTCCTTTTGAGATAATTTATCAAGAGGACTTTGGGAGGTTAATGAAACAGATCCTCCCACAAATGGATAGTCTGTTACTTTAAGCTTGGACAGGAAGAAATCACATAATGGGCCCAAGAAACAAAAACAAGGGAAACAATGAAACTAGCAGGAAAATTTGAATACCTTACTATCCCAGTTATAATGGTAGCCTAGGGTCACCCAGCGCAGTTTCTCTAGTAAACTTCGGGGTCTCCGTTTATTCACTTCCTTACACCTGTAATGATTGGAGACAAAAGAGGACTTATTTATCTTAAATGGCAGCAGTGGCCCTTTGTACAGACCATGGAGTCTAAATATGGTTCCATGGTGTAAGTTGTCAGCCAAGATCTTGACAGGGGTTAATGAGAACAGATAAATGAGTTGACTAAGAATATACTAAAAAACATGTTAGCATTTTTTGAATTAAGGTATCACTGATATACACTCTTATGAAGGTTTCACAAGAAAAACAAAGTGGTTATTACATTCACCTTATTGTTGAGTCTCCCCTATACCCCATTGCAGTCACTGTCCATCAGTGCATAAGATGCCACAGAGTCCGTTTGTCTTCTCTGAGCTAGTCTTCCCATGATCCCACACACACCATGTGTACCAATCATGATACCCCACAATCCCCTTCTCTCTCCCTCCCCCTCCAACTTCCCTCCCCCTCCCCTTGGTAACCACTAGTCCCTTGGAGTCTGTGAGTTTGCTGCTATTTTGTTCCTTCAGTTTTGCTTCTTTGTTATACTCCACAAATGAGGGAAATCATTTAGTACTTGTCTTTCTCTGCCTGACTTATTTCACTGAGCATAATACCCTCTAGCTCCATCCATGTTGTTGCAAATGGTAGGATTTTTTTTCTTTCTTATGGCTGAATAGTATTCCATTGTATATCTGTACCACATCTTGGTATCCATTCATCTACTGATGGACACTCAGGTTGCTTCCATATCTTGGCTAATGTAAGTAGTGCTACAATAAACATAGGGGAGCATGTCTTTTTGAATCTGAGAAGTTTTCTTTGGGTAAATTCCTAGGAGTGGAGTTCCTGGGTCAAATGGTATTTCTATTTTTAGTTTTTTTGAGGAACCTCCATGTTGGTTTCCACAATGGTTGAACTAGTTTACATTCCTACCAGCAGTGTAGGAGGGTTCCCCTTTCTCCACAGCCTTGCCAGCATTTGTTGTTCTTAGTCTTTTCTATGTTGGCTATCCTAACTGGTGTGAGGTGTTATCTTACTGTTGTTTCAATTTGCATTTCCCTGATAATTAGCAATGTGGAGCATCTTTTCATATGCCTGTGGGCCATCTGAATTTCTTCTTTGGAGAAGTGTCTGTTCATATCCTCCACCCATTTTTTAATAGGGTTATTTGCTTTTTGGGTGTTGAGGCATGTGAGTTCTTTATATATTTTGGATGTTAACCCCTTGTCAGATATGTCATTTACAAATATATTCTCCCATACTGTAGGATGCCTTTTTGGTCTGCTACATGGTAGCATTTCTAATTTCTAGTCTTTGGTTCTAAATCTTCTGCTGATTGTGATCAATATAAATGGCAAATCTCTAGCATCACTGATAAAACAAAAATGACATCATAAATGTCTTTACCTATCCATGGGAAATGGGACCATGGGCACTGTGGCTAATTGAAAATTTGGCTAACAGAACACATTTAATTTGGTTTGCTAAAAGTGGGGTGTGATTAATCACAACTATCACTATGTCTATAATGATGGTAGCTTCCCAGAATTGCAGGTTGTCAGCAAAATGTAGTATACCATAAAAAATTACTGGTCTAACATGACTTCTTTAACCCTGTGTAACAAAGCTTAGATAATTGAGGCTTAGCTAACGATTAAGGACCACTGTAATTGATCTGGTTTCTGACATCCCCTTGTTCAAAACACAGGTTTCTGTAAAACAGAGACGTGCCTCTTCTGCAATTAAATCTTACCTGATCAAAATCTACAGGTTAACTACTCTTTTCTAAAGAGGAAGCTTGTCTGATTTACCTCTAAATTTCTAAATACAAGAATGCTAGTCTTAATTATTCTATTTAGTATATTCTGTGTAACTTACATAAATAATAAAATTGTTCTTTGTCCAAGAACTAAACACCATACGTTGTTTGACTGCTTTAAAGAGTTTATATTCTGACAGGAGATGACAGGTTAGTATTAGAAAAATGAGGGGAAAATTCAAGGCAGCATAAAATCTAGTACTAAACTGAAGAGCCCAAGATTGACAGCCACCAGAATTAAGAAGAGGAAAGCTCAAAGTCAGTTGTCTAATCACTTAGGGCTTCATGGCAGAGTTGGGAGCTGAGCATGGCACTGAAGAATGACCAGCATTTAAACAGGGAGTGATGCAGTACGCCACGCTGGCGTACAGCATGAGCAGAAGCAAAGGATTTGCTATTAGAGACTCACACTGTAAGTGGTACTCATCTTGATGTTTGACAAAGACTTTACAGAACAGACGTTATCTGTCCTCATGCAGTTTACATTCTAAGGACATCGTGACACATACATACATCAAGAGCAGTAGCTACAAGGAATGGAATCAACACTCATTTATTTAGGATAGCTGTGCAGCAAAGAGGCCTAGCAGATCTGTTATCCTTTGAAAAGTCTGCTTATAAGGCTGGCCCTTGGCAGGCAACTGGAACTTGGATTTTGGGACAGTTCACACCATTCCCAGAATTGTAGTTCACTGTGCTTAGTGCCTGTACAACAGTATGGGTTTATGTTAACACCTGTTTTCCTTGTGGGAGTTTAGAATTTCGGGACATGTCGGGCGAGACTACTTATGTGACAACCCCCAGGAAAAACCTGGGCACTGAGCTTCTCTGGTAGACAACACTTTGCATGTTATCAAAACTCACTGCTGGGGGAATTAAGCACATCTTGGAGAGCCGTCTGGAAGCTTGAGCCTGGTTTTCTCTGGACTTTGCTCAATGTACTTTTTTCCTTCACCAATTTTGTTTTGTATTCCTTTACTATAATAAATCTTATTCATGAGTACATCTATATGCTGAATCCTGTGAGTCCTCCTGGTGTACCAATGAACTTGGGTATGGTCCTGTGGATTCCTGGCATAAGAGACAGACAACTATTACCAATTTAGGGGAAATATATACATAGGCTTAGCCAGTGACTACAACTAGCTGATGTGAACAGTTAGTATGTATAAACACCATTCATTACTTAAATTTTCTGTGTGTAAGTAAAAATACAAAACAAAACAAACTTAAAAAAATGCAATGTGTTATCAACACAACATGATTTCTATCAATGTTTCTCCAGCTAAAGGTACAAATAAATGAATTCCTTGATGTTCCCCTCTGGAAAGCATGCTAGTAGTCTTGAGACAGAAAAATAACTACCCTACAGAGGTGATCCATTCTACTTATGTCTCTTGCCAAGATATTATCTGGTCCCCACGGGCCTCTGGGGTAGTAAAGATTGCAAATAATTCACTCTTGGGCATTGTGAATAGTGTAAAGCCAAAACCAAGCTTAACACATTCCCAGATCATTTCCAAGTAGAAAATCCTGATGGACTGATGAAGGGGCAGGCTTCTCTCTTTTTAAACCTGATTTTGTCCAAAAAAGAGGCCAAGAAGGCTCAGTGCCAACAGAGCTGCCATATCCACTGTAAGGAATGCAGGGAATATGTGGCACCTAACCTAACTTTAAATCTTTATTTAATTATCCAAAAGAATGTTTTCAAGCAGGTAGGAAGGACCGTAAATACTGCTCCTCATTGCAAACAGAAACACACTAGGCTCTGTGCCCCGGAGCTCCTCCAGGCACTCACAGGACGACCACAGGCGAGCTGGCTACCTTCTCCCCTGGGGAATGCGCCCAGACGGCAGTACGCTCACTTGTCACAGGTAAGCGCTTTCTTTCAGTGCTAGCATTTCTCTCAGCCATCACGTTCCACAGCACTGTTTTCAGCTGAACCCTTATCGGGTGTAAATGAGCTCCTATGCTGGGTAGTTTGGGTGTCATAACTAAGCAGTGGTATTTTCTTTTCTTTCTTGCCTCAAGGGACATTAGTGAATCACTGTGAAAGCAAAAATACTCAGGACAGAGAAAGTCTGAGGTTATTTATGATAAAAAAAGTCTTCAAAATCCTAGTCCCAGTTGTGTTCTCACAGCACCTTGTCACTTCCCTTATTCAAGTATGTGGCTTTGGTGGTGTAAGTTCCTTACACTAGGTACCCACATTCCTACTTTAATAGTCCCTTCTTCAAAGGCAGGGACTGAGTTTTAATCTTACTATCTGTTCTACCACCAAATATTTCCTAAAATACAAATGTACATTATTTAATTAATCAAAATAAGATAAGACAGAAAGTGCTACAGTCTTTAATTCATCTTTCTCAAATTTAGCACTATGCTTTTATTAATTTAACTAAAGTAGTATTTCCTGAGCATATTCTAATATATACAAAGAACTATGGGTGGCTTTAAGACTGCAAAAACTGCAAGGCCTGGGGGTGGGGACAGGGGCACAGTGGGCAATGGGAGGGAGACCGGTCAGATGACTGGATTCACTATCATAAATGCTAGCATCATAAAATCTAAAAGGAGTAGAAAGGAGAAGGGATTAATTCTGTTTCCACATTGAAGTTATCAATGGAAAAAAGCTTTCATATATGCAAAAATGAATACAATGCATTTCATAAACTATTTATGGAATAAATACATAAGTTGCTTTATTTAAACTTGTATTTCCTTGTCCTGTTCTTTAAAAAGTTACCTTTGAGTAGATAATATATTCACAAAGTTCAAGTTACAAAAAGTACCTATTAACTAATTAATTCACAAATATTTATTTGGGAACTACCAGGTACTTTAGAATAAAAATGGAGGTCAAGGGGATAAAGAGGGGAAACTGGGGGCTAATTTTAACTGAATGATAAGGAATCATGTCTCATAAGATGATTATTAGCACAAAGACCTAAAGGAAGCAAGCCGTTGGTTGTCTAAGGAAGGAGGTTTTCACTAGAAGGAACAGCTTGTACATAGAATCTGAGCATGTCTCACATGTTTAAAGGAATAGCACGGAGGTCAGGATGGTTGAAAAAGGATAAATAGAAAGCAGTTTAGATGAGGTTAGAGAGGTAGCTGGGGGCCAGATCATGCAGGTCTTGCAGGCTATGGTTAAGACTCGATTTTATTCTAAAAGAAATGGGATTGTATAACAAAGAATTTGACTGGGCTTTGTTCCTGATTCTTGGGAGGGAGCTTTTGAATCCTTGGCACTTCCAGGAGAGAAAGAAGTATCTGTTACTCACAGTGGGCCCTAGGACCACACCTGAGGTTTATGCCAAGGTGATGACTCAGGATGTGGGCTTGTCAAGCTTCAAGGACCAAGCATGTGATTAGAGGGTTGAGGTTTTCTGCGTCAAGTGTTATTAGCCAGACCTTAGGGATATATAGGTGTGAGGCTAGAGATTGAGTTCAGTCATACAGATAATGATTCAATCAATCATGCCCAAGTAGTGAAACCCCAATAAAGGCTCTGAACACTAAGGCTTGGGAGAGCTTCCTGGGAAGGTGACATGTCCTCATTCCATGGGAAGAGGACCTGAAAGTTCTGCATTTAAGACCTTCCTGGACATCATCTTATGATGTCTGGGAAAATGGCAGATCTGGCATGTACTGTCAGGGTGACTCTGACCGTGATTCAAGCATCTTGTAATGGCTTATCCAGTCTAATCCTTTTGTTTCCCTGATGAGGAAAGTGAAACATATATCACATAGTGACACAGAAGGGGAAATAGGGCAGTCATCTATTTTCAATGCCACCAGCAATGTCTGGGCATATCATTTTCTTCAAACTCTTGACAACAGATGTTATGACCATCACATTTTTAATTTTTGTTTATTTATGAGACAAAAAAGTATACCTCACCATTGTGTACAGGATGATTTAGTAAAGAGATTCATCTGAGCTATCTTAGAAGATGACAGCTATGAGGAAAAAAATCAATTACTTAAAAACACAGTTCTCTTTGACTAATTTTTCACTCAACTATGATCTTCCTTTACTTTGCTCTCAATTCTAAATAAACTACTGAAAGCTTAATAAGGCTTTCCTCACTGCTCCTGCCTACAGCACCCTACAAAACAAGGCGGCTTTAAAGGAAAACCAATGGATTTTAGTTTTCCTTTCCCTTTTCAGCTTAAGAATCTTCTATTTTCCCTAGTAGAATTAGCATGACAATTTCTGAAAACTGCATCACCAGAGTCACTAAGGTCCAAATTTAACAGACAAAGCCGGTAGGTATAATGGTCTTCACAGGCTGTTTTAAGGATTTCTCACATTTTATCTTGTTCAAGCTCACACTATTAAATGAGGAAAGGACTACCATGAGGCATGGAAAGGTTAAGAACTTGCTCAATTCACAGAGCTAGTAAGTGGCAGAGCTGGGACTTGAAGCTAGGCAAGCTGACTCTAGAACCCATGCTCTACATCACTGACTCTTTACACTCTGACCCTGACCTACCTGTCCTGCTTCATCTCTTACCAATTCCACCCACGACTTCTAGGAAGCATTTTGCATAACCTACCTCCAATTTAGTCACCTAAGGGACCATTCCTGTAATGCCTTATAAACTTTATCCCTGTCAAATTGTATTTAATTATGTATCTGTTTTTGACTAGCCTACAAAATTCCTTGAAGGCAGGAGTGTCTTATCTGTCTTTGAATCTC
This sequence comes from Manis javanica, assembly GCF_040802235.1. Lineage (NCBI taxonomy): Eukaryota > Metazoa > Chordata > Mammalia > Pholidota > Manidae > Manis > Manis javanica. The sequence goes on along the minus strand of NC_133163.1, from coordinate 24,375,178 downwards.
TAACACTCAAGCACAGTGTCTGATATGCAGTGGGACTCAACAGCCATTTGTTGAACAAACACATGAATGCACACACCCTGTGCTTCTATCTCACATAAAAACTTATTAAATATTAACTCTTTCTCAGGTTGCTTTCTCTAATCAAAGCAGTCTTCTTGCTTTTCCAACAAGGAAAAGGCAAACTCCTAATCATTTCTGAAGACCCAGCACAAATGGACAGAGAAAAAAAGAGGATAATGGACCTAACTAAGAAATCTTTTTTCCCTTTTCACACCTGCTTCCTGTCCTGAAAAAGTCTTTCTTTTTTTGGCTCTCACAGCACTTTTCTAAACACCTATTGTAACACTTTCTGAGGCTCTATTATAATTATTCCTTTGATACCTAGTTCCTGCTATAGACTGCATTTCTGAGTGCAGGGACGACATCCTATTTATCTTTGTATCTCCAATGCTTACCATCGCCTGGTACACAACATTTTTGTGGAATGAATGAATGTTGAAACAACATTAAAGTATAAACATTAGTTCTCATAAAGAACAACTAATATCAAAAACGGCTAGTAGCAATGACTTCATCTGTAAGAATAAAGAGCTTTCAGTGTCACTTTTTTCTGGTATACCACAAGTCTTCAAAGGAACTTATTTTAAAAAGAAAAAAGGGCTAAAGGTGAATGAAAATGGGTCATCTAATGATTAATGAGGATGAAGTCACTATCTAAGCTATGATAAGCAAATCTTTAAAATGGATTGCAATTTCACATAACTGTCAAAGCATTTGTCCATATGTTCCTGGGGGAAAGAATATAATTGTGCTTGCTGTACTTGTGTGGAAATGAAGGAAAAACAAACAGGTCAGTCACTTTCACTGCATTACTATACAGTAGTTCCTTTCAAGATCTGTGATGACCACAGCTGAATACTAACCCTTTATTGTGACTGATATGACTTACCTCAGAAACTCTTTGCTCTGTTCCCAGAGATCTTGAGTTTCTTCTTCAGTCATGTGTTTGTCCAGGTTACACACATTCGGTTTCTGAGAATATAACTTAAGGCACTGCTTCACCCAGTGCCACTGGTAACCGGGGAGAAAGGGGTTTGGTATAAAAATAAATCCTATATAAAAGGGCAGGGAAACAAGAAGGGGAGGGAATGCTGCATCAGTTATTCAGATAATTCATTTTTGTTGACCTCTTTATAGTCACTACTTTGTTAGTTACTCCCCATCCTCTTTACTCATACCTCAAGTGATTTCCACACTTCCAAGCAAATGCTCTCATTCCTATCCTCCAGTTTTACAGGAGTTCCTTCAAATTAATAAAAAGCTAATTTTAATCATGAACCTAAGACATGTTTTTCCAACAAGAAAAAGGCAAACCTCTAATAAGTTTTGATGACCTAGCACAAAATGGACAGAGGAGAAAAAAGGATAATGGACCTAATTAAAAGAATCTTTTTTCCTTCTTTGATACCTCCTTCCTGCCTGGAAGAATTATATATTCTTCTGGCCCCCACAGCATTTTGCTCAACACCTATCACAACATTTTCTGAGATCTACTATAAAGCAAACATTACTGAGCAAACTTTAGAAAAGAAACCATCAAAGGTCACTCTGAAATTTCCACCAGGTCTTGTCATTTATAGAGGTGGTAAGTGCTTCCTGCAGTTACTACCTTCGTGACTCAGTGTTCACTTTTTGCTTTTTCTGTTTTCTGATATCTGGCTAACGATTCTTTATACAGAACTGTCTCAGAATAGCTGGTGTTGTAAGGGGTGGAAGCAGCAGCGGTGGCCGTGACAGCTGGTACAGGAGAGGAGCCGACAGGGCGGCCCTGGAAGGTCAGTGACCAGTGCTGGCTGCTGCTGGAGGCCAATTCTGAGGTCACCAACCAGTTTCTCAAACAATTAGGTTCACATCCTAACTGGCAGTTTGTTGATGTATATGGAATGAATCCTGACGTCCTTAGTACTCAAAACCAGTATGTGCAATGTTACTTCTGTTCCCAATAACAGAAAAGTATAACGTATTTAAAACAAGAGGAAAAAAAAAATCTCAGGGACAAGGTGTCACATCATCAGTATATTTCATGAAGCCAAACATCACCAGTGCCTGTGGAACAAGTGGAATGACCCATGCTATTGCCAACAATAAAGATGATGTACTTTGAATCTGGATCAACATTGAAAAGGAGGTTTCTGTGGAGGAGTCTGTGTCAGTGAACCCTGAACAAGCTGGATACTGGAGAACTATGAAGTTATTTGAATTACTCATGAGAGCAGTGCCCAAGAAGGTCAGACTGAGGCATCAAGTATTGATGAAAAGTAGAACTTCACTTTACTGCATTAGTTCATGTAGATGGGTATCTTTATGACTTAGATGGATGGAAACTATTTCCAATAAGCTATGGGGAAACTTGATGAAACATTACTAGAGGATGCCATAGAAGTTTGCAAGGAGTTTATGGAAAGTGACCCTGATGAATTGTGATTCAGTGCAACTGATCTTTCTGTAGCATAGTTTGTCAATAATGGAAACACCAAACACTTTGTTGTATTATTTGACTTTTGTTGTATTATTTGCAACAAAAATCAAATTTCTGCTGCCATACACTAACTGAAAAACTTCGATGTTTTCATTAACTTGACTGATTAAACTTTGTGTGAATTAAAAAAAAAACTGGTATAATATCTGCTTCCTAAAGCCTGACTCATAAAACAGGGAAGATGGTATATGTATCTGTTCAGTGTGGCATAATGAAAATACCTACAGTATGTATGCTAAAAGATCTTTCTGACCATGAAACTAATCTAACCTTATTCTTCTCCTTTGTAAAAGAAGAATTACAATATTTAACAGGACTTCTAAGCATGGTAAGGATTTATTCATCAAACATTTAACAAACACACACCATGTACTATCTTAAGAACTAAAGATGGAGAGGAGAAAAACTGTCATTAATAAAGGACCTAGAGATAGGATGGTAGAGACAATTACACAGATAACGTCTTTCAGAAGCTTGGCTATGAAAGGAAATAAAGGCTTCATACAAGGATGAAGAAGCAAGGAGCTATTTCATGGTTTTTAGGGTTTGGAAAAACCTAAGCATGCTTCTAGTTTATGAGCAAAGAGACCACAGCGAGGAACTGGTTGAAAGAGAAAGGAACACAGCAAAATCCTGAAAGCTAGAACAGGTGAAAGAAGGTAGGATCAAAAGGTGAAGGCACTGGCTTTGAACTGAAGGAACTCCTCTTCCTCTAAAATAAAAGAACATTTGCTTATAAATGTGGAGGCCACTTCTGCATAGGAAAGAAAAAAAAAGATATGGGAAAAAACCCCGAATAATTTATCACTCTGCTAGCACCATTATTTCACAAAATAAAGAATATTATAATACCTCCAAAAATATCATAGGAAGAATACCGCTGATTAGTCCAAGCCTGAAGAGTGACAGGAAATTGTAAGACTTTTTTTAGGCAGTCCATTCAGGACAACTGTTGTCTTCTTTTTGTTGAGTTAAAACTTGCCTCTTTATTTTCACTTTGGTCTTAGGTTCTAACACACAGAGCACCCCCAAATCAGTTTTTTTTTTCCCTCAATAAAAACGTCTAGCTTTATAGCTAACATTTGTAAGTATTTACTTTGTGCCAGGCACTGACCTAAGTACTTTATATGTACACTCACATTTAATCCTCATCATAACCTTATGAAGTGAATGCTATTTGTACACACATTTTACATGGGGAACCCAAGGCCAAGAGAGATTAAGAAACTTTCCAAAGTCTTATAGTGGGAGATGGCAGAGCCAGGATCTGAACCCAGGAATCCTGGCATTAGGACCTACACCTTAACCCACTAGGATGCACTGCTTCCCACTTCTTGTTGTGTATGACAGTTTTTTTTTTTTTGTATGACAGCTTTTTAAATGTTTAATGCCATCATGCTCCTCCTCAAATATCTTCTTCCTCAGACTTAGTCATCACCTTCCTGCTCAATCTTGTAAGGATGGGTTGTGGTGTGCTCAGGTTCCTTATGAATAAGCCAGTTCCAGAAGTAAACACAATCTTGATATACTCAGAATAAAAGGAAACTGTCATCTCCCATGTTTCAGACATTACACTTATATTAAATGCAGCTCACAATCTCAGGAAGATAGAATAAAGGCTCTAAAGACATAATGAGGTACAAACTCAAAGGACATGGATTAAGTGTGAAATCCTACAAAACCTCAAAAAGTATACCATTCTGGACAGTACAAAACCAAAGAGGGGTTGAAAACTTGGCAGTCTGAACAATCTGTTAAGGGCAGAAGGCACAGCAACAGAGAAACATGGCTTTGGAAACAGGAGTTAGGCCTGAAAAGTAAAGGGCAGCTTTTAAGAACAAAAAGTGTGTGAAAGACTGCCAGTGATGCATGCTCCTCACTTACCCACATTCATGGGGACAGTGCTTTCATATATAAAAGCCATCACTGGACTATTTCCTTTGTGACCTCAGTATTGTTTAATACATACAGAACTAAAGTGCAAGAAGCCTTTTGTAGGAAGCCTTAAAGCTGTTACACCTTCTCACGTTAACAAATACTTCAGTGGTCATAAGGTACTAAGAGCTATAACAGAGACCAGGCCCTTGGCACAATGACAGTACTATTTCTTTCTGGGGATTTCTCTTGCTTTTAATAGATATTTGAAATCACAACTACAATGTTAACTTTATGTTCTCGAGAAAGAAACAGGATGGCAAGACATAAGATTTGGCCAAGTAAGGCATTCCCGTATTTTCTGATTATTCCTAATATTTAATCTATAGTGGTCCTTGATCCTAGAAGAAAGGTTAGTAACATTACAGACTTATCATTATCTTTGTCTGTAATATGAGCTATCTAACATTACTAAAATTCAAATTCTAGATTCTTAGTCTATTAGGACTTTGATCTCTTTAACTATAAGTTTTTCAAGTGTTCAGCCTTGATGATAGTAACAAGTTTTGTAAATGGCCTAGTCTGTCACTTTCCGCAATATAAGGCAGGTACTAACGACTCCTGTTCTATTTCTTGGTTATGCTGAAATGGAAATCTTAGAAAAGGCAGAATTTAGGGGGGTTTTGGGAGTGAAACATTTCTGTGTTTTGTTTTTTTCTTAGTCTATTAACTTGCTTATAGCTCCTTCTCTGAAATTAGATAAATGATGAGTAATTTTGCCTTCTAAGGTCAGCTGCACTCACCAGGATAGCCTTCAAGTCCATAGGCTCGCCACTTGCTGACTGGCTGAAGTCCTGCTCTATAGGCATCACGGTCACTGACTGCAGACACACTTAGCTGAGATCTGACCACCTAACAGCAAGAAAACAGTCAGAGGGCTAGAACTATTTTGTAGGTCAACTCTTGAGAACCTCAAACCTCTAAAGACATTTCTGGTATGGGACAAAGTTACAGTCAGAAGTCTGGGGTCCTAAACTTAGTTCTGCCACTTGATTGATGTAAGCCTTAAGTCACTTCTTAGATTCTAAGTTTCCTCATCAGGTTACTAGCAAATACTAGAGACCTATGTAAAATTAAGGTAAGTAGTAATGAGAAGTGGGCTGATTTTGGCCTGAAGACTATCTTTTCCTAGGATATCACTCCTTTATGACTTCTTAAAGGACTCTGAATCATAAATGGTGTTTCGTGTATTGGAATATTGAGTTACAATGCTGTTTACTTTGGTAAGGGCTAACAACAATGTTTCTGAGGCACTTGGATCCAGTTGATGTTTAAACAGAGCTATAAGGAACATAAGGGTGGGAAGGGTGAGAGAGTGGAAAAAGAGTGCTCTATCCAGAAAAGAAATGTTTCAATAAAACACTGAGAACCCTGTTTGCTAAAGGGTATTTGTTCTTTTTTAAATGAAACTTTAATCTGAAACTCAGAGCTTTTGGCCTTTTGTTAATTACTTAGAAATTAATTTCTCAGTGGCTCATGAGATTTTCTTTGAATGTAAGAGCATCTTATGGATGGCTCACTAAATTGGTTAAGAGACCCAACATGCAGTCACTAAAGTAAGAACATTGAAAACTTTACTTTGAACAATGAACTTAGGATCTGGCTTGCCTTATAACACATCAAATGTTCTCTTCCCAAGAGATCTAACCTCTTATGCTATTCAGCAAGCATAGAGATTTATAGACAAAATACCAACAAGTGGCTGGTGTAGGACTGGCTTCTATAATAAATGGCTATCTAGGACTCTGAGTTGTGACTAGTTAACTCTTCCAGGTACACAGGGGCCGATAAATGTTTTCATTTTAAACATTTTGTAATGATTTCTTAATTAGGCTATTTTTAATACTCCACTGTATTTCAGCCACACTCACAGAAATGAAGTTTATAGTCCTATTCTCTCATATGATAAGTTAAACAACCTCTGAGCTTTTCAAAAAAGTTCTTCTGCTTCCTCCCTTGCCAGATTGCTAACCATCACTTTCTCTACCACTCTCATCAAGTGTCTTGTAATGGCAATTTGCTTTTCTAATTAGCTACTTCCAATGTTTTGAGCTGGGAAACTAAATATCCAAGTTTTTATGTACTCTAGATAGTGTATTTATTGCTTACTGTTTAAAGCAGTATACTAGAAAAATGTTCCTTTCTCAGGTGGACTACACTCTAAAAGCATGTAAAGTATTATGGTAAAATGTGGGTAAAAGGAGGTGAGTGAAAGTCTGAGATGCTCTCCATGAGTCAAGTATATTATTTTTGGGGTGCAGACTTTGTTATTTTGACAACTCCAGGGGCCTTTCTGCCAACAAATGAAGTTTCAAAGATACTGAGTTCTAAACAAATACTGTGCTATTACAGCATCCCAATTTTATTGAGAAACAATAAATTTGGGATGCTACAGGTTCTTCCAGGGTCACGACTGTAGGTCGCGGACATCCTTCTGTCCAAGCTATTACTAAGCTTGGAAAGAATGCCTCACTCGGTTACCTGTAAGACAACACATTACAGATATTCTCAGCAATTGTAAAGAAAATATACCTTACAGTACAACTGGGATTCTCCCTGTGTCCCCTTTATGTTACCTAATTTCCAAGGGGAAAGGTAGAAATAACAGATGATCCTTGCAGTCGTTTGTCCTTACTTTCAATACGGAGGGATTATCTCAGAAATCATACCCTCTTTTCAAAAGCCTAAGAGACGCAAGGAACCAACGCACATCGACTTAACCACATCGATCCCTCTGTTTTGGTATTACTTGGATAGTTTTTTTTCATGCTGCAGAGCGCTACCCTAACCTTTAACAACACGGTTTACGGGTTTTTACACAAATCAAAGTAGAAAAGCAAATGGTCAGTTAGTAGAAAAAATAAACATCAACTCCCAGGCTTTTTTGATCGAGCCTCAGGTACGGCCGCGTTTGGAGAAACGGGCAGCAAAGCTCTTCATCGCCAAAACGTGACGCTTTGTCTAGAGGCCTAGGCTGGAGATAGAGGGTTTATCTCAGCGCCCGTGGGGAGCAGAGACCGCTCAGCAACAGTCTGAAAGCGAAAAGAGGTGCGGCCTCTCCGCGAAGCGAGACGAGGCGACCTGAGGCGCGCGGGCGCCCTTCCTCTCTCCGTACCTTGTGGGCATCAGGCGCCGTGCCGCGGGCTGCGTGGGTCTCCGAGAAGTCAATGACCCCTCCCAGGTCTGCGGTCCCGGGACGGCTTTGTCGGTAGAAGCGGAAAAGCTTCCGAAAGGCGTCCTCCCCAGGCTCCACCGCCAGGGTCGCAACGGAACCCACGACCACTGCCATTTTCTTCATCTTGCGCGCAGGCCTCCTCTGATCCGGAAGCAGATTCCCGTGTCCCGGATCCTACAGGTTCTTCCGGGGTCACGACTGTAGGTCGCGGTCATTCTTCTGTCCAAAGATGGCGGCTTCGGCAATGAGGACCTCTGTCGCGCTGCGTACAGTTGTTGGCAAGCCTGTTGCTTTTGTCAGAAAAATTCCCTGGACCGTGGCCTCCAGTGAGTGAGGGAGATGTATCAGGGACGGAATATTTAGGTCCAAGCGATCCTCAAAAGCTCCACTTTCTGTGGAGCACTTAAATCAGCGTGGTGGCTGGATTTCCAGGAGGCTGAGTGAGTTTGTTCCCAAGCAAGCCAGTAAGCAGAAATCTGTTTGTTTGCAATTATCCGTTTAGGGATATACCTTAAGCCTTTGGGGCGCGTGCGTACGGTCTCTTGCTTTTTGGAGTGGTTCCGTGGAGAGTTTTTTTTTTTACTTGAAAACCAAGATTTACGACTTCGAAGGGATTTTGACTGCAGTGTTGAGGATGGATCCAAAGTGTCAAGATTGGAGGGGAGGAGATGAACTAAAAAAAGATAGTTTCAGTAATTTAAAGATGAGGACCTGAACTGGGTAGTGGTAGAGGTGGTGGTCTGATCTATGTTAACACAACAATCAACAGCTTTTCGTGATGATTTGAATGGGGGAAGAGTAGGGAATGAGGACAGGGAGGAATGACTTACAGGTTTTTGGCATTGGAGAATTTCGTGGTTGGAATGTAGAAGTGGATGGAAAGAAGATGAGGAATCAAGTTTAAATGTGTTGAATTTGAGAAGCGTGTGAGGTCTCCCTCTGGTTAAGTAGAGTACTATTGTGTATCATTGAGGAGTGCACACTGAAGTCATACTGCCTGAGTTGGAATTCCAACTGGGCCATTTAATAGTTGTGTAAATTTACTTACAAGGTAATTTGAGGAGAAGGTTCACCACTGTACCCTAGTTTCATCACCTATAAAATGGAGTCAATATTAGCTTCCTCATAGGATTGTTGATTTGGATTAAACGAGTTTACGTGTAAACTCCTTAGACTTGTGCTAGCTGCAGAGTAAGTACCTCAATAAATAATTATTTTCATGATTATTGAAACAAGCTCATAGAAGCCTAGGCTAGAATTCTTCAGAAATTTAGTTCCTGTGAGTTGTTGAAGGATTACTAGACATTTATTCATTCAGCAGATACTACTCTCCTGTGTATCAGGCACTGTGGCCACAGCGAACTCAATACTTGGGGAGCTTATGGTGTAGTGGTGGGGGGTGAGGAGACTTTAAACCAACAAATATAGGCAGCTGGGGGTGAGGAGACTTTAAACCAACAAATATAGGCAGCTGTTGAACCAGTGAGGTTTAGATGAATTAGGGGAAATAAGCAGGTGTCAATTAGCAAAAGACAGGAACTGTAGTGTCTTGCCAATGGGTTTTCAGCCCCGGACAAGTTTGCTATGGATTCAGTGTGACCAGACGAATTGACAGCAAAACGTTCCTTGGGGTGAAAAGGTTTATTACCTGGCTTGTTCTACGGTGGTGGGTCCAGCACTAGTGTCTCTGCCTCTGCCCAGAGTTCTGGGCTGAGCTCTGTAGCGCAGTAATAGCTTATTGCCTACAGGTGTGGAAGCGGCAGCCCAGCAACAGACCAGTTACGTCATTAGTTGGTTTAAGTTCAGTGAGGATCCTGGCCATAGGAACCCTAACTTTCCCACATATAGTTTAGAAGAAAAAGATCACATAAGAGTTTAAGATTATTCATCCTTGAGGCCTCACAGGGCTAATACATTGTGTTGTATTGCAGTAGGATCCTAATAAAATAATATTCAGTGGATGCATTTGGCCTGGGTCTTGAAGAGCAATTACAGCGTAGGCAGGAGGAGATAGGATTATTGACATATCAAGGGGAAAGAACAGTATGCAAGATGGGAATTTACAGGATGGGTGTGTACACAGAGTTTAATTTTTACTAGAGAGTAACTATGGGCCAGCAGTGGGAAATAAGGCAGGAAGGGTAGTTTTAGAGTATCAACTATTTAACTTAGTGTAAACTTTAAATTATGAAAGGCAAGCAAACTGAGATTTTATTTGGAAATCTCTAATATAGCTAGCAACATACTTTGTTATTGTTCCCCTATCTTCTGTGTGACTTCACAGGGATTATAATTCATGCACCTAGCACAGTACTTTGTGAAAGACACTGTTTGCTGGGGATGAAGACCACAGTAGGTTCCAAAATTTATCTGTCCATGTCAGATAAAAACCCCATCACCTCCCCAAATCTGGTCTATTACAGCTTTATACAGACGATCCCTTTATACAGAATGGTTCAACAAATGATTTTTGACTTTATGGTGCTGTGAAAGTGACAGGAATTCAGTAGAAGCCTTACTTCAGATTTTGAATTTTGATCTTTTCCCGGGTTAATAATATGCAGTACTATTCTCTCTTGATATTGGGCAGCAGCATTGAACCAGAGCTCCCAGTCAGGCACCTGATCATGAGGGTAAACCACCTATAATGCTAACAACCATTTTCTATCCATACAGTTACTATGTTTTTCATTTTCAGTATAGTTTTCAATGAATTGCATGAGAAGTTCAGTACTTTGTTATAAAATAGGTTTTGTGGTAGGTGATTTTGCCTAACTATAGGCCAATGTGTTGTGAGTATGGTTAAGATGGGCTAGGCTAAGCTATGATATGTTCAGTAGATTAGGTGTATTCAGTGCATTTTTGATTTACAGTATTTTTCAGCTTATGTGTTTATCAGAATGCAACCCCATCATAAACCAGTATGTATTTAGTACTATTGCTGCTTCCTAAATCTTAAGGCTTCAAGGAATCAAAGTAGCTTCTGTTTTATAGGAAGTGTAGGGACTGTAGGACCCCTTTTGGTTTCTATCTACCATCTAGGACAGAGGATACAAAATTTGTTAACTACCTTTAATATGTTTTCTCCTCTGCTACACAGATGAGCTGAGAGAGCACTTTGCACAATTTGGCCAAATACGAAAGTGCAGTGTACCTTTTGTGAGTATTATCTTTTAAAACAAGTGTTAATGTTACCATCTAATTCTTGATTTTTGTTAAAAGTGTATCAAGTTGTATGAATTTTGAATGGAGTGAACTGTTCAGTCTTTATTGATAAAGTTACAGATAATACTGATTAGAAAGTAAAAAAACCTTATAGTAGGTATTTGTGCTTTTTATTGTTGCATGACAAATTACTGCTGACTTAATGACTCAAAACTACATATATTATCTCATAGTTTCTTCAGATTAGGAGTATGGGCACAACCTTTCTTGGGTCCTTTTCTCAGGGTCTCACATAGCTGCAATCTAAGTGTCACTTGGGGCTGTGGTATCATCAGAGGCTCAACTGGGAGAGTGATCTCCATGCTCCCTCAGGTTGTTGGCAGAATTATTCTTTCAACTGTAGGGCTGAGATACCTGCTTTATTGCTAGCTTTCAGCTGAAGCTGCTCTCAGATCCTAGGAGCGCCTGCAGTTCTTTGTTACCTAGCTTCTCTATAGGCTTTCTTCCAATATGGTAGCTTGCTTTTTCAGAGTCAGCAGGTGAGTCTCTCTTTTTCCAGTCTGCTAAAGTAGCCTTATAATGTAGTCATGGGAGTGACACCCATCACCCTTGCCATGAAACTTCTCAGGGGAGTAACATTCCACTTTTACCATATTCTCTTGGTTGGAAGCATGTCACAGGTCTTGCCCCCACTCTCAAGGGGAGAGAATTAACACTGGGTAACATGGCAGGACATGTGGAGGTCATGGGGGCATCTTAGAATTCTGCCTACTATGTAATATCTATTACTATAAGGATTTAGGATACTTTTACAAAACTAATTGGAGAATTTTTTTAACCTCTATCTTTGAGTACTTTTTTTTTAAGTGTTTTTATATTTATTATATTTCCTTTGCTGTCTTACAAGGGTGTGGAAATAAATTTGTTCTACTTTATCCTGGGCTGTGTTTTTCTTTGAGCTTTTTAGAATTACTGTTTTTTTTGGGGGAGGTGGAGCGGGGGGGGGGGGTGATGTGATTACACGTGCTTTACTAAAACTTCTCTTTTTCCTCTGGCACTAAAAAGGCTGTGATAAAATATCAACCTAAAGTAAATTCTTAATTGTTGGTTTAATGTTTGTTAGTTGCCTTCCAAAGACCTAACACATTACTCATTATCTATTGCTAGTAGAGATGTAGGAAAACTGGCAAATTGTTGTTAAGTTTAACTGGTATATTCATTTTGGGAGAGAAGTTTGGCCAAATTGTCAAAGTTAAGAATTTGTATTTCCTTTCTTCCAGCAATTGCATTTTTAGGGATTTAGTTTATAGAACTTTTTTTGTCAAGAATGTTCAATGCAGCATTTTTTAATATTGCTGGAAACAATCTAAACGTTTATCAGTGAGAATGATTTTAATAGAAATTAATTCACTGATACAATGTAATTTTATATAGTTGATTAAAAGAATAAGGCATATGTAATACAGACTTGAAACTCTACCTGTAAGCTTAAAAACTAGTCAGTATGAAATTTGTATTTTTTTGAAGAGCATTTAAAAAAAATCTCAGTCATTTGGAGATAGAGGAGAGTGCTTTAGAAGTGGTCGTATCTATCTGAGGTAAGGAGCAGTAAACCACTGGGACATTACCAGAAACTTTCCTGTGTTCTAGGTTAATAATTACAGTTACCTTGGAAGTACAGGGCAATTTATAAGAATTTTTTTGGGGGGAAAGAAGCATATAACCTTGTGAAAAGGACTGAGGATGGTGTACACTGAATCAGTCTTTGTTATCTGTCCTTTATGTAGTAGGGCTAGTGGGGATGTGGGTCAGGGTGAGTCCAAGCACACCAGAGTCTGCATGAGCTGATGCATAAGTTGAATTATAAGCACTTGTGTTTTGCATAAGGGAGGTGGCAAAATTGTTTAAATTAACCAGTCTGGAACTAGATAAATAAGGGTTGAATTTTCTTTCTTCCTATTTTTCATCAGGCGCATGTGATAATAGTAGTGGTAGTGATGAGGGTGATTTGTCTCAGAAATGCAATTAGGTTTGACACAATATCCTACTTTTTAGAAGTGAGCAAGTTAGAAACAAACACTTCTTTATGTGATCAAAATTTATCTTGACTGCTGTATTGTGTGATTTGCATCTAGAATGACACAGAAGGCATTTTACCTGTATTTTCATTCTCCAATGGCAGCAGAAAAGCAGAATGTTAAGAAGGGATTAAGCTTGCTTTGGGTATCTAGGAGGATGACATATTAAAATGTCTGCTCTCCCATTTTGACAGATAAAAACACTGATTGTTTGATTTGGAGATCATGTAAACTTCCTCAGGTTCATGGTTAATCTTTCTTAAATTTTGAGTTTTTAGGACAAAGAGACTGGCTTTCACAGAGGTATGGGTTGGGTTCAGTTTTCTTCAGAAGAAGAACTTCAGAATGTACTACAACATGAAAATCACATTATCGATGGAGTAAAGGTAATACTTTCCTATGTATCATGAGCTTTCAGAAGTGTGGAATGACAAGGACTTCAGGAAGTTTGTAACTGAAGTTGCTTTAATGTTTGCTAAAGAATGGTGGGGGTGGTAGAATGTCCAGTTCTAAGAGGTCTGGGGAGGGAAGTCCAGGAAGACTCTACTGATTAGCACGGTATATGCAACATGGAACAGTGGGAGTAGCAGTCTACTTACAAGTCAGGACACCTGGGGTTGAAATCCTGGCTTTTCCACTTACTATGTGACCTTGGGTCACACTGATTTACAATTTTTAACAGGTTCAGGGACTCTCTTAACGAGGAACAAATAATATTCTCTTGACTTATTGATGCTGACTCCCTAATAAAAAGGCTGTCTTAAAGTGGCGATTTTCAGTTTGACTGTTTTTACAGACACTGCCTTTCCTTATAGTGTTGTTTTTTTTTTCCAGCTCCATGTTCAAGCTCAAAAACCAAGAATTTTGCAAGAGGATCAAACATGTGATGAAGAGAAAGATTTTTAAGATTATTGCCTATTAAATAAACAAAACTGAATATTATGTCTAAATGTTTTTATTTGAAAACAAATAGTTGCACCAAGCAAGAGCTTACTTTCCCCACTCCAAATTAAAACCACACAGTAGGGGCAAACATCATTTGGCAGGACAGTTCCAGTATGTGAACATCCTATTCACTGTGACTGGGGAAACTTCAGTCTTAAGCAGTTGTTCGTACACAAAATATTAACCCCAAAGTGCTAATATCACACAAAAGGAAGTGGTCTTAATTTCATTTGTGGGGTAGGTATGTTCTATAAATGCCAAAAGGTGGGAGAAGCATAAACACAACCCACTCTTTAGAAAAAACTAAATAGTTCAAAGAATTCTCCATCCCCCCATCTCCCGTAATAAAAAGTAGTGCCTGGGGTCTAACACCCAGATTTTGGTTTTTATCCTGACCATTTACAAAATGTTCCCCCACATGACTTGCATCATTAGAGAGTAGTTCATTCACTTTGAAGAGAGAGATGTATCTACTCCTTCCTCCTCTTCTTGCCTTCGTGCTCATGTTCCTTGGGGCGGCTGCTATCTGAGGGTCTTTTAGAGCCACCATGCTGTTTGGCTTCTTCCAAAAACTTGTCCAAACCAAAAGGATCTTCCTCAAACTGAACTGGTCCTTCTCGGCCTCTTTGCCTACGGTCTGAACCAGAAAACTCCTTATCGGGAACAAATCTAGGGAAAAAGAAACGGACTATGAAATACCTGGTCTTCACTGGTGCAAACACTGAAACAGCTGTGTGACCTGGTACCTGTTGGTCTTTATTCTAGCTTCTAGGTCATCACCATACATGTCCTTGTCCAGATTTTTACTGGGCCTGTAAATATTCTGGGCCATATCTTTACTGCCTCTCCAGGCTTGATCATAAACATTGTAAATTTCATCTTCTCCACCTGCAAAACCACTGTCCATACCCTGTGGAAAAACAGGATATTAAATAAATATGTATTATTTATTAAAAGTTGAATCTGATTACATTCATGTGAAAAGTAAACCCTTGCTCATTTACAGCTCACATTTTCAACAATCTGAACTACAAATTAAAAATCTTCATTAAATACCATTTGACCCAGTAATTCTACTCCAAGGAATTTACCCAAACAAGATCCCTGATTTGCAAGGACATGCACCCCTACGTTTATCGCTGTACTATTTGCAATAGCCAAGATAGGAAAACAACCTAAGTGTCCATCGATGGATAAAAGGATAAAGAAGTCTGGTACATACACGGAATGGAATATTTATTCAGTCATAAAAAAAGATCTATTTACAACAACATGGATGGATCTAGAGGGTGGTATGCTCTGAAATAAGTCAGGCAGAGAAAGACAAACACATGATTTCACTTACTGTGGAGTATAAAAAAGGCAAAACAGAAGGAACAAAATAGTAGACTCAGAGATACTGAGAAGGGACTAGTAATTACCAAGGGGAGGGGTTGGGGTGGGTGAAGGGGATTAAGAGGCACAATAATTCCCAATTACAACATCAAGTTGTTTACTGGGATGGTGGTAGAGCATGGAGAATATAGTTAATGAGTTTGTAACATCTTTCTACATTGATAGATAGTAACCACACAAGAGGACGTGAAGATTTGATAAGGTGGGTAACACTGTTGTGCATTTGAAACCAACATAAAATTGTATTTCAACAATACCTAAAAAAAAAAAAAATCTTCCTTAAAAAACTCACCAAGTCTTTAAACTTTAAAGATCTGGCTACTCTAGTAAAGTCATTAAAATTGGGGACTAGTATAAGCAAGTACTTGACAATTTCAATTTGTACAGATATAATGGCAAGAAGATGAAAGAATCTTAAAGCATTTATCTAATGCCATTTAGAGTAACAATGTTATACCCCCTAACTGCTTAAGAACGTCACTATTACAGCATGAGACAATAAGGTTCTTAATGAAAACTTTACACTTATCTCATATATTTGGGTGGTTCATTAATAAAGGGATGTGCTTTTTTAGAAATATTTTCATCACAACTAAATGATTTAAGCTTAAGCTTCTAAGAGTGACTGTCATAAATATTATGTGGAACTTTCATGCCTAAATACCTCTGCTTGGGCAAAAGTTTATTGCCACTGCATAGTGTGTTAAGAATCAGGACAGCCAACGTTTTCATTTTATTTCCAACAGTTACTAGCTAAACCTCTGTGTCTCAATTTCTTCTGTAAATAGAGGTTGTAACAGGATGACCATAGTGTTTTTGTTAGGATTGAGATAATACAAATAAAAAGACTTAGAAAAATGCCAGAAATATAAAAAGCACTCAATAACGTATTAAACAGAACTCAAATGCTGCCTTCAAATCTTAAAACCTCCGGGTCATAATTCCCTTTTCCCCCTTATATCCCAGAAGGACTTCATACCTTTATGTTCTTACTACAGTCAGCTTTGTTTTTATTTATATACATGCAAATGTGTCTTTCTTAGTAGACTAGAGGGATCCTTGAGGGCAAAGGTGCACCTATCTTTGATCTCACGGACTTATGTACAGTAAATAATCAATCTGGGTACTTCTTCAGGCCTAATGTGTCCTAACTAGTTAATAATAACTGGTACTAGAAACCAGGTTTCCTACTAAGTAATCTAGTACTTTAGTCTTAGAGCTTCGTTTTTCAAAGATCCCAAGTTTATGTGTTTCAATAGCATTAACATTTTTTTTCAAAGATCAATGAACAATAACCCAAGAAATATGTTCATAGGACACTATTATCATACTCTATTTTAGAAATAAAAACTTAATATACCAGAACCAAACTTTTATCACCTGATTTCTTTCATTTTCTACGAGTATCTCAAATCTTAGCCAACTGTAAGAGGTCAACATCAGAGCTATTTCATCTTGTCTTTTCAGTTATAACATGCAGCTTCTATTTTTTGTCATCATGCTAGCCTTAGCTGACTCAAATCTTTAATATGTTAACTTCCTTTTCCCCAAGGGTCAGTACTCATATTAACACTTAGGATATGCTCTAAGTTCCCTGTACCTTGGATTGGTTGAAGAGCCTTTGGTCATACTGAACTTCATTGGAAGTCCGAGGATTGGGTACACCAAGGGCAATGACTTCACTGATATCCCGATTTTCATTTCTCTGCAGTTTGGACCTGTTTTGAAATATAATGCCACTAACTGAAAACTTCACAGACAAGTTGAATCTCAATTTAAAAACAACCAATCTCAGAAGCAAAGGAAATGAGTATGTCTTGTTCACATCTTCTGAACTGATAATGCATAATCAGTTGGCAGCCCTCACAGCATTTCAGATACATGATTATTAGAAGAGGTAGGGTTTTACAATTAGGCCTTCCTGTTAGCTGGAAAGAATTGCTGAGAGACTCATTCATTCTTGACGTGAAAGTTTTTAATACAAGCAACATCTTACAATGCAAGCTGAAATATGAAATTGGTATGATCTATATTTGCTATTATTATATGAAGGTTGGGAGGGGTACTGGATGCAAACTAGATGTATCACATGAACTGTTTTCAATAAACTAGAATCAGTTCTTGTACTTCACCACACTTAGAAATTTTATCCTATTAGAATCTGAGGAAAACATGTCAATGATTTTCAACATTCAGATTAATTTAATTCCCCTGCTGCTTCAGTATGCATGCAATCTACATTGCAATGAAACCATGGTAACTGTCATCATTTATTTTAGAAGCTCAGGTCTTTGTTTCCTACAGATAATCTGATTTTCATCCAATCAGAATTCTACAGCTTTTCTGTTACATTTTTCATAGCCACTTGACTGGTTTTATGGGCCCAATTTATCTGCAGAGTCATGTTGATTTTTACAGCTTAGGAATTTCAGACCAAAGTGTCACTTAACTGCACACTTTCACATTTCATTCCTCTCTCTCCTAAACTGTACATTTACCCACGACTCTAAATTCAGATTTTCTGCCTCTCCCTGACTCACTTCCCCAGGGAGATGAAATATGCCATTAAACAAGAAAGACCACCACCAGAAGGAACATTCTTTTTCATGTTTAAGATATGATTTGAAAAAAACACATTGTATCAGCTGATACAATGATGAAAGCATGCGAAATTGCTTATTTGGAAATAACACATTTTATATTTGCATTTAACCCTCCCTCAGAATTCTACCTCTGTATTACTGCATTTCCTCTACTTTTTTGCAATTTCAGTCTTCAGCCTTTGGTAAACCACAAACTTCACTAATCCCTCTTTTATTCCAAGCCCCATACATGCAACTTGTTTGTTCTATACAAATTTGTACTAATACCGCTTAGTCAATTTTCCAAATAATTTTATGATAGCTGTCTTTCTAAATTTAAGTGAAAATGCTCACAGAAGAGGCCAATTTTCACTTCTTAGAAAACCTGCTCTTCCCCCACACTGTACTCAGTACAGTATTCTGCATGTAAAAGGATCTCAATAAAAGTAAAGCAGCATATTTCCTGCCTAAAGGGACAGGCACATAATAAATTTGGCTCATCATTTGAAATTGGAAAAGAACAAGCAGAACAGTCCTATGCATTTTCTTTTCACAAACATGATCTGATTTCCCTTTTCTACATTTTCATTATTCTCAATTCTACCTGACTCTACAGGGTGATTGAAGAAAAAAATTACTTCCAGGGATAGTCAATTATTCTGCTAAGAAAAAGTAGTTGAGTGCAAGAAAATAAGTGCTGATTTATAAAGTTATCAAACTAGAAAGGAAGAAGAGCAAAACTCATCTTAGGAGACTAAACCACCTCGCTAAAGGTTCATAAAGACCACTCTTTATAATTTTGTATTTATCTCAAATAGCACCTACCTTTTATCAGGGGCTGCCCTGGAAAGATTCCGGTCATGCTGTCTCTCTTTTCGTCTGTCATGCCGGATTTCATCCCTCTCTCGTGCCTCCCCATCCTCTACGTGGACAGAGTTGAAAATTACTTCATCATTATATTACCCATTAATATTTTGAACAAGAGAACATCAGTTAAACCATACACAGAAAATTTCATGAACTTCTTTGTAGTCACATTCAGCCCTTTTAACTGTAGTTACTTTTAACCTTACTTGCAATTAATTTGAAACTTTATTGGTTTCATATTTGAATGTAAATTCCGAAATCATGCATGCAGCTGAAGTGTTTGGGGTAAACTGTACTGATGTCTTTAACTTACCTTGAAATGTCCTTCAAGTTTTTGTGCTACAGGCAAGTTTTTATATTTTGCGTCATCAAGTCATTCAAATAAGATTCAAGGAAGTGGATCACTACTTAAAATCCTGGTAACTTCCTTACAGTTGCATCTTCTAGACCCCTACAACCAACTGCCTGCTTGACACCTCCATCTTAAACTTAACATGTCCACAACTAAATTCCTAATCTTTTCCTCTCAAATCTCTTCCCTGTGCAGCACTCCCAACGTTAGTAAGTGGCAACTCAATCTTTCCCAGCTGCTCAGGTCAAAAGTTCTGGAGTCATCCTGGACTCCTCTTCCCTTATACTTCTACCTAATCCAAGCAGATATTGTCAGCTACTGGATGTATGTCCAAATACATCCAGTATCTGACCATGTTTTCACTACCTCTCATTATCAGCTCTGATGTGGATTACTGCAGTAACCTTCCAAATGGTTTCCCTGCTTCACCAAAGGCCCATTCCACAGCCTTCTAATGTATGTCAGATCATGTCACTCTGCTCAAAACCCTTCAATTGCTTTCCTTGTTACTTGAAGTAAAAGCCATCCTTAAAATGGCTAAAAGGCCACATACTTTCTTTCCAACAAAACTGCACTTTGATTTCAGAAAATGTCTTAACTACTCATCTGTTTGCCATAACTACTCTTGACAACTCATGTCCTAGGACTCAGCTTTCTTACTCTAATCTCTCCATACAGGCCTCCCTGGCTTTTCCCTGAACCCGATTCAGGGTCTTTGTATTTGCTATTCCTTCTCTCTCTGGAGTGATCTTCCCCCAATTATCCACGGCTCATACTTCCTTATTTCCTTCAAGTTTTTGTGCTAATGTTACCATCTCAGAAATGAGGCCTATTTTCTTCACTTCCTCCTTTTGGTACTTTTGCCCCCTTCTCTGTTTTATTATTTTCTCCAGAGCAATTATTACCTTCTAATATACTACATGATTAACTTTTTTAATCTTTCTAACACTCATTAGAGCTATACCCTTCCAGCATGTGTTTAACAGAAAACCTTGTGTCTAGAAGGGAACCTTGCACATAGTAGATACTCAATGAAATGGATAATTAATTGCACTAGTCTAGGATTTATTAAAGAAACGAAAATCACCCTGACAATTTTCTTGAATTAGAATTAGTCTTCTCATTCTAACTGAATTAATATACCAAAGTAGACCACTAAATAAACCCAGAGAGAAAATATTGGCAGACTTAATGATTGGAGGCATGTTAGCCTACAAGACAGAAAAACTTGGTTATTTTACATGTGGGGATGCTAAATTATTCAGCTAGAGATCTCCTTTCTCTTTCTAAGTTCCAAGAAAATTAAAATATGAGAAAATCAATCCTATCATTTAAGTAATACATAATTTTTGAACTTTAAAAACTTCCAGTGTAGCCCCATAATTAAGGTCCATATTTAACTATACAGTCTTCATTTTCTACTGCTTCAGTTTAATATGGCAGAAATTACTTTCAATTCTACATTATTTCTGAAGTATCTACATTCTCTGTATATGTATGTACTACTTTTGCTTGTTTTTACAGTAAAAACAATTCAGATTTTCAAAATAAGATATATATTGTTCACAAAGTAAATTCAACTCAGTAATGAGACCGTCATACCTTTTTCCACATGGGTTTTGATCCCAGCTCTTCTCTCCCTGGCTTTCTGGGCCATTTCTCTAAGTTTTTCTTCATGTTTCTCCTTTTCTTTTTGAGCCATCTTTCTCTCTACTTGAGCACGCATTTCCACAGCTTCCCGAGCCTGTTGTTAAGTAAGCAGTACTTACTTAGTAAAGCCAGATGTTAAGTAAGATACTATCAGTGGATAAATAATGAGAGCTTATAGGTATCATCTAATTTTCTACAGAAGTCTGGCTTAAAAGAGCAGTTATAAAGAGTTAAGGTTTGTTACTGATGATTAAAACAAAGATTCCTGTAGACTAAAACACAGCTCAGATGGAAGACACTGCAAATGTAGTTTTTCACTCTGGGCAATATTTTAGTGGTTGAAACTATAGTGACCCCAATCAATTTTGTAAGTCAGTGTTTCAATACTGCTTTCTCAGAGACAATCTAAAAAATAAAATTAAACAAGAGTTCGATTTTCAGTATCTGTAACAACAGAAACTGGTTATGTTTTCAAAATCAATCAAATCAACTCAAAGTCTTGGCCTACATCTGCAAGAGACAATTTTTAAGAGTGTTCACTGCAAACAGAAGCTATACTTTTTTACGTTTAAACACATGCCATGATGTGTGAGAACTTCAAAGTCATGTATTAATACCATAATATTAATAGATGGATGCCATTTTCTGTAGCATTCAATTCATCAGATGTTTATTTGCCCTTCACTGGTACTGACCTTTTGGGAGACATCTACACTTAAAAGAGGAAAATTAATGAAGCTACAAATAGTAGCTAGAAATCTTTACAATATGGTAACAACCTAATGAACCATTATTCCGGAATGTTGTGAGGAAGTCACATTATCAGTGGTGAGTTATGTGTATTGAGTCTACAAAGGCTGAATCCAGGTACAGAGCTGCAACTAGCCCCTGCCATCTCTGGCAACCATACCACAGTTAAGAGCCTCTCTAGGTACTCAATACTGTAGCTAAAATAACAGTATCTTTTTTTTTTTTATAATTTTTTAATTTTTAATTTTTGAGAGGGCATCTCTCATATTTATTGATCAAATGGTTGTTAACAACAATAAAATTCTGTATAGGGGAGTCAATGCTCAATGCACAATCATTAATCCACCCCCAGCCTAATTCTCGTCAGTCTCCAATCTTCTGAAGCATAATGAACAAGTTCTTACATGGTGAACACATTCTTACATAGTGAATAAATTCTTACATGGTGAACAGTACAAGGGCAGTCATCACAAAAACTTTCGGTTTTGATCACACATTATGAACTATAAACAATCAGGTCAAATATGAATATTCGTTTGATTTTTATACTTGATTTATATGTGAATCCCACATTTCTCCCTTTATTATTATTATTAAAATAACAGTATCTTATGTAAATCAAACCATCATGCTGAATGCCTTGGAGTTTACAGTGATGTATGTCAATTATTCCTCAATGCAAGTGGAAAAACCCCCAAACAAAGAGTATCTTAGGTAACCAAGAATGGATTTACAAATTATCAAGAGCATTAAACAACTAAATTCTAATAGGCCTACCTTCCGATCAGCAATGTAGAGGGCTTCAGCCAGTTTGGCAAAATTTTCATTGATGTGAACTGTCTGCAGTCCTCTTCCATCAGCGGCCAGACGTTTGTCTAATGGAATTGTATAACCCTAGTGTGAAAGCATAGAACACCAGTCACAAAAGTGTGACAATAGATTCTTTAAAATTAGATTTAAATATACCCATTTTGACAACCACTTAGCTGTAGTTCTTTTCTTACATCCTTCTTCACAATTATGCAACCACAGCAATAGCTGGCAATGAGTGCTTTGTGAGCAGGACTGTTTAAGCACTTTACATGTATGGTCCCAATGAACCTTCACAGTGACTCTGTAAGGCTGGTAACATTATTTCCACTTCACAGATGAAGATACTGAGGGTATAGAGCTTAGGAAATGGGATTTAAACTTGGGCAGTAAGACCTCAGAGTCCAAGTGCTGGGAAAACAGATTCTCATGTTAAATTATTGTGAACTATAATAAAAGGAAATCACTATCAAATAGCTACATAGTTGTTCTATAAGAACATAAACAGACACACAAGAGTGCAATAAATTACTAAAATCATGGTATCGATAGGTAGTTTAATCTGTGGTACTGTTTTAATGACTTGCCAGATTCCTAGAACCCTGCAAGTTTTAATAAATGGAAAAAAGATAAAAGTTTGCTAGATAAATGAGATTTTGTGTTCTGAAATTTTGTATCCTATTTCAACAACTCAAGGAATATGCTTGACCATCCATGTGTAATTTTCAGGCTTAGCTTTATTTTTCCAGATTTCTGACTAGACTCCCAAATGCTGACCTCTAGGTCCATGGTCTTTATTTCTAATACAAGAAGTGTTATAGAATCAGCTCAAGAAACCATATAGTTACATACATATTAATCGATGTAATATGTACATCCAAATCAGACCAATCTATTTGTTTTAGGATGGGTACCTAACTTCCTTTGAGGAATAATTTACATTTAATCCATGGGTTAAACTGACCTTCTTCACCACTAAAAACAGAATCACCAAATATGATTTGGAGGAAAAGAGTAGAGAGTGATTACGAATTTTATTCTACATGATTTTAGATTCTTCATGACTCCTGGAAGCTTTGACAATGAGTAGAGATAAAAAGGATTTCAATAGCTTACACATGCATTGTTGTAAACAGAAACAAATAGTTAACAATTAAAGTACGGACATACCCAAACATTTACTCTGTTTGTCATATAATTATATAAATTAGTAGTTTCTTTCAGAAATAATTTTAGATATAAATTTGAGTTCTGAAAGAATACTGTGGTTCATTGATATGTTACTTTATTCTACCTATTCCTTCTCTCTGTGCTTCTTGTAACTACAATTCACAAAAAGAAACTACATGGTATTCATGTGCTTGGCATACTACGTATCTATTACATTAAAAAAAAAGTCAAGTCATTGTAAGTTGTGTGTTCCTATTTGAAAACATTCAGCTAAATAAGATGCTAAGATTTCATCTAAAGTTACCCAGGCTGAAGTGCCTTCCTGGGTGCTTTCTAGTAGGTTCTAATAATAGAATAATTTTATGACAACTTAATTACCTTTGCATTTTTCCAGTTTGAAATACAAGGAGGAATCTTCCACTCTTGTTGTTCTTTCACAGTCATCTGATTTGACAGAAGAATGGAAGAAGAGACATTTTTAGATTTATAGTCTAGTTAAAAGCCCAAGTGCAATCTTTTTCTTCAAAGACAGCTTAATATACACTGACATATGGGTGGATTTAGTCGAAGGCCAAAGTGCCGTTTGTTTGGTAGCACTATATACTATGTTTTCATATCATGGATTCTAGTAATAACTTTAATATAAAAAATGAAAAATAATCCACAAGTTATTTTTAATAGTAAGAAATGCTGGTTAGTATTTTTCCATATTTAAAGTGATATGACTTCTTTCAGATGAAGATTTGTTCTTTCAGTTGGGTAATAAAACATAACTAAAAAAAGCCACTTGGATTATCAGAGAACTAATGATCCCAAGCACTCACTTCCTATAATTATAAATCCTTCTTGTCAAACAGCAGACCCTACTCATTATTAAAAGCAGGGATTAGGTTAATAATAATAAAACTAATTTATATACATTCTCATAAACACTCTGGAATTAGACACTATAGTCCTGAGTGGGTCCTTTTTAGATCTTGAAAAACAAATTAAAAAAAACAGTATGTATAGGGAAATGTAGCTGTATAGGCATCTAGAGTTTATTCTATGAAAAGTTATTTATGAATAATCATGAGTACAAAAAAAGTATTTTAGACTCCAGCGAAGTTTACCTTTCGACTAGGAGAATGCATGACAGGTGCAGGAGGAGAAGGTGGTCCCCGGGGAATTTTCTTATTGATCCTGAAGCATAAATCAAAGCACAACCAGAGAGTGTTATACATTTTCCCCTTTTAGTTATCATGTCTCATGTCTCCCATCCTCATTTTTATTATAAAAAACATCAAACAGAGAGAATATAAAATGAATGCCCAGCTGTCATACAACAATTAGTGAGCTTCAACAATTACTAAAACATGCCCAACCTTGTTACCATCACTACTCACCTCACCTCCAAAATACCATTACCATTTCACAGAGCGGTATACTTTTCTCCTTTGTAAAAGACGGCTTTACTGAGGTACAAATGACATGCAATTAACTAGATACTGAAAATGTACAATCTAAGTTTTGAAATAGTACACACCTGTGAAACCATCATTACAGTCAGGACAGTGAAAATACCCATCACTTCTAAAAGTTTCTGTATGCCCCTTGCCTATATCTCTTATTCCTCTCATCTCCTCGGTGTCCCTCCAATCCTTTCCCACAGGCATCCACTGATCTACTTCCTGTCACTATAGATGAGTTTGCATTCTCTATCATAGAGTTTTATATAAACAGAATCATATAGTCTGTACTTGTTTTTGTCTGGCTTCTTTCAGCAAAATTGAGATTCATCCACATTACTGCATTTACTAAAAGTTTATGCCTTTTTATTGCTCCACAGGATAGATGTATAGATAGATTTTATTGCTCCACAGTATAGATTCCATGTATAGATAGTCCACAATGTGTTTCTCCATTCATTTGTTGAATGACTTCTGGGACATTTTTCTCCTTGATACCTTTTGAAGAACAGTGGTTCATTCTCAGGAATCCAGCTACTTACTTGAACCTTGGAGGCTCCATTGGATCTTTCTGCATTTCCACCATTCGAATAACTCTCTGTTTAGCTCCAGAGTTGAAAGCCACTCCTTGTTGAGATGGTGTATATCTGAAGAATGCAGATGAAACTAAAGATGTAACTAGTTCAAGCCTTCAAGAGGTATTCTTCTACTATTACAGCACTAAGCTAGATGGCGCTGTCAAATCCTTTTGCAAAGTATTAATAGAAAACTGCAAAATATTTGGGTAAAGCGATAGCAATGGAGGTTAAGAGAACTAACAGCACTTGTAACAGTGTAAGTTACCAGCAAAATGTAAACTAGAGTTGTATTAGTTTGCAAATAATCTATCCCTGTCCATTTTCTACCATGGAAGACACAGGGTTCAGTTTCACAGATCAGAGGTCTAGAAAATAATACCTATTTTATAGGTCGGCATTTGAAGAAAAAACAACGTGTAATATTCTCAGCAGGTAATTTACAGTTAGTAGTTTTTGACTAATCATAGATTATAAAACAGAAATAATAATGGTAGCAACCCTACCAGCTCTGAATTTTCCCATATCTATATGTGAATTATCTCTCTACACAAAGATTTAGTTGAGTGAAATCCCTCAAAATTTAGACATAT
This sequence comes from Manis javanica, assembly GCF_040802235.1. Lineage (NCBI taxonomy): Eukaryota > Metazoa > Chordata > Mammalia > Pholidota > Manidae > Manis > Manis javanica. The sequence goes on along the minus strand of NC_133163.1, from coordinate 24,349,149 downwards.
TAGAGATACCTACTGTTATGTAAATGATATTAATGTAGTATTAATATTCTATATTATATTATGTAATATATATTATGTAAAATATGTAATTAATATTACATAATGACTATTATATATATATATAAAACTAATAATTTTAGTTTAGATCATAAACTTTAAGTAACTATTAATTTCTAAAAACAAAAAATATATTTTGGAAATAGCATAACAGCTAGTATCTTCAAAGCAGACACCTTAAATTCTTCCACTGTCAATTGTTTTCAGTCAATAAATGTAAATCATTATTCAAAATATCAAATTTACATTTGTGACTAAGTAGGATAATGAAAGAATACCAGGACTTCCAAGTCCAATCAAGTCCGACCTGACACTAAGATTTCTAGGTATAATCATACCGGATATACTGAGCAGGAGCCAGTTTGTCTGCTGCTCGAACTGGCATGGCTGCAGCAACCTTCTGAGACACAGATTTTTCTAAGGCTACCCTTGTCTTTTCTGTTATCTGAAATAAGAAACACCACATTGAGTGGTTTGGAAGTTAATAAAAATGTAAAAAGTCATCTGACGTAATTATATATATATATATATATCAATTCCCAGTTACCTCTTTAATGGCTTCTTCATCAGGTCTTTGTAGGTCTGGGTCATCTGCATTCATGACTTCCTTGGGAACCAGGTCAGTGTACTTGCTATAAATGACCTAAAATGTTCAAACACAACCAGACTTAAGAAAAGCAGATAATGAAAAGAAGTAACCTCATTAAGTCATTTCAGAAGTCAGCACACTTACAAATTTAGGACACAGATTTTGTCTTTTAGATTTTAAAACCAAGAAAGCTTAAAAATACATACTGAAATTACTGCCCTGGCTATACAAGTTAATAATTTTCCTTTGACCTCATATATTTAAATCATTTAAGATTGTCTAATCAAGTCTGTATCGAAATAAATTGTGCCAACAAAATCTTATGCATCAGTGATTCCTATTTTTGAGCCTCACTAGGACTTGAAATTAATCATGATATAAATTGCCTAGAGCACCATTATTTTGGATTACAAGCTCATCAGAATTTAAGTCAGGTTACCAAATAATTTCCAAATTAACTGGGCCTGGAAAATTTCACTGACCTCACCCTACTTATAATGTTTGTCTTTTCTGGCATCAACTCTATTCACAGACTAAGGAAAATGAACATATGCTATGGTCAAAAAACTCCGAAGACTTTCTTCCATGAAAAAAAAAAATACAAAACTTATTTTACACTCATTATTCAAATTCAAGACTGCTATCTGATTTCTACTAGGCTCCACATGGTTTCTATAAGGCTGACAGTGATGTGGTTAGCCCCCAACAAATAGAAACATTACTTACTTTCATGTCTGTCTATACGTCTCAAATATTTTCATGAGAACTTACATGGCAGATTTTACAGAAAAAAAGAGGTAGTGGAAATTTAACAAATAAGTAGCATACTAGATTTTGCTGCCTGAGTCAGGAATTCTTTGACACCATAGAAGAAAGGGCAACTTACGACTATGGAAGAAAACCAAATTCCTGGGCACCTGAGATCTTCAAAAATACTCTTCAGAAGAAAACTCTTTATTACTATAAGCCAAAAGTCCTATATCAAAAATTGAATTCTATCACAACGTTCCTTTAAAATAGCTTAAAGGAAATGCACACTATTCTTAATTTCTTACTCTGAACAACAGAGCAAAAAACACTTTATGGCCTGTATGGCCTGACCTGGCTTTGCTAAAACTTCAATTTTTCCCTGTACCTTTTTGCTCTTTCATTCATTTTGCTTCAGCCACATGGGCACTTGTATTCTTTTTTTTTTTTTTTAACACAATATGCTTTTCCCCAATTCTGGGACTTTATAGAGTGTTGTTCCCAGTTGAGTTCTCAACCTGAGTCTCAGTTCAAAGGTCATGCACGCATTGGTGAGGCCTCTGCTGACTACCCTTGCTAAAGCAGCAACCCTTCCCACCCAATCAATTAAGTGTTAAGCACTCTTGTTTACTATCTTAAAAACACTGCTCATTGTTTGGAATTATTTATCTATGTTACCTGTTTTTCTGTGTCCTCTATTTCAGTAATAACAATAATAATTATAATAGTTAGAATCTATTAATCACTTATTTTGTGTCACTGTTATTTAGCTATATATATATATATATATTAACTAATTTAACTTTCATATTGACCTTATGAGGTATGCACAATGATTAGTCCTACATTACTGATGAGGAATCTATTATTCATGAAAATATCTCCAGTGCCTGTAATCAGGCCTGGTCCACAAAGGCTATTCAGTCAATACTTTTTGTATAAATGCATGTACAAATTTATGAATTTTAAAGATGCTCTATTCCATGCTAAAGGTGACTATATTTTAGGGCCTGCAGAACATTCTATGTAAGCTGTTGATTCCCAGAAAAACTATCTCATGGCTACAGACTGAAATCTCTAGCTTGTTTTTCTCAGGAATAAGAAAAGGGGTCAGGTGAGAAAGTGTAGATGATTTACCACAAAACATGTAATCCTGATATGTGAGCTCCTAGTATCACCATCTTCTCGGAGCACTCATTTTCTAAGGGACCCAAAGGCTCACTCTATGAGAAGACTGAGACTCGGTGCATTTAGATCACACAGCTATAACTGACTGCAAGTCTTATTTCTCTACACAAGAATTCCAGTTCTCTAAAAATTAATGCCAAGATTATGAAGGGTTAATTTCTTTTATACAGCAATCATTACAGGAAGGGATACTAAGTAAATGGCTCCCTGGTAGTCATGTATGCTCAACATAAAGTCTCAATACTAATTTAGCATACAAGAGCCATTTGCCTCTTATTTGGGTATTCCAAAGTTAATAAGCCCTTAAATGAGCATCAATAAGATTCTACCATCTTACAAAGCTGAGTGAAGGACATCTGAAGAGCAAGATTCCTCCATGGTTATTAACTATAAAACCCCCAATTTTTTTGCCTTAGAACCAAATGTGCTGAAGAAACTCAGTACATCCCAGGGGGCAAAGGGATTGGAGAGGGTTATCTGAAAAATACAACATACTCTTGAAGATATCATGAGCACACATTATCTTTGTGAGTAACATAAAGCAACAACTCACCTGTGAAACACACTTTTTTTTAATTACTGAAAAATAATGAAGGGCTGGATTGACTAAAAGGATAATATTCACCACTTCTGAGATAGAAAGAAAACACTATCATTAGGTTTAGCTAGTTTGTGAAATCGTATGAACAAGGTAACAATGTACAATTTATTTTGGGGTCAGTTTAAAGATGTGGGACTTTTTTTTGGTGGGGGAGGGGTTGAAGGCATTCTTCTAGGTAATATCATGTATGTAACATTTCCTTTATAACTATTTCAGAATGGAAAATGTAAACACCAAGGCTTTTTATCAAGACATATCACTTTAGTCACAATTGGGGAAAAAACTCATTTACTTTTACTAAGGTTTACTTCAAAAATTTTTTCCCCCTCCGAATTTTATATTACGAGTAAGTCTTGTACACAGTATTTACACAGAGAGCTCAGACTTGCCCCACCCAGCACATTATCCCTTGGAATCTTGCCTTGTTCCTCATCTCTTCTACCTAAGGCAAGCATACTTCATTCTTGCTCTTTCATTATTAATATTTTAGTGAGAATTTCCTAGTTTCTGAAGAATACCCAATTTCCTTTGATGTACATGAGGAATCTGCACTATAGTGCAAATTCAATAATCCAATAAACTATTTTCATCCTACATCAAACACTCTGCATGTCTGGCTCTTAAATGATAGTGAATTTTTTAAATCCAATTTTGTACATTGAGTGGCCAATTCCTACTTCTAAATTGGGAACACCAGTGGTTTAAAAACAGGGTATTGCAGTCACCTCTAACTCCCTTCCTAGACCTCTGTAAATATGTGAGGTATTTCTGGTAAAGGCAATGGGGGCAAGAAAGCACTGGCATTTAACAGGTAGTCCCAGTTATGTTGAACACTATACAATCTTCATGACAGTCCCAAACCATCAAGAAGTGTCTCCCACCCCTATTCCCAATGCACAGAAGGCATTCGGTTAATACTGAGTTATTAGGTGCATTCAAAACTTTATGCATCAATACATCAACTTTCTTAATAATTAAAGTACATATTTATTAAATCTGTATAAGGAATTCAAATGTATTTTCCAGGGTATAAAGTCCAGCAAGGAAATACAGCCACCAGAAATTATGTTAGAACAGTCCAGGTAGTCCTTCTAATCACAATCTTGTCTTCAATTCATTGCGTGCCCTATTCATTTTTTAAAAATCCTTACTGTACTTTTTTTTAAAGACTTTGTTTCTGGAGCAGTTTTAGGTTCATAGCAAAATTAAGAGTAAGATGTAGAGATTTCCTATATAACCTCTGCCCCTACACTTCCATAGCTTCCTCCATATGAACCTACTATAAACTAGTAGTTTTGGGTTCATTTCTAATGGCTGCACTATAGACAAACATATAAGGCTTTTAGTTTGTTAGAATTATTATTAAGGTATTATTGATATACACTCTTATGAAAGCTTCACTGGAAAAACAATGTGGTTACTATAATTCACTTATATTATCGAGTCCCCACTGATACACTATTGCAGTCACTGTCCATCAGTGTAGTAAGATGCCACAGAGTCACTATTTGCCTTCTCTGCCTTCTACTGCCTACACAGTCTTCCCCATGATTCCCCCCACACCATGTGTACCAATCATAATACCCCTCAATCCCCTTCTCCCTCCCTACCCTACTCCTCCCCTTTGGTAAACACTAGTCCCTTCTTGGAGTCTGTGAAGTTTTGTTCCTTCAGTTTTGCTTCACTGTTATACTCCACAAATGAGGGAAATCATTTAGTACCTTTCTTTCTTTGCCTGGCCTATTTCACTGAGCATAATACCCTCCAGCTCCATCTATGTTGCTGCAAATGATAGGATTTGTTTATTTCTTATGGCTGAATAGTATTCCATTGTGTATATGTACCACATCTTCTTTATCCATTCATCTACTGATGGGACACTTAGGTTGCTTCCATATCTTAGCTATTGTAAATAGTGCTGCAATAAACACAGGGGTGCATATGTCTTTTTGAATCTGAGAACTTGTATTCTTTGGGTAAATTCCTAGGAGTGGAATTCCTGGGTCAAATGGTATTTCTACTTTTAGTTTTTTGAGGAACCCATATTGCTTTCCACAATGGTTGAACTAGCTTACATTCCCACCAGCAGTGTAGGAGGGTTCCCCTTTCTCCGCATCCTCACCAGCTTTGTTGTTCTTAGACTTTTTGATGCTGGCTATCCTAACTGCTGTGAAGTGATATTTCATTGTGGTTTTTATTTACATTTCCCTGATAATTAGTGATGTGGAGCATCTTTTCATGTGTCTGTTGGCCATCTGAATTTCTTCTTTGGAGAATTGTCTCTTCATATCCTCTGCCCATTTTTTAATAGGGTTATTTGCTTTTTGGGTGTTGAGGCGTGTGAGTTCTTTATATATTTTGGATGTTAACCCCTTGTTAGATATGTTGTTTACAAATATATTCTCCCACACTGTAGGATGCCTTTTTGTTCTGCTGATGGTGTCCTTTGCTGTACAGAAGCTTTTTAGTTTGATGTAGTCCCAAGTGTTCATTTTTGCTTTTGTTTCCCTTGCTCAAGGAGATGTGTTCAGGAAAAAGTTGCTCATGTTTATATTCAGGAGATTTTTGCCTATGTTTTACGGTTTCATGACTTACATTCAGGTCTTTGATCCATTTTGAGTTTACTTTTGTGTATGGGGTTAGAGAATAATCCAGTTTCATTCTTTTGCATGTAGCTGTTCAGTTTTGCCAACACCAGTTGTTGAAGAGGCTGTCATTTCCCCAGTGTGTCCATGGCTCCTTTATGGTGTATTTATTGACCATATATGCTTGAGTTTATATCTAGGTTCTCTAGTCTATTCCATTGGTCTATGGTTCTGTTCTTGTACCAGTACCAAATTGTCCTGATTACTGTGGCTTTGTAGTAGAGCTTGAAGTCAGGGAGAATAATTCCCCCCCACTTTATTCTTCCTTCTCAGAATTGCTTTGGCTATTCAGGGTGTTTTGTGGTTCCACATGAATTTTAGAACTATTTGCTCTAGTTTGTTGAAGAATGCTGTTGGTATTTTGACAGTAATGCATTGAATCTGTAGGTCGCTTTAGGAAGGATGGCCATTTTGACAATATTAATTCTTCCTATCCATGAGCATGGGATGTGTTTACATTTATTGGTATCTTCTTTCTCTCATGAGTGTCTTGTAGTTTTCAGAGTATAGGTCTTTCACTTCCTTGGTTAGGTTTGTTCCTAGGTAATATATTCTTTTTGATGCAATTGTGAATGGAATTGTTTTCTGATTTCTATTTCTGCTAGTTCATCATTAGTGTATAGGAATGCAAGAGATTTCTGTGCATTAATTTTGTATCCTGCAACTTTGCTGAATTCAGATATTAGATCTAGTAGTTTTGGAGTGGATTCTTTAGGGTGTTTTATGTACTATATTATGTCATCTGCAAACAGTGACAGTTTAACTTCTTCTTTACCAATCTGGATGCCTTTTATTTCTTTGTATTGTCTGATTCATCAGGCTTTTATCTTATAAAGCAACAATTTTTCAGAAACCTTGTTTGGCGAGACTACTGAAATCTAAGAATAAATGGCTCAATTTTAACATTCTACTCTACTTTCAGTACAAAATAATCACCAAAAGGCATGCTTGTTAAGAGAAAGCAAAAACCTTTTAGACATTCCTTAGAAATCAGATAAAATTCAAGGTTTTTTTCCAATCTTGTAATATAATACAAAAATGGGTTAAAACTGTATTTTATATAACTTGCTCATGGCAAATTACTGTCCTAAAATGTTGCTTTTTCCTAACATATAAGAGAGGAGAGGCAGCACATGCCAATAAAGAACAATGACTCTTCCAAAGGAAAGATGCACCATAACAGGCAGCTGGAGCCCAGGGCAGGCCTCCATGGCACAGGACAAATTTCCAGTATATTTTCTGCATATATAGGGACCTACTTTGCCTTTTGCAGAGGTGGATTAGGCTTCCTTACTGGTTTCAGGAGTAGTTTTCTGTTATTCAATGAAAACAACTATCATTCTTCCAACAAACACTGGTGAATGCCTGTGTGACAAGCTGTCAGGTACTACACTGGGGCCAAAGAGGAAAATATAAAGAAATAAGCTCTGTCCTCAAAGAATTTATACTCAGGTAGTGAGTAGATAATTACAACAAAAGGTGATGATTGCTATAATAAACATTGGGCATAGGGAGGAAGGATACCCAATGTACCCAGGGAAGACAGGGAGAATACCCTGAAATATACAAAAACATAACAGTGACTTATGATTATAAATCAATAGAATTTAGTGAAATAATAGGGGGAGGGCTCCCCCAGGCACAGGAGGGCCATGGGAGTTCCCAAGGCAAGAGAGAACATGTCATCTTAGAGGAGCTGCAAGTAGTTCCTCATGGTAGACATTTACAGGGGATGCTTGAAAGCTTTTTTGTCTTTAACAGCCACCAACAAAGGTGATGACTTTGTAGTGAAAATAAAGAGAATGGCTAAACTGGACTATTTGTTTTTGGCTTTCAGTATTCTGATCATGACAGTTGAGAATAGGCTAAAAAGGTAAGTAAGCAAGAGGTCAAGTGTACCAGAAGCAGCTTGGCAGTTCTTGTCCTTAAGGCCACCATGTGTGTTTATGTCGGAGTGGGGAGAAATAAAACAGATAAATAGTGATGAATTTATTTTTTTAGGCAGGTAAGACAAAAGCCAAGGAGATGGGTTCAGAGTTTGCTGCAGTAAATCAAGGAAGAAATGACAAGGGCCCAAACTAAGTAGCAGGAAAGGGGGATATACTTGAGAAGTTAGGGGGAGATAAGTGAGATCATGGTGACTAAACAAATGGCAGGTCTGAGACAACACAAAAGAATAGGATGATTGCTAAGCAATGCTTTTTAGGGTCCATACCGCCATTATGCCACTTTTGAAATGTGAATATCCACTGAACCACTAAGTCTACTATTAAGAATTTATTTTAAACAAATACCTTTGTGCAAAGATGTCTGTACAGGATCTTGAATAAAGAACTGCTTGCAAAACTAAAAATTGGAAACCATCAATGCTTAAAAAAAAATTGGGACACAGCACATCATAGATTTCTATACAGATTTTTTTTAACGAAGTAGATTTGTATTTACTAACAATAATCTTCAAAATATATTAAGCAAAAAAATGAAGTATGTGGAAGTTATGAGTATTAAAATCTCACTCATGGAAAAAAAGATGTATATGTTTATGTGTGTGTGTGTGTATAAAGTGGGAAACATATACATAAACATCTAAATCCATAACAAAGGTCTAGAAAGATATACATCACTGAAGAGGTTATTAGGGAAGTAAAGTGGGAGAAGTAGGCAGGACTGTACACTTATGTACTATAGGTACCTTTTACCATAGGAATACATTATTAGTGTAATTAAAAAAATATCAGTAAGATGATGGGAAAAAGGACTCCTAGGTTTTTAGAGTATTCAATCAGGAAATTATCATTAGTAATCACTGAGTTAGAGAATAGAGAAGATAGATTAAGTGGAAAATTATGCATCTAGATTTGGACTAGGCTGAGACAGTAAGATACAAGGACCTAGAGCCCAGGAGAGAAAACTGGGCTGCGGACACAGAACTGGCATTCATGGGCATTTGAGTGAAAATTTTAGCCAAGGGAAAAAATTAGATTAAGTCAAAGAGAATGTGTTTTGAGAAAAAAGTGCTAGAGACCTTCCCCAGAAAGCTATGTCAGCAGACTGACTGAGGTGAGCTATATTACAGTGAAATGAAGAGTGAAAGGGAGGTACTGACATAGAGGGAGGAGAAAACACCTCTTGCAAAAATCTTGAAGGAAAGTGAAGAAAATTAGATTGAAATTTGGTGGTAGCCAGAAGGAGCCTTGAGGGTAGTCAGAGAAAAACTTTTTCTTTCAAAAGATGAAAAAAGCAAGCATATTCAAATGCTAACAGGAAGAAGCCAGAAGAGGAAAGGTGAAAGATTTCTTGAGAATACCAAAAAAATGAGGTAGTAAAGGAAAGGGGAAGGGATGCAACTGAGGATACACTAGAATACATTTGGCAAGATGCAAAGTTCAGATAGAAGAGATTTTTTTATAGAGACAAAATGAAAACTCAAGACAAAAAAACAAGTTCAGGATAAGGAAAGCTGACAATTTTCTTCCAAAAAGTCTTTACATGCAAACTGATGGGGAGGCACGTGAGAGCTTGAGAGGGAATGGAGAGGAACAGGAGTTAAAGCTTAGAGGAATGCCAAGACAGCCCAAAAGAAACCTGAGATATAAATGTGTGTGACTGCATAATTGTTTCCCCCCAAAACTTAGCCAAGACGTAGGATCAAAGGATGGCTTATCATTAGTGATATTTTAGAGGGTACAATAAAAAGGTATGGGGCAGAGAGAGAGAGGCAAAGGACAGGTATAGAAGGCTCTCAAGTATTTTTCCTAACATCTTCCATTCTAAAGAGATCCTTTACCTCTATTTGGAGTATTTACTTATAAGAAAAAAACTAGGTGTCCTTAAAAACAGTTTTTTGGCTCTGAGTGTACTGCTCTGGGATGAGATTATTTTCAGTAAATTTTATTTTTGGTTTTTGGATTACTTTGTAAGCAGGGCCATCCTAAATCCAGATAGCAATAGTTAGTTTTGTACTAAATTGAGGGAGAAAGATGTTTGTGTGATTTATTACATTCAAATGAACTATTAAAATAATTTAGTATCTATGTAAGTACTTTGTAAATAATGGAGAATAGGAGGGGACTATAAACAAAACTAATTTTTGGTTTTCTTAGGGTGTTAGGATTGAAGATTTAAAAAAATTTGCTAGCACTTAAAAAATGTTAGTAGTATAAAATAATTAATTTAAAATGTACAATGAGTAAGTAAAAACTCTAAGTATATATAGGCTCTTGTCATTTGGGGGAACTGCAAAGGAAAAAAATCATTGTTATGAAGTCATATCTTCAATTAGCCTTAGTGTTATTTCACTGCTAATTTTACATAAACTAAATGACTAGAGATCTATCAATTCCACATAATAACAAAAACCTCTTCACAAAATATCTATGAATGGGAATAAAAATGAATGAGAGGATTACCTTGTCTTTTGACTGTCCTTGTCGAGCAATTGCATCATATTTAATTTTTCCTTCAGCATCCACCTGAATAGCCAGTGCATTTGACATTTTTTTCTTTCGGCCCATATCCAGTGGATACTGGGCCACATGGATCTCTGGAAAAGCACCTCCATCTCCAAAATCCTATATATTGAAAAGAAGGAGAAGAATATTTAACAGTAATTTGAGATTCAAGATTCATTCATTCATTCAACAAATAATTATTGAGCCCTTATTATGCAAGATGCTAGAGATGAGGCAGTAAACAAAAGAGAAGTCCCTGAACTTGTGGAGTGTATATCCTAGCGGGAAAACATATAAAAAGCATCTTTGGCTTGTGATAATGATAAATGCCTGTAAAGTAATAAAAGGACTTGGTAGAATGGGCTACTTTGAATAGTGTGGCTGGGATGGCTTAGTGAAGCGGTAACCTGAGCTAAAGTCTGAATGCTGAGAACTCAGTCCTGAGAAGATCTGAGATCTGAGCGAACATTTTCTAGGCATATCAAGTAGTGAGTGTGAAGGCACCACTGCAAGAACAAGCTTGGCAAGTTCTAGGAAATGAGTGTCCGGTGGGGCTGTAGTTTACTGCGGACAGAGGAACAGACACATAGGTGATACACTTGTGTGGGCAGATGAACACCAAATTATGAAAGGGTTTCTGGACCATGGTCAAGGACTCTGGATTTTATGTATGTGGCAGGAATAAACTGAGCAAAGTGTTTAGGATGAGGAAAAGATTTGTAGTTTAAGCATACAAGATTTTCTTAGTGAGCAACAAGTTAAGCTATAGTAAGGGCAGAAATGTAAAGAATTTTTTTCTTGGAACCAGATTTTAATAATGTATTACTTATTCAGTGTTCAATGAGAAGTTAATAAATAGAAGGACCCAGAAATGAGTTCACCACATTTTGAATGATTATTATATACAATTATTTAGAAGAGAAAACTAAGACTCCTAAAGAGAGCAAGCAAGTTTTGTCAGTGAAGTTAATGAAGTTCAGTATTACCAAAAAAAGTGGATCATCAAATAAACATGAATAATATAGTTTCTGAATAGATAATATAATTTTTGAATAGTTGTTAAATTTAGTAATAGTTGCTTAGTGTCTTATAATAATTTACAATATATAATCCACATATACTATATTATCTCATTTAATTCTTATACTTTTTCAATACTTCCTATTTTTATATGGAAAAAAATTCAAGTCTAGAAACATTAAAGTGATTTTCCCAAGGTCTCATGGCTAGCATATGCAGGACCTGAGCCCAGATCCTCTGACTCCAAAAACACTCTGTATTTTCTATTTCTACTAAATTGAAATACCTTTTAGCTCAAAAAAGGCAAGTCCCTACTATTAAAAAATGATAGGAAAAATATATAAAAATTAATCTTTTAGAGGGAGCTTGAAAATTTTATGAAAATAACTACTTTTATATAAGACCTTCTCCTTCAAGGAATATTCCATTAGATCCTGGATATATGATTTCCTAGGTACAATAAGCTTACTTGCTAAAGAAAGTTTTGACATTTATAAAAACAATGTGCCAAGAGAGACATTTTCTTATAAATCAGGCAGAAATAGTTAAAGCATTCCCAGAAAAGTGTTACCTGTACCCATGCCATCAGTGTGACACACTCTCAGATTTGCTAGAGTTCTTCAACTACAATAAGCACTTCAGAACTGTAGATGTAGTCATTAAGTGTGCCAGAAAATCACAGCTTTCACTTTGAAAACTAGAACAAAATGCTTTCCTCCACAGAACATTCACTCCCCTCAAGAAGCATTTATGATATTTCCAGATTAGCTGGCCATTTTGGTTTGATTTTCAAATAAACCATTCTGTTCCACAAGGCTATAAGAAACCTCTGATGGTTAAGTAAGATCTTCAAAAGCTAACAGTATCTGCATGTCTTAATGCTGAAATGGATGTAAGATGAGGGTTCTGCTGTATGTAAAATGATGCCTGCCACCTCCATTCTGGAATCTACAGAGAGGCCAAATGAGTGTCTATATTCCCTCAAAAGAGTCACTCAAGTCCTCTATAAGAAAATACCAACCACTGCCTTTTTGTCCCAGATGAGGGGGCATTACAGCTTCCTTGATCTTTTATTTTGCTCTACTTCTAAATTGCCCTATCAGTGAAAGCAAAAACAACAACAAAAATCTCTTAATAATTGTAGTAAGACTGGTCACCACACACTAGAAGGAATAAGGACCAAAGAACAGCTGAGGGAAAAATAAACAAGGAATACATTAGAAGACATGACTTTGTTGGGTGTTCATTTTCTAGGCTCTATAAAGAGCAGGCAGCAGGGAATAACACACATGAGAAAGGCTGAGAATACAGATGGCTTCTTGTAGGGTGCTAGGCAACAAGTTTCAATCCAATAAATACTCGGTTCACTATAATCACCACTTGGAGGCATATGAAAAAAAGCTAAGGGCATGAGCCCTTCACATTTGTTAAATAAAAATCATAACTATGTAAGAACAACATACAACAAACTGATAAGATGAATATAACTGGGTACAAAAATGAATGGTATAGACACAGAGATTTTTAATAGGGCAGGGATTCCTTGGGAAGTGGAGGAGAAAAATTTTCAGGAGTCAGAATGAATACTGGGAGATGGAGAAGAAAAAGACTGATGCCAGAGGAGGAGGTCCTGGGGAGGCAAAATAGTCTCAAATGTTTGCTTTTCTCCCTTGATAAAAAGGGTGATCAAGCATCGGAAGTCTATCCTGGAATTAGGGAAAGGAATATGTATTAAACTGATGTACAGGATCCTAAGTAATTAGGAGGATAGGTGCTGCCAAAGAGCTTGTTCTCTGGGAACAAGCTAGAGATCTATAAAAAGATCATTCCAGATTCTTCCTTCTCCCTCCCTCCCTTCAAATCAACTATTAAATTCTGTCTCTTACACCTTCTAAAATTTTATCTAATCTGTGTATTAGGCATGTAATTAACATTCTCAAAATGAAGACAAGAAAACAGATGAAGACAGGTTAGGCTCTGCCCAGGGTCAAATAAACAGTAACTAACTGATGTAAAAACAGTTGTTATTTATTTATTTACTTTTTAAAACTCCTTGTCAGTACTCTTTCCACTATTCCTAATGGAAAGGATCTCAGAAAAGGAAATGCTGCTGGAGTTTTCCCTGGAGAAAGGCTTCCCTTCAGGGTTATATGTTGTGCAAGGAGGAAGGAGGGTGGGAAGAGCACCCGAACATGAAATGGTTCTTTCGTTTTTTCCCTCTTACCTTCCCATTATTTTCCATACGCTATAATCCCGGATTTATAGAGAGTATGCTAGCTTCTTTTGTACATGTTTAATAGTTTGACATAAGAAGAGATAAAAAATGGTACAATTCTCCTGTGATCACAAAGCAGTGATAAGAAGAAAAAGATCAATCTCCTGAGAGGACCACAGGTCTTTAGAGCTCACAATCGAAACTGCTATTATGTTGACATTATTGACATTCATATACGAAGGCCATAGGGTTTAAATTTATTTTACAAAAGTGCTATAACAAATATAAGCACGATTATTTACCTCTAGTAACCGAGGTATCCAGCCTTTCCGGTACCCGTATGGGGGAGGTTCCCTCCGGGAGGAGACCAGTGAAGTCTGTCGTGATCTCTGGGATCTTGCCTTTTCTTCAGCCTCAAGCTGGTCCTGAGATAGCTGAGTAGGCGCAGGTAAAAAGCTACAAGCAAAGATAATAAAAGTCAGAATTAAAAACTCTTACATTTGATTATTGCAATTTGGCCATCAGAGACTGTTTTCCTGAAATACTTTTTCCTCTGGGCAAAAGAGCAAACTTTTTAATGACTTATGGTAGTATAAGGTATCAGTCATTTATTTTGCTTGGAAGGAAATAAGTACTCAGAGACATACAGGAAAAACATTTGACTAGGATGCAGGCAAATGCTGCTAGAATAAAAAATTAAATGTTACATAAGAAATTATTGAATTTTTATGTTCCACACTTCTTTCCTTATAATAAGCAAGTAAACATTCTAAATTACCAGGAGCCAACTGTCTAGTATATGGTTTTCTTAGTGTCTTTACTATTCTTATACTCCTTATTTTTAACTATTTTACTCTTATGCTTCTTACTTTTTAACTATTTTAGTGTCAATACAAAAAAAAAAAGGAACAGAACTGAATGTAACAAAGAAGTGGATAAAAGAAAGAAAACACAAGTTGCATATTTAAGTGGTTTTCCCAAGGGTATCTAGTTTAGAGTGCAATTTAAAACTTAAGAGGTCAGAGAGTCAAAGCAGAAATTCTAAAGATGTAATTTGTTATTCTTTAATCAAAGCAGCCTTTTTTCTATTAAACTATTCTCAACTTCTTAAGTATGATATTATTATAGAGATACCCCAAAGGGCCACAAAAGGATTCAAGTAGATGAATAATATGTTTAATGGAAAAGCTAAGGTTCCTTTGTGATTCTTGGCTAGTAAACATATATGAATAAGCAGTAGAGCTTATTTATTTAAAAAATATTTATTGATTGCTTGGGTACAGGTACTGTGGTAGGCAGACAATGACTATAAACTAAGAAAGACAGCTTACAGTCCTGCAGGGGAAAAGAGACAAATACCTACATAAAACCATAATTACAAATTATATTAACTGATGAAAGGAAAAGTACAGAGTGCAATGACAGCACACATCAGAGAGATCTAATCCAGTCTGGATGGTGGGGTAATGTGATGGCTAGTGCTCAGAGTTCAAATCCTCCCTATGCCACTTACTAACCTGGACACACTACTTGGAATGCTCCTCGAAGTATTAAATGAGAAAATCCATGAATGACTTGGCACAGAGTCTAGTTACCATTCAATACATGTTCCTCAAATATCTGATTGTTTGGTGCTCTCCCATGACTCCCCCAGTTTGGGTGAGTTGCCTGCAATCCATGCTCCCCCGAGACCTGCTATGCACCACTACTTCAACACCTATTTTTCTGTTTTGCAATCTTCTCTTCAGTTACCTTTCTCTCACTGAACTATGAGCAACTTGAGGGCAGGAATCATGCCTTCTGCTTCTTTCATCCCGAACTCTCCAGATATTGTTGGGCTCACAGCAGAGGCTACTTAAATGTTTGCAGGAGAAATAAATTCACTCTGCCTTTGGCATTGACCATCTTTGTGTCACTACTGCCTTACTGCCTTTCTTTAAACAAACCATCTCAAGATCTTTACATTTGCTATTCTCTCTGCCATAAAATATTCTATATACTTATTAAGAACATATTTTCCTATAGTGCTTTTACAGAAAACTCTCCTCCAGATATTTTAGGGCTTGCTTCTTAGCACTCAATTATACTTCCCCACAGTAGCTGTTTTCTGACCATTTTGTCCAAAACAGGACTCTGCCCCACACTTTGTCACTCTCTATCTATTTTATTCCTAGTACTTATTACCTGAAATTGCATTATTGACTATTTACTCATATAGTCTGTCTCTTCTAGAATGTAAGCTCTGTGAGAATAAGGAGTTTGCCTGACTGATTCACTACTCTAAAACCAGTACTAACATAGTGCCTGGCACATGGTAGACCTTCAACAAATATTTACTAACTGAATGAAGGAATGGAGTCAAAAGTTTTGGGCTTCTACCATAGTTACTTTCAGTAGACCATGTAAATCCAATACATAGGAAGGATATAAAGACAGTTACAAAGAAGCCAAAAATATTTACTACATTTCCTGACCTTCTGTTGGAAGACTGGTCACTAAAATTATCAAAAAGCAGACAGCCTACCAAAGCAGAGTTTGGACAATCCAGTAAACATGTAATCTGGCCTAGATTACAGTGAGAACATACTCTAGCCTTCTAGGGGGTCTCTGTTGTTCCCTGTAATGGATGACATTCTCACAAAGAGACATGCTTCTATGGTGGGGGTGGGAGGCAGGGGAACACTGTGGACTGCATATGCAAGCAGAAAGTTTACCTCAGTGGTTCTCAAATGGGGGCAAAATATCTACAATGTAGAAATTTGAAAATGTCTGGAGATATTTTGATTGTCAGGACTTGGGGGTAGGGGGTGAAGGGGGTGCCACTGGCATCTAGTGGGTAGAGGCCAAAGATGCTGCTAAACATCTTACTCTGGACAGAACAGCTCCATACAAGAACAAATTATCCAGTTCAAAATGTCAACAGTGCCACTGTTCAGACAACTTAGTCTCCCCTTTCCCTTTTACTAAAGAAGGCATAGTAAATTCAAGTGATATTATTAGCTGCATAACTTTAAATACATTTGAATTTACAAAGTTAGATCAGTATGACTGTTTAAATCTTTGGTGAGTAAAGCAATCACTGATGACACTAAGACTGTAACACATGTACGTCAAGCCCTCACAGTTAAGAACCCCTGGTGGATCTTGGAGATAAGAGCACTTAACATGGGAACTTGAGACATCTCTAAAATTCAAATCAGCTAGAACTCAACAAAATCAGAAAGCTATGTAGTCCTCAAGGATAGCCATTTAAAGACTGCACTCTACCATTGCCATTTTAAGCACACAATACCCACTGCATTTTTCCTGTGTCCTTCTCAAATTCCACCTTTTCCACAGAACCTTTCCTCATAACTACTTATCTTTGCCTCCTACCTAAAGGGCACTCAAATATTTGCTATCTGTAACATTTACAAAGGAAACTCTCTAGTCCATTCTGCTCATTTCATCTGATTCTCTTGGTACTTAAGGTTAACACTACACAAACAAGCATTTTGTATTGTTTTTTTCTTTCCTATCTATATGCATTCTACCCCATCTTCCCTGCAGCCAGGCTGTCATAATTCCTTTTTTGAAAAAACAACCCCTACGATAGTGCAAGGCACCCAAAAGTAATTATCAAAAGAATTTTGGATTAAAACATTGTTAGGATTCATAATTGTCATCAGCCAGGAAGAATATGTGTGAAGAGAATGCAATGTGTTTAGGGAGATCAAGCTTATGTCCTAGAATGATTACTTTTTTACAACCCTCTTTAACACTCAATTTTTCCTGTTGCATTCGCATGGGAAGTTCTACTTCACGGGGAAGCAAGGCTGCGCGGACTAGGAGTTACGTAACTCCTTGGAATCTCCCACTTAAGCATCTTTTTCTCAAAGGCGGGGACCACTTTGCAGGCGGTTACCAAGGCAACCGGGAACAGCGGATATCTCAAGTGGTTCCATCTACACAAGAAATTCTGGTACAAAGTTAAAGTGCGGAGCAGCGGCGCGCATTAGTAGATAGCGGTCACTACTGTGCCTAATTTAAAACTCTCTGTTCAGCGCCGGGCCCCTTTTCTCAGGCATCCTTGTTTCGCGGCAGACAGGCGAGAGCTTCGTTAGACAAACGGCCCTACTCCAGGCAGTCGCCTCCCGCCAGCTCCGCTCTGCCCAGACAAAAAAGCCCCTGCCCTCCACACTCCCCTCGCGCCCACTGGAGCCGCGGACCCGAGGGACCGCTCTCTACACCCGGAGATGCGGAAGCGAAGGCACGTGCAACTCCTCGGCTTCCGAAGCCCGAGGCCTGCTCGCCACCCCGCGGCTTTCGGCCCTGGTGAGGCGGCGAACTCAAGCCGGGAGGCCGCTCGGGAAAGACCCCAGCTTCGACGAGGCCTAGTCACCCCGGAGGCCCGCGGGAGGGCCTAGTGGTGTTCTCGGTCCACGTCACTCGGTGCTCCGGGCCGGGTCACCGACCGGAGAGTGTGGGCAGAGAAATGAGAAAGGTGGGTACTCCCAGACCCTTCCGTATTGAGGACCCGAATCAACAACCCACCTGGTGAGCGCCATCTTCTTCCGCTTCTTCCAGTGCGAGCGACAGCACCGCGGGGCGGGCCTTTCCCTGCGACGGGGATGGGAGAGGAAGGGTGCGCGATGCGCAGGCGCCCTGGCCGAAGGGCCTTCTGGGACTTGTAGTTCTTTGCACACGACAACAGTTCTAACTAAATCAAGCGGATATCGTGGGAGAAGCGCTTCAGTTAAGAAAAGTAAACGCACAACCCGTACGCTATATTTCGAACATGTTACATTTGAACTGCCTGTTCGACAGCCATGTAAAGATGTAAAATAGGCAGTGTATATAGTTTGAAGTATGGGTTAAAGGTCTGGGATGGAGACTCTTGGAGACTCAACTTCATAGTATCAGGTGAGATTACCTAGGAAGTGAGTGTATGTGGAGAAGTGAAGCAGCCTAATAACAGACTTCTGGACTGAACTCCAGTGTTTAGAGGTTGCAGAGTTGAGGAAGAACCAATAAAGGACACTGGGGGAGAAAGCATCCGTCCTTCTTTTGGATCAGAAGCTATAAGGTTGTAGGCTTGAGTTCCAAGTATCTGTCTTTCCTGGTTTATAGCAAGAGCCTGTGGTAGGAAAGAATGAAGCCACCATGCAAAATGAAGGCGAGAACACAGGGGTAAAGAGAGTAAGAGACTGATAAATGTTGTGACCTCTGACATCATCATGGGGACTGGATCCAGCAGCCCCTGAAGACCACACCACCTTGAATTTTTTAAATTAAGTGAGTCAGTAAATGATTTTGTTGGTGTATGCTGGTTTGAGCTGATACTCTATCATTCGCAATGGAGAAGAATGTATACAGTATTTTCTGTGTTCTCATAATTCTTGTTCTTCCCCCAGTCTTAACATTTATCACACTTTATAGATTTTGATGATTTATGTGACTGCAAGGAAGACTGAATCTCTCTCACCATTGTATCCCTATCACCTGTATCTGTACAATTTTGGGCAAGTCCTCAACTCTCACTGAATTTCAGATTGCTTTTACAGATTCATCTGTAATAGGACAGAGTGGGCCAGATAATATCAAAGATCCCATCTAGTGTCAACATCCTTTGATTCTTAGTACTACCTTTTTTTTTTAGTTTTTAAACTTCTAAATAGATTTAAATTTTTGCAATTCCACAAACTATTGATACATGCAACAACCTAGATGACTTTCAAAGGCATCATTGCTGAGTGAAAGAAGCAAGTCTCAAAAGATTACATATTGTAAGATTTACTGTGTGATATTCTTGAAAAGGTAAAACTATAGGGACACAAAACAGATCAGTGGTTGACAGGGATTGGGGGTGGGGGAAAGATGTGACCACTACAAGGACGTTTTTATGGTAACAGAATTGTTCTATATCCTGACTGTGATGGTGGTTACACACATCTATACATGTATTAAAATTCATACAACTGTACACCAAAAAAGCTTACTGTATGATAATTTAAAAAAGTTTTTGCCTGGTCTCTTACTACCCTACTCTTAGAAAGGCTTCCTTAGCCTCATTGAGCATCATTAACATTTATTCTACACTTGCTGGGATTCAGGGAACTCTTTAGGTTCCTAGAGACATAGAAGTGGTTTCATAAGATGTATAATTAAAAGAAGAGTAAGGGAGTACATGATGTATTCATTTTCTATTGCTGTGTAACAAATTATCACAAACTTAGTGCCTTAAAACAATACCCATTTATTTGTTCACATTTCTGTAGGTCAGAAGGCTGGTACAGGGTTCTCTTCCCAGGGTATCACAAGGCTGAAATCACTATGTTGGCAAGGCTGAAATATCCTTAGGCTGAGGCTCTGGAGAAAAATTTAACTTCACATCCTTCTTGTTGTTGGCAGAATTTGGTTCCTTACACTTGTAGGACTGGGGTCCCTGTTGTGTTGTGGGAGCCACCCTCACCTCATCTAGGCCACTCTCAGGTCCTCCCCACATAACCCCTGAGGACAGTTTGCACCATGGATGGTTGCTTTTTTCCAGATAGCAGAGTACCTCTCTCTGACTTTTTATTCTGCCACCAGCCAGAGAAAACTCTCTGCTTTTAAAGAGCTCATTAATTAGGTCAGGCTGTCTTGCCTGAGGGTTTTAGCCCTGGGCAAGTTCACTCCAGATTCAGTGAGGTCTAGAAACGATAATGGAACATTCTTGGGGTAAGAGGGTTTACACCAGGCTTTATTCTCCAAGTGATAGGTTGGGCACTAGAATCATGTCTGCATCCAGCAGTCTGCAGGTCTGTAATCCACCTCCATCTCTGCCTCTGCCTAGAGGACTGGGCAGAGCTCTTTATATAGTGACTCAGTCAATAATAGCTTATTGCCTAGGGTGTGGAAGCAGTAGCCTAGCAGCGGGCAATTACATCATCAAGGTAGTTGAGGGGCAGGTGATGATCCTAGCCATAGGAACTTCAATTTTCCCACACAGGCTCACCCAGAGAATATCTTAACCTTAAAGATAACTGTGCCATATAACAGGTGACTGATATCATATTTACAGCCCCAGGGATTTATGCAGGACATGTATACAGAGGGGGTGGGGAGGACGGCAGTCTTGGCAGAGTGGAGAAAGAGAAGGTTCCTATGGCCGGGCTTCTCACCTGGCCCTGGTCGGCTTGCTCACTACACGAGTCTGGGCAATATGTTGTTACCGACTCTATATAAAGAGCTCCTCCCAGTGCTCTGGGCTACTGCAGGTCTTCAGGAGAGCAGAGACTGGAGTGGTGGCAGCTCCAAGGACAGAGACTGAGACAGCTGCGGTGTGGGGGTGTGGGGGTGTGGGGGGGTGCAGAGAGGCCCAGAGTCAGAGACTGGCTTGCTGCATGCAGACTTGCTCTGAGCGAACAGGATTCTAGTGATTGCCCCGCCACTATGGGAATAAAGTTGGGTATAAACTCTTTCACCCCAGGAACATTCCATTGTCATTTTTCAGTCTTGTTGAATTCATAGTGAACTTGTCTGGGCTGAAACCCATTGGCAAGACGGAAGATTTTAGAATCCTGCCTGCCACCAGGATATAAGGCAAAGAAAAAAAAATAGCTATTTTGGTGAACAGGATTATTGATCACCTTGTATAGTGTAACAAGCATGATCTGGGAGTCTAGGATTTATATTCAAGCTATAGCTACACCAACAAGCTGTTATCATGGTCAGGACACTTAATTTCTTTGGGCCCCAATTTTATCAAACTTAAAATGCTGATCATGTTACCTTCTTTATATATATCATAGAGTGATTGTGAGACTTAATTGAGGTAATGTAGGTGAATATGTTTTACTCAACTCTGAAGTACTATGTAAATATGTTAGTTATTACAGTTAACATTTTGGCTGACAGTGATCTGTTTTAACCTCTGCTCCAGTAATAAAAATGTTATTATTTCTAAAAGGAGAATAAAAGAGGAGCAAATTATAGAAGGTCCTGGAAACCAAGATCAAGGAGCTTAGACTTAACTCAGCAGGTGATTCACCGCTGAAGGGAGACTTACATAGAGGGCTGGGTCAAAGAAATTGGCAAGAAAGAAGGTTCTTTAGACAATTGGTTTCTATGGTGATGAGAGACAAACGAGGCCACTGAGGACAAGGTTAAAATAATTAACATGGGAAATCAGTAAGATATAGACCAAGACTTGGGATGTAGGATTGAAATAAAGGTGGAGAAGAGCTTTTACAAAGCCTTTTTCATTTTTTACAGAGGCATATCAGCGTGAAGCATTTTTACCAGTCATGGTCCCTTGCTGTCCTTGGGGTGTATTAGTGTATAGAGAATAGTAACTGACTTTAATAGCAATCTTAGCAAAACATAATTAAGAAGGCAAATCTACTGTAAAAGTAATATGATATCATACCCCAAGGCCAAGTACTTTATTCAGATTTGTGGGGGAGGAGGTTTGAGTTCAGCTGTGCTGGATTTCCCTGCAGCATCCACCCTTCATTATCATGGGTATTTAGCAGCTGCCTGCTCCTTATAGAGAGCCCAGCACAGGCCAGAACTGGTGTCCCTCCAGGTTGCAAGGAACAATTGTCCTCAGGTGTTCCAGAGAGAAAGGTTAGGATTCATCCACAAAAAAACCTAGGGCCTAACTTGATTCCTAAGTAGCAGTGGCTCTGTAGCCACAAGCAGTTAAATGCACCAGTTCTGGAGTCAACATTCCTGAGTTGCCACCCCAGCTCTCTTATTTACTAGTGTGTATCCTGGGAAAGTCACTTAACTTTTCTGTCTCAGTTTTCTGACTGGCTAAAAAACCTGGGAAAGTACATATAACCTAATTTCATAAAACTGGTGTGACAGTTGAGTTTACCATGTAAAGTGCTTAGAAGAATGTCCAGCATAGTGTGAGCACTCAAAAAATAATTATTTTCTGGCCTTAACTTAATTGGTCGTAACAATTATTAAGCTTCTTGAGTATCAGATTTTGCATTTGTATAGTGAGGCAACTGAACTCAATTTTATTTCTAGGGTACCTCGCAATTAACATTCTATTCTTCCATATGTTTTTATTTACTGCAATGCCCTTATTTTAGGCTGTGATACCATTATGCTTTAGTTATTGCTACTTTATTTATATTCATTCTCTGGTGAAAAGTAGCATTGCTCCACCTTGCTTTCACATGCCTTCCCAATCTTTTTTTTTAAGGATTTATTTATTTATTTAAAAAATTAAGGTATCATTGATATACAATCTTATGAAGGTTTCACATGAGCGACATTCACCCGTATTATCAATTCCCCCCCGCACCCCATTGCAGTCACACTGTCTGTCAGCCTAGTAAGATGCTATAGAATCATTACTTGTCTTCTCCTTGCTATACTGCCTTCCCCGTGACCTACCTATATGGTGGGTGCTAATTATAATGCCCCTAAAGCCCCTTCAGCCCTTCCCTTTGGTAACTGCTACCCTTCTTGGAGTCTGTGAGTCTGCTGCTGTTTTGTTCCTTCAGTTTTGCTTTGTTGTTAAATTCCACAAATGAGTGAAATCAGTTGGTACTTGTCTTTCTCCGCCTGGCTTGTATCACTGAGCATAATACCCTCTAGCTCCATCCATGTTGTTGCAAATGGTAGGACTTGTTTTCCTTTTACATGCCTTCCTAATCTTTAAAAAAAATGTAAAGCAAAGTATTAGTTTGTATTAAACTGTAGGTAAAATGGCCAGCCTTATAGATTACTTAGTAACTGCAAGAGAAAAAAATGTACCTTTATACTTCCTTATAAAGTAATGATATGTCATTACTTTAGTATCACTACTAAAGGGACAACCTGACATTAGGTGACATTAATTTCCCTAATTACCTGATCAAGTCAGACCTAACTTCCAGTTCATAAGAAATTCAAGAGATAGAGGAAAAAGTTAAACAACATGACAGAAACAAACAGAAAAATCCAGAATGTGAGACATTTTACAGGACAATTGGCCTGTAGTAGACTATGTTATGGAATTTTTTCCAAGTTTTTCTTAGTTTTATCGACATTGTGGATAAGTAGGAGAATGACCTCATTCTTAGGAGATGCATGCTGAAGGACTTGGGGTTGAAATGTGTGCAACTTGCTTTCATACAGCTTAACTCAAAAATGACAAAAAAATGTATGTGTGTATTTATAGTGAGGCTGGGTGAGATGGGAAGGAAGGGAGAGAGAGAGCAAATATAACAAAATGTTAAAAATTGTTGAACTTGAGGCTGTATAGGTGTTTATTGAACTATTGTTTAAGCTTTTTAATATGTGTATGAAAATAATAAAAGATCAGGCATGAAAAACAAAGAGGATTATTTACATTCCCTAATTTCAAAATCTACTGCAAAGCTATAGTAATCAAGACAGTGTAGGACTGGCATATAAGGATAGATATAGATTAATGGAATAAAACTGAGAGTCCAGAAATAAACTCACACACATGTCTGTGGTCAACTGATTTTTGACTTGCTACTACAGGGTGTTGCTACAGTATGAATGTGTTCACGCGTTGAAAGCTAACCCCCAATGTGATGGTATTTGGAGGTGGGTCTTTGAGAGGTGATTAGATCATGAGAGTGAAGCCCTCTTGCATGGGATTAGTATTCTTATAAAAAAGAGACCCCAGAGAGCTCTCGTGCCTCTTCCACCATATGAGGACCCAGTAATAAGGTGCCATCTGTGAACCAGAAAGTGGACCCTCACCAGACCAAATCTGCTGGCACCTTGACCAAGATTTCCAGACCTTCAAAGCAGTGAGAAATATATTCCTTTTATTTATAAGCTATCTAATTTACAGTATTTTGTTGTAGCATCCCAGATGGAATAAGACAGGTACCAAGACCATACAGTGAGGAAAGAATAATCTTTTCAACAAATGGTGTTAGTAAACTAAATATCTACATGCAAAAGAATGAGGCTGGATCCTTAATCTACACTACATATTAACTAAAAATAGATTAAAAACTAAATGTAAGAGCTAAAAGTCTAAAACACTTGGAAGAAAGCAAGGGATAAATCTTCATGATCTTTGATTGGGAAAAAGATCCTTAGATATGGCACCTACAGCATGATCTGTTAACAAAAGAAAAAATAAATTGGACTTTATGAAAATTTAAAATTTTTGTGCTTCAAGGGATGCTATTAAGAAAGTGAAAAGATAACCTACAGAATGGGGGAAATATTTGCAAATTGTATATCTGTGAAGGAGCTTATAGCCAGAATATACAAAGAACTCTTACAATTCAACAACAAAAAGACAAATAATTCAATTAAAAGATAGGGCAAAGGATTTGAATAGATGTTTCCTCAAAGGATACATATGAATGGCTAATAATCACAGGAAAAGTTGCTCAACATCATTAGCAATCAGGGAAATGCAAATCAAAACTACAATAAAATACTAATTCATATTCAGTAGGATGGCCAAAATAAAAAAGACAGATGATAACAAGTACTGATGAGGATGCAGATAAATTGGAACCCTCATACATTGCTGGTAGTATTGTAAAATGCCGCAGCCACTGGTAAACAGTGCAGCAGTTCCTCAAAAAGTTAAAAACAGCCTTACTATATGACCCAGCAATTACACTCCAAGGTATATAACTAAAAGAATTGAAAACCTCTCCACACAAAAACTATGCACAAATATTCATAGCAGCATTATTCATAAGAACCCAAAAGTAGAAACAACCCAAATGTCTATCAGCTGATGAATGGATAAGCAAAATGTGATCTATCCATTCAATGGAGCATCATTTCGCAATGAAAAGGAATGTAGTGCTAAAACACGAATGAACCTTGAGTGAGATTAACCAACATGTAAAGTTGGAGGGAGCAGTCCACAAGAGATTACCTCCACTTTTAACACCAACACCACGTTAGGGGTTTCTTAAGCCATTCTGGATTTTGATAATTCATTAAAAGTGAACACAGAACTCACTGAGAAGTGTTTTATTCACAGTTTATTACAGGAAAATCATCCAACGGCAGAAGGGCATACATAGGGTAGAGTCCAAGAGGATTCCAAACATGGAGAGTCCAGGTGTCCTCTGTCTGTGTGGCCAGAACATTACTCTTCTGGCATCAACGTGTGACAACACACAGGAAGTATTGCCAACCAGGGATGCTTGTCTGAGCCTCAGTGTCCAGTCCCTCTAGATACCTACTGGTACGTGTGACCAAAAGCTCCCACACACAATCACATTACTGGGATTTCTAGCTAGTGCCAACACTAAGACAATGTGATGTAGTTAGCCCCTACCATAAATCATGTTTTTAGACTATCTAGTGACCCAAGGCTCCTAGGCAAACAAAGACACTCTTAGTAGGCATGACATTTCAAGAGCTTAGAGATTACTTCCTAGAAGCTGAGGATCTCTGGGCAAGGTTAAATTCTTTACTACAGAAACTCTGAAAACATGCTAAGTGAGAGAAGCCAGTCACAAAAGGCTAGATATTGTATAATTATGTTTATATACAATTTCTAGAATAGACAAATCCATAGAAACAGAAAGATTAATACTTACCTGGGGCCGGGTTGGTTGGGATGGGGAATGGGAAAGGTAAGTGACTGCTAATGTGGACAGGGTTTCTTTTCGGAGTGTTGAGAAATTACACAGTGCTGATGGTGGCACAACTCTGTGGATACACTAAAAGCCACTTGTGCACTTAAAAAAGGTGAATTTTATGGAATGTGAAATATATCTTAATAAAGCTGTGAAAGCAAAGTCAAGTAAAATGCAAAATTAATAAAATGAATAAAGTGAATAAAAAGTATGAGGCAGTATCCCTTTATATTTTCCTATGTTTTTTCTAGAAGGAATATTGATTGTCACTGAGTTGACCATAAATTAACTTAGAGCTGGTATCTTTACAGTTTTATGTCTCAGGAACACTGTTTAGGTTTCCACTTATTCAATCTTCTTTCATATCTTCCAATAACATTTTGAAGTTTTCTTTATATAGATTGTAAACATCTTTCAGGATATTGATTCTTAGGTGTTTCAATTCTTTGTTATCATGCATGTAATCTCTATTTTTATATCATTACTAGATGTAAGAGTAATTTTTACTAAGCAAGCCAAAAGTGTTCTGACATGCATCAGTTTATGAGTAGAATCCATTTCTTGACTGAGGATGACTTAAAAGTTAGAGTCAACTTGTATTTGATGAGATCTGCTCCTACATCTTCCTCCTGAGACTGAAGAGTTGTTTGGGTTTTGATGCACTGGAAAGCAGCTTTGCTGTTAGCCTGCCTGAGCTCTGAGACTTCCTGTCTAAAAGCACTGTGAGACCTACTGACCCCATTTCGTTCCAGATTTAATTATTCTTTTTGAAAGTTGGCTCTAACCTTAAGGGAATTTGAAACACAAGGCTCCAGTGGGGATAAAGCTTTAGATCCCAGATAACAATTCCTTTTTCTATTGAACAGCCTGGTAGGGGAACAATTTGCCCTTTGCCCTGAGCACTGTCATTTGTTTTGATCATTTTTATTCCTATCAAGTGTGCTGCCGGCTCAGAAGACAGCCATCTGATATCTAAAGTGACTCCTTACATTACTTCCTTGTCTTTTCTCTAATAACAAGATATTCCACCACAATATGCCTGTTTGTGGACTGGGGAGCTGTGGGGGGTGTGGATGCCTGTGATGTAATAACTCAAAGGGGAAAAATACTGGGACAATAGGAGAGTTATTATTTGTTGATGGGATCCTCAGTGCCTATTTATTTTAACCCTTAAAACAGCACTCTAAATAGTTAACTCTATATTATCCCCATTTTACACATTGGAAAACAGAGGCTTAGAGAGGGTATGTAAATCGCCCAAGATGACAAATGAGAAGTGACTAATCAGGACCTTAATCCCAAAGAGTATGATTTTAACCACTCTTTCACACTGGTTCCCAAATGGAAGATTCTCCCTTGCTATGAAATCTGGAGTCACACACACCTGAGCTGGAGTCCTGCCTCCTTTGCTTCCCAACTCTGTAACCTCCAACAGGTCTACCTACCTCACACGGCTGGGAGGATGATGTGAGATAATGAGTGTAAAAGTGCTCAGGTGCTTGACTCACAGTGAGTACTAAATATATATATTTTTAAAATGTATAAAAAATGGGTGAAATCGCTTGTTAGAGAAATGCAAATTAAAACCACAATGAGGTATCACCTCACACCAGTAAGGATCGCCATCATCAAGAAGACAAACAACAACAAATGTTGGCGAGGTTGTGGAGAAAGGGGAACCCTCCTACACTGCTGGTGGGAATGTAAATTAGTTCAACCATTGTGGAAAGCAGTATGGAGGTTCCTCAAAAAACTCAAAATAGAAATACCATTTGACCCAGGAATTCCACTTCTAAGAATTTACCCTAAGAATGCAGCAGTCCAGTTTGAAAAAGACAGATGCACCCCTATGTTTATCACTGAACTATTTACTATAGCCAAGATATGGAAGCAACCTAAATGTCCATCAGTAGATGAATGGATAAAGAAGATGTGGTACATATACACAATGGAATATTACTCAGCCATAAGAAAAAAACAGATCCTACCATTTGCAACAACATGGATGGAGCTAGAAGGTATTATGCTCAGTGAAATAAGCCAGGCGGAGAAAGACAAGTACCAAATAATTTCACTCATATGTGGCGTATAAGAACAAAGGAAAACTGAAGGAACAAAACAACAGTAGAATCACAGAACCCAAGAATGGACTAATAGTTACCAAAGGGAAGAGGACTGGGGAGGATGGGTGGGAAGGGAGGGATAAGGGTGGGGAAAAAGAAAGGGGGTATTACAATTAGCATGTATAATGTGGGGGGGGCATGGGGAGGGCTGTGCAACACAGAGAAGACAAGTAGTGATTCTATAGCATCTTACTACGCTGATGGACAGTGACTGTGAAGGGGTATGTGGGGGAGACTTGGTGAAGGGGGGAATCTAGTAATCATAATGTTCTTCATGTAATTATAGATTAATGATACCAAAATAAAAATAATAAAAAAGGGGGAAAAAATGGGTGAAGTGCTTTTTTCTGTACCAGACCAGATCCTGTGCTAATTTGGGGAAAGGCAGAGTTAAATACTACATAGCATGAGTCCAAAAGACCAGGGGTTGGTAGATCTGGGGCTTGTGGGCTGAATCTGACCTTCAGAAGTGTTCTGTTTGTTCCACACAAACTTTAAAACTTTTGAGTTAGTTGCAGACACCTAAAAATGAGGAGACTTTAAGAAAAATCTGGATTTCCAGCTTCTTTTGAAAAGCAGAAATGCTGGCAACATTGGGTCTACATTCTCACGTGGCAGCAATCATCTGGAATGCAGTTTGCCAGGTGGGCATGTGGGCTGCAGTCCCCATCCAACTCCTGTTGTATACAAAGCTGAGGAAGTGAGTCAGTGGCCATTTATTGCTCCCATTGCACTGCTTTTCTTATGACAGAAGTAAAACACGTCATGTACGTACAATGCTTTCAACAGAAAACAAAAGATAGGTCAAGAAAACAGCATGATTTAAGAAAAATGGATGACATTTTTGTTTGTTTGAAAGCCAGCTTCACTTATGGAGGTATGCCCAAGATGCTTTGGAAGTACCCAGGAGAGCCACTTAACCAGGCCTGGGGGTTCAAGAGATGCTCTCTGCAAGACCACCTGACCAGGGAGAGGTGCTCTTAGTAGGTGAGGTGCAGAAGGACAGCAGAGGTTTGGGCAGTGGGTGGAATGGGGGAGCCATTCAAGAACATGGAAGCAGCAGCCTCTGTCTTCTTGACCTATTGTCCTGCCTTTGGTCAGCTTCCTCTCCAGACCTGTTCCCAGGAGGAGTGGTGTCTGTAGCTCTCTCATCAATGGCAGAGAAGAGACGACAACCCAGGCACTGGCTCCATACACCTGCTGGACACATATTCCCAGGTCTCCTTGACTTCCCAGGCACACATGTACCTGTGGGGATGACTTCAAAATCCCATCAACATAGGCTCCTAATGAAAAGAGTCTTTACACCTGTTACCCAGTCTGCACCAACAATAACATAGGGCTATTCAGATGAGAGGCTGAGAAAATAATAAACTTCAGTCTGAGTGGCAGGTGGAATTTATATGCCCCTACAAAATGAACCACCTCTAAATAGTGTTCCTGACTAAAGTAAATTCAGTTCCTCCCAGGGCAATAAAGTGAAGCTTCCAGAGGTGAGTGTTTCTCTAGAAGGAATCCAGAAAAGTGGAGAGAGAAGGAATCTAGCTCCTGTCAACCTGGGAATGAAAACCTGTCTGAATGGGCAGGGCCAGGCTCAGCCCATAGGAAAAGTAAGTCTTTCTTCATAGTGGGTAGACCCTGTAAACTTTCTTTTTAGGGCATCCATTCAGCAGGCCTAGTGGTGGGAAGGTCAACTGAAAGTGAGGGACTTGAGCCTATCCTGCCTTACAGGCAGGAGCCCATTCTTGCCAGGGGTCTGAGAGACTTGGCAGAGGCTAGGTGAAGGCTAAGGATGGAGTTCCTTGTGGAGGTCAAGGCCAAGTTCAACTTAGAGTCAAATAACTCTGCTCCAAGACATAGTGAGTTACCACTCCACACTCACTAGGATGGCTCTAATAAAAAAGACAGAAATAACAAGTATTAGTGAAGATGTAGAGAAATCAGAACCCTCAGACTTGGCTGGGAGAAATGTAACTGGTGCAATCACTTTGGAAAACAGTTTGACAATTCCTCAAAATGTTAATCATAGTTACTATATGACCCAGCAATGCCACTCCTAGGAATATAGTCGAGAGAAATGAAAACGTTTGTTCACATAGAAATTCGTACACAATGTTCACAGCAGCATTATTCATAATCGCCAAAATGTGGAAACAACCCAAATGACCACGAACTGATAAATGGGTAAACAAAATGTGGTGCAATCCATACAATAGGATATTGTTCGGCAATGAGAAGAAAGTATCAATACATAATACAACATATATGCACCGTGAAAACATTACACTAAGTGAAAGAAGTCAGTCACAAAAGGCCAGATACTATGATTTCATTTACATAAATGTCCAGAATAGGCATATTCATAGAGGCAAAGCCACACAGAACTAGATTAGTGGTTGCGTGGGGCCAAGGCCAGGGTGGGAGGACAGAAATGCGGGTACTGGGAAAGAGAATTGACTGGCAATCAGTATGAGCTTCTTTCTGGAGTGTTAAAAAACTCCTAAAATTAGGTAGTGGTGCTGGTTGTACAATTCTGTGAATACAATAGAAACCGCTGAATTGTATCCTTTGAAAGGGTGAATTTTATGGTATGTGAATTATATCTCAATAAAGCTGTTATTTAAAAAAAATCTCTGCTCCAAGTTTCCTCAGGCTCCCTCTGAGATAACTGGAAACCACAATGGGCTCTCTGCTCCCTATTTTTAAAAATAATTTCCAAGTCTCACTTTACTTATTAACTCCTTATCTGATAGTTTTCTTGAGATTCTGCCTTAGACCCTTTTCTTGTGGTAATGCTCCATAAAAGCAGACTCCCAACTTTACCACAACTAGTTGTGTGATCTTGAGCAAGGTAGTTAAATTCTTGACCTCAATTTCCTCATTTGAAAAATGGGGATAATAATTGTAGCTTCTTCATTAGTTAACTGTGAGTATATGCTAAATATATGACTAAATATATGGAGCCTGTTTAGAAAACTACTCAACACATAGTACATATTGTATTAGTATTTTTAATGATTACTTATATATTAAAACCCCAGGACAGTATTTAGCACATAGTAAATACCCTATAAGTATTAGCTGTAAATATTATTATTTACTTATTTTTATTAGCATGGTTAATGGCCAACTTGTCCAAGGCTATCTGTTGGGCTGTTGATGAACATTTGAGCTGCTTGCAATTTGGAGTTATTAAGGAATAAAGCAGCTTTGAATATCTGGGCATCAGTTTCTCTAGGGTATACACTTAGGAGTATGTATCTGAATCATATGGTATGTGGCTCTTCCTATTTCCAGATAATGCCGAAGTGTTTTCCAAAATGGTTGATTCTTTTATTCATTTTATATTCCCACCTCCAACACTTGATATACACTTATAAAATTTTATATGATATGAGGGCATAAATTTTAATTCACATTTCCCTGATAACTAATGAAGGGAGTGCCTTTGGTTTCCTATTTGATGAAGTTCCTGTTGGTGTCTTGTCCATTTCTTACTGGGTTATATGTCCTTTTCTTGTGGATTTGTGAAAATTCTTTGTGTAGTTTGGAAACTAGTCCTTTGTCTATTCCAAGTATCTTCTGTTTCTCTGCTTGTCATTTTGCTCCAACAATGGTGTCTTTTGATGAACAGAAAATCTTAAGTCTTAAGCAAAGTCATGAGTTTTTTCTATTATGGTTAGGGTTCTTTGTGTCTTATTTAAGAAATCCTTCCTTGTCCCATGGTCTTGAACATGATTTTTTGTATTATCTTGTAAAAGCTTTACAGTTTTTCCTTTTATACTTAGGTCCATTCCATCTGGAATCAACTATTGTGTATGAAGTGAAATAGACCTGTAATTTCAATTTTTTTCCATGGATACTTAATTTTACCAGCATCATTTATTGAAAAGCCTATTCTTTCTTTACTGATCTGCAGACCACC
Source organism: Manis javanica (assembly GCF_040802235.1). Classification (NCBI taxonomy): domain Eukaryota; kingdom Metazoa; phylum Chordata; class Mammalia; order Pholidota; family Manidae; genus Manis; species Manis javanica. The sequence goes on along the minus strand of NC_133163.1, from coordinate 24,317,031 downwards.
TCTGCCATGTAGCAAGTGTCCATATGTGTAGGTCTGTTTGGGGGCTTTTTATTCTGTTCCTGTTTTAGCAAGTCCTCCTATCCTGTTCTCTTTATTCTCTTGGCCCTTTATGTTAAGATCAGCTTATCAAGTGCCACCAACAAATCTTTAAATTAAAACAAATTAAACAAAACGGTTTTCCTAGTCAGTACACATCTCAAGATCTAATCGGAGGTAGTGGGCAAAGAATTTTTCCTTCTAGAAGTGAACCAAAAAGTATGTAGATTTAGTTATATCTCTTTTATTTGACAGCTTATTCTAGGGACGTCAGTATGGGGTTGAAAACAATAGACAGAGAATGGCAGAGCCAAGGGAATTGATGAGACTCAGACTATATGTTTTGAATCCTTCTTATCTCTAGGTGCTGCAGCTATATCAGTTTGACTTAGGGCTTCTTTTGAATGCAACCAAAAGCATCCTAACTTATCCATAAGCTATCTTAAATGCAGCCCTGAATGCAGAAGCAAGTACAAAGCCCTCTTTATGAAAAGGAAAACAGCTGTCACAAAAACTGAATTTTATTCTATAGGAAGACAATGTAGAATAATAATTAAAATGATGATAGTTATAGTTAATGATTATCAAGTAAGGTATTGTGCAAAGAAGTGTACAGATACTGTATTTAGAATCTTATTCACTGGCTGTGATGTCCCAATGTTATTCTTTTCCCAGATCCAGAGATATTGACATTCATGATGTCATGCAGCTAATAGGATTCAAAGACAGTCCTGTCTGCTTCCAACACACTTTTCAGTTGTTCTATTGACTTATGATTCTTTATTAAATTGGGAAAATTAAAAACCTCCAGAAGAATAAAGTTTTGGGAAAGGGGAAATTCTGCTTCACTACTGGCAGGATTTTCTAGAAAACAGCTTGGCAGTTAAGTATTAAATACCTAAAAATGTTTATATTCTTTTAACTACCAATTCTATTATTAAAAAATGAATTGTGCCCAAAAATAAATTTCAAGGATGTTCACAGCAGCAAAATTTTTACTCGCAAAAATAGAGTTTTGACTAAGTAAATATTAGGAACTAAAATACCATTGCAACAATGAGGAATAATGCTTTAGAATTTCTAACAAGGAAAAACATACTATCTTAAGTGAAAGAAGCAGATGACAAAATAGTATTCACAGCAGGGTTTCTATTACATTTATTCTTTAAAAGGCTAGAAAGATGTATCATCAAACGATAGGAGCGATTGTCTCTGCAGGGTGGGATTTGGATAATTAAAATGTTTTTCTTTCATTTTTCTGAAATTTCCAAGTTTCAGCCATGAACTTGCAGAACATTTTATTTATGAAAATTTGGAACATATTCAAAAGTAGAGAGAATAGAAAAATGAACCTGGTGAATTCAGAATTCACAATTTTCAACACAGAGCCAACTTACCCAGCATATCCTTTCCTACTCTCTTCTCTGGGTTATTTTGAAGCCAATTTCAAACATCTATCTCTTTTCATTTGTAAACATTTCAGCATGCTTCTCTGAAAGATAAGGACTCCTTTTAAAAAACCAGAACCACAGTACCATCATTATACCTGAATTCAAAAAGTAATTAATTCCTTAATATAATCAAATATTCAGTCAGTGCTGGCATTTCCCTGATTGTCTTAAAACTTCATGTGTTATATATATATATATATATATTTATTTACATATATAGTTTATTTGAGTTGAGATCCAACTCAAATAGGTTTGTCCACTATCATTGGTTGATAGGCCATGTCTCTTAACTCTTTTACCTGTAGGCTCCCTTTTCGTCTCTCTTTTTTTTTCCCATTTAATATTTTATTGAAAAAATCAGGTCATTTGTCTTACAGAGTTTCCTATAGCTTTGATTTTGTATCTTCATGCTGTTCTCCCTCTGATTGTTTCCTATAAATTCTTCATTGAATTTGGAGGCTTGATCAGATTCAAGGTTTTGTTTGGCTTTGTTTTTGCTGTGGGGTGAGGGGAGGGAACAAAGCAACTTCACAGACCGTGGTGTTTACTTCTATCAGGAAGATGCCAAGTCTGGTTATCTTTCCTGTGATGTTAGCGGCCATTAATGATCACTGCTACACTCATAAATTATTAGGAAACACGAATTGGTGATGTCTCAATTCTATCATTCCTTTTCCATTCTATTAGTTGGATCTTATGATGGTTTCACATAAACAACACTGTGGTTTCAACACTCACCCATATTATCAAGTCCTCACCTCCTCTCTTGTAGTCACTGCCTATCAGTGTAGTAAGATTCTATAGAGTCATTACTTGTCTTCACAGTGCTGTATTGTCTTCCCTGTGACCCATTATATTATGATTGCGAATTATAGTGCCCCTTGATCCCTTTCTCCCTCCCCACTCATGCTCCCCCAAACCCTTCCCTTTGGTAACCAATAGTCCTTTCTCGGAGTCTGTGAGTCTGCTGCTATTCTGTTCCTTCAGTTTTGCTTTGTTTTTATGCTCCACAAATGAGTAAAGTCATGTGGTATTTGTCTTCCTCCACCTGGTTTATTTCTTTCTCTCTTTATTTTTATTTTGGTATCATTAATGTACAATTACATGAGCAACATTATGGTTACTAGACTCCCCCCATTATCAAGTGCCCACCACATACCCCATTACAGTCACTGTCCATCAGTGTAGTAAGATGCTATAGAATCACTACTTGTCTTCTCTGTGTTGTACTGCCTTCCCATACTCCTCCTCCCACATTATGTGTGCTAATCATAATGCCCCTTTTTCCCCCTTATCCCTCCCTTCCCACCCACCCATCCTCCCCAGTCCCTTTCCCTTTGGTAACTGTTAGTCCATTCTTGGGTTCTGTGAGTCTGCTGCTGTTTTGTTCCTTCAGTTTTTGCTTTGTTCTTATACTCCACAGATAAGTGAAATCATCTGATACTTGTCTTTCTCTGCCTGGTTTATTTCACTGAGAATAATACCCTCTTGATCCATCCATGCTGTTGCAAAGGTAGGATTTCTTCTTATGGCTGAATAATATTTCATGATATATATGTACCACATCTTCTTTATCCATTCATTTACTGATGGACACTTAGGTTGCTTCCATATCTTGACTGTTGCAAATAGTGCTGCAATTAAACATAGGGGTGCATATGTCTTTTTCAAACTGGGCTGCTGCATTCTTAGGGTAGATTCCTTGGAGTGGAATTGCTGGATCAAATGGTGTCTATTTTTAGTTTTTTGAGGAACCTCCTTATTGCTTTCTACAATGGTTGAATCAATTTACATTCCCACCAACAGTGTAGGAGGGTTCCTCTTTCTCTGTGCCCTTGCCAGCATTTGTTGTTTCTTGTCTAATGACCAGTTTTTAAAAATATTTAGGTGATTTAACATTCTTTACAGATGACTTAATTTTTTTGAGTGTCAGTATAACCTCATGGAGATAAAGATTAATGTGCTTCAATCCATTGTGATTTCAGTCACTTTATGACCAAATCGTACCATTTAGCAAGTGGGAGTTTCTTCGTGTTGACTTCTGAGTCCTTTTGTCCAGCCCCAGGTATTTTTGATAACATCCATGCTTTGTGGTATGACAAGATATTTCAGTATTTTATACATTCCATACCCAGATGTGTAGTGAGTCATTTCTCTAAGGAGCCCTGATTTCTTTTAGTGTGTCAATCTGTGTACAAGAGGTGGTAAATAAATGCTTTTTAAAATAAAAATAATAACAGACACTGGATGGTGAAAAACAGTACAAATTGGATAGGACTGTAAAAGTATCACAGCCCAGGAACTCTTTAGAGAGGGGGACACAGTCCCATACAGCTCAGCCAGAATTTCCACACAGTAGCATGGGCATGACCCTCCAGTTACCAAGAAAATTTGAAGTTCAGCAAACGTATTTTACAGGAATGCATAAAACTTTCACAGAAGTTGTATATATGGATAAACTCTAATAATCTGGAAAATTAATGAAAATAGAAAGCTTCATTCAACTTAACAGTGGTTCTCAGGCTTATGGTACAGAAAAGAATCATTTAAGGAACTTGTAAAAATACAGATTTCTGGGCCTCATGCCAGACCATCTGAATTCAGGGAGTAGGATTTGGAATTTGTATTTTGATAAGACTTCCAAGTGATTCTGAAGCAGCTGGTCCTAAAGACTACCCTGGGAGGAACACTGCCAGATAGATGACAGACAGATAGATAAAGCAGAAGAGGGAGATATACCTTAAAAGAGCGCACCTTGGAGCATTCTTCTGAGAATTAAACAACATTTAAAAAATTTAGATTGAGAGAACCAAGATGGCGGAGTAAGTAGAGCAGTGGAACTCTCCTCCCAAAACTATATATATTTTTGAAAATACAACAAATACAACTCTTCCTAAAAGAGAGACCAGAAGACACAGGACAACAGCCAGACTACATCCACACCTGAGAGAACCTAGCGCCTTGTGAAGGGGATAAGATACAAGCCCTGGCCCGGCAGGACCCGAGCGCCCCTCACCCCAGCTCCCAGTGGGAGGAGAGGAGTCAGAGCGGGGAGGGAGAGGGAGCCCAGGACTGCTAAACGCCCAGCCTTAGCCATCTGCACCAGAGCACAGACACAGTGCATGCGTGGGGTGCTGGAAACTAGGGAAACAGGACAGTAAGACCTGTGAGTGGGTCCCCGCAGCCAGCGTACCCGGGACAAAGAAAAGCGAGTGCTTTTTGAAAGTCTTAAAGGGACAGGGACCCCACCGCTGGATGGAAGTGCCCCAGGACACTTAGCCCAGCAGCTGGGAATCACGGGGAACTCTGGGCACCCGAACCCCTGCAGCGCAGCATGGAGGCCCCTCACTGTGATAAACAGCCCCATGCCCGTTCCCCCTCCGACGTGTTTCCGCCATATTGGAGAATCAGCCCGAGGCAGGCCACACCCACAGCAACTGCAGCGCTTAACTCCATAGCGGCAGGGCAAGATCAGAAGCCCTATCTGCATGCAGCTGCCCAGTACAAGCTGCTAGAAGCCACTGTTCTCCCAGGAGAGGAAGGCCACAAACTGGCAAGAAGGGACTTTCTCTTACCCAACACATGCGCCAGCTCCCCACAAATATATCTATCACCATGAAAAGGCAGAAGAAATTGATACAGACCAAGATCACAGAGGCAAACCCTGAGAAGGAGATAGACCTAACTAGTCTTCCTGAAAAAGAATTAAAAATAAGGCTCATAACCATGATGATGGAGCTGCAGAGAAATATGCAAGAGCTAAGGGATGATGTCTGGAAGGGGATTACAGAAATGAAACAATCTCTGGAAGGATTTATAAACAGAATGGATAAGATGCAAGAGGCCATTGATGGAACAGAAACCAGAGAACAGGAACTCATAGAAGCTGACGCAGAGCGAGATAAAAGGACCTCCAGGAATGAAACAGTATTAAGAGAACTGTGTGACCAATCCAAAAGGAACAATATCTGCATTATAGGGGTACCAGAAGAAGAGAGAGAGAGAAAGGGATAGAAAGTGTATTAGAAGAAATAATTGCTGAAAACTTCCCCAAACTGGGGGAAGAAATAATTGATCAGACAATGGAAGCATACAGAACTCCCAACAGAAAGGACCCAAGGAGGACAACACCAAGACACATAATTATTAAAATGGCAAAGATCAAGGACAAGGACAGAGTTTTAAAGGCAGCTAGAGAGAGGAAAAATGTCACGTACAAAGGAAAACCCATCAGGCTATCATCAGACTTCTCAACAGAAACAATACAGGCCAGAAGAGAATGGCATGATATATTTAATTCAATGAAAGAGAAGGGCCTTGAACCAAGAATACTGTATCCAGCACGACTATCATTTAAATATGAAGGAGGGATTAAACAATTCCCAGACAAGCAAAAGTTGAGGGAATTTGCCTCCCACAAACCACCTCTACAGGGTATTTTAGAGGGACTGCTCTAGATGGGAGCACTCCTAAGACTAAATAGATGTCACCAGAGAAAATAAAATCACAGCAAAGAAAGCAGACCAACCAAATAGTAACTAAAGGCAAAAAATAAAATCAACTACCCACAAAAGCAGTTAAAAGAAGCACAAAAGAGCACAGAATTAAATAACCAACATATAAAGAATGGAGGAGGAGGAATAAGAAGGGAGAAAAATAAAGAATGACCAGTGTTTAAAATAGCTCAATAAGCGAGTTTAGTTAGACAGTAAGATACTAAAGAAGCTAACCTCGAACCTTTGGCAACCACGAATCTAAAGCCTGCAATGGCAATAAGTACATATCTTTCAATAATCACCCTAAATGTAAATGGACTGAATGCACCAATCAAAAGACACAGAGTAATAGAATGGATAAAAAAGCAAGACCCACCTCTATGCTGCTTACAAGAGACTCACCTCAAACCCAATGACTATAGGAACAAAGAAAGACTGAAGAAACAAAACAGCAGCAGAATCATAGAACCTAAGAATGGACTAACAGTTACCAAAGGGAAAGGGACTGGGGAGGATGGGTGGGAAGGGAGGGATAAGGGTGGGGAAAAAGAAAGGGGGCCTTACGATTAGCATGTATAATGTGGGGGGGGGGCACGGGGAGGGCTGTGCAACACAGAGAAGACAAGTAGTGATTCTACAGCATCTTACTACGCTGATGGACAGTACTGTAATGGGGTTTGTCAGGGGGATTTGGTGAAGGGGGACCCTAGTAAACATAATATTCTTCAGGTAATTGTAGATTAATGACAACAAAATTAATTAATTAGCTAATTAAACATTAAAAAAATAAAAAATAAAAAATAAAAAATTTAGTGATTCTTTTTTTCTGATTTCAAAAGAATTTTATTCTCTGTTGAAAAGTTTAAAAATAGAAAAGCAAACAGAAGAAAATAAAAACCACCTGTAATCCTATTACTCAGAGACAATGTCCATTTAGTTGGTGTATATCCTTCGAGACTTCTAAAGGGCATTTCAAATGCTCTTTCTCACCAGCACACACCAGCAGTGATTTGCCTGGGGTCTCTCAGCTAGTAAGTGGGAAAGTCCATGCTGGACTCCATTACGTCCCACTGTAATCAGGACAGAGGAGTTCATACTTCCTTCCAGTATTACTTTAAACACATGTCTATACAGCACTTTTAAAATTGATTGTAAAATTAAAAAAAAATCTGTCTATCACCAGAACTATGTGATAGTTCTGAGCAGGGCAAGAACATCATCTTACTTATATTAGTTTCCTCAAAACATGGCCTGTTGCTTCATAGTGGCTCAGTATCTGGAACCCAGTAGACATCCAATAACTGTTCCTTCCAGGCAGGAGAGGGAGACAGTGAGGTCTCCACAGCCTCTCGTGGGACTGAACTGCAGATGCCCTAGATTGTCCAAGACTGACCTGTTTTTCTCCCAAAGAAACCACTGTAGTGTCCCAGTATTCAAAATACAGAATACCTCCCTGAAACCATGATGTGTGGATGTGGGGATGTGTGAATGGGTAACCTTCCAGACATTTCCTGATGAGGCAGCTTTCTTCAGCCCTGTCAGTTTTCCAGAGAATGGGGCAGCTGAGAGCTGTTAGCAGCCCACACCCACAGTTGCTGAGTGATGGAGGTACTGGATTGCTAGCAGGCCCTGGGCAAGGCACTAACTGTGTGTCCTAGACCACCTAAAATTACCTAGTGTACCACCAAGGGTGCTTGTACCACAGTGGAAAAAGTCCTAGTGTAGAGGATGGCACAGTGAATGTAGTGTTTTAGGTGGTGTTTTGTGGGGTATCTCTGAGGAAGGAGGACCAGATGAAAGTCTGTGGTCATGACATGGGATAGCACAGGATGTGTGGGACGCTCAGCAATGTTGGTGGTGGTTGAAGTGGTAAGGGAGGGAGAAATAGAAAGGGTGCAGAGAAGGATGTTCAACAGGCTGGTTGGTGATGAAGGACTGAGGAGCATGAAGCGAGAAGGATGACCTGGGTTTGGAACCTGGGGCTGAGGAGGATAGTGGTGCCTGGGCAGGCATGGAGATTCAAGGAAGGGAAGCAGCTTGGTCCTGCTGTCAATACCAAGAGAGCAATTCTCTATCGCTAGTGTTTGTGGGAATATCCATTGTTAAATATAAGGACTGGCTTCTCCTAGGATTTTAGCAAAAGGGGCAAGATAAGTGGATGCCAAAGCCCACTGCCTCCTGCCTCCTCTTCCTACATAAATGCCGCCATCAGCAGAGTAGGATCAGAGTGTCAGCAGCCTTCAGGGGAAGCTGTAAAAACCTTTTTCTCCTTAAGGATCGAATTAGCCCTTGATATGTGCTATATTTCGAATTACCTTTCTTTTCTGATGAGAGGGTGCTTGCTGCCTCCTCTGCTCTCTTTTCTTGGCAACAGAAGGGTGGTGTGAGTTTTAATTTCTCAAGAAAACTAAAAAAGATACAAAGATTCCCAGTCTCCATCTCACATGAGCCAAGATCTCTGAGTGTAGAGGGTCAGTGCAGACAAAGGCACTCTGATCACTTATGATGGTTTCTCTCTCTAATTATAGAAAGTATTTAGCTATTGTTCCCTAATTGCCTGCTGCAGTTGGGTTTGAACATTGTTTTTTTTTTCTTTTTTTTTTTGACAAAAGCCTGGTTTCTGATGAGTTGTTCTTTTCTTTTCTTTTTTTTTCTGCCTTGGTCCATTGCCATACAAGTTCCTGGCTATTCCGTTGGAGAACTGAAGGAGGTGGTATGGTGTTTCTGGAGAAGCCACTTTACCTCTTCGAATTGTTTTCATGGCTTCCCCTCTCCTCCTCCTAGTTGCCTAATAGAGGCCAGGAATTACCACTGACTGAGCATCCGTTTAGTAGGTGCCAGGCATTGTGCTAAGCCCTTGCATATGTGGTCTTCCTCAATCTTTGCAGCCTCAGAGGGAGCTATTATCCCCAGTTTACAGATGAGGAATCTAAGGCGCAGGAAGCTCTCACAGCAAGTAAACTGAGCCGGGATTCAAGCTTAGGTTTATCGGACTCTGTTACTTCTCTCAAAAGAGCCTGAGAGTTTTTATAGACTTTGGCTACTGATGCTCCTACCACTATGGGAAAATGGGGGAATCCTGTTCCCTCACTCCTAAAGTGTCTATATCTGCATCCCCTTCTAGTGGCTAGGGTTTGGTGGGGAGGCCTGCAGGTCGGGATTCCTGTGTTGGTTCATAACACGTGGAGAGATTTCCAGTGACACATAGCAGTGACATGGAGGAAAGCCACCTCACTACCCTGGGGGCTGTTGCAGTCAGGGTCCTACAGGAAATAGATGGCTCATTCAAGGGTTTAAATACAATGTTGAATGAATGGACTGCTTATAGGAGGTGTTGGCAATTAAGGGAACCAACATGCATGGGGAAGCAGCTGGGCACCTGCAGAGCAAGAAGCCATCACCACCCCTAGGTCTAAAGAGTCATTGCCTGGGAAATGGGTTTCTGCAGCCCAGGGAATGCTGGGGCAGGGCAGAGGTGCCCCAACAGGAACTGTGGCAGGACAGGAACTATGCCTGTGCCAGAAAGCAGACAGGAAGGGCAGGAGCACACTCAGGAAGGTGTGTGTGTGAACAGACATCTAGGTTTCTCTTCTCTGGCCTGCCTGTCTCCTGCTCATGCTTACCACTGGCCAAACCCAACTAGAAGAGAGACGTCAGGGGAGCCCCAGGTATGCAACCTTGTCAGTCAGCCTCCTGGGCACTGGGCAGGGCAGAGAAGGGTAGTGACGACCTCAGGGAGGATACAGACAATATTTAGCACAGGGGCTTACTTGAGCACACCCTCTGTATCAGTCTACTGGAGGTAGGACATTGCTTGCAGACTCAAAGAGTCATGGAATGTAAACGTTGGAAGAACCCTGAGATTCCTGCTCATATCCCTTGATGCACAAAAGTGGATCTTGAGTCCCAGGGAAGAAAAACGACTGGTCCAAGGTCCAAGGTCAGCAGTGAATTAGTAGCATAGGTAGGACTGGAGCCCAGCTCACCTAACTTCCTGCCTCTTAATTTGAGAGCTGTGGTCAGTTAATGGTTGGTAAGAAAGGATCATTGCTGAGCCAACCTGCCTAGTCCCTGTTAAAACTGTTCAAGGACCTCACGGCATAGTTTACTTTGGCCCCAGATATTTGCCTCAAATGATTGCCTCTCTAATTGTATCTATGATGAGAGTAGGCTGCCCATTCTAGAGTGTGGACTCAGGTAGCTGAATCCCAGTTCTGCCCTTATGTAGTGATCTTGGAAAAGTTACTTAGCTCTCTGTGCCTTAGTTTGCTCAACTATAAAATGAGGATAATAATGATATCAATCTCGTGCATTATGAGGGGTATATAAGAAAATATACTTAAGGAACTTACAGTAGCACTTGGCAATAGTAAGTGCTTGCTAAATTATAGCATATATATGTATACATATTTATTAGCATATATAAATATATGTGATATATACATTTATCTCTAATAACTTGACTGAGACTTCTGGTTAAGAATTCATATGGTTTTCACCTTTACTGAGCTATATCAGCTTAAAAATTTTTTTTTAAATTTTGGTATCATCAGTGTACAATTACTTGAACAACATTATGGTCAATAGACTCCTCCTAATATCAAGTCCCCCTCACATACCCCACTACAGTCACTGTTCATCAGTGCAGCAGGACACTATAGAATCATTACCTGTCTTCTTTGCATACACTGCCTTTTCCATGTCCACCCTCTGCTACATTATGTGTGCTAATCTTAATGCCCCTTTTTCCTCCTTATCCCTCCCTTCCCACCCATCCTCCCCAGTCCCTTTCCCTCTGGTAACTGTTGGTTCATTCTTGGGTTCTGTGAGTCTGCTGCTGTTTTACTCCTTCAGTTTTTTCTTTGTTCTTATACTCCACAGATGAGTGAAATCATTTGGCACTTGTCTTTCTCTTCCTGGCTTATTTCACCGAGCATAATACCCTCTAGCTCCATCCATGTTGTTGCAAATGGTAGGATTTGTTTTCTTCTTATGGCTAAATAATATTTCATTGTGTATATGTACCACATCTTCTTTATCCATTCATCTACTGATGGACACTTAGGTTGCTTCCATTTCTTTTATTTTTATTTTTATTTTGGTATCATTAATCTACAATTACATGAGGAACATTATGTTTACTAGACTCCCACCATCACCAAGTCCCCCCCACAAACCCCATTACAGTCACTGTTCATCAGTGTAGTGAGCTGCTGTGGAATCACTACTTGTCTTCTCTGTGTTGCACAGCGCTCTCCATGCCCTCCCCCCAACATTATACATGCTAATGGTAATGTCAGCTTTCTTTCCCCCCCCCTTCCCCCCCCACGCCCTTTACACCCATCCTCCTCAGTCCCTTTCCCTTTGGTAACTGTTAGTCCATTCTTGCATTCTGTGATTGTGCTGCTGTTTTGCTCCTTCAGTTTTTGCTTTGTTCTTATACTCCACATATGAGTGAAATCATTTGGTACTTGTCTTTCTCTTTCTCCACCTGGCTTATTTCACTGAGCATAATACCCTCTAGCTCCACCCATGTTGTTGCAAATGGTAGGATTTGTTTTCTCCTTATGGCTGAATAATATTCCATTGTGTATATGTACCACATCTTCTTTATCCATTCATCTACTGATGGACACTTAGGTTGCTTCCATTTCTTGGCTATTGTAAACAGTGCTGCGATAAACATAGGGGTGCATCTGTCTTTTTCAAATTGGGCTGCTGCATTCTTAGAGTAAATTCCTAGGAGTGGAATTTCTGGGTCAAATGGTATTTCTATTTTTAGTTTTTTTGAGGAACCTCCATATTGCTTTCCACAATGGTTGAACTAACTTGGATTCCCACCAGCAGTGTGGGAGGGTTCCCCTTTCTTCACATCCTCGCCAATATTTGTTGTTGTTTTTCTTTTGGATATTGGCCATCCTAACTGGTGTGAAGTGATATCTCATTGTGGTGTTAATTTGCATTTCTCTGATGATTAGCAATGTAGAACATCTTTTTATGTGCCTGTTGGCCATCTGAATTTCTTCTTTGGAGAACTGTCTGTTCAACTCCTTATTTGCTTTTTGTTTGTTGAGGTACATGAGCTCTTTATATAATTTGGATGTCAACCCTTTATCAGATATATCATTTATGAATATATTCTCCCATACTGTAGGATGTCTTTTTGTTCTACTGATGGTATCCTTTGCTGTACAGAAGCTTTTTCATTTGATATAGTCCCACTTGTTCATTTTTGATTTTGTTTCCCTTGCCCAAGGAGATATGTTCATGAAGAAGTTGCTCATGTTTATGTCCAGGAGATTTTTGCCTGTATTTTTTTTCTAAGAGTTTATGGTTTCATGACTTACATTCAGGTCTTTGATCCATTTTGAGTTTACTTTTGTGTATGGGGTTAGACAGTAATTCAGTTTCACTTATTATATGTAGCTGTCCAGTTTTGCCAACACCAGCTGTTGAAGAGGCTGTCATTTCCCCATTGTATATCCATGGTTCCTTTGTCATTTATTAATTGACCATATATGTGTGAGTTTATATCTGGGTTCTCTATTCTGTTCCATTGGTCTATGGGTCTGTTCTTGTGCCAGTACCAAATTGTCTTGATTACTGTGGCTTTGTAGTAGAACTTGAAGTCAGGGGGTGTAATTCCCCCTGCTTTATTCTTCCTTCTCAGGATGGCTTTGGCTATTCGGGGTCTTTTGTGGTTCCATATGAATTTTAGAACTATTTGCTCTAGTTCATTGAAGAATGCTGTAGGTATTTTGATAGGTATTGCATTGAACCTGTAGATTGCTTTGGGCAGTATGGTTATTTTGACAATATTAATTCTTCCTAGCCAAGAGTATGGGATGAATTTCCAATTTTTACTGTCCTCTTTGATTTCTCTTAAGAGTGTAGTTTTTGGGCTATAGGTCTTTTACGTCCTAGGTATTTTATTCTTTTTGATGCAATTGTGAATGGAATTGTTTTCCTGATTTCTCTTTCTGCTAGTTCATTGTTAGTGTATAAGAATACAACAGATTTCCTAAACAGATTTAATGTATTAATTTTGTATCCCACAACTTTGCTGAATTCAGATATTAGATCTAGTAGTTTTGGAGTGGATTCTTTAGGGTTTTTTAATGTACAATGTCATGTCATCTGCAAACAGGGACAGTTTGACTTCTTCCTTGTCAATATGGATGCCTTTTATTTCTTTGTGTTGTCTGGTTGCCATGGCTAGGACCTCCAGAACTATGTTGAATAAAAGTGGGGAGAGTTGGCATCCCTGTCTTGTTTCCAATCTTAGAGGAAAAGCTTTTATCTTCTTGCTGTAAGGTATAATATTGGCTGTGGGTTTGTCATATATGGCCTTTATTATGTTGAGGTATTGCCCTCTATACCCATTTTGTTGAGAATTTTTATCACGAATGGATGTTGAATTTTGTCCAATGCTTTTTCAGCATCTATGGAGATGATCATGTGGTTTTTGTCCTTTTTGTTGATGTGGTGGATGATGTTGATGGATTTCTGAATGTTGTACCATCCTTGCATCCCTGGAATAAATCCTACTTGATCATGATGGATGATCTTTTTGATGTAGTTTTGAATTTGGTTTGCTAATATTTGTTGAGTATTTTTGCATCTATGGTCATCAGGGATATTGGTCTGTAATTTTCACTTTTTGTGGTGTCTGTGCCTGGTTTTGGTATTAGAGTGATGTTGGCCTCTAGGAATGAATTTGAAAGCATTCCCTCCTCTTCTACTTTTTGGAAAATTCTAAAGAGGATGGGTATTAGGTCTTCACTAAATGTTTGATAAAATTCAGCAGTGAAGCCATCTGGACCAGGGGTTTTGTACTTAGGTAGTTTTCTGATTACCAATTCAATTTCTTTGCTGGTGATTGGTCTATTCAGATTTTCTTTTCTTCCTGGGTCAGCCTTGGAAGGTTGTATTTTTCTAGAAAGTTGTCCATTTCTTCTAGGTTATCCAGTTTGTGGGCATATAATTTTTCATAGTATTCTCTAATAATTCTTCATATTTCTGTGGTGTCTGTAGTGAATTTTCCATTTTCTCTTCTGATTCTGTTTATGTGTGGAGACTCTCTTTTTTTCTTGATACGTCTGGCTATGGGTTTATCTATTTTGTTTATTTTCTTGAAGAACCAGCTCCTCCTTTCATTGATTATTTCTATTGTTTTATTCTTCTCAATTTTATTTATTTCTGCTTTGATCTTTATTATGCCCCTCTTCTACTGTCTTTAGGCCTCATTTGTTCTTCCTTTTCTAGTTTCATTACTTGTGAGTTTAGATTTTTCATTTGGGATTGTTCTTCTTTCCTGAGGTAGGCCTGTATTGCTATATATTTCTCTCTTAGCATGGGCTTTGCTGCATCCCACAGATTTTTGTGTTGTTGAATTATTATTATCATTTGTCTCCATATATTGCTTGATCTCTGTTTTTATTTGGTCATTGATCCATTGATTATTCTGGACTGTGTTTGTGTGCTTTTTCATTTTTTGGTGTGTAATTTATTTCTAGTTTCATACCTTTGTAGTCTGAGAGGCTGGTTGCTACAATTTCAATCTTTTTGAATTTACTGAGGTTCTTTTTGTGGCCTAGTATATGATCTGTTCTTGAAAATGTTCCCTGTGCACTTGAGAAGAATGTGTATCCTATTGCTTTTGGATGAAGTGTTCTGTAGATGTTTGTTAGGTCCATCTGTTCTAATAAGTTGTTCAGTGCCTCTGTCTCTTTACTTATTTTCTGTCTGGTTTATCTGCCCTTCGGAATGAGTGGTGTGTTGAAGTCTCTGAAAATGAATGCACACTGCATTCTATTTCCTCCTTTAATTCTGTTAGTATTTGTTTCACATATGTAGGTGATCCTGTGTTGGGTGCATAGATATTTACAATAGTTATATCCTCTTGTTGGACTGACCCTTTTATCATTATGTAATGTCCCTCTTTGACTCTTGTTACTTTCTTTGTTTTGAAGTCTATTTTGTCTGATACAAGTACTGCAACTACTGTTTTTTTCTCACTATTAGTCGCATGAAATATATTTTTCTATCCCTTTACTTTCAGTCTGTGTATGTCTTTGGGTTTGAAGTGAGTCTCTTATAGGCAGCATATAGATGGGTCTTGTTTTTGTATCCATTCAGTTACTCTATGTCTTTTTATTGATGCATTCAGACCATTTACATTTAGGGTGATTATCGATAGGTGTGTACTTATTGCCATTGCAGGCTTTAGATTTGTGGTTACCAAAGGTTCAAGGGTAATTCCCTTACTATCTAACAGTCTAATTTAATTCACTGCATGTACTATTACAAACACAACCTAACAGTTCTTTTTTTCCTCCTCCTTTTTCTTCCTCCTCCATTGTATATTATGAATCATATTCTGTACTCTTTGTCTATTCCTTGGGTGACATCTATTTAGCCTTAGGAATAGTTCCATCTATAGGAGTCCCTCCAAAATGCACTGTAGAGGTGGTTTGTGGGAGGTAAATTCTCTCAGCTTTTTCTTATCTGAAAATTATTTAATCCCTCCTTCAAATTTAAATGATAACCTAGCTGGGTAGAGTATTCTTGGTTGAAGGCCCTTCTGCTTCATTGCAGTAAATATATCATGCCACTCCCTTCTGGCCTGTAAGGTTTCTGTTGAGAAGTCTCATGATAGCCTGATAGGTTTTCCTTTGTATGTGATCTTCTTTTCCCTCTCTAGCTGCTTTTAAAAGTCTGTCTTTATCCTTGATCTTTGCCATTTTAATTACTATATGTCTTGATGTTGTCTTTCTTGGGTCCCTTGTGTTGGGAGATCTGTGCACCTCCATGGCCTGAGAGACTATCTCCCTCCCCAGACTGGGGAAGTTTTCAGCAATTACCTCCTCAATGACACTTTCTATCCCTTTTTCTCTCTCTTCTTCTTCTGGTACCCCTATAATACGAATATTGTTCCATTCAGATTGATCACACAGTTCTCTCAATATTCTTTCATTCTTAGAGATTATTTTTTCTCTTTGTGCTTCAGCTTCTTTGTATTCCTCTTCTCTAATTTCTATTGCATTTACCATCTCTGCTATGTTTTATCTGCTTTTAAATCTCTCCATTGTATGTTTCATTTCAGATATGAAATTTCTTATTGATAGAATCTTTGACTTAAATTTGTTCCTGATTTCTTGAATATTTTTCTGTACCTCCATAAGCATGTTTTTAATTTTTATTTTGAACTGTCTTTCTGGAAGATTGGTGAGTTCAGTTTCATTTGGCCCTTTTTCTGGGGTTTGTGAGATTTTGGTCTGGACCATGTTCTTTTGACATTTCATATTTCTGTGTGGTGCCCACTAGTGCCCAGAAGCTCCAGTCTCTGGAGCTGCTCAGCCCCTGGAGTGAGGTTGGGAGTCATAGGGGAGCAGAGCTGGTGCCTTGGGGGAGGAAACATCTGTTTCCTAATTCCTGCCTGCAGTGCCTGTCTCCAGTGTCAAAGCCAGTGGGCTGAGCACACGGGTGTAAGCCTCTGAGCTTTGCTTCTCTAGCTGTTGTAGGCAGGGCCTCCCTGTGGCTGGCCTGATGCCAGCACACTGACTGCCGGTTTGCGAACTGGTGCTGGCAGGCTAGGAGGAAGGCGCAGCAGGCTGCGTATCACTGTGGGTGGCCTTGGAGCTGAGTAGGCAGCCAGGAGGATGGAGCTCCTGAAGCTCCCCAAAGTTCCCAACCAGCTGGGCAGAGCACCCTCAGACAACCTTGTCCTGCTCTCCCCTGCCCTGCGCAGCAAGCTCCGTGCACACCCCACCCCTTCAGTAGCCCTCTTGCTTCTAGGAAGCCTCTCAGACCACCTGCCTTTCCTCTGACATAGAGCAGCCAGATGTGGATCCCATCCTCCACAAATGGCTGGAATCTCAGTCTCTCAAGCACTCTGCTTGTCCAAGCTCCCCAATGTCCAGAACACCATACAATATAGTTTTCTTCTCACAAAGGAGAGCTCCAGGGCTGGGTGTTCAGCAGTCCCAGGCTTCCACCCACTCCCTGCTCCATTTCTCTTCCTCCTGCCACCACTGGATTAAGACTTTCGTAAGTTACCCTGTTTCCTGAGGTTTGCTCTGTTCAGTGAGGTCTGTGTGCAGTCTGGTGCAGCATTCTTTCTTGTTGCTGTTTTAGGGTTTGTTGTGTTAATTAACTATATTTTCATTCTATTTGTGATTTTGGGAGGAGTTCTCTGTCTCACCTCTCATGCCGCCATCTTGAATCTCTCCTATCAGCTATTTTTTAGAAGGATTTTTTTCCTCTCCCTATGACAGATAAGAAAACTGAAGGGTAAGTCAACTATATCTCCATAAAGCTGGAAAAAGAAGAGAAAACTTTGTGGCCCAGGTATTGTGCCTTTTGTGGGATTCTTCAGACAGTCAGAAAAAGACTAAGAAATTCCTGTTCTCCATGTCCCTCCAATCCCTGGCTTAGAAATTAATTCCATATAACTTACCTTGATTTACTTCTTCCAAGGTATATAAAAAAAATCCCTTTAGCCTTCCATCAATTAAGTCCCGACCAGACTGACCACCTCATGGGGCAGGCCAAGCATGCTTCCATGCCATGTTCATTGATACCTAGAAGTGTGCAGAGCCAGCAGGCCTTGCTCTCTCTCTCCCACCAGATTGTCTGCTCTTCCACTCTAGCACACAAATGTGTATGGCATATAGACTGACCTGCCAATTCTCTGGCAAATGCTAAATTGCCCTCTCGGTAGCTGGACCCTGAAGTTCTGTCCCTGAGTAGAACTCAGGACCCAGATCATTCTCTGCCCAGCGCAAGTCCTAAAATGCGAGCTTTGGCCCTCCACCTTGTTCTTCCTCTGCTGCTGTGGATTTGACCCCCACACATGGTGGTGATCACCTCTGGGATGCCTTGGGGATCCAATTCTGCTTTGTGGTTCACTACAGATCCTAAGGCTTCTCCTTCCTGCACAGAACAGAGTTCCTTTATTATGTTCCCTGAAGTGATCTTTTCTCATTGCCTTAAGAAAGAACTTTGAGCTTTGGTTTCTCTTGGTTTTCCTCTGGTTGGGTGTGTGATGATCTCTCCCAGATGGTCCGCTTCTGGTGGGACAAGAAACACAGCATCCTGCATGAAAACTTCTCTGGGACAGCATTTTAAATACTTGATTTTTCCAACCACAGGCCTTGCTGCTCCAGCAATGCAGGACCCTGGCAGTTTCTGAAATATTTTAGTTGTTCTGTGGTTTTAACATCTTTTATGGCTCTGGTTGCTCAGTCATTTTCTATTTAGCATTTTTGGTCATTCTATCTCAATTTAAAACCTTCAGTGGCTTCCTAGTGCATGTGGACTAAAATCTAAACCACTGAGCTCTCTCAGGACCTGTGTGGCTCAGCTCCTACCTGTCTCTCCTACTTCCTCCCACATCATTCTCTCTGTTTCAGTTACACTGGTTTTCTTCTGTTCTTCAAACATGCCAAGCTCTTTCCTACCCCTGGGCCTTTGCGTTTGCTTTTCCCTTCACTTGGAACATGCTTCTTTATCTTTTCCATGACTGATTTCCTTACCCATCATGTTGCATCTTCCTCAAAGCAGCCTTGTCTGACTATTCTAGTAAGACACCATCTTTGGTCTCTAACTCCTCTTTTTTTTTTCTTTCCACACCTCGTGCTTTTTTCTTTCACAAGGTTTATTACATCATGCAACTATCCTGTTATTTCTTTGCTTGTCTATTGTCTGTCTCCCCTTCTCCCACCCCAGCCAAAAGATAGTGCGCAAGGGAGGGACTTTGCCTGTTTTATGCACCATTACATCTTCAGCACCTAGTACCTGCTGTGTGTCAGGCACTGTTCTAGGCACTGTGGATCTAAATCTATGCTCTCATGGAGCTTATATTCTAGTGGAGGAGACAGATAGAAGCCATCTAAACAAACATGATAAAATTTCAAGCATTTATGCATACTATAATAAATAAAACAGTGTGAGGGGATAGGGTGTGTCTCAGGGAATGTGGAGGGATGGTGTTGGTTAGATAAGGGTAATCAGGGATGGTCTCTCTGGAGAGGAGACAATGGAACAGAGAACAGATTGCTGGGACAGAGCAGACCTTTGAAGTTATAGGGGAACACTAAGTGTAAGCGCTTCAAGGAGGCATCCAGCTTCGCAGCTTGAGGAGCAGAAGGGAAGCTGGTTTGGCTGTAGTGGTGTGAGTAGAGATGAGAGAAGGGTGGGAGATGAGGCTAGAGACAGAGGGAGTGGGAACAGCTGGACAGAGCTGGGTGGGTTGGGTAAAGTTTTGGATTTTCTTTTAAGTGTGATGGGACACATTTGCACAGTAATAGCCAGTTTCCCAAGGACACCTACCATCTCACTTGATCCTCATGAGAACCTCTGAGGTAGGTAGGGGAGATAATTCCTAATATCTTTCATCAAGAAGGTAACCAAATTTTATCAAGAAGGAAACTACAGTTCTGCCAAATTAGAGAATGTGCTTGAAGTCACATAATTCAAACAAGATTCTTTGACTGTAAATCAGTGGTGTTTAACCTTGGCTGTGCATTGAGATCTCTGGGGACTCCACAAAATACTTATATTTGGGTCCACCCCTAGAAAATGGATTTAAGAAGTCCGGGGTGTGGCCTAGGGAGGTTATGTGCCCAAGAACCACTGCTCTCAATCCACCTGACCACTGCATGAACCATCTCTTCAGAGCCTTTCCACTAAGCTGTCCATTAAAATCACTGGGGGAGCTTTCTAAGAATTAAAGAGGCTCAGACCTCAGACTATAGTTAGCATACCATGTTGAACTGGAAGTTAGCTAAATTAAAAAATTTTAAATAATTACATTTTAATTATAAGTTATATACACATTCATTATAAAAAATTCAAATATTACAAAAGAGCATAGAGTGTAAACTGAAAGTACTCTAATCCCATCTCCCCCATTCCCATTTCTCAGGATTAACTGCTACCCTGCTAGTAACAATTTCATAGTTAAATTTAAGGTCCAACTGGAGTAATCACATTAAGTTTTTAATATATTTACTCTTTTGTCTATGGTTTAAAATTTTTCATCTTTCAGTATCTTTATGTCTTTTGCTGTATTCTATTGCATCTTTATGCTTTTTAATATGACTTTTCCTGTGCTTGGGCTGCTCCCCAACACCCTTCTCTTGGGAGCCCTTATTCATCCTTTAATTCCCAGCCTACAGCCAGTTCTTAGTTTTTGGAGCATTCAAAATCTCCTGGGCAAAATGAATGCTCCCTTCTTTGTTTTCCTGTAATTACTTTGCTCCTACTTCTATCCTGACACTTCTCACACCACTTAGAAATTATTCATTTTCTGTCTTAACATCTATACAGCGCAAACTTGAGGTGACAGGGGCTGTATTATGCAACTCTACACTATCTCTGGGCTGCAATTGTCTTCTCCAGTTTGTGGCTTGTCTTTATCCTTCTGGTGAAGAGAGGTTCTTAAATTTAATGTGGCCCAATTTATCAAAGTTTTCTATACAGTTTGTACTTACGGCATTTAATAAACCCTACCCTGAAACCATAGGATGTTTTCCTTTATTTTCTTTCATAAGTTCTGATTTTGCTTTTTCCTTTAAAGTCTTTAATCTACAAGGAATTAGTTTTGTGAATTAGGAGTCTGTTAGATACCCAACAGATAGTTGTTCCAGCTCATATGAATAATCCTTCTCTCCCCATTGATTTATAACCCCAATTCTGTCATTTATCAAGATTCCATATATGCCTGGATCTGTTTCTGGGTTTTCTGGGCTGTTCCATTTTCCCCTCTGCCTATCTCTCTATTAATACCACATGGTCTTGATAGTTAGAGCTTAATAATAAATGTTGATATATGGAAACTTCTCAAAACATGTTAGTCGTCTTCAAGAGTACTTTGACTATGTTTTGCTCTTTATTTTTGCATATAATTTTTAGGTTAGCTTGTGAAAGTCCAGAAAAAATCCTTTTGGAAATTTGGTTGGAATTGGGTAGTGCAAGGGATGTTTGTAGAATGAATGAATGTCTGCTGAATGTCCCCAGATTACATCTCATAAATATTCTAATAAGCAGAGGTCAATGAGCAAATGAGTGGAGGTCAAAGGTAACTTAAGGTTTATAGGCGCATTCTTAACGTCCATCAGTTGTCAGTAAATTTCCTTGTTCTAAAAATCCAAAACTTCCACTGAACACGAATCTATGACCTATTTGTAAAGCCTTTGGAAAACAAGTTTTCAAGAAGATTCTCTGTCCGCAGCCCTGGCAAAAGAGGCCACTTGACAGGTAAAGTGTTTGTAGTCTCTCCGACTCTGCCCCGGAGGATCTTCCACCCGCGTCCTCCTGCTTAGGGAATCAAGAACTACAAGTCCCGGCAGGCCGCGCGGCGCCTCGGCTTAACCGAGCGCGGTCAGGGAGTGGTGGACAGCAAGGTTCCCTTGGAATCCCCGACGTGGAGGCGGTGGGAAGCCGGGCTCTGCGGCTCTGCTTCCCTCGGGGTGAGTAGGGGCAGCCCCTCGGAGGCCCGCGCGGAGCCAAAGGTTGCACAGCACGGGCCGCGCAGGGGAGCCAGTGTGGACAAGCCTGGTGCTCGCCTGTACTGAGGTCCTCGGGAGGAAGCCTCTCCCCCGCCCCCACTGGCCGGTGACCTTGTCACCTGACGCCCGGCGCGCGGCCACGT
Organism: Manis javanica; assembly: GCF_040802235.1. Classification (NCBI taxonomy): domain Eukaryota; kingdom Metazoa; phylum Chordata; class Mammalia; order Pholidota; family Manidae; genus Manis; species Manis javanica. The sequence goes on along the minus strand of NC_133163.1, from coordinate 24,295,393 downwards.
GGTTCGCCTGACTGGCAGTGCCCGCCCCTTCTGCGGAGACTCGCCCCCTCGTTCTCCAGGGGGGAAGGTGTGGAGTGGCTTCTGCGGGGGCGCAGTCCTGCGCGTAGGTAGAGTTGAGCTGGGGGGACGTTTGGTGGCTCAGCCAGACGTCCTCACCCCACGGTGGCCTCTGGGCCCCGAGTCGCAGGCGGCAGGGGCTGGAGAGTGATCCGGACGTGAGCAGCGCGCGACGCAGATACCCCACCTTCTGCCTGTATCTGCCCAGTGCTCCAGAGCGCTCCTTATCTCCAGTGCCTCGCAGGGCCCTTCCTAAACGTGTGCTGATGACAGCCCGGGTATGGAGAGCAGCCTTTAGAAGACACCTAGTACAGCCCTCTCCCCAGGTTAAGTGTCATTTACTTTATATTAACCAGGAAGTCATTCAGTTCAACAAGTATTTATCGATCCAGCTCCATGATGCTTGCCATTTTGTGGGTACTTAAGAAATATTTGCCAAGTTAAAAGTGAATTAGATTTTATCTGTGTCTTTTCTTATGCAGTGGTTCTCAAAAGTAAGAATCACCCGGAGGGCTTGTTACAAAACACAGAATGCTGGACCCCATTCCCAAAGTTTCTGATTCAGTAGGTCTGGGGACATACTTCTGAATACTACGGTTTTTAGGAAAAAATTCCCATGAACTTAAAGCACTAACTCTTCACACTTGGTTATGGGCCTTTCTGTCCTTGTTTGCCGGTTTAACTTTTGTAGTTAGTAAACACGTGCATATTACTTTGAACACTGTTAATTCCCCCCCAGATTACTTGATATACAGATTTTCATGTGTTTCCCCTGTCTACTCTGGGACCTTGGCATTAGTCAGGGACTCTTTATTTAATTAACATTGATTTGACTACCTTTTGGGCGTCAAACATTACCTTTGGCAGATTGTAAACCTGCTCAGGCCAACTAGGTGGTCCCTGGCATAGACTCAGCATCTCTCCAGTCTCGAGACATGACGGTATCATCACTTTGTTTGCTTTTTATCCACATCAGTAACCAGCTTACCTCGAAAACCTAATCTCTCTATCTCCGAGGGTATTGTTGGGTCTTTTCCAGTCTTGGGAGCAGACCAGAAGAAATAATGCTTATTTACCTAATAGTTTCTCTAGGAAATGGCAGGAAGCTGTGGTCACTTCCTAGGATTAATGAAATCAGAACTTCGAGTACCTTTCCTCTGTGCCTATTTTCACCTATATACCAAGCAGGGGGAGGTGATTCCAGGCTTCTTGTCCCAGAATGTGGCATGGACATTGGGCTGCAGGTGGATAGTAAGTGAAAAGGCCTAGCTGCTTCCTGGCCCAGGAACAGTAAGGGTTTAGAGCCCCATTTAGTTCTGTCCAGGGAATGGACCTGTCATGTGACCACCAACTTCCGTTTTGTAGAACTGCCATACTGTCCTGTTGTCTTGTTTCATGACCTGCTGGGGTGTTCCTGTGGTCTAGTGAGATGGATTTCATTCTTGTAGATTTGACAGTAACAGTACTCTTAAATGTTTCATAGATTGTAATTGGTTGTTTCAATGAGGTGCTTTACTTGATATTGTGACAAGTAGTGGATTTCCAGAGCTCCAAGCAGTGTCTTCCACATGCCTGGCATTGTTGGGGGCTGGTAGAGGGTCAGAAATCATAGTCCAAGCCCAGAATGACTGATGCGGTTACTACTGATGCGAATCATGTGAACAGCGGTAAGAACTTGTGAATGGAGATTCTGGGAATACCTGTCAAGGAGGTCATGTACTCTATAAAGAGAAGGGCCCAAGCTCCTACTCTGCCCTTTACTAGCTGAGCCACCTGGAGCAAAGCAGCCACCCTTTCTGCTCCTTGGTTTCCTTTTTTCTGTCTGGGGATGGTAATAATATTTGCCCATCTCACTGGGTTGTGTGAAATATCTAATGAGATAATGAGCGCAAAGGGCTTTGCAGAGGTTAGTTGTTGCTAATATTTTTATCTAATGATTAGGTTTTAGGGTCTTGGTGACCTCAGGCCTTCCCCTACCTCCCTGAAAGTGTGTGCTCTTATGAGAGAGAACTCAGGGGAAAGTCATAAAGTCAAACAGAACAGGACAGGTGATGTATTAGGAAAGGGTTTAATAATGAAAGGTGTTTTTCAACCACAGTCATATTTCACGGCTGACAGGATCTTTTAAGCTACCCAGAGGGAAGCAACTCATTTGCATGTTAAAGACTCATTGACACCTTATGGAAAACTTCAGCTCTGGTCTATTTAGACACAATTTGGCTCCAATATCATCTATTTTATGTTTTTCAATTTCCACCTGTTTTATTACTGAGGACATTTGCATTAAAATTGTGTCTTGGGAGTTGCATCTGCTTTGCTGACACTTCCCCATCCAGAGACCTCTCAAGGCTGCTGGTGGCCTCAGTGCCTCCAGGGGCAGTCCTGGGAGGAGGGTGCACCAGAGGTTGGGGTTTAGAGGAGGCAAGGGCTGGGAAGTGGTGCTGGAGGTGACTAGGAGAGGCTGGCTCTCAAGTCGTCAGCCCTGGGTGTGTGAGTCTATCTGGGGACCTGTGTTGTTAGTGGCTCTGCATGGCCTTCATGGGATATAGTTTATCGATTCATTGATTCATTCATTCGGGAAATACTTTTGGAGCACCTACTATGTGCTAAGCCATGGCTTGGAAAACTATAGCTTGAGGTCCACACCCATTACATGTTGTCTGTGGTTGCTTTTTGTCTTGCACCACAATGAGGAGTTGAGTAGTTGTAACAGAGACAGTGTAACCTGCAAAGCCAAAAATATTTAGTATATGGCCTTCTCCAGAAATAGTTTGCTCACCCCTGTTCTAGGCAGGAGAGAAAGGGGAAGGTGGAAAGGCCTGAGACCCTGTGGGGCATTGGGGAGTCAGATTACATAGGGCCTTGGAGACCATGGGCTCTTCCTCTAAGTGAGGTGGGAGCCATTGGAGAGTGGAGAGCAGAGCAATGCTCAGTGGACTTAGGTTTCAGAATAGACTGGGGAACATGTACTCAGTCATTTGTTCAATCATTTATTTATCAGCAGACTTATTAATTAATTAAAAAATGCTGCCTTTTGCATTTAGTGAAACAGGCAGATGGAACCAGATCATTAGAGATAAAAGCAGTGCATAATAAGACCAGAGAGGAAGGAGTAACAGATTCAGAGAGATTGACTCATAGAAGGCTTCATAAAGGAATAGAAGGGGGTTGAGGGTGGAGGGATATTTTGGGAATTGAAGCTGGAAAGGTAGATTGAAAATGGTGTGGGCCTTGACCTCCTTGACATTTTGGATGGTGGTGGGGATATAGGAGTTATCTGAATGCAGTGTGGGTTAGGATGAGGGTAAGTCCAAAGTGAAGGTTGGTGGGACGGTCAGTTTGGAAGGGGGGATGATTGAGTGGTTCAGGCAAGATGTGATGGCTTTCCTCCCCACCTTTATTAATTGTACAAGGTTGTATCAAATGCTGATCCCTGATGTGTTTGGAGTTCTTCCACCCAAGCTCTTCAGCTTTTCAGAGAAGAAGAAATAAAATTCAAAATAACATTAAGGGAAAGTCTCATGCTGAACATGTTGGGCATGATGTTAAAGTAGTGTCTCTGTTGATTTTCATGATGACCTGTGAGATAGGTACTAACATTAATGCCCTTTGTAGATGATTGCATGGAGGCTCCAAGTGGTTGTGACTTGCTCCAGGTCACACAGCTGGTGAGCAGTGGAGCTGGTATTCTTCTCTGCTCCAGAGTTCCTGGCTACAGATGCTCCATACCACCTTCTTAATGTGGGCTTCTCTGTAGACCCCACAAGGAAGGTCCCTGGACCACCCCTCATCTCATGGACCTTGTCATGCTGATGATCTTGAAAAAGGAAAGTGTGAAAGGAGCTGAGGCTTCTCAGCCTAATTTAAGGCCTGCTTCTGGGTCCAGTTGGGCACCTGTATCTTGGCAGAGACAAGGTAGAGGGTGATCTAAGCATGCTGTCCCTTTTGATAGAAAATACTACAGGCGACAGTGTAGAGAACAAGGTGAAAAGGGAGGGTTAGGCGGGGGCTTGCAGGGTGTTAGAAGCAATGTGCAGCAGTCCTCTGGAAGCTGACAGGCAGGGGAGTAGATAAGATCCTTAACCAAAGCATGGCATTGGTGAGGAAATAACAGTGACAATAATAATAATGATGATAGGGTGAGGAGAGGACCATAACAGTAACAGTGTGGTCATAGTAGTTGCCCCTGTGTTCTTACTGTGTATGTGGGTGCCTTGCTTAACATTTTGCATGCTTTGCTTGTTCCTTACCACCAGATCAAGTAGGCACTGCTGTTAGGATCCCTGTTTTATAGACAAGGTCACGGGATTCAGAGGGAGTTAGCCATTTGTCCTGCTTACCCTGTGGTAAGTGACTGTATCAGCACTTCAACCCCGGCCTGGCAGGCATGCCCTCAGCATGCTTAACTTGAGTAAACCCTTGGCTTACTAAAGTGTTGCAGAATGAGCAGTTTTCATAAATAAAGAGAATATAAAGAAAATAAAGAGTATGCGACAAAGCAAGGTTGTAATTTACAAACATTTTTTGTGCAGGGTTAGGAACCAATCCCAGGAGTTGGGCCAGAACATTTGTGTTTAGGAAAAAAATGAGTTTCTTAAATTATTTTTTAAAAGTTAATTGTTTGCAGTCATACTGGTGGGTTGAATGCAGTCACCTGGGGTTGGGAGTAGGTAGGATCAACTTGGAAGCCTTGGTTTTTGGGCATGGTTTCACTGATGGATTTGACCGCATGAAGCCTCTCTGTATTAAAAAGAAGATACTTAGAAGAGTAGTTCTCAAACTTTAGTTTGCATATGTAGTACTATTATGTTATTAGAATATAGATTCCTGAGTTTGATCCCTGGAGTTTGTGATTCAGTGCAGCAGGGGGTGGACCTCAGAAATCTGCATTTTTGTGGGTTAAAAAATATTTTTATTGATACTAAATTTTTCTATTAGTATAATTGACATGTAACATTATATTGGTTTTGGGTGTACAGCATAATGATTCAATATTTGTGTACATTGAGAAGGGATCACCATAATACATCTATTTTAACATCCTTGAACACACAGTTACAAATGTATTTTTTTCTTATGATGAGAACTTTTAGGATTTTCTCAGCAACTTTCAAATATGCAATGCAGTGTTACTAACTATAGTCACCATGCTGTACATTACGTCCTCATGACTTGCATATGTTATAATTGGAAATTTGTACTTTTTGATCCTCTTTACCCATTTTGCCAACCTTCCACCCACTGTCTCTGGCAATCACCAGATCTGTTCTCTGTGTATATGAGTTTGTCTTTTTTTTAGGTTCCACATGTAAGTGAGATCATACAGTACTTGTCTTTCTCTGTATGAGTTATTTCAGTTAGCAAAATGCCCTTCAGGTCCACCCATGTTGTCAAAAATGGCAAGATATCATTATTTTTTATGACTGAATAGTATTCCAGTGTGTGTGTGTGTGTGTAGCACATTTTCTTTATTCATTCGTCCATCAATAGACATTTAGATTGTTTCTATGTCATGCTGTTGTAATGGTGCAATGAATATAGGGGTGTATGCATCATTTGGAGTTAGTGTTTTTGTTTTCTTTGGCTAAATACCCAGAAGAGGAATTGCTGGATCATATGATAGTTCTATTTTTAACTTTTTGAGAAACTTCCATATTGTTTTGCATAGAGACTGCACGAATTTACATTCCCCCCAACAGTGCACAAGGGTCCCCTTTTCTTCACCCTTGCCAACACGTTATTTCTTGTCTTTTTATAATAGACATTCTGACAGGTATGAGGTGATATCTTGTGGTTTTGATTTACATTTCCCTGATGATTAGTGATGTTGAGCATCTTTTCATGTACCTATTGGCCATTTATTTGTATGTCTACTTTGGAGAGATGTTCAAATTGTCCGTTCTTTAATTGGATTGTTTGTCTTTTTACAGCTAAGCTGTATGAGTTCTTTGTACATTTTGGATATTAACCCCTTATCAGATAATATGATCTGCAAATATTTTTTTCCCATTCAGTAAGTTGCCTTTTCATTTTTGTCAGTGGTTTCGTTTGCCATGCAGAAGCTTTTTAGTTTGATGTAGTGCCACTTATTTATTTTTGCTTTTGGTGTCAGATTAAAAAAAATTATTGCCAAGATTGATGTCAAGGAGCTTACTGCCTATGTTTTCTTCTAAGAATTTTATGGTTTGAGGTCATATGTTCAAGTCTTTAATCCATTTTGAGTTAATATTTGTGTATAGTGTAAGATAGTGGTCCAGTTTAATTCTTTTGCATGTGATTGTCCAGTTTGCCCTACACCATTTGTTGAAGAGACTGTGCTTTCCTCATTGTGTATTCTTAGCTCCTTTGTTGTAAATTAATTGGTCATGGGGTGTGTGGGTTTATTTCTGGGTTCTGTTTTTTGTTCCATTGATTCATGTGTCTGTTTTTATGCCAATACCATACCATTTTGATTACTGTAACTTTGTAATGTAATTTGAAAGCAGGGAGCATGATTTCTCCAGCTTTGTTCTTCCTTTTCAAGATTGTTTTGGCTGTTCGAGATCTTTTGTGGTTGCTTACAAATTTTTGGGTTATTCAGATTTGTTCAATTTCTATGAAAAATGCCATTGGAACTTTGGTAGGGATTCCATTGAATCTGTTCATTGCTTTGGGGTAGTATGGACATTTTAATAGTACTAATTTTTCCAGTCCATGAGCATGGAATATCTTTCCACTTACTTGTGTCATTTTCAGTTTCTTCCATCAGTGTCTTACAGTTTTTAGTGTACTGGTCTTTCATCTCCTTTGTTAAATTTATTCCTAGGTATTTTATTCTTTTTGATGCAATTGTAAATGGAATTGTTTTCTTAATTTCTCTTTCTGATTATTGGTTGTTAGGGCATAGAAACAACAGATTTTTGTACCCTGCTACTTTGTTGAATTCATTTATTAGTTCTAACAGTTGTTTTGCTAGCGTCTTTAGGGTTTTCTATATATAATAACATGTCATCTGCAAACAGTGCTAATTTTAATTCTTCCTTTCCAATTTGTATGCCTTTTATCTCTTTTTCTTGCTTAATTGCTCTGGCTAGGACTTCTAATACTATGTTGAATAAAAGTGGGGAGAATGGGGTTCTGTGTGTAGTTCCTGAGTATAGAGGAAAAGTTATCAGATTTTCACTGTTCAATATGAAGCTAGCTGTGGGTTTGTCATATATGGCCTATATTATGTTGAGGTATATTCCCTCTATACCTACTTTGCTGAGAGTTTTTATCATAAATGGATATTGAACTTTGTCAAGTGCTTTTTCTGCATTTAACTGATCATATGATTTTTTATCCTTCATTTTGTTAATGTGATGAAGAAATCTGCAGTTTCAAAAGACACCCAGGCTGATTTTGCAGGTGTTCCTCTGACCATACTTTAGAAATACTGGGTTAGGAAAACAACAGAATTATAAAAAGTTCTGAGTCAGAAAGAGTCAAACAAGGACAGAGAAAGAAACAGAATAGGTAGGTAAAATAGACAGCATAGATGGGAGACAGTAAAATTAAATTCATGTGTATAAGTTATTATATTAAATACAAACAGGAAAGATCAACTACATGCTGTTCTGAGAAACTATACAAAATGTAAGTTAAAAGAATGGAAAAAGATGTACCTGTGAGTACTTACAAAAAACAAAAACAAAAACTGTGGCTGTATTATGAGGCAAGAGTCAAAATCAACTTTAAAGAAAATGAAGACAAGGCTGTTTGTAGTAGTAGATTCCATTCAAAGGGGTGACAGAGAGGCATAGAACGGGGAGGGGATGGTCACAGACAGAGTCCAGAGCAGAAACAAATGGTGATGGCCCAGGTCTTCCCATTGTGTCTGTGCAGGGTTTGCATCTACAGGTGGCAGTTGTCCTGGTCGGGACTTCTTCACTGGCAGCTGCAGCTGTGGTCAAGGATTTTAGTCTGTTACAGAATTCCCACAAATTGAAGGGGAGGCAGGCCATTGGGTGCAGTGATGCCAAAGAGTTCACCGGGTGAACTGAGCAGGTACAGGTTTGGTGGGGAAAGGTATCAGGGAAGCCAGGAGCCCACTTGATTCACTGACCTGGAGTGTGGATTTGGTTAAACAGATCAGCAGGTAGACACTGACTCCCAAACTGCAAAGCACCCTGTGGGACTGTGAGTGGGTAAAGTACCAAAGTCATCGTGTTCACTCTCAAGGAGCTCACAGTTTAGACGAGGGGCAGTCTATTCTAACTGAAATAAATATACTGAAAATCAGCCAGATACAGAGAGCTTACCTGGCTGATTCTGACTAGCTGCCATTTTGGCTATGGTTTTAACCACTTCTACCCTAAGCACAGAGAGCTCATGACAACTGTGTGTACATGTTGATATAATAGTTACACATAATGATGGTTAATCTATATAAAAATAGCATCCTTTATCACATATTCACTATCCTTTCTCTTACCCTCTTTGATTTTCTTCTTAGCACTTAACACTAGCTGCTGTTCTAATATATTACATGTCTGTTTGCTAATGATCTGTCATCTCATCTAGAGCGTAAGCACCACATGGGCAAGAATTTTGTCTGTTTTGTTCACTCTCCTTCCAGTGCCTAGAACAATGCCTGGCACTCCTGAAGGAATAATGACCTTGAGAGTTGTCTTGTGCCAGGTACTATACTAAGAATTTTATATCTCTATCAGATTTCATTTTATCAGCAACTTCAGAGGTAGGTAACATCCCATTTTACAAATGGGGAAATGGATATTAAGAAAATGAGTTTAAGAAAATGAGTTTTAGAAGGAGGGACATAATAAAGATTAGAGCAGAAATAAATAAAATTGAGAAGAATAAAACAATAGAAAAAATCAATGAAACAACTGCCACCTGCAGATGCAAACCCCTGCAGACACAACAAGAAGACCTGGGCCATCACCATTTGTTTCTGCTCTGGACTCAGTCTGTGACCATCCCCTCCTGACTCTATGCCTTTCTGTTCACCCCTTTGAATGGAATCTACTACAAACAGCCTTGTCTTCATTTTCTTTAAAGTTGATTTTGACTCATGCCTCATAATACAGCCACAGTTATTTATTCTTTTTTGTAAGTACCTACAGGTACATCTTTTTCCATTCTTTTAACTTACATTTTGTATAGTTTCTCAGAACAGCATGTAGTTGATCTTTTCTGTTTATATTTAATATAACTTGTATATGTGAAGTTAATTTTACTGTCTTCCATCTATACTTTCTATTTTTCCTACCTATTCTGTTTCTTTTTCTGTCCTTGTTTGACTCTTTCTGACTCAGAACTTTTTATAATTCTGTTGTTTTTCCCTTTGCATTATCTTTTTCCTAATCCAGTATTTCTTCTTTGAGAAAATAAACAAAATAGGTAAACTTAAGCCAGACTTATCAAGAAAAAAAGAGTCTCCACACATAAACAGAATCAGAAATGAGAAAGGAAAAAAGACTACAGACACCACAGAAATACAAAGAATTATTAGAGAATACTATGAAAAATTATATGCCCACAAACTGCATAACCTAGAAGAAATGGACAACTTTCTAGAAAAATCCAACTTTCCGAGGCTGGCCCAGAAAGAAACAGAAAATCTGAACAGACCAATTACCAGCAACAAAAATGAATTGGTAATCAAAAAACTACCTAAGAACAAAACACCTGCACCAGAAGGCTTCATTGCTGAATTTTATCAAACTTTTAGTGAAGACCTAATACCCATCCTCCTTAAAATTTTCCAAAGAGTAGAAGAAGAGGGAATGCTTCCAAACTCATTCTATGAGGTCAGCATCACTCTAATACCAAAACCAGGCAAAGATACCACAAAAAAAGAAAATTACAGACCAATATCCCTGATGACCATAGATGCAAAAATGCTCAACAAATATTAGCAAACCAAATTCAAAACTACATCAAAAAGGTCATCCATCATGATCAAGTAGGATTTATTCCAGGGATGCAAGGATGGTACAACATTCGAAAATCCATCAACATCATCCACCACATCAACAAAAAGAAGGACAAAAACCACATGATCATCTCCATAGATGCTGAAAAAGCATTTGACAAAATTCAACATCCATTCATGATAAAAACCCTCAACAAAATGGGTATAGAGGGCAAGTATCTCAACATAATAAAGGCCATATATGACAAACCCACAGCCAACATCATACCTAACAACGAGAAGCTGAAAGCTTTTCCTTTAAGATCAGGAACAAGACAAAGATGCCCACTCTCCCCACTTCTATTCAACGTAGTACTGGAGGTCCTAGCCACGGCAATCAGACAACACAAAGAAATAAAAGGCATCCAGATTGCAAGGAAGAAGTTAAACTGTCCCTGTTTGCAGATGACATGATATTGTACATAAAAAACCTTAAAGAATCTACTCCAAAAGTACTAGCTAATATCTGAATTCAGCAAAGTTATGGGATACAAAAGTAATACACAGAAATTTGTTGCATTACTATACATTAACAATGAACTAGCAGAGAGAGAAGTCAGGAAAAAATTTCGTTCACACTTGCATCAAAAAGAATAAAATACCTAGGAATAAACCTAACCAAGGAAGTGAAAGACTGTCTATACTCTGAAAACTACAAGACACTCATGAGAGAAATTAAAGAAGACACCAATAAATAGAAACACATCCCATGCTCATGGATAGGAAGATTAATATTGTCAAAATGGCCATCCTGCCTAAAGCAATCTACAGATTCAATGCAATTCCTATAAAAATACCAACAGCATTCTTCAACAAGCTAGAGAAAATCGTTCTAAAATTCATATGGAACCACAAAAGACCCCGAATAGTCAAAGCAATCCTGAGAAGCAAGAATAAAGCTGGGGAAATTATGTTCCCTGACTTCAAGCTCTACTACGAAGCCACAGTAATCAAGACAATTTGGTACTGGTACAAGAACAAAACTATAGACCAATGGATGAGACTAGAGAGCCTAGATAGAAACTCAAGCATATATGGTCAATTAATATATGATAAAAGTATCCATGGACACACAGTGGGGAAATGACAGCCTCTTCAACAACTGGTGTTGGCAAAACTGGACAGCTACATGTAAGAGAATGAAACTGGATTATTGTTTAACCCCATACACAAAAGTAAACTTGAAATGGATCAAAGACCTGAATGTAAGTCATGAAACCATAAAACTCTTAGAAGACAACATAGGCAAAAATTTCCTGAATATAAGCATGAGCAACTTCTTCCTGAACGCATCTCCTCGAGCAAGGGAAACAAAAGCAAAAATTAACACTTGGGACTACATCAAACTAAAAAGTTTCTGTATGGCAAAGGACAGTATCAACAGAACAAAAAGTCATCCTACAGTATGGGAGAATATATTTGTAAATGACATATCCGACAAGGGGTTAACATCCAAAATATATGAAGAACTCACACACCTCAACCCAAAAAGCAAATAACCCGATTAACAAATGGGCAGAGGATATGAAGAGACAATTCTCCAAAGAAGAAATTCAGATGGCCAACAGACACATGAAAAGATGCTCCACATCACTAATCATCCGGAAAATGCAAATCAAAACCACAATGAGATATCACCTCACACCAGTAAGGATGGCCAGCATCGAAAAGACTGAAAACAGCAAATGCTGATGAGGATGTGGAGAAAGGGGAACCCTCCTACACTGCTGGTGGGAATGTAAGCTAGTTCAATCATTGTGGAAAGCAATTTGGAGGTTCCAAAAAAAAACTAAAAATAGAAATACCATTTGACCCGGGAATCCCACTCCTTGGAATTTACCCAAAGAATACAACTTCTCAGATTCAAAAAGACATGTGCACACCAATGTTTATTACAGCACTATTTACAATATCCAAGATAGGGAAACAACCTAAGTGTCCATCAGTAGATGAATAGATAAAGAAGATGTGGTACATACACATGATGGAATACTATTCAGCCATAAGAAAGAAACAAATCCTACCATTTGCAACAACATGGTTGGAGCTAGAGGATACTATGCTCAGTGAAATAAGCCAGGTGGAGAAAGACAAGTGCCAAATGATTTCCCTTATTTGTGGAGTATAACAACGAAGCAAAACTGAAGGAACAAAACAGCAGCAGGCTCACCAACTCCAAGAAGGGACTAGTGGTTACCACAGGGGAGGGGTATGGGAGGGCGGGTCAGGAGGGAGGGAGATGAGAATTTAGGGGTATTATGTTTAGTACACATAGTGTGGGGGGGTTACAGGGAAAAACAGTGTAGCACAGAGAAGGCAAACAGTGAATCTGGCATTTTACTACACTGATGGACAGTGACTGCATTGGGGTATGAGTGGGGACTTGATAATGTGGGTAAATGTAGTAACCACATGTTTTTTCATTTGAAACCTTCATAAAAGTGTATATCAATAATACCTTAATAAAAATTAAAAAAAAGTACAATATGTATAAAAAAATGAGTTTAAGAAAATGACCTGGGGTCATACAATCTAAGTGGCAGAGCCTGGATTTGAATCTTTGTCTAACTAGGAAGCTGAACTCTTCCTCTTTCTCGTCTTTCCTTCTGCAGGGTCTGAGGACATGGCCAGAAGGGCTCTCAAGCTTGCTTCATGGACCAGCATGGCTCTTGCTGCCTCTGGCCTCTACCTCTACAGTAACAAGTACTTCGACCCTAATGACTTTGGTGCTGTCCGGGTGGGCAGGGCAGTTGCTACGGTAGGTTTTTCTTATTTGGGGAGTAGCAGAGGACCTGCAGTATTACTTGCAGGTGTTCATACTTGTAACAGGTAGACATGCTGGTCACACATTTGTGGAGATGCACCTGCACCTGTGCATGTTTAGACCTCCCTCTCTGCAGTTGCTTGGGCATGGTGTGCACCCTCATGCACCTGTAGTCCCATGTGCACATACTCAGCCATCCTGAAGTTAAACAGAATGGAATCGCACAGGGCCCCTGTTCCCAAGCCTTTACATGTAAGGTTTTGTATCTGATTGTAATGACAGACTCAGGGGTGGCACTGCTCAGCAAATGCACATGGAAAGAAGACTTTGCAGCTTTGATTAAATTCTGCCAGAAAACTTGACTTCTCTCTAATGAGTTGGTGTGAATGGTGCCTGATGCAGGGTTCATATTTAGAGCCTCTAGACCTCAGAGAACTTTGGCGATCCCCTCCAGTCCCCAAGCTAACAGAATCTGAATAGAATATTTGACAGAGGTTTTTTCCATTGGCTCAGGAATGTCGTAGCAGTGTGATCATGTTCTCTTAACTCTGCAGAAAGCGACTGTCCCAGATGTGCCTCTGTCGTTGCCCCAGTGGTGGTAGGTTGCTACGTGCTTCATGCGCTCTCTCCTCCTCTGCTGCAGGAGGAGCTCTTCCTTTCTTCCCCTTGGTGTGGATGTGCTCTGATGCACAGTCTGTTTGGGTTGTTGTCTAAACATGTCCTGAAGTCTCAGTGTTACCAGGTCTCCTCTTTAGCCTGGCTCAGAAGGGGAGGCCACTGATGTGGTGCCTGCTCTCAGGGAAACTGCGTCATAGAATCAAGGAAGACCAATAGATAAACAAGCCATGGAATGTGAAATGACTGCCAGGTGTTTCTTGAGTGCCTTGGCTCAGCATTGTCTTCTGTGTTGTGACGGGTAGAAATGAACTGTCTCACCTAGACCCAGCTTTGAAGGACTTCTGGTTGAGGAGTGCTTATGTGAATGGGCCAAAGGACAATCTAAAACCATATGTTGGGTCAAGGTGTGTGACTCAGGTGCCTGCTGCTGTGGAACCTCAGACACAGGAGTGAGCACTGTGGGCTGGGAGTCAGGGTGAGTGCCCTGCGGAAGGCAGGGCTGGATGGAACCTCAGGGATTTGAGCAGTTGGAAATGAAGGAGGAAGGTATCAACCAGCACTTTCTAAACCAGCCACCTGGCTGTGCATTCTTTAAAGGCTAGGGCTCTGGTCTTATCAGCCTTGTGCACTGCTCACTGATCAGGACTTACTCACGGTTGGCCTTGACACAGTTTGTGTCAAGCAAGTTTATGTCAAATGGAATGAAGTTGGGGGTGTAGACAAAGGAATGGACTCCTCTCAATATCAGCCTTATAAATCCTTTAATTTCTAGGGGCCTCAGTTGCTCAGTTCCGAAAGGGAAGGTTGGGCTAGGTAATCCATGCCTGAGATATCTGAAAGCCTGTAGTTTTCTTCTTCTCCAAGGATAAGAGGGATTTCTCCTGGAGTTTTGGACAAGGAGCCCAGAACCAAAACTTCTGCTAGTAAAGCAAATGTACATATAAAATGATATTTGTTTGGGATACAGAGAGGTGGGATAAGTTTATCCAACACATTCATTCAGCTAGTATTTACTGAGCATTTGCTTATGTGCCTGACACTACAAAAGGTGCTGGGGGTATGGTGATGAACAGGAAGGACAAGTCCCTGAATGTATAGAGCTTAAATTCTACTGAAAGGGAGACAGTTTATATACAAGGAAGCACATGAGCAAGGTAATTTTGGGTGGTGGTTTGTCATGATAAGCAACTGGGAGTTCCTGGTAGGTGGGGCAACTTCAGATCAGGGCTCTCTGCAGAGCTGGCTTTTGTGCAGAGCCCTGATTGTCAGGAAAAAGCCAGCTAGGCTAAGATCTAGGGGCAGGGCATCTTAGGGACTGTACTCCTATAGACAAACCACCTGTGTCAGAGGCCTACAGCTGCAGGGCTTGGGCCGAGGAGTAATGTTTGATGTGGTGCTAAGCCTTTATTTTTCTTGGTTCATAGACAGCTGTCATCAGTTATGACTACCTCACGTCCCTGAGGAGTGTCCCCTATGGCTCAGAAGAGTACTTGCAGCTTCGATCCAAGGTAAGGAATTCTTGGCACCCATCTGAACTAGGCCAGGACTGGATAAGTCCCGATGTGGCTGCAAAGCCAGCAAGCTTCCCATGTTCAGCTGGAGCTGGGCAGGGGCTGTGTGGGGATTGAGGTTGGGGGCTTGGGAGGAGAGAGGGGAGGATCTCCTCATTGGAGGTATTTTACTGCTGATGGGCTGGGCTGCCAGGTTGACATCAAGCTGGATCCTGTGGCGTTGAGGTTATTAATCTACAAGGCACTGGCAGGGAGGTGTGTTTCTGGGCAGCACAAGTGTCTGGGGTGACTAAGGAGGGATGAAGGCTCTCTCCCTGAGATAACTCAGCTGGCTTCCAAACTGTTTTGTCAGGCAAAACCCAATTGAAAGAGGTTAATTGCTTCTCTGTCCTTTGACGGCTACACTGGGGCCTTTCGTAGGCTTCTGAGTGGAGCTGTCCGCCCCACACACTGTCCTCACTTGGATTAGGGTAGTTGATTTTGATGCTACGACTAGATGTCCACAGAATAGGACATCAAGCAAGAGGGCATTTCTGTTGGATATAAGTTAAGTTTAAGGTCACATGTAGATACCTTTGGTTCCTTCAGAGAGGTTTGTGATAGATCTGTGTGTTTTTGCTCAGCCTGGAATGCCTTTTGCCCTTTAGAAAATCCCTACTCATCCTTCTGGACTCAGCTGAAACACCTCCTTTCTGTTATTATGATTTTTGTCTCAATCATCCTAAGTGGATGGAATAATTAATTAAAATTTTTTTAATTTAAACTTTTCATTATAGAAATTCAATCATTAATAAGAGCAGAAAGAATAGTATAATGAACTCTTATGGAATTGTTATCCAGCTTCAGAAATTATCTATATTTTGCCAGTTTTATTCATCTCTTCCTCACTTTACTTATTCACTCATTCATTCTTAAAATTTATTTATTTACCAAAGTATTTAAAAGCAAATCTCAGGCATCATATTACTTCATTGGTAAATACTTCAGTATATGTCTCTAATAGATGAGGATCTACAATACCATCATTATACTTAACAAAATTAACAATAATTCCTTAATAACCTCGAATAGCTAGTCTACATTCAAACCTTCCTTGTCGCAAAAATGTCTTTTTAAAGTTACTTTGTTCAAATCTAGAACCAAACAAGGTACATGTTTTGCATAAAGATTTGGTTTCCTAAATCTTTTCAAATCTATAACATCTCTAATATTTTCCCTCCCTCCCTCCTCTTTTTTTTTTTTTTTCTAGCTATTTGCTTGTTGAAGGAACCAGATCATTTATCTTGTAGAATTTTCCACATTCAAGATTTGGCTGATTGCATCCACAGAGTGTCATTTAATGGGAAATAGATTCATAGCACACAATTCAAAATACGTAACATTTGAACATACGAAACGATCCTTCTATCTCCGTTCCTCAGGTGCCCAATTTTCCTGCCTGGAGGCGACTGTTATTTTCTGTTCATCCTTCCAGAGATATCTTCCTACTTGAATTTAATCACTCTATTTTCTTTATTCCTGTCACAGACCATAGTTGGTTAAATGTCTTTCTCTCTCTTTAGACTGTAGATTCCTTTAGGTCAGGGATTGGGTCTTCTTTTTTTGTATTTTCTCCCTCTAGTGATGATGCCCAGGACTGAGTTGATAGGATTAATGTTTGTGTCAATGCCAAGATGTGCCCTGTTACCTCTTGCCTTGGGAGAGGCCTGAGGAAGGGTGCAAGGCTTTGTGGTTAGAAGGGCTGAATTTGTGCCTTGCCTGTGGGATGGTCATTTAACCTTGTGCAGCTGCCATTTTCCTTGTCTGTAGATTACAGATGCTTATGCCACTTAACTAAGGATTATACAGAGAATATCTGAGACAGTGCCTTGTGCAATGTAAGGGTAAAGCAGGTGTCATTACAAGTGAGTCAGATGTCTGCTGGCAGGTGTGCTCTGTGAGTACCGAGACTTGGTCTGGGTTGTAGGTCTCCATGTCTGCAGTACCTGCGACAGAACTCAGGACACAGTCGGTCCTGAATAAAAGTTTGTTGAATGAACAAATGAATGAAATGTTTGTACTGGAAGCTCTCAAGGCCCTGTCTCTGAGACTTAAGGCCCCCCTGGCTTTCCCTGCCTCCCCTCCCCCTTTCTCCATGTACTAGAGCTATGGGCCGTGGAGCCCGCCGGAGTGACATTCTGCGGAAGGGCTGAGGCCAGGGCACAGGGGCAACCCCTCCACAGAGCAGGCAGTTGTCCTTCACGTGTAAGTCATCTGAAAGGCAGTAGTGCTACAGTTTGTAGAGAAGTTGACAGCTTTGGGGGATGCAGTAGGAGAATTGCAGCCTGGCATTGGATAAGATGGGCAGCGTGTAGTAGCTGGCATCAGATAACAGGGGTGCAGCCCAGGGCTTGTGCTGGGCAGGGGGAGCTGGCTAGCACTAAAGAGCATGAGTAAATACCGCAGGAGTGTTTCTTCCATTGGAACGCTTCTCCTTTCTCATCTCCTTGACTGATAAAGGAGTGAGTGAAGGGGAAAACATAATTATCTCTCCTGTTAAGCCAGCGTCCCCAGGTCCTGAAGTATGTCAGGACAGGAGCTGAGCTCGGCAGGCAGTGACTTAGAGAAGCACTTTAAAGGTTGTTGCTCAGCTGGCTGGGATCCAGTGACTCAGTTGCTCATCAGAGTGGGCTGGGGGTGAAGGAGTATTTTCTAGGGGCACAGTGGCACTTTGCTAGGCAAAGGAGGGAGTGGGTTAGGGCCTAGATGCTTTGGAGAGCCAGACTCCTGGTGCCCAGGATACCTATAAACGAAGACAATGGGTGTAAACTGGCCTGTCTGCAGTGCAGAAAGAAGTCATGGCTGGTATAGACATCCTGACAGTAGGCTGGAGCAGGCAGGACTGAGTTGATTCTGACTGAGGGGTTGGGGTATAGTGGACATACGTTGATTTTGTAGCTCAGGAGCCATTCTCATTTTGGGGAACAGCACCCAAACTTCCCTGTGGGGAACCACCCATATCTCATGTACTTGCCATAGGTTTGAGTGGGGCTCACCCCACCCTCAGCTCCAAGGGTGGGCTTGTGACTTAGGCCATCTGTGGAGTCCATTCCTCTGGCCCTAAAGATGATTCAGGGTTGGGCATTCTGAGCCAGTGCTGGTCAGTGAACATCAGTTTCAGGTCTTTTATGAGGGTCCCTCATAGGAAACTCTTCTCTGGTGGGTTAGCTAGGAGTATAGGATGTTTGCTTAGAGCTACTAGCAGCTGTCTGGCCACCATGAGGGGAAAGTCTGCCCGTGAATAGAGCTAACATTGTAGAGAGATGAGTTGTTTGAGTACCTGTATCTTGCTGGAACTGAAGTCAGACTATCACTGGCCTTCTCAGTTATGTATGCCAGGAAATTTTCTTTTTCCTTAAGATGGTTCGAGCTTGGTTTTCTGTTACTTGCAACCAAATGGGTCCTGTTATAATGGGGACTCTTGGAGAAGCATGCTGGATCTTGACGCATAATTAGGGTTTTGATAAGTCAAAGGACTTGTGACTCAAGGGAGGAAATGAAATTCAGAAATTCCAAAGCCTAAACAGGGTAAGGAGAGGTATGGATGCTGCTGAGTAGAATTTGAGCCATTTTGGACCTGGAGCCAGGTCTTCAGGCTCTGGTCTGCCACTAAGTACCTCGACTTCCCTATCTGTAAAGTGGTGGCAGTGGTTTTGCCCCAGCTGAGTTTTTAAATCAGAGTGAGCAGCTTTGCTTAATTAAACACTGTGGATTATTTAATCTAGCCAGATAGGAGATCCAGAAGCATAGGTTTTCTCCTTATATTTTAACAAACAAGTTAATGATTTTCTGTTTTCCCTATTTCTACATTTATTAATTAGAATTATTCTATAAGGAAGAGCTGTACCTTCCTCCTCAGTTGTTCATTGAATCATTTTTTAATCAATACAAGTCCATGGATATTTTATTCTATAGGTTAAAATCCAAAACAATCATTATTTATTTTTATTGCTCATATTGTTCCAACTGTGGCCTGGAAGCTCCTTCAGCTTGATTCCTATGTCCTTTTGGTATAATCTTATTATTTTTTGAGCACTGTCTTAACTTTCTGGTACCATAAAATGTCCCAAACTCATTTTGTATTTTCCTTGCCCTAGCTCTGGAAGCAATTGCTTCTCCAAAGACCCTTGTTTCTGTTGTTGTAGAATGGTATTTAGAAACCAGGATGTGGGTGCTAGGTATGCATATTACTACTAGGAACAGTGTTAGGGAATATATGTATGTATTCTTATGCATACACATCTATTAAAAAGCTGTAGGTTCATACTGATATCTCCAATTCTAATCTAATGTCACAGAGTTCATTTTAACTTTCTTTCCTTATATGTAACCTATTTCTCTCATGGTGAGAAACCTGCCTTGTTATCTACAATTTATTTACTCATTTGTTCAACCCTAGTATACCCTAAAATACTTAAAACCCCCAGAGCATACAGGAACAGAAAGAATGGCTCAGGCTGAGTGAGACTGAATAAGTTAAGTTATTTGAGCTGCATTTGGAAAGGTGGGTAGGATGGAAATGTGCCACTGGGGACAAGATGATCTTGGCTGATGTTGATGGGTAAAATTTGGGGGATTTACTGGAGACTAGGGTTTGGGTGAGTGAAGGGGCATACTGTTAAACAGAATGAGGTAGGTTACAGAGGAACTAAATGTCAGGTTTCATACCATAGACAGTGGGGAGCCACGGAAAGTTCTTAAGTAAAGTTTTTTAGGGTTTCAATGAATGAGGATGCTTAATGTTATCAGTTACTGAATGTTTTTTGAACTCTACTCTTTCAGACAATGAGTAGAAGCATGAGTGTGTGTGTGTTTGTATGTGGAGAGAGATCTCATGTGCCTTTTCCTTTGTTAATCAGAGTCCTAATATCAGAGGGGTCCTCCGTTGCTGCTGTCATGGGGAAGCTTTTTAGCTGAATTCATTCACTTTCTTTTGTCCAAGTAGTTGACTGGCTCCTGTGGCATCAGATGCTTCCGGTCAGCAGGATATGTGTGTCGTATTAGTTACTATAGTGCTTAGCATTTGGGCTTGAGGAGGTAATGATTCATATGCTTTTCCTCTATGCCTGAGAAGCAGAACCAGGGAGATGCAAGACTGCTGGGTAGACATAAAAATGTCAGCTTTATTACTGATAAGTGCTGGGCTGCAGCATGTGGCTTGGGTCTGGGAGCAAGTAGGTTTGTTGAACTTCACCCCTGAATTTGACAGGCCTACCTACCCAGGCATAGACGTGGCAGAACAGCCTCTCACATGGGGGCTGGCCTCTTAGGGCAGGGCGGAGCTGACTACGAGCCGATCCCACCAGGAGAGGAGAGAGGAGGGCGTGAGCTGAGCATGCTCTGTTTCTTCTCCTAAACTCATCAATCTGATTGGCTATTCCTCTTCCCACAGGGAGTAAGGGAGAGGGAAGAGAGAGGTCAGGAGCATTATGCCTCTAATAGGGCTCCCTCCACAGGCTCCTGTGACCCTTAGAGGTAGAGTCACCTGTAGTACTTACCCTCAGACTGGGAGGTAGCTGTAAATTTGCTGTGTGAACCTTTGGAGCCCATTAAATTCTGCTCACCTTTATCACTGACCTTGCTTAGGGATACAGGCTGCTTTGGGCTGGAGTATGAGATAAATATTTCAGCATTACTGAAATCTGCATTTAGAGGAAGGGGTCACATGCTGTCAACCTTTTGAGCCATGACATACGGTAGGGTGTTCTGGGGGACAAGGGGTATTTCAGACGAGTGGATATTGGTCAGAGGAGTAGAGTAAAGGGTTAAGGTAGGGTGATGACTCTATCTGTAATTACACCGTTGAACTTGAGGCAGACATCTTCGGCATCAGCCAGCTCAAGCCTAATGTACAGATGCAGAGCTGGAAGTCCAGAAGCATGATGTGATAGCTTGAAGCCCGCCCTGCAGGCTTGTGGCAGATCATGGACTTGGTCTTGGACATCCAGATCTTACCCAGTATCATGTTCTTTTCCCTTTGTCCTTGGTCTGTCTGTCCACTTGCAACTTGGGGGAAAGCACCAAGTTGGCGAGAAAGTGAACCCAAAGATACCTGCGCAGCGGTCTTGCCAACTAGTAGTTGCTGCTTCTGGGATTGCTTCTCCCCTGATCCATCCCACAGGGTGTGAGCCCTGAGGCTATAGTGCTGCAGGGGTGGGGGTGGGGGTGTTGGGAAACAGCGGGGAGGAGGGAGACTGGCAATAGAGACTCCTCCCTGGAATTCCTTTATTTATTTAATCAATCAACCAAAGAGTTAATTCAATAAATATTTGGAATTTGCATTCCCCAGTAAGGGAAGTGTAGAACCCCCAGTAGCTCTTTGCTTTGGGAAAGGGTTTCAACTCTTAAGCTATTCAACAAATGCCAATTGGGGGATAACCATGCTAGTAGCAGCTTGGTGAAGATGTGATAATTCAATAAGCATTTTAAAGATCTTATTATTTATTCTGCAGGGGAACTGGAGCAGTGCCTGGCTCTTTAGGAATATACTCTGAAACCTGGGGACTATTCTGGCCAGACTGGGTCATGCCTTCACCATTTTCCCATCCATCTGTTATTAACTGGGGCTGCTCTGTCCCAGGTCCTGTGTGAGGCTCAGGCTCAGAGGATAGAAAGGGAAATAAGGCTCCACCTTGCCCTCCAGTTGCTTACAGTCTAGGAGGGCAAGCTTGTGAAATCACCACTTGGAGAAGGATCCATCTGTCTTCATCCCATCTCTGGCCCCTGACAGCAGCTAACTCCTAGCCAAGTGGAGCAGCAGCCAGAGCCCGCCCGGTGGATGGTGGGGTGGGGTGGGGTGCATGCCATGGAGGCCTCCTCTGGTGTAGTGGTCTCTGTGCCACTGTTCTTTTGCATGGGCAGTGAATGTCAGCCTGGTGTGGAAGCTTGTCAACAAGTTTTCATGCATCTGTCCCTCAGACTCCCTTTTGTGCTTTTGTTCGTCATCATGGAACATTTGCCTAAGAGTATTCTGCACAGAGGATGAGGGAAATTGAATCTTTGCTGTCTTGATGACCAGCTTTCTCAGTTTGTGATAATTTCTGCAGGAGCATGAGCTGCATTTAATTTGCTCTGCTGGGATCATCTAAGGACAGGCCTGTGGAAAATGGCGATGGAGTCTGCGATGGAATTCAGTGCCTCCTTTTTAGCTCTCTATGTACCCAAACGTTTCTGAGTACTGCGTCGCAAACCCACAAAACTTTCTTCAGTGGCCCTGACCCCAAAGTCTTTATGCTTCAGGGAGTGTTCCGTAGTAGTGAGCTCTTGGGCCTTGGTGTGGTCTGGGGAGAGACTGGGTTGGGGTTCACTTTCATCAGTGGGGACTCTGGAGAGAATGTGGTGTGACTTGAGCTTCCCCCTGGAGATTGGGCTCACTGTGTGGCAGCTTCTCTGTAGTTCCTAGCAGTCCATGTGGATGCCAAGTTATCTTCTTGATTCTCTGCACTTGTCAGTGATCTACGGATCATGGCCAATAACAGTGTCCCATTTTGCCATGGCTGCATACCCCTTGTATTTTTAAAAACATGAAATATATGAGACCTAAGAAAAGGCATAAAAATAATTGAGTGATCACCTTTATGCTCACTGCTCAATTTCAGATATAATTCCTAACCCATATAATTGTATCCCATTGGGTATTCCTTGATTCTAGCCTTCCTCCCACATAACCAGAAGTATATCTTGAATTTGTTTGTTTTCATTCCCATGCACTTCTTTATAACCAACTAACTATTCATGTATTGTATATTTTTCATTCTTTTAACTTTTTCCTTTCTTTGGTTTTGTCTTGAGCAAACATCTATGAAATTACAGATTTGATAGACTAGTGATCTCTTTTTGGGGGTCTGTGCATCTTCAAATAAGGAGTATTCTGGGTACTACCTGAAATTGCTTCTTGTACCACTTTTTTGCACACCGTTACTGGTACTGGGTCACACTTGGAGAAATGCAGGCTGCACCATCTGTAGCAGACGCTGGGCCGAACTCTGGCTTGCACCCTCCATTTCCTCAGTCTGTCCTCCGCTGGGCTTGGCCACTGTCTTTCCAGCTCTTCTCCTGGCTCACCCTGTTTCTCTCCTGGGGCTGCTTCAGGCTTGCAGCTGTCTGATGGGATGGTATTTGCTGCTGCTGCTTAGAAGCAGTGATCCCTTTCCAAAGGCCACAGCTGAAATGAAACAAAATAAGCCCCTGGGTTTCCAGTGATGGGAGGCCATTGCCATGTGCTGGGCATCTTTCCATCCTGATGAGCATGATTACGACCATTAGCCAGTTCATCATTTGCCAGTGTCTGTAGCTCCTTTGCATGCATGGGCTGCCTGGACACACAGGGCTGGCTTCCTGCTGTTGCAGGGCTGCTTGCCAACTGCCCTGCCACCTGGTTCTTGTGGGGCAGGTAGAGAGGGCAGAGAGCCCTGCTCCCCCGGGGATGGTGCTGTGTTGAGGGTTGAGCCTGCACCTAATGGGACAGTTGCTGGAGAAACCCTCACGTCAGCCTGTCCTTGCCCATCTCAGACCCCACCCTAGACCATGGCTGGGCTTCTCACTGTTGATAGCTGCTCACACTGAAAACCCCCCACAGTTTCCTTTCCTGCCTGAACTGGGTGCTTCTTTCTCAACTGAGCTGTTTCTACTTTGCTGAGGGTAGCACAGGGACATGGGATGAAGCCACACGATGCAGGACCTGGGGTAGATATAAGCAAGGACTTCCTTACCACTGAGATAGTTTAGTATTGAAGCAGGTTAACCAAGCACAGCTTTCCAGAAACAGGAGAGATTCTGTCTGTCTTTTATGGAGGTGGGGATGTGACAGCTCACCAATGGTTCCTTACCATGTCAGGTGGTCAGAGTCACCTTGGGAGCCTTACAAAGTCCAGATTCCTAAACTCTATACTCTAAAGATTTGTTTTCAGTGATTCTACGATGAGGTCTGGAAACCATATTTTTAATGAAGTCCTCAGATGGGCTTCTGATGTGAAGAACAAGCGTTTACAGGGACTGAACACCATGGGACAGGTGCTGTACTGAATTCTCTATTATCTCCTTTAACTTCACAGCAATCTGAGGTAGATGCTGTTGTTACCATCCCCATTTTACAGATGAAGAAACTGAAGCACAGACTGAGTGACTTGTTTGAGGATCTTGCTAGTCAGCAGGTATACTAGTAGCCTGTGATTGCCATAACCAATTACCACAAATTGGGTGGCCAGGGATAAGAGAAATTAATTTTCTTACATTTCTGGAAGCCGGAAGTCTGAAATCCAGG
The DNA here is from genome assembly GCF_040802235.1 of Manis javanica. Lineage (NCBI taxonomy): Eukaryota > Metazoa > Chordata > Mammalia > Pholidota > Manidae > Manis > Manis javanica. The sequence continues at coordinate 24,271,187 of NC_133163.1, read as the reverse complement.
TGCCAGCAAGGCCAATGTCCTTCTGGAGGCTCTAGGGAAGAATGTGTCCTTGCCTCTTCCTCTGGCTGCCGGCCTTTCTTGTGGTTGCCTCCCTCCAATCTCTGCCTCCATCTTCTCTTTCTTATACAGGTACTTGCCATTGGATTTAGGGCCTGCCTGGGCAATCCAGGATTCTCTCATCTCAAGATTCTTAATTTAATTATTTCTATAAAGACCCTTTTTTCCAACTAAGATGACAATCACAGGTTCTAGGGGGCAGGACATGGGCATATCTTTTGGGGTACCACCATTCAGCCCACTACAGGGTCTTCGATTAATCCCGAACAGTGTGATCCTGGGCCTGTGGCTATAACCACTTGGCTTCCCAGCTCTCTCCCCTGGACTGGATGAGCTGCCAGGGTACCTCTAGGCCAGCAGTTGAGGTGTAGATTTCTTTGCAGTATCAGGGAGTTTGAGCTATTTGTCAAGCTGTGGCAGACCAGTGTTTCCCCCCACTCTCCCACCCCCTCAGCCCTCTGCCATTTCTCCTGAAGCCCTGTGGCCTGTCCCTCCCAGACTGAAATTCCCACACCTTAATGTGCTCAGGAGGTTAGGCCACAGGGACTATGAGGCCAAATTCATTCTGGCTTGGGTGAGATGGAGGCATTTCTCTTGCCTCAGTGTCTATGTCCCCAGAATGGAAGCTGCTGGAGTAGCAGGGGTAGATGGAAGGCCATAATATAACTAATAAAGTTGATGGAAGGCACTTGGCAGCTGTAAGGGTGATCAAGATGCTTGTTAACAACAACACTAATAATCTAATAGCCTGTTCTTGATTTCCTGCTTCTCACTGTCTTGGCCCCAAGCAGCTATTTTCTACCAAATTAAAATCCACTCAGCTTTCTTCCTGTCCCTGAATAAAACTATCCTCACAGCTCTTGCGTGTTACAGCAAGACTTTTTAATAGAGTTTTCCTTGTAGAACCCTGAGACATATGTCCAATTAGCAGAATAATCTCACTTAAATATACTAATAAACTGCTGACTGATAATGGCAGGACATGTGAGGCTAATTTAAAGCAGTGTGGTTCGGGAACTGGGGCACTGCCCCCTTCCCGACTGTCTGCCTCCAGGCCTCTCCTTCCCTCCAATGTCTTGCTTTCGCAACAGTCCTTCACGCTCCACACTCTATAGGATGAAAAGGGGTGTCCACGTGGTGCCCAGTCACAGTGCAGAGAACCCAAACCACTCACTATGCATACAGTCAGTCGTGCAGCAAATATTTATTGAGTACCTACCCAGTGCTGGGTGTTTGCAAGGTGCTGGGTATACAGTGGTCTTTTGGAGGAGTTAAGGGGTAACTAACAGTGGATGGAACTCGTAAGAACATCCGTTCCTGGAGATAGGGACTCAGTCTGTTGTGCTTGCTGCTATATCCTTAGCACTTAGAACAGTGCTTGGCAAACGACGGGCTCAGTAAATACTTTTTAGTGAATCAATGAGATAAGTAAACAAGACATGTCAGCTCTTACTGAGTACCCCAAAAGAGATAAAACACCGTTATGGGATTAAAAGCAATGGAAGCAGGGCAGGGAGATCAGCTGACATGGGGGTTTTCATTTGAAACTGAAAAGCAATGAAAGAACCGGGAGGAGCTGGGAGAATGTTGTTAGTGGTAGAGGCGAGGTGGGCTATGTAATTTACAGGGCTCAATGTGAAATGAAAATGCAGGCTTCTGGCTGGAGGTGGGGATGTCAGTCTCCCCTTCCCAGGCTCTGCTGCCCCAGCCCTCAATGGATGGGGAACTCCCACGAGATTGCAGCCTGTGCTAGGATGTGCTCAGGGTCTTATCAAGACCGGGTATGTGAGAGGTCCCTGCTGAGTTGCCTGTTGAACTTGTGATGCTGGTCAAGGATGGGGAAGGATGCTGCATGACATGTGTACCACCCTGACTCTTGCTATGCCTGCAGTGAGACCCACAGTGGAGGTGAAGGGCAGTGGCAGAATGCAGGCCTCCCTTTCCAGTGTGTGACCTGGTTGTCACCCTGGTGGAGAGCAGCTGTGACCGTGGGGTGGAGGCGAGGAGGTAGGGTAGAGACAGGGCATTGGGGGTGCAGTGAAGAGTGAGTAGCCGAGAACTCACTGTGGAGGTAGGACTATGTGTGAGATGAATCGCCCAGTCCATACTCCATTATCCCTTCAGATTTCACTTGCAAAACACAAATTCAAAAATAAATTTAGGAATTTCAAGACAGCTACTGTATTAGTTTCCTATTGCTGCTGTAACAAACTTCCATATAAACTTAGTGGCTTAAAACAATACAAATTTATTCTCTTACAGTTCCAGAGGTCAGAGGTCTGAAATGGTTCTCACTGGAGTAAAATGTACATGTAGAAGGGTTGCATTTCTTTTAGAGGCTCTAGAAGAGAATTAATTTCCTTGTGTTTTTGTAACTCTGGGAATGGTGGGGTGGGAAATATTTTCCCAGGCTGGAGCAGATTACCTTTGAAACCAAAATCAGTCAATGGGAGAAATAAAGTACGAGAAACCCACTTATTGCTTACAAGCAGTTATCCACTTCTGTTCGCCCGTGTGTGTCACAGACCGGCTGCAAAAAGAGACCCCACTCAACCTCTCTGGTCCAGATATGCCCTCGCTCCCCCATGTAATCACCTATTGATATGGAGATGGACTACTTCTTTCTGCCCCTCGGATATACCTATCGATATGGAGATGCACTAAGGCCAGGTGAGAGATTCTGGAAATACTGCAATTTTACCCACACTCTTTCAGCTTATAGAGGCTACCTGCATTCCTTGACTCATGTCACCCTTTCTCCATCTTCAAGACCAGCAGCATCTGGTCAAGTCCTTCCCATGCTCCCTTCTCTCTGGTTGTCTTCTGCTTCCCTCTTGCACTTGAAAGAACCTTTGTGATTGCATTGGGCCCACCTAGATAATCCAAGATAATCTCTCCATCTCAAAGTTGGCTAATCAGCAACCTTAATTTCATTTGCCACCTTAAATCCCCTTTGTTATGTAACGTAGCCTATTTACAGGTTTTAGGGATTAGGTTGAGGACATATTTGTTGGGTATTTTTCTGTCTTCCACATTCAACCACTGCAGGGCCCAGTGTGACTGTTTTGTCACATGCCCAGGAAGCTGGCCCTGGAAGAGGAAATTGCAAGCCTAAAAGCCTTGAGATGGGAATGAGTTTAGCTAGTTCAAGGACCTGAAAGGAGGCCAACATGATGAAGAATAGTGAATGACAGGACATGTGGCACAAAATGAGACTGGAGAGGCTTTCACAAGACCTGCAGAGGGTTAAGAACAGTGGGCTGGGATCTTCCTTTGAATCCTTAAAACAAAAACTCTATATGAAAAATTTCAAATGCAATTAAAAGATAGAGAGAGTAGTAGACCTAGCACCTAGATGTAAAATACGTTGCCATACTTCATTTATTTATTTACTTTTGCTGAGGATCTTCAATATATAAAAATCCTGGCATTTCACCTGTAATTTCAGTGTACATCTCTAACAACTGATGTTTCTCTAAGTATTCACATCTTTTTTATAATGAATGAAATTAGCAAGAGTTCTTCAACTTCATCTAAATCCTCTGTTCAGTGGCCCTGCCCCCAAGTGCCCCTCCCATTACTTACATTGCCTGAGCTTTGTGCCTATTCCCTCTTTCTGAGATTAGAGTGAGGCCTCCTTCTCTGTAGCTTTCAGGATCTTGTTTTCTGTTCCTTCCCACCAGCCTGCAAGATCTCACAGCTGTGAGGAAATGAAAAAGACAACTGTCACACACCCAGCCCCATGGTCCGAACAGGGATGCTGGGGAAGGGAAGGAAAGCAAGCTGGCTGGATATGTTATTCTGCTTGTGGCCTAACATTTGTTTTTCTTGTCTGTAATTGCCATTCCAGAAATGCCCTCACTCTTTTAGCCACAGATCAACTATTGAGAACAAATTAATTATGCATCTTCTCAGTGTGTGTGATCAAGAGGCAGATGGAGGGAAGGGTCCTGTTCAGTTTTTCTGGCAACGAGGTTCCCAAATGGATGCTTTCCAGACCAAAGAGTATGTGTCCTGGGCTCCTTTGGGCATCTGGATTTGTCTGTATGGTGGTAGCTTTGCCCACTGGCAGGCAGAGTCACAAGTTGACAGTAATATTATTAATCTCTTAAATTTGTAGCATATTTTCTGTTTGCTGGGGGCTTGTACACTCACATCAGCTTGTTTGTTGGGATTTCAGAGTTGCTGGAACAACTTTCTTTGCTTAATACCTTCCTAAATCATTGCTGATGCTTGTAATTCTACCATTAGAGATTAATTCCTTTTGCTTATACTCTGTTCCCTATTAAAATGCAAGTATCCTTGGCAGCTGTGTAACATGTTTTATTCATTAGGCTTTCTCAGCCACTAGCAGCTGCCCTCCTGAAATGTCCCCTCCTACAACTTTCTTTTTAAGATAGCCTTCTCTGAAGCATAATCTATATTTGAAACCTATCCCATTCCATAGAACTCTGCTCTCCATTGCTGAGGCTGGAAAAACAGAGAGGTAAAGAAACTCTTGCCAAGGTGGCAATGACAGATAACTCCCTGTGTTACCACCTGTAGGGAGTATTTGCCTATTACCTAGACCTGGAAACACAGTGCTCACTGCAAAGGAACCTGTAACTCTTCATCCTATCAGGTCAGTGGCTTTGGCCTTAGTTCTTCCCTTTTTCCATGTTCCCTCAGAGAAGCAGAGGAGAGAGAGGATCCTGGCAAGACCACATTGAGAGCAGATCTAGTCTGTGAAACTCAGATTGGGCATTGGTCTGAAACATTAGATTGTTCATTATGAATAGGGGAGAAAGTGGAGCTGACCTCTTTTAACAATCAATGTCCATTTTACAGAAGGAAGATTGAGTTGTAAGGACAACAATATAGTTGGAGTAGGGCTAGAGTTTTACAATTTTGTCTTTAGAACCCCAGTAACTTAGTTGAAGATTTTGAGAGTCAGAAGACTCCTTAGAAACAATCTAGCTCAGGGAAAGCAAATGCATTTCAATGCATTTCAACTACAACAGTAGTTGTCTGAGTTCAGAGTAGAGAATAAGTGGGTCTTCACCCAGGCTCAGTGAGTGTGTTGAGGTTGATTAGTGATGTCTGATGTGTGCCATGGGTGTGATAATAGAGGGGAGACAAGTATGCCACACGTGCTATTCCTGCTTCTGTCCAGCCTCATTTTACTAATGGGCCTGCTGAGGTCCAGAAGGTGGGAGGATTTGTTCAGTGGATGCACTAATTTAGGGGAAGGATTGGCCTAGAGAACTGTAGGGTAGTCAACCTGAGGAGCAGAGAGAAAAAAGAATTTCTAAAAATGAGAAGATGCTAAGAGAGCTATGCTAAACAATATTTGCATAATAGAGGTCCCAGAATGAGACTGAAAAATTCCCCAATCTGGGGAAGGAAATAGACATCCAGGTCCTGGAAGCCTGGCCTTGTCAAGTTGCTACAGTGGGAGACCTTATGTCTCCTGGGCCTACCTTGCTTCCTTCTCCCAACAGCTCCCCAATCTCAGTTTGTTTGTGCTGGTACTTTCCAGGCCCCTGTGTGGTCATGAATGTTTTTCCTAATCTCAGCGTTTAAGCTGACTTACTGGAACAACTTCTAGAGCCCACACACAGCTAGGTGCCACGGTGGCTACTTATCCCAGCCATGGGAAATAGCTGAAGCTCAGCAGGGGGTAGCAGTTGGGGGTTGTGAGCATGTTGGGAGGGCAACACTGAAGGCCCATAGCAGGCACTGGCTGCCTGGATTTTTTTCTTCTAATTCATGAGGAATATTTAACAGTGTGTTTAGAGGAGTAGCAGAGTTTAATAGAGATAGGTTTTGTAATCAGAAGACAAATGATGCAAACCTTAAGTCTTTTACTTACTGACTGAGTGATTCTGGCAAGGTCCCTCACTTTTCTGAGTCTGTATTCCTGCGTCTGTGCAATGGGGAGAATGCTAGTACCCCACCCCAAGGGCTCTTATCTGGATCAGGTAAGATGCTGTGTGTGAAAGGTTTCATGTAAAGGTCTGTACATTCATTACAGAGTATGTGATGAGTAAGATTTTGTTTCCCAGAAGCTGATATTGTATGCTGGTACAGTGAACTAACAATTCAAATAGAAACTAATGATTATGGAGAAGAGTATTTGTGAAAATTATAAATCAGAGGGCTACTTGTCCTTGCATTCTGCTGACAAGTCATTTGGCAGCTTAAGTTTGATCCTCATTTTAATATGAATTATGAACTGAGCTTAGATGTTAGTAAAACATAAGATTGGAAACTTGAATCTTCAAAACTTTTATCATCTGTAATCGAGTATTGCTAAATTGAATGAAGACAGCAATCTTTCATTTCAAAAACTCAAGGTGGATATATATATATATACATATATATATATATATATATATCGTATGACTAAAATAATTGATTTTTAGAAACAAAACAATTTATGTGTACTGGAATTAGATAGTGGTGATGGTTGCACAACTTAGTGAATATAGTAAAACCACTGAATTATGAATTTCATACTTTAAAATTAATTTTATGGCATGTGATTTTTATTAAGATAATAATCTTTTTTTTTTTTTGAGAGGGCATCTCTCATATTTATTGATCAAATGGTTGTTAACAACAATAAAATTCTGTATAGGGGGGTCAATGCTCAATGTACAATCATTAATCCATCTCAAGCCTAATTCTCGTCAGTCTCCAATCTTCTGAAGCATAACGAACAAGTTCTTACATGGTGAACGAGTCCTTACATAGTGAATAAATTCTTATATGGTGAACAGTACAAGGGCAGTCATCACAGAAACTTTTGGTTTTGATCACGCATTATGAACTATAAACAATCAGGTCAAATATGAATATTCGTTTGATTTTTATACTTGATTTATATGTGGATCCCACATTTCTCCCTTTATTATTATTATTATTTTTACTTTTAATAAAATGCTGAGGTAGGTAGATGCAAGATAAAGGTAGAAAACATAGTTTAGTGCTGTAAGAGGGCAAATGTAGATGATCAGGTATGTGCCTATGGACTAAGTATTAATCCAAGCTAGACAAGGGCAACAAAACATCCACGTATGCAGAAGATTTCTCTCAAAACGGGGGGGTGAGGTTCTGAGCCTCACCTCTGTTGATCCCCAATTTCTCACCTGATGGCCCCCGTGCGACTGTGCCTGTCTTAGGTTGTTCCTCCCTTGAGGAATCTTACCCGTCTCTGGCTAACCAGTCATCTTCTGGGGCCATACAGGGAAATGTAAAGTTGGTAAGTGAGAGAGAAGCCATATTGTTTGAAAAGGTTAGCTTTTTACTTCTTTGCAGATTTATGCCCTGTGGCTTCTATGCCCAGCACTTGTCTCGAGGTATCTTTACCACCTGGAGGAATTATGATACTCGGTAAATTCGATATGAGGCACGAATTCTATTTAAGGGTTGTAATTAGGAAGGAAGAAGAAAAGCTATAGAGGTAGCATATGGAAGAAAACATGGGAGGATTGATTATTTCTTTGACATATCTTCTTGTAGAGTACCTTAAGCATGTATAGATTTTAAACTACCAACTAACTTGCGCTCACATATTAACATAATAGGAATACGGTGACATAAACAAAGCAAATCTATAATTACCATCCATCTCCAGTGAAGCCAAGAAAACCAGTTAGGCACCCTAGGCATTTGTGAAAATTTGTCTGTGATATGATGGATATTGTCCAACTGTACTTGAACAGTCTGAGAGAAATCAGACAAATTAAAGCAACCCATTTCTGGGATCTGTTCACATCCCATATGTTCTTTTAACCATAGATAGTCTATAGTCATAAGATTTTGGAGTGCTACAACTTGCACCCCTCCCAACTCCTGGTTGAGTTCCAACAGTACAGATCCGGTCAAATTCGTTGTCTCACTGTATGCACATGCCAGCCTAGACATCTCCCTCCTCATTCCTATGGCAAGTCCAGGAAACGGTGGGGTGGATGCAGCCACAACCGCAGCATCGTCCAGATCCCTGTGGAGGCTTTTTGATGATCATCCCCTGACACAAGTCCTCCAGAGAGTGCTGATGCCGGAAGCTCCTCCTCATATTGTATCTTAGTTCATTTTCTGGTTATCCAAGCTAGGCCTTGATCTTCTGCATAGAAACAAACAGACCCTTTGCCCACACTTTGACATGCCCTCTATACCACTGTGCAGAACTCATTGGAGGTCAGCACACAGGAACTGCTTTTTTTTTTTTATTTAGAGAAAGGAATATTATCAGAAAAGAGTACCTCCATATCTGATCATCTGACACCCTTTAAGTGATTAACATTAAGGATATTTAAAGCATGCATTGATCTTTGATTTACCAATAGTTTTATCCTATCAAGGAGTAATCCCCCTTTTCTTTCTTTCTTTCTCTCTTTTTTTTAAAAATAAGATAATAATCTTAATTAAAAATAGAAAAACAGCTCAGGGGAGCCAAGATGGCAGCGGGAGTAGGGCAGTGGAAATCTCCTCCCAAAACCATCTGTATTTTTTAAAATACAACAAATACAACTATTCCTAAAAGAGCGACCAGAAGATACAGTACAACAGCCAGGCTACATCTACACCCGCAAGAACCCAGCGCCTCATGAAGGGGGTAAGATACAAGTGGCGGCCTGCTGGGACCTGAGCACCCCTCCCCCCAGCTCCCCAGCAGGAGGAAAGGAGTCAGAGTGGGGAGGGAGTGGGAGCCCAGGACTGCTAAATACCCGGCCCTAGTGGTCTGCACCAGGAGTGCAGACACACAGTGCATGGTGTGCTGAATACTAGGGAAACAGAACAGTAAAACCTGTGAGTGGGTCCCCACAGCCAGCGCCCCTGGGACAAAAGAAAAGCGAGTGCTCATTGAAAGTCTTAAAGGGACAGGAGCCTCACAGCTGGATGGAAGTGCCCCAGGACACTTAGCCTAGCAGCTGGGAATCCCGGGGAACTCCGGGCACCCTAAACCCCTGGGCAGCAGCACAACTCTGAGGCCCCTCACGGCGATAAACAGTTCCCCCTCTGGTGTGGCCCCGCTGTAGCAGAGCAGCAGCCTTAGACTGGCCATGCCCATAGCAACCGCGGAGCTTACTCCACAGCAGCCAGGCAAGAATCAGACACCCGTCTGCACGCAGATGCCCAGCACAAGCTGCTAGGGTGTTGCCATTCTCACAGGAAGGTAAGGCGACTGGCAAGCAGGAAGGGACTTTGTTCTTCCAGCTGACAAATGGGCCAACTGCCCACGACTACCTCTATTGCCATGAAAAGGCAGAAGAATTTGATACAGACAAGAATAACCCAGACATATCCTGAGAGGAAACCTGGGGAGATAGATTTAACCAATGTTCCTGAAAAAGAATTCAAAATAAAGGTCATAACCACGCTGATGGTGCTGCAGAGAAAAATGCAAGAGCTAATGGATAAAGTTGGGAGGGAGAATACAGAAATAAAACAATCCCTGGAAGGACTTAAAAGCAGAATGCACGAGGTGCAAGAGACCATTAATGGAATAGAAATCAGAGAACAGGAATGCAGAGAAGCTGACACAGAGATGGTAGAAGGATCTCCAGGAATAAAACAATATTAAGAGAACGGTGTGACCAATCCAAATGGAACAATATCCGCATCATAGGGGTACCAGAAGAAGAAAGAGAAAAAGGGATAGAAAGTGTATTTGAAGAAATAATTGCTGAAAACGTACCCAGACTGGGAGAGGAAATAGTCATTCAGACCATGGAAGCACACAGAGCTTCCAACAGAAGGGACCCAAGGAGAACAACACCAAGACACGTAATAATTAAAATGGCAAAGATCAAGGACAAGGACGGAGTTTTAAAGGCAGCTAGAGACAGGAAAAAGGTCACCTACAAAAGAAAACCCATCAAACTATCATCAGACTTCCAAACAGAAACCTTACAGGCCAGAAAAGAATGGCATGATATATTTAATGCAATGAAAGAGAAGGGCCTTGAACCAAGAATACTGTATCCAGCACGACTATCATTTAAATATGAAGGAGGGATTAAACAATTCCCAGACAAGCAAAAGTTGAGGGAATTTGCCTCCCACAAACCACCCCTACAGGGTATTTTAGAGGGACTGCTCTAGATGGGAGCACTCCTAAGACTAAATAGATGTCACCAGAGAAAATAAAATCACAGCAAAGAAAGCAGACCAACCAAATACTAACTAAAGGCAAAAAATAAAATCAACTACCCACAAAGCAGTTAAAAGAAGCACAAAAGAGCACAGAATTAAACAACCAACATATAAAGAATGGAGGAGGAGGAATAAGAAGGGAGAGAAATAAAGAATCACCAGACAGTGTTTACAATAGCTCAATAAGCGAGTTAAGCTAGACAGTAAGATACTAAAGAGGCTAACCTTGAATCTTTGGTAACCACAAATCTAAAGCTCGCAATGGCAATAAGTAGATATCTTTCAATAATCACCCTAAATGTAAATGGACTGAACACACCAATCAAAAGACACAGAGTAATAGAATGGATAAAAAAGCAAGACCCATCTATATGCTGCTTACAAGAGACTCACCTCAAACCCAAAGACATGCACAGACTAAAAGTCAAGGGATGGAAAAAGATATTTCATGCAAAAAACAGGGAGAAAAAAGCAGGGGTTGCAGTACTAGTATCAGACAAAATAGACTTCAGAACAAGGAAAGTAACAAGAGATAAAGAAGGACATTACATAATGATAAAGGGCTCAGTCCAACAAGAGGATATAACCACTATAAATACATATGCACCTAATACTGGAGCACCAACATATGTGAAACAAATACTAACAGAATTAAAGGAGGAAATAGAATGCAATGCATTCATTTTAGGAGACTTTAACATACCACTCATTCCAAAGGACAGATCCACCAGACAGAAAATAAGTAAGGACACAGAGGCACTGAAAAACACACTAGAACAGTGGACCTAATAGACATCTACAGAACCCTACATCCAAAAGCAACAGGATACACATTCTTCTCAAGTGCACATGGAACATTCTCCAGAATAGACCACATACTAGGCCACAAAAAGAGCCTCAGTAAATTCCAAAATACTGAAATTCTACCAACCAACTTTTCAGACCACAAAGGTATAAAACTAGAAATAAATTGTACAAAGAAAGCGAAAAGGCTCACAAACACAAGGAGGCTTAACAGCATGCCCCTAAATAATCAATGGATCACTGACCAAATTAAAATAGAGATCAAGGAATATATGGAAACAAATGACAACAACAACAAAAAGCCCCAACTTCTGTGGGACGCAGCAAAAGCAGTTTTAAGAGGAAAGTACATAGCAACCCAGGCCTATTTAAAGAAGGAAGAACAATCCCAAATGAATAGTCTAAAGTCACAGTTCTCGAAATTGGAAAAAGAAGAACAAATGAGGCCTAAAGTCAGCAGAAGGAGGGACATAATAAAGATCAGAGATGAAATAAATAAAATAGAGAAGAATAAAAGAATAGAAAAAATCATTGAAACCAAGAGCTGGTTCTTTGAGAAAATAAACAAAATAGATAAGCCTCTAGCCAGACTTATTAAGAGAAAAAGAGAATCAACACACATCAACAGAATCAGAAATGAGAAAGGAAAAATCACGATGGACCCCACAGAAATACAAAGAATTATTAGAGAATACTATGAAAACCTATATGCTAAGAAGCTGGAAAACCTAGAAGAAATGGACAACTTCCTGGAAAAATACAACCTTTCAAGATGGACCAAGGAAGAAACAGAAAGTCTAAACAAACCAATTACCAGCAACGAAATTGAAGCAGTAATCAAAAAACTATCCAAGAGCAAAACCCCTGGGCCAAATGGATTTACCTCGGAATTTCATCAGACATACAGAGAAGACATAATACCCATTCTCCTTAAAGTTTTCCAAAAAATAGAAGAGGAGGGAATACTCCCAAACTCATTCTATGAAGCCAGCATCACCCTAATATGAAAACCAGGCAAAGACCCCACCAAAAAAGAAAACTACAGACCAATATCCCTGATGAACGTAGATGCAAAAATACTCAACAAAATATTAGGAAACCGAATTCAAAAATGCATCAAGAAGATTATACACCATGACCAAGTGATATTCATCTCAGGGATGCAAGGATGGTACAACATTCGAAAATCCATCAACATCATCCACCACATAAACAAAAAGAAGGACAAAAATCACATGATCATCTCCATAGATGCTGAAAAAGCATTCGACAAAATTCAACATCCATTCATGATAAAAACTCAACAAAATGGGTATAGAGGGCAATTATCTCAACATAATAAAGGCCATATATGACAAACCCACAGCTAACATCATACTGAACAGCAAGAAGCTGAAAGCTTTTCCTCTCAGATCGGGAACAAGACAGGGATGCCCACTCTCCCCACTGTTATTTAACATAGTACTGGAGGTCCTAGCCATGTCAATTAGACAAAACAAAGAAATACAAGGAATCCAGATTGGTAAAGAAGAAGTTAAACTGTCACTACTTGCAGATGACATGATATTGTACATAAAAAACCCTAAAAACTCCATTCTAAAACTACTAGAACTGATATTGGAATACAGCAAAGTTGCTGGATGCAAAATTAACACACAGAAATCTGTGGCTTTCCTATACACTAACAATGAACTAATAGAAAGAGAAATAAGGAAAACAATTCCATTCACAATACCATCAAGAAGAATAAAATACCTAGGAATAAACCTAACCAAGGAAGTGAAAGACCTATACCCTGAAAACTATAAGACACTCTTAAGAGGAATCAAAGGGAACAATAACAAATGGAAACTCATCTCATGCTCTTGGCTAGGAAGAATTAATATTGTCAAAATGGCCATCCTGCAATCCAATGCAATCTACAGATTCAGTGCAATCCCAGTCAAATTACCAACAGCATTCTTCAACGAACTGGAACAAATAGTTCAAAAATTTATATGGAACCACCAAAGACCGTGAATAGCCAAAGCAATCCTGAGAAGGAAGAATCTCACTCCCCAACTTCAAGCTCTACTACAAAGCCACAATAATCAAGACAATTTGGTACTGGCACAAGAACAGACCCACAGACCAGTGGAACACAACAGAGACTCCAGACATTAACCCAAACATACATGGTCAATATACGATAAATGAGCCATGGACATACAATAGGGAAATGACAGTCTATTCAACATGGTGCTGGCAAAACTGGACAGCTACATGTAAGAGAATGAAACTGGATCACTGTCTAACCCCATACTCAAAAGTAAATTTGAAATGGATCAAAGACCTGAATGTAAGTCATGAAACCATAAAAATATTAGGAAAAAACATAGGCAAAAATGTCTTGGACATAAGCATTAGCGACTTCTTCATGAACATATCTCCCCGGGCAAGGGAAACAAAAGCAAAAATGAACAAGTGGGACTACATCAAGCTGAAAAGCTTCTGTACAGCAAAGGACACCATCAATAGAACAAAAAGGTACCCTACAGTATGGGAGAATATATTCATAAATGACAGATCCGATAAAGGCGTGACATCCAAAATATATAAAGAACTCACACACCTCAACAAACAAAGAGCAAATAACCCAATTAAAAAATGGGCAGAGGAACTGAACAGACAGTTCTCCAAAGAAGAGATTCGGATGGTCAACAGACACATGAAAAGATGCTCCACATTGCTAGTCATCAGAGAAATGCAAATTAAAACCACAATGAGATATCACCTCACAGCAGTAAGGATCGCCACCATCCAAAAGACAAACAAAAACATATGTTGGAGAGGTTGTGGAGAAAGGGGAACCCTCCTACACTGCTGGGGGGAATGTAAATTAGTTCAACCACTATGGAAAGTAGTATGGACGTTCCTCAAAATGCTCAAAATAGACATACATTTGACCCAGGAATTCCACTTCTAGGAATTTACCCTAAGAATGCAGCAGCCCAGTTTGAAAAAGACAGATGCACCCCTATGTTTATTGCAGTACTATTTACAATAGCCAAGAAATGGAAGCGACCTAAGTGTCCATCAGTAGATGAATGGATAAAGAAGATGTGGTACATATACACAATGGAATATTATTCAGCCATAAGAAGAAAACAAATCCTACCATTTGCAACAACATGGATGAAGCTAGAGGGTATTATGCTCAGTGAAATAATCCAGGCAGAGAAAGACAAATACCAAATGATTTCACTCATCTGTGGAGTATAAGAACAAAGATAAAACTGAGGGAGCAAAACAGCAGCAGACTCACAGAACCCAAGAATGGACTAATAGTTACCAAAGGGTAAGGGACTGGTGAGTATGTATGGGAAGGGAGGGATAAGAGGGGGGAAAAATAAAACTGACATTACCATTAGCATGTATAATGTGGGTGGAGGCATGGGGAGGGCTGTGCAACAGAGAGAAGACTAGTGATTCTACAGCATCTTACTACGCTGATGGACAGTGAATGCAATGGGAGTTTTGGGGGGACTTGGTGAAGGGGAGAGCCTAGTAAACATAATGTTCCTTGTGTAATTGGAGATTAATGATACCAAAAAATATTGAAAAACATAATTTATAAAAGTAATGAGTATGTTATAAACAATTTTGGGAGTGATGTAAAAATTACCTATAATTTCACCAATTCAAATGCATGATTTTTATATCCTCTCTCCTAACCCTTTTGTCCTTTATCCATAGTGTTTTGCCAATTTAATGAACTGTTTTTCACATTCAACATGGTACCCTCAGATTCTTTCCATGTTGTTACAGTCTTTATTTAAAATGGCCACGTTTAATACTCCATTGTGTGGCTGTTACATAATGTACTTAACTATATCATTTGTCCTGTTTTAGGATGCATCTACCTATGTTTTTCATTATAAATAGCATGTTACTGAACATCTTTGTACATAGGGTTTTTACAAGTCTTGGGTTTATTTCCTTAGGAGAAATTTCTAAAGTGACATATATGAATCATGGTGAGAGAAATGAAAGAGGATCTAATAAGTGGAGAGCGATCATCTTCATGGGTTGGAAGACTCAATAATATTAAGATGTCTGTTTTCCTCAAATCTGTACATGCGTGGTAATCCTAATCAAAATCTCAGTAAGCTTTTTTTTTTTTTGTAGAAATTGACTAACTGATTCTGAAATTCACACGGCGGTACTGAGGGTTTTGGTGTCAATGCTAGAAAATAACACTGAAAAAGAAAAACAAAGTTGTAGGACTAATATTATCTGATTTCAAGACTTACTATAGATTATAGTAACTGGGATAGTGTGGTATTTGTGTAAAGACAGACAAACTGATCTGTGGAACAGAATAGAGAGTCTAGAAGTAGGCCCACACCTATATGTACAATTAATTTTCACAATGGTGCAAAGGCAATTCAGTGTAGAAAGGTTTGTCTTTTCAACAGTGCTGGAATAATTAAATATTCATATGCAAAGTTGAACTTTGATCCATACCACACTCCATATATAAAGCTTGATTGCAAATAGACCACACACACAAATGAAAAACCTTTTTAACAAAGCTAAAAAACTTCTAGAATAGGAGAAAATAGTTGTAATTTTGGGTAGGCCAAGATTTCTTAGATACACCAGAAGCATTATCCATAAAAGTAAAAATGGTAAATTTTACTTTGTCAAAATAAAAAACTTTTTGAAAGATGTTAAGAGAAAGAAAAGACAAGCCACAGTTTGGGAGAAAGTATTTGCAAATCGTTTATCTGATTAAATACTTATACATGGAATAAGGAATTCCTAAAACACAGTAATAAGAAAACAAATAACCTATTAAATAATGAACAAAAGCTTTGGACACATTTCATCAAAGATGATACAAAGATGGCAAATAAGTATATGGCAAGATATTCAACATCATTAGTCTTAGAGAATCATAAATTTAAACCTTAATGAAATAAAATAATATTACATATCTATTAGAATGACTAAAATGAAAAAGACTTATACCAAGCCTTGGGAGGATGTGGAGGAATTTCCTTACACTGTTGGGAATGTAAAATGGCACAACCACTTTAGAAAACAGTTTCATCTCTTAAAAAGTTAAATATATACTAGCCATACAAATTGACCATTACATTCCTAAGTATTTACCCAGCAGAAATAAAAGCATATGTCCATACAAAGACTTGTAGGAAATGTTTATAGTAGCTTTATTTGTACCCCATACTGGAAACAATCCAAATGTACATCACAAGATCAAGGAATAAACAAATTGTGGTCCATTTGTACAATGGAATAGTACTCAGAAAATAAACAAACTTTTGATAAATGCAACAACAAAGGTGGATCTAAGAAAAGTTGTGTTGAGTGAAAAAGGCTAGACAAAAAAACAGTGGGTTGTATGATTCCATTTATATAAAATTCTAGAAAACTCTAACCTATACTGACAGAAAGCAGATCAGTGGTTGTCTGGAGATGGAAGGCATGTGAAGGGATGGGGCTGGAATTACAAAGGTCATTGGGACTTGTAGGGGATGATGGTTATGTTTACTAGGCTGATTATGGGAATGGTTTCATATGTGTATACATATGTCAAAAAGTATCAGATTGTACATTTAAATAAGTGTAGTTTATTGTGTGTCAAAATACCTCAATGAAGCTGAAAAACAAATAATGATAATGGCTTATGATCCACTGAAAAAGCAGAAGTCCATGAGTCCAAACTGATACAAATAAATGAATGAGTTGAAAATTTGATACAGAAATGGTTATTTATAAAATTTGAAAGTATTTCCCCACAAAATAATTATAAAGAGAAAACAAATAACTTTAAGTGAGGAAGTGAGGTAGATAACCATCATAATGAAGGGATCTCAGTTAACATTGCCTGTAAGGAGATAAGTAAAAATTGTGCACCACCTGATAGGATGCAATGAGAATAGAGCTTTTTATAAATTGTTGGATTTGATTAGCTAATTTTTTTCTCTATGCTCATGTCATGATGAATATTGGTATATAGATTTGTTTTTTTCTGTCTGGTTTTGATACTGGGATAATATTGGTGGCAGAATGAGTTGGGAAGTATTCTGTCTTCAGTTTTTTGGAGTGTTTGTGTGGAATTAGTAATATTTCTTCCTTTAATGTTTGGTAGCATTCAACCATGATGTCATCTTGGATTGAAGTTTTCTTGTTTTATACAAACCTATTTCAATTAGTGTTGGCATGATAAATCTTTTTTCCATTCTTTTACATTTAACTTGTTTCTGTTATTTGTATTTAAAGAACTCTTTTTTCCAGGCAGCATATATTTGAATATATTTTATCCAAATTGACAGTCTTTGGCTTTTAATTGGGGAGGTCAGACCATTAATATTTAATGGAATTAATTGATATGGTTAGATTTTATGTGTTTCATCATGTTTGCTTTTTCTTTTCTTTTTTCAAATTTTGTTATCATTAATCTACAATTACATGAAGAATATTATGTTTATTAGGGTCACCCTTTCACCAAGTCCCCCCCACAAACCCCATTACAGTCACTGTCCATCAGCATAGTAAGATGTCATAGATTCACTACTTGTCTTCTCTGTGTTGCACAGCCCTCCCCATGCCCCCTCCACAATATACATGCTAATCGTAATACCCCCTTTCTTTTTCCCTGCCCTTATCCCTCCCTGCCCTCCCATTCTCCCCAGTCCCTTTCCCTTAGGTAACCGTTAGTCCATTCTTGGGTTCTGTGAGTCTGCTGCTGTTTTGCGCCTTCAGTTTTTCTTTGTTCTTATACTCCACATATGGGTGAAATCATTTGGTATTTGTCTTTCTCTGCCTGGATTATTTCACTGAGCATAATACCCTCTAGCTTCATCCATGTTGTTGCAAATGGTAGGATTTGTTTTCTTCTTATGGCTGAATAATATTCCATTGTGTATATGTACCACATCTTCTTTATCCATTCATCTACTGATGGACACTTAGGTCGCTTCCATTTCTTGGCTATTGTAAATAGTACTGCAATAAACATAGGGGTGCATCTGTCTTTTTCAAACTGGGCTGCTGCATTCTTAGGGTAAATTCCTAGAAGTGGAATTCCTGGGTCAAATGTATGTCTATTTTGAGCATTTTGAGGAACGTCCATACTACTTTCCATAGTGGTTGAGCTAATTTACATTCCCCCCAGCAGTGTAGGAGGGTTCCCCTTTCTCCACAACCTCTCCAACATATGTTTTTGTTTGTCTTTTGGATGGTGGCGATCCTTACTGCTGTGAGGTGATATCTCATTGTGGTTTTAATTTGCATTTCTCTGATGACTAGCAATGTGGAGCATCTTTTCATGTGTCTGTTGACCATCCGAATCTCTTCTTTGGAGAACTGTCTGTTCAGTTCCTCTGCCCATTTTTTAATTGGGTTATTTGCTCTTTGTTTGTTGAGGTGTGTGAGCTCTTTATATATTTTGGATGTCACGCCTTTATCGGATCTGTCATTTATGAATATATTCTCCCATACTGTAGGGTACCTTTTTGTTCTATTGATGGTGTCCTTTGCTGTACAGAAGCTTTTCAGCTTGATGTAGTCCCACTTGTTCATTTTTGCTTTTGTTTCCCTTGCCCGGGGAGATATGTTCATGAAGAAGTCGCTAATGCTTATGTCCAAGACATTTTTGCCTATGTTTTTTCCTAATATTTTTATGGTTTCATGACTTACATTCAGGTCTTTGATCCATTTCAAATTTACTTTTGAGTATGGGGTTAGACAGTGACCCAGTTTCATTCTCTTACATGTAGCTGTCCAGTTTTGCCAGCACCATGTTGAATAGACTGTCATTTCCCCATTGTATGTCCATGGCTCATTTATCGTATATTGACCATGTATGTTTGGGTTAATGTCTGGAGTCTCTGTTGTGTTCCACTGGTCTGTGGGTCTGTTCTTGTGCCAGTACCAAATTGTCTTGATTATTGTGGCTTTGTAGTAGAGCTTGAAGTTGGGGAGTGAGATTCTTCCTTCTCAGGATTGCTTTGGCTATTCACGGTCTTTGGTGGTTCCATATAAATTTTTGAACTATTTGTTCCAGTTCGTTGAAGAATGCTGTTGGTAATTTGACTGGGATTGCACTGAATCTGTAGATTGCATTGGATTGCAGGATGGCCATTTTGACAATATTAATTCTTCCTAGCCAAGAGCATGAGATGAGTTTCCATTTGTTATTGTTCCCTTTGATTCCTCTTAAGAGTGTCTTATAGTTTTCAGGGTATAGGTCTTTCACTTCCTTGGTTAGGTTTATTCCTAGGTATTTTATTCTTCTTGATGGTATTGTGAATGGAATTGTTTTCCTTATTTCTCTTTCTATTAGTTCATTGTTAGTGTATAGGAAAGCCACAGATTTCTGTGTGTTAATTTTGCATCCAGCAACTTTGCTGTATTCCAATATCAGTTCTAGTAGTTTTAGAATGGAGTTTTTAGGGTTTTTTATGTACAATATCATGTCATCTGCAAGTAGTGACAGTTTAACTTCTTCTTTACCAATCTGGATTCCTTGTATTTCTTTGTTTTGTCTAATTGACATGGCTAGGACCTCCAGTACTATGTTAAATAACAGTGGGGAGAGTGGGCATCCCTGTCTTGTTCCCGATCTGAGAGGAAAAGCTTTCAGCTTCTTGCTGTTCAGTATGATGTTAGCTGTGGGTTTGTCATATATGGCCTTTATTATGTTGAGATAATTGCCCTCTATACCCATTTTGTTGAGTTTTTATCATGAATGGATGTTGAATTTTGTCAAATGCTTTTTCAGCATCTATGGAGATGATCATGTGATTTTTGTCCTTCATTTTGTTTATGTGGTGGATGATGTTGATGGATTTTCGAATGTTGTACCATCCTTGCATCCCTGAGATGAATATCACTTGGTCATGGTGTATAATCTTCTTGATGCATTTTTGAATTCGGTTTCCTAATATTTTGTTGAGTATTTTTGCATCTACGTTCATCAGGGATATTGGTCTGTAGTTTTCTTTTTTGGTGGGGTCTTTGCCTGGTTTTCATATTAGGGTGATGCTGGCTTCATAGAATGAGTTTGGGAGTATTCCCTCCTCTTCTATTTTTTGGAAAACTTTAAGGAGAATGGGTATTATGTCTTCTCTGTATGTCTGATGAAATTCCGAGGTAAATCCATTTGGCCCAGGGGTTTTGCTCTTGGATAGTTTTTGATTACTGCTTCAATTTCGTTGCTGGTAATTGGTTTGTTTAGACTTTCTGTTTCTTCCTTGGTCCATCTTGAAAGGTTGTATTTTTCCAGGAAGTTGTCCATTTCTTCTAGGTTTTCCAGCTTCTTAGCATATAGGTTTTCATAGTATTCTCTAATAATTCTTTGTATTTCTGTGGTGTCCATCGTGATTTTTCCTTTCTCATTTCTGATTCTGTTGATGTGTGTTGATTCTCTTTTTCTCTTAATAAGTCTGGCTAGAGGCTTATCTATTTTGTTTATTTTCTCAAAGAACCAGCTCTTGGTTTCAATGATTTTTTCTATTCTTTTATTCTTCTCTATTTTATTTATTTCATCTCTGATCTTTATTATGTCCCTCCTTCTGCTGACTTTAGGCCTCATTTGTTCTTCTTTTTCCAATTTCGATAACTTTGACTTTAGACTATTCATTTGGGATTGTTCTTCCTTCTTTAAATAGGCCTGGGTTGCTATGTACTTTCCTCTTAAAACTGCTTTTGCTGCGTCCCACAGAAGTTGGGGCTTTTTGTTGTTGTTGTCATTTGTTTCCATATATTCCTTGATCTCTATTTTAATTTGGTCAGTGATCCATTGATTATTTAGGGGCATGCTGTTAAGCCTCCTTGTGTTTGTGAGCCTTTTCGCTTTCTTTGTACAATTTATTTCTAGTTTTATACCTTTGTGGTCTGAAAAGTTGGTTGGTAGAATTTCAGTATTTTGGAATTTACTGAGGCTCTTTTTGTGGCCTAGTATGTGGTCTATTCTGGAGAATGTTCCATGTGCACTTGAGAAGAATGTGTATCCTGTTGCTTTTGGATGTAGGGTTCTGTAGATGTCTATTAGGTCCACTGTTCTAGTGTGTTTTTCAGCGCCTCTGTGTCCTTACTTATTTTCTGTCTGGTGGATCTGTCCTTTGGAATGAGTGGTATGTTAAAGTCTCCTAAAATGAATGCATTGCATTCTATTTCCTCCTTTAATTCTGTTAGTATTTGTTTCACATATGTTGGTGCTCCAGTATTAGGTGCATATGTATTTATAGTGGTTATATCCTCTTGTTGGACTGAGCCCTTTATCATTATGTAATGTCCTTCTTTATCTCTTGTTACTTTCCTTGTTCTGAAATCTATTTTGTCTGATACTAGTACTGCAACCCCTGCTTTTTTCTCCCTGTTTTTTGCATGAAATATCTTTTTCCATCCCTTGACTTTTAGTCTGTGCATGTCTTTGGGTTTGAGGTGAGTCTCTTGTAAGCAGCATATAGATGGGTCTTGCTTTTTTATCCATTCTATTACTCTGTGTCTTTTGATTGGTGTGTTCAGTCCATTTACATTTAGGGTGATTATTGAAAGATATCTACTTATTGCCATTGCGAGCTTTAGATTTGTGGTTACCAAAGATTCAAGGTTAGCCTCTTTAGTATCTTACTGTCTAGCTTAACTCGCTTATTGAGCTATTGTAAACACTGTCTGGTGATTCTTTATTTCTCTCCCTTCTTATTCCTCCTCCTCCATTCTTTATATGTTGGTTGTTTAATTCTGTGCTCTTTTGTGCTTCTTTTAACTGCTTTGTGGGTAGTTGATTTTATTTTTTGCCTTTAGTTAGTATTTGGTTGGTCTGCTTTCTTTGCTGTGATTTTATTTTCTCTGGTGACATCTATTTAGTCTTAGGAGTGCTCCCATCTAGAGCAGTCCCTCTAAAATACCCTGTAGGGGTGGTTTGTGGGAGGCAAATTCCCTCAACTTTTGCTTGTCTGGGAATTGTTTAATCCCTCCTTCATATTTAAATGATAGTCGTGCTGGATACAGTATTCTTGGTTCAAGGCCCTTCTCTTTCATTGCATTAAATATATCATGCCATTCTTTTCTGGCCTGTAAGGTTTCTGTTTGGAAGTCTGATGATAGTTTGATGGGTTTTCTTTTGTAGGTGACCTTTTTCCTGTCTCTAGCTGCCTTTAAAACTCTGTCCTTGTCCTTGATCTTTGCCATTTTAATTATTACTTGTCTTGGTGTTGTTCTCCTTGGGTCCCTTCTGTTGGGAGTTCTGTGTACTTCTATGGCCTGAGTGATTATTTCCTCCCGCAGTTTGGGTACGTTTTCAGCAATTATTTCTTCAAATACACTTTCTATCCCTTTTTCTCTCTCTTTTTCTTCTGGTACCCCTATAATGCAGATAGTGTGCCGTTTGGATTGGTCACACCGTTCTCTTAATATTGTTTCATTCCTGGAGATCCTTTTATCTCTTTCTGCATCAGCTTCTCTGCATTCCTGTTCTCTGATTTTTATTCCATTAATGCCCTCTTCCACCTCATCCAGTCTGCTCTTAAGTCCTTCCAGAGATTGTTTCATTTCTGTAATCTCCTTCCAGACTTCTTCCCTTAAATCTTGCGTATTTCTCTGCAGCTCCGTCAGCATGGTTATGACCTTTATTTTGAATTCTTTTTCACGAAGATTGGTTAGGTCTTTCTCCTTCTCAGGCGTTGTCCCTGTCATTTTAGTCTGAATCAAATTCTTCTGCCTTTTCACGGTGATAGCGGTAGTTGTGGGGAGCTGGTGCATGTGTTGGCTGGGAAAACGTCCCTTCTTGCTAGTTGTGGCCTTCCTCTCCTGGGAGAACCGCAACCCCTAGCGGCTTATGCTGGGCAGCTGTGTGCACATGGCGTGTCTGATTCTTGTCCAGCCACTGTGAAAGAAGCTCTGCCTCATTGCTGTAGGTGTGGCTGCTGCTGCTATGGCGAAGTTGCCCCAGAGGGGGAATGGGTGGGAGTCTGTTTATCACTGTGAGGGGCCTCTGAGCTGCACTGCACTGTGGGGTTTTAGGGTGCCTGCAGTTCCCTGGGATTCCCAGATGCTGGGCTAAGTGTCCTGGGACCCTTCCTTCCAGCTATGGTGTCCCTGTCCCTTTAAGATTTTCAAAGGGCACTCACTTTTCTTTTGTCCCATGGGCGCCGGCTGCAGGGACCCACTCACAGGTCTTGCTGTCCTGTTTCCCTAGTGTCCAGCAGCCCACACACTGTGTGTCTGTGCTCTGGTGTGAATGGCTAGGGCTGGGTGTTTAGCAGTCCTTGGCTCCCTCTCCCTCCCCGCTTCGACTCCTCTCCTCCTGCCAGGAGCTGGTGTGAGGGGTGCTTGGATCCCACCGGGCTGCGGCTTGTATCTTACCCCCTTCGCCAGGTGCTGGGTTCTCACAGGTGTGGATGTAGTCTGGCTGTTGTCCTGTATCTTCTGGTCTCTCTTTTAGGGAGAGTTGTATTTGTTGTATTTTCAAAGATATATGTGCTTTTGGGAGGAGATTTCCGCTGCTCTACTCACGCTGCCATCTTGGATCCACCCCCTGTTCCCTTTTGTTTTCTTTTTATTTGTCCAGTTTCTCATTGTCTCTTGTTTCCTCATGACTTATTTTGGAATGAATATTTTTTTATGGTTACATTTTACCTCTTTTGTTGGCTGATGAGCTACAGTTCTTTTTGTTATTTTAGTGATTGCATCGGTGTATAGAATGTATCTTTAATTTGTCAGTCTACATTCAAGTGACATTATACCATTTCCCAGAGTATAAGAATCTTCTAATAGTATACTTTAGAATAGAATAATGTGTGTTATAAACTCCATATTACTTTGCAATTATTTTTAAGCAGTCACTTATCTTTTAAAGAGACAGAAAATATAAGAAAAATTATGTGTTTATGAAGTTACTATTTCTGGTCTCTTTTTTCCTTTCTGCAGATCCATATTTCTCTCTATGGTATCATTTTCCTTCTTCCCGAAGGAAGTCTTTTAATATTTTCAGTAGTACAGGCAGATGAATTCTGTCAGCTTTTCGATGTCTGAAAGGGTTTTATTTTACCTTTGTTTTGGACAGATGTTTTGGCTGGGTATAGAAATCTGGGTTTTCTTTCAGTGTTTTCAGAGATGTTCCATTGACTTCTGCTTGTATTGTTGCCAGTGAGAAATCTGCTATCATTCTTATCTTTGTTTCTCTGTCCAAAATATGTCTTTTTTTCTCTGGATAGTTTTAAGATTTCTCTATCACTGGTTTTGAATAATTTCATTATGTAGTTTCTTTCATGTTTCATATGCTTGGGCTTGTTGAGATTGTTGGATCTGTTGGTTTCTAGTTTTTCTTTTAATCAAATTTGAAAAAATTTCAGTCATTATTTCTTCAAGTATTTTTTTCTCCACCCCCTCCCATCAGCTGTCCTTTCAGGACTCTGACTACATGTATACTAGGCTGCTTGAATTTGTCTCATAGATCACTGATGCTCTTTTCATTTTTTAAAAATTCTTTTTTCTCTGTGTGTTTTGTTTGGAATAGTTTCTATTGCCAGTTCTTCATGCTCACTTATTTTTCTTCTACAGTGTGGTCTGCCCTTAGTCTCATCAAGTGTCTTTTTTTATATCACACATTACAGTTTTTTATCTCTGGAAGTTTCATTTGTATCTTAGTTGCTTTCTCTCTCTCTCTTTTATATTGCCCAAGTTTCTGAATAACTTTTTGAACATATGAAATGCAGTTGTAAGAACTATTTTAATGTCCTCTTCTACTGATTCTAATTTAGTTTCAGTTCTGGTTTGTTTTTGATTGATTGTTTTTTCCTCTCAGTGTATGTTGGAAATTCCTGCTTCTTTGCATGTCTGAGAATTTTTTTTTTTTTTTTTTTTTGAGAGGGCATCTCTCATATTTATTGATCAAATGGTTGTTAACAACAATAAAATTCAGTATAGGGGGGTCAATGCTCAATGTACAATCATTAATCCATCTCAAGCCTAATTCTCGTCAGTCTCCAATCTTCTGAAGCATAACGAACAAGTTCTTACATGGTGAACGAATTCTTACAGAGTGAATAAATTCTTACATGGTGAACAGTACAAGGGCATTCATCACAGAAACTTTCGGTTTTGATCATGCAATATGACCTATAAACCATCAGGTCAAATATGAATATTCATTTGATCTTTGTACTTGATTTATATGTTGATCCCACATTTCTCCTATTATTATTATTATTTTTATTTTTAATAAAATGCTGAAGTGGTAGGTAGATGCAAGATAAAGGTAGAAAACATAGTTTAGTGCTGTAAGAAGGCAAATGTAGATGATCAGATGATCAGGTGTGTGCCTATGGACTAAGTATTAATCCAGGCTAGACAAGGGCAGCAAGACATCCACGGATGCAGAAGATTTCTCTCAAAGCAGGGGGGGTGAGGTTCTGAGCCTCACCTCTGTTGATCCCCAAATTCTCACCTGATGGCCCCCCTGCGACTGTGCCTGTCTTAGGTTGTTCCTCCCTTGAGGAATCTTACCCGTCTCTGGCTAACCAGTCATCTTCCGGGGCCATACAGGGAAATGTAAAGTTGGTAAGTGAGAGAGAAGCCATATTGTTTGCAAAGGTTAGCTTTTTACTTCTTTGCAGATTTATGCCCTGTGGCTTCTATGCCCAGCATTTGTCTCGAGGTATCTTTACCAACTGGAGGAATTATGATACTCGGTAAATTCGATATGAGGCACGAATTCTATTTAAGGTTTGTAATTAGGAAGGAAGAAGAAAAGCTATAGATGTAGCATATGAAGGAAACTTGGGAGGATTGATTATTTCTTTGACATATCTTCTTGTATAGTACCTTAAGTATGTATAGGTTTTAAACTACTAACTAATTTGCACACACATATTAACATAATAGGAATACGGTGACATAAACAAAGCAAATCTATAATTACCAGCCATCTCCAGTGAAGCCAAGAAAACCATTTAGGCACCCTAGCATTTGTGAAAATTTATCTATAATATGATGGATATTTTCCAACTGTACTTGAACCATCAGACAAATTAAAGCAGCCCATTTCTGGGATCTGTTCACATCCCATATGTTCTTTTAACCATAGATAGTCTATAGTCATGAGATTTTGGGGTGCTACAACTTGCACCCCTCCCAACTCCTGGTTGAGTTCCAACAGTACAGATCCAGTCAAATTCGTTGTCTCACTGTATGCACATGCCAGCCTAGACATCTCCCTCCTCCTTCTTATGGCAAGTCCAGGAGACGGTGGGCTGGATGCAGCCACAACCGCAGCATCGTCCGGATCCCTGGGGAGGCTTTTTGATGATCATCCCCCGGCACGAGTCCTCCAGAGAGTGCTGATGCCGGAAGCTCCTCCTCATATCGTATCTTATTTCATTTTCTGGGTATCCAAGCTAGGCCTTGATCTTCTGCGTAGAAACAAACAGACCCTTTGCCCACACTTTGACATGCCCTCTATACCACTGTGCAGAACTCATTGGAGGTCAGCACACAGTAACTGCTTTTTTTTTTTTTTTTTTAATTAAGAGAAAGGAATATTATCAGAAAAGAGTACCTCCATAGCTGATCATCTGACACCCTTTAAGTGATCAACATTAAGGATATTTAAAGCATGCGTTGATCTTTGATTTACCAATAGTTTTATCCTGTTAACGAGTAATCCCCTTTTCTTTCTTTCTTTCTTTCTTTTTTTTTTTTTTTTTTAAATTTTTAATCTACCCTTACATGAAGAATACTATGTTTACTATGCTCTCCCCTATATCAGGTCCCCCCTAACAACCCCATTACGGTTACTGTCCATCAGCTTAGCAAAATGTGGTAGAGTCACTACTTGTCCTCTCTGTGTTGTGCAGCCCACCCTCCCCTTTCTCCCTCCCCCCCATGCATGCTAATCTTAATACCCACCTTCTTCTTCCCCCCCCTTATCCCTCCCTGCCCACCCATCCTCCCCAGTTCCTTTCCCTTTGGTACCTGTTAGTCCATTTTTGGGTTCTGTAATTCTGCTGCTGTTTTGTTCCTTCAGTTTTTCCTTTGTTCCTATACTCCTCAGATGAGTGAAATCATTTGGTATTTCTCTTTCTCCGCTTGGCTTATTTCACTGAGCATAATACTCTCCAGCTCCATCCATGTTGCTGCAAATGGTTGGATTTTTCCACTTCTTATGGCTGAGTAGTATTCCATTGTGTATATGTACCACATCTTCTTTATCCATTCATCTACAGATGGACATTTAGGTTGCTTCCAATTCTTGGCTATTGTAAATAGTGCTGCAATAAACATAGGAGTGCATCTGTCTTTCTCAAACTTGATTGCTGCGTTCTTAGGGTAAATTCCTAGGAGTGGAATTCCTGGGTCAAATGGTAGGTCTGTTTTGAGCATTTTGATGCACCTCCATACTGCTTTCCACAATGGTTGAACTAATTTACATTCCCACCAGCAGTGTAGGAGGGTTCCCCTTTCTCCACAGCCTCGCCAACATTTGTTGTTGTTTGTCTTTTGGATGGCAGCTATCCTTACTGGTGTGAGGTGATACCTCATTGTAGTTTTAATTTGCATTTCTCTGATAATTAGCGATGTGGAGCATCTTTTCATGTGTCTCTTGGCCATCTGTATTTCTTTTTTGGAGAACTGTCTGTTCAGTTCCTCTGCCCATTTTTTAATTGGGTTATTTGTTTTTTGTTTGTTGAGGCGTGTGAGCTCTTTATATATTCTGGACGTCAAGCCTTTATCAGATCTGTCATTTTCAAATATATTCTCCCATACTGTAGGGTTCCTTTTTGTTCTATTGATGGTGTCTTTCGCTGTACAGAAGCTTTTCAGCTTAATGTAGTCCCACTTGCTCATTTTTGCTGTTGTTTTCCTTGCCCGGGGAGATATGTTCAAGAAGAGATCACTCATGTTTATGTCTAAGAGGTTTTTGCCTATGTTTTTTTCCAAGAGTTTAATGGTTTCGTGACTTACATTCAGGTCTTTGATCCATTTTGAGTTTACCTTTGTATATGGGGTTAGACAGTGGTCCAGTTTCATTCTCCTACATGTAGCTGTCCAGTTTTGCCAGCACCATCTGTTGAAGAGACTGTCATTTTGCCATTGTATGTCCATGGCTCCTTTATCAAATATTAATTGACCATATATGTTTGGGTTAATTTCTGGGGTCTCTAATCTGTTCCACTGGTCTGTGGCTCTGTTCTTGTGCCAGTACCAAATTGTCTTGATTACTATGGCTTTGTAGTAGAGCTTGAAGTTGGGGAGTGAGATCCCCCCTACTTTATTCTTCTTTTTCAGGATTGCTTTGGCTATTCGGGGTCTTTGGTGTTTCCATATGAATTTTTGAATTATTTGTTCCAATTCATTGAAGAATGTTGCTGGTAATTTGAGAGGGATTGCATCAAATTTGTATATTGCTTTCGGCAGGATGGCCATTTTGACGATATTAATTCTTCCTAGCCATGAGCATGGGATGAGTTTCCATTTATTAGTGTCCCCTTTAATTTCTCTTAAGAGTGACTTGTAGTTTTCAGAG
Organism: Manis javanica; assembly: GCF_040802235.1. Taxonomy (NCBI): domain Eukaryota; kingdom Metazoa; phylum Chordata; class Mammalia; order Pholidota; family Manidae; genus Manis; species Manis javanica. The sequence goes on along the minus strand of NC_133163.1, from coordinate 24,242,647 downwards.
TATAAGTCTTTCACTTCCTTGGTTAGGTTTATTCCTAGGTATTTTATTCTTTTTGATGCAATGGTGAATGGAATTGTTTTCCTGATTTCTCTTTCTATTGATTCGTTGTTAGTGTATAGGAAAGCTACAGATTTCTGTGTGTTGATTTTGTATCCTGCAACTTTGCTGTATTCCGATATCAGTTCTAGTAGTTTTGGAGTGGAGTCTTTAGGGTTTTTTATGTACATTATCATATTATCTGCAAATAGTGACAGTTTAACTTCTTCTTTACCAATCTGGATTCCTTGTATTTCTTTGTTTTGTCTGATTGCCGTGGCTAGGACCTCCAGTACTATGTTGAATAACAGTGGGGAGAGTGGGCATCCCTGTCTGGTTCCCGATCTCAGTGGAAATGCTTTCAGCTTCTCGCTGTTCAGTATAATGCTGGCTGTGGGTTTATCATATATGGCCTTTATTATGTTGAGGTACTTGCCCTCTATTCCCATTTTGCTGAGAGTTTTTATCATGAATGGATGTTGAATTTTGTCAAATGCTTTTTCAGCATCTATGGAGATGATCATGTGGTTTTTGTCTTTCTTTTTGTTGATGTGGTGGATGATGTTGATGGATTTTCGAATGTTGTACCATCCTTGCATCCCTGGGATGAACCCCACTTGGTCATGGTGTATGATCCTTTTGATATACTGTTGAATTCTGTTTGCTAATATTTTATTGAGTATTTTTGCATCTACATTCATCAGGGATATTGGTCTGTAATTTTCTTTTTTGGTGGGGTCTTTGCCTGGTTTTGGTATTAGGGTGATGTTGGCTTCATAGAATGAGTTTGGGAGTATTCCCTCTTCTTCTATTTTGTGGAACACTTTAAGGAGAATGGGTATTATGTCTTCTCTGTGTGTCTGATAAAATTCCGAGGTAAATCCGTCCGGCCCCGGGGTTTTGTTCTTGGGTAGTTTTTTGATTACTGTTTCAATTTCTTTGCTTGTAATTGGTTTGTTTAACTTTTGTGTTTCTTCCTTGGTCAGTCTTGGGAGGTTGTATTTTTCTAGAAAGTTGTCCATTTCTTCTAGGTTTTCCAGCTTGTTGGCATATAGGTTTTCATAGTAGTCTTTAATAATTCTTTGTATTTCTGTGGAGTCTGTCGTGATTTTTCCATTCTCATTTCTGATTATGTTGATTTGTGTTGACTCTCTTTTTCTCTTAATAAGTTGGGCTAGAGGCTTATCTATTTTGTTTATTTTCTCAAAGAACCAGCTCTTGGTTTCGTTGATTTTTGCTATTGTTTTATTCTTCTCAATTTTGTTTATTTCTTCTCTGATCTTTATTATGTCCCTCCTTCTGCTGACTTTAGGCCTCATTTGTTCTTCTTTTTCCAGTTTTAATAATTGTGATGTTAGACTATTCATTTGGGATTGTTCTTCCTTCTTCAAGTGTGCCTGGATTGCTATATACTTTCCTCTTAAGACTGCTTTCGCTGCATCCCACAGAAGTTGGGGCTTAGTGTTGTTGTTGTCATTTGTTTCTATATATTCCTTGATCTCTATTTTGATTTGTTCATTGATCCATTGATTATTTAGTAGCATGTTGTTAAGCCTCCATGTGTTTGTGAGCCTTTTTGTTTTCTTTGTAGAATTTATTTCTACTTTCATACCTTTGTGGTCTGAAAAATTGGTTGGTAGAATTTCAGTATTTTGGAATTTACTGAGGCTCTTTTTGTGAGCTAGTATGTGGTCTATTCTGGAGAATGTTCCATGTGCACTTGAGAAGAATGTATATCCTGTTGCTTTTGGATGTAAAGTTCTATAGATGTCTATTAGGTCCATCTGTTCTAGTGTGTTGTTCAGTGCCTGTGTGTCTTCACTTATTTTCTGCCCGGTGGATCTATCCTTTGGGGTGAGTGGTGTGTTGAAGTCTCCTACAATGAATGCATTGCAGTCTATTTCCCTCTTTAGTTCTGTTAGTATTTGCTTCACATATGCTGGTGCTCCTGTATTGGGTGCATATATATTTAGAATGGTTATATCCTCTTGTTGGACTAAGCCCTTTATCATTATGTAGTGGCCTTCTTTATCTCTTGTTACTTTCTTTGTTTTGAAGTCTATTTTGTCTGATATTAGTACTGCAACCCCTGCTTTCTTCTCACTGTTGTTTGCCTGAAATATGTTTTTCCATCCCTTGACTTTTAGTCTATGCTTATCTTTGGGTTTAAGGTGAGTTTCTTGTAAGCAGCATATAGATGGGTCTTGCTTTTTTATCCATTCTATTACTCTATGTCTTTTGATTGGTGCATTAAGTCCATTTACATTTAGGGTGACTATTGAAAGATATGTACTTATTGCCATTGCAGGCTTTAGATTCGTGGTTACCAAAGGTTCAAGGTTAGCTTCTTTAGTATCTTACTGCCTAACTTAGCTCGCTTATTGAGCTGTTATATACACTGTCTGGAGAGTCTTTTCTTCTCTCCCTTCTTATTCCTCCTCCTCCATTCTTCATATGTTGTGTGTTTTGTTCTGTGCTCTTTTTAGGGGTGCTCCCATCTAGAGCAGTCCCTGTAGGATGCCCTGTAGAGGTGGTTTGTGGGAAGCAAATTCCCTCAGCTTTTGCTTGTCTGGGAATTGTTTGATCCCACCATCATATTTAAATGATAGTCGTGCTGGATACAGTATCCTTGGTTCAAGGCCCTTCTGTTTCATTGCATTAAGTATATCATGCCATTCTCTTCTGGCCTGTAGGGTTTCTGTTGAGAAGTCTGATGTTAGCCTGATTGGTTTTCCTTTATAGGTGACCTTTTTCTCTCTAGCTGCCTTTAAAACTCTTTCCTTGTCCTTGATCCTTGCCATTTTAATTATTATGTGTCTTGGTGTTGTCCTCCTTGGATCCTTTCTGTTGGGGGTTCTGTATAATTCCATGGTCTGTTCGATTATTTCCTCCCCCAGTTTGGGGAAGTTTTCAGCAATTATTTCTTCAAAGACACTTTCTATCCCTTTTCCTCTTTCTTCCTCTTCTGGTATCCCTATAATACGAATGTTTTTCCTTTTGTATTGGTCACATATTTCTCTTAGTGTTGTTTCATTCCTGGAGATCCTTTTATCTCTCTCTCTGTCAGCTTCTATACGTTCCTGTTCTCTGGCTTCTATTCCTTCAATGGCCTCTTGCATCTTATCCATTCTGCTTATAAATCCTTCCAGGGATTGTTTCACTTCTGTGATCTCTTTCCTGACATCTATGATCTCCTTCCGGACTTCATCCCACTGCTCTTGCATTTTTCTCTGCATCTCATCCCACTGCTCTTGCATTTTTCTCTGCATCTCATCCCATTGCTCTTGCATTTTTTTCTGCATCTCTGTCAGCATGTTCATGATTTTTATTTTGAATTCTTTTTCAGGAGGACTAGTTAGGTCTGTCTCCTTCTCAGGTGTTGTCTCTGTGATCTTTGTCTGCCTGTAGTTTTGCCTTTTCATGGTGATAGAGATAGTTTGCAGAGCTGGTACAAGTGACCGCTGGAAGAGCTTCCCTTCTTGTTGGTTTGTAGCCTTTTCCTGGGAGAATAGCGACCTCTAGTGGCTTGTGCTGGGCAGCTGTGCGCAGACAGGGCTTCTGCTTCCTGCCCAGTTGCTTTGGGGTTTATCTCTGCTGTTGCTGTGGGCTTGGCCTGGCTGGGGCTGTTCCTCCAAAATGGTGGAGCCCCGTTGGAGGGGGAGCAGCCAGGAGACTATTTATCTCCGTAAGGGGCCTCTGTGCTCCCTGCTGCCCAGGGGGTTAGAGTGCCCAGAGATCCCCAGATTCCCTGCTTCTGGTCTAAGTGACCTGTCCTGCCCCTTTAAGATTTCCAAAAAGCACTCTCCAAACCAAAACAACAACAGCAACAATGAGAGAGGGAACAGAAAGAAAGAGAAAAAAAAAAAAGGAAAAAAAAAGGAAAAAACAAGCGATTTTTTTTTTTTTTTTTTTTTTTGTCCTCAGGTGCCGGTCCCAGGCACCCGCTCACTGGTCCTGCTGCCCTGTCTCCCTAGCACCAGGGTCCCTGTCCTTTCAAGGCTTCCAAAAAGCACCCACCCACCGGTCCCGCAGGGAAGGAACGCTCAATATTCTTTGTCCTCTGGCACTGGTCCCACGCACCCGCTCACCAGTCCCGCCGCCCTGCCTCCCTAGCACCGGGGTCCCTGTCCCTTCAAGGCTTCCAAAAAGCACTATGCAAAAAGAGAGAAAAAAAAGGGGAAAAACGCGCGATTTCTTCCGTCCTCAGGTGCTGGTCTCAGGCACCCACCCACCAGTCCCACAGGGAAAAATGCGGGATATTCTTTGTCCTCAGGTGCCGGTCCCAGGCACCCGCTCACCAGTCCCGCCGCCCTGCCTCCCTAGCACCGGGGTCCCTGTCCCTTTTAGGCTTCCAAAAAGCACTCACAGAAAAGAGAAAAAAAAAAGGGGAAAAACGCGCGATTTCCTCTGTCCTCAAGTGCCGGTCTCAGGCATCCGCCCACCGGTCCCGCAGGGAAAAACGGGGGATATTCTTTGTCCTCAGGCGCCGGTCCCAGCCACCCGCTCACCAGTCCCGCCACCGTGCCTCCCTAGCACTGGGGTCCCCGTCCCTTCAAGGCTTCCAAAAAGCGCTCGCCCAAAAGAGAAAAAAAAAAAAGGGGAAAAACGCGCGACCTCCTCCGTCCTCAGGCACAGGTCTCAGGCACCCGCCCCCAGGTCTCGCAGGGAGAAACGCGGGATATTCTTTGTCCTCCGGCGCCGTTCCCAGGCACCTCCTCACCGGTCCCGCCACCCTGCCTCCCCAGCAACGGGGGCCCGTCCCTCTAAGGCTTCCAAAAAGCGCTCGCCAAAAAAAAAACCGCTCCGGTTTCTCTCCACCCGCCGGGAGCCGGGGGGAGGGGCGCTCGGGTCCCGCCGGGTTGGGGCTTGTATCTTACCCCCTTCACAAGGCGCTGGGTTCTTGCAGGTGTGGATGTGGTCTGGATGTTGTCCTGTGTCCTGTGGTCTCTATTTTAGGAAGATTTTTCTTTATTATATTTTCATAGCTCTATGTGTTTTTGGGAGGAGATTTCCACTGCTCTACTCACGCCGCCATCTTGGCTCCGCCCCTGAGAATTTTTTTTATTAGGTGGCAGGTTTGATATTTTACATTTTTGTATTCTTAGAAATATTCTTGAACTTTGTTCTGGGACACCATTAAGTTTACTTGGGAACAGCTTGTTTCCACCCCCATCCCCCCAAGTCTTTCTTAAATATTGTTAGAATGGAATGGAACAGTATTTAGTTTGGTATATTCTCCATTACTTAGACAAGCCCCTTCTGGGTATTATAACTAATGCCTCAAATACTATATTTTTCTGTTCAGGATTGTGGAAATAGGCCATAAGTGAGCATTGCTTACTGTTAACCCTAGTCTTTTTGAGTTGGTCTTTCACTGACTCAGGTAGTTTTCTCATGTGCACATGCTGATACTGAATATATGGGATGGACCCTCTGCTGATGTTCACTATTGCTTCTTTGCACAGCTCTATGTTCTCCAGTTCTGTATTCTGTGAACTACAGCTGCTGTGTTCTCCCCAGACTTTTATCTCTGTCTCCTCAACTTAGGGAGTTCTCTGGGCACTGCCTGGGTTCCCCTTCCCTGCACTGTGTCCTGGAAACTCTCAATGCAGTGAACTGGGGCAGTCAGAGGATTCACCTACTTTGTGTCCCATCTCTCAGGAGCCACTGGCCCTTGTTGCCTGATGTTCAATGCCTTAAAAACCATTGCTTCACATGGGAAAGGTAATTTTGGTCCCTGCTTTGGAAGAGATGTCAAGAATTACATCAAAATCTTTGGCTTCAGCAACCCCAAGTTTAGAGTTTCAGTTTCCTAAGATGGGGAAGACTGGGAGGAGTAGGTTTGGTGGTGGAGTGGGGGAAAAGTCATGCCAGGTTTGGGGAGTTCATTGGACATTGGAGTGATGTCAGGGAGGCAGTTGGGTCTATGAGTCTGGAGTCAGGGGAGAGGCCTGGGCAGGGGATACCCATGTGTGTGTCATCAGTGTGTAGATGGTTTATATAACCAGTGTAGTGGGTGTGATCCCCAAGGGAGTATACCTAGAGTACTACTGTATTGATCATGTTTTTTCATTTTCTGTATTTTCTTATGCTTTGACAGCTTGGGGCCTTCTGACAGTGGAAGGACTGCCTTTCCCAGGGTTAACTAATTGCTAGAGATAGGAAACCACTCACCTTTGAGCATGCCTTTCATATGCAAACCAACCCATCCAGAGCGTTTACTCACCAACCACCTTTTTTATTGAACTTTTATACCCTGGGCCACTATCACTGCTGCTATCAGCTGCCCTAATCCCTACAGGGCCAGATACCAGACAGCTAGGGACATCCCTATGCCTTAAAGACCACTGAAGTTATTTAAACTACTTATTCCTAGGGCTGCTTACCTTGCCTCACCCATTCTTTCCTATAGAATCCACAGTAAGAGCTCTTGCCCACACTTTCCCCTCATTTCTTTTGTTTTCTGGCCAACTCTGGTGTTTCCCTGTGTGGTCCTTCATGGCGTGCCAACTTTTCTGCTTCTAGGGAACTGTGAATACAAACTCCTTCCTTTGTAATAGTTATTTCCAAGTCTGTGTGTCTTACTATAACTGATTAAAATAAATCCTAGGTACTCTTATAGTGAGTATAGAGATAGATGGCCTCTCTGGCTAAGTTGAGTATATATATTACCTCATCTCATTTAATCTTCACACCAGCCTTAGAGGTGGGTACTATTATCTTACTCATTTTATAGATGAGCAGACTCAATTAGACAAAGGTCATGTAATTCGCCCAGCTTTTGAATGGTGAAGCTGGTGGCAGTCTGATGGTGGCCCTGTGCTCTGAACCAGTCTATCCCACATGTGGTCAAGAGAGACAGAGGGTACTCCTAAGGAATGGGATTCAGTTTGTGATCAAGCTCCTTAAAAACTAATAAACTGCAACTTGTTTTATTCCAAGATGTGATGAGTTTTACTGTGTTGCCTAAATGACAGCTTTAAGCAAAGGGACTTTAGAGGCAGTCCTGGCCTGATTCCTTGGGAATTAGGGAGGAGTTGCAGTTCCCTTTTCATAATGAAAAACACTCATGTGAATCATAGTCCTCTGCTAAATTAGGGAAGAGATGCTGTTTTCTGCACTTAAGCTGGTCCAGTCTGCATGGCAGAGTCTTGTACATTTATTTATTATTTTTTTATTTTGGTATTATTAATATACACTTACATGAGTAACATTGTAGTTACTAGATTCCCCCCATTATCAAATCCCCACCACATACTCCATTATAGTCACTGTCCATCAGCATAGTAAGATGCTATAGAATCACTGCTTGTCTTCCCTGTGCTATACTGCCTTCCCCATGCCCCAACCCTACATTATTTGTGCTAATCATAATGCCCCTTTTCCCCCTTATCTTTTCCTTCCCACCCATCCTCCCCTGTCCCTTTCCCTTTGGTAACTGTTAGTCCATTCTTGGGTTCTGTGAGTCTGCTGCTGTTTTGTTCCTTCAGTTTTTGCTTTGTTCTTATACTCCACAGATGAATGGAACCATTTGATACTTGTCTTTCTTTGCTGAGTCTTGAACATTTAAAGCTGAAAAAAATGAGCCGGACTTTTTCATTTCCAGAAGATGTTGAAGAAGGGATTATTTTTAAAAATTCTCCCCCATTATTGCTATATATTAGTTTTAAGAAATATGAAAATTACAGAAAAACCTATAAAAATACTCTTGTAATGTTGCAGCACAGAGAGATACCACTGTTTACATGTCAATGCATGTAATAGGGCACTGGGTCTTGAGTTTTTGACCACAAAAATTAATCAAACATCTTTTTCTGTTCTGGGATCTGTGACTTTCACTTTCACTTTCTCTCTCTTCCTGTGTTTTGTGGGGTATGTATGTGTGTCTGACTGACTGTCTCCTTCCTCTATGCCTTACACACAACCCTAAACTCCATTGGTGATATTGTCCAGCTGGGAGAGCCCTGTTGATTGGGTCTGACTGTGGTAACTTTCTGCTTGAGGATTTAGACATGAGTAAAGAGTTGCCCTCGTTGGGCCTTTGCTCCAACCCTCCCAATCAATAATTAATCAGCATGGAGTTGATCTTATTAGCTATTCACTGCTCCCCCTCCCAAGCCCCAACCCAAGCTGGCTATTGACAATGCTTTTAATTAATATGAGGCAGATTAAAACTCATTACAGCAAGGTTATTGGTAATGAGGTAATCATAAGGCAAGTTACTGAGCTGGGAGTGATAATGAAGTTGGAGGAGGGACAGGGAGACTGCACCAACTGTTCCTGACATATTTTGGCATTAATGAAATGGGGAAGTCGGGGTTTTTCATTGAGGCCAGGCTGCAGTGACATATCCAGCCAGCCAATGAAACCAGGTGCTGGGTAAGGGCAGGACTCAGGGCCAGTGAGCAAATGGGTGGTTGGTGTTAGGGTGGTTGCAGAATCAGGGAGATCTCTTGGAAGAGAACCCAAAGTCGGTGTATTTAGACCAAATACTCTATGGTTATTTGCATTTCTTATACATGATGCTTTGCAATTTAGATGATGGATCATGAAATTCTTTCTGTCAGATTGTGGTCCAGATTTTTTGGCCAAAACTAAGTATAGGAAGTGGATGGTCCAGGAGTGTTTTGGTTTTTTTTCCTAGGAAGATCGATCCCACCTCACCCCCTTTTCTTTACATTCCCTTTGTTGAGCACTGACCATGTACTGGCCCTGTGCTGAGCTCTGTTTTTGTGCATTGCTCCATTTGTTCATCACTGACAGTTATCACTTTTTTCCTCCTTTTACTGAAGAGGAATCTCAGGCTCCAAAGTTAATCAAGTTGCCCAATGTTTTATGACAGTTAAGTAGCAAGTAACATTTGAACCCAGGTCTTTTTGATTCCAAAGGCAATGCTATTAATCTTTATATTTTATGACCTTTTCTTGTTATATTCAAGACCAGCTACAGGTTCCATTGGCCTTTTAAACTGTATACACTGGATTCAACTTCACCACCTTGGGCTGTGCTCTCTCTCTTAATTCTTAGAGTTAATCTTCTCCCTGCACCCTCCTTCAGAGAGGAACTCTCCTAGGCCCAGCTTGAACCTTGTATCCACATCCAGGTTGGAGGACTCTGCCCAGAAAGATGGAGTCATGTTTGTGTACACAGGGTTTCCCAAGAGTACAGAAGGGTGGAAGGCAGAGTCAGAAGTAGGTGGTCCTCGGGGGCATCAGGACAGCCTGCTAGTGCCTGGGGTCGGGTGTCTGCCCTGCTGCGGTGGGAGGGGGAAGATGGGCCTCTGGCTGCTGGGAAGAGGGTGTTCAGGGCTGCTGCCTTCTCTTCTTAATTTCTAAAGCAGCAGCTTTCTGTACGGTTCACTTGGCAACTAATTATATAGGATCTTTGAACATTTCTTCCATCTTTGTTGGCAACCGTTATTTAACTCTTCAGTTGGTTTATTGCCTCTGATATATACTCAATCATGTCAGCATTTTTCATAGCACTTAAGAGAGTGTAAGTCCACCACAGATGTTCACACTGACTTGGTTGACTTCACAGGTGGGAGAGGGCCCTGGGCTCCCTTGTCTCCTGTGTGTGCCCAAGCCCCCATCCTGCCTCAGAAGCTATAGCTCCTAGAAGGCAGGACCCTCATAGTTCCAAGGTCCTCTCAGCTGAGTTGGGGTGAAGACTGAGGATGCACAGCCTTGGGGCAAATGGGGCCACCTCCCAGCTCTGGAAGGACAGTAGGCATCAGGCTGCAAGTTAAGCCTGCCCTGCCCTGGACAGCTGCCTACTCCATGCTCCCTATACCTCTGAGTAAAATGTTTCCTCCAGTTAATAGGAGACCCCAGCTAAAGTTGGCTAAGTTAAAAGAGCTCTAGGTTTGGAGGGCTTTCTAGACCTTCCCTTGATTTATTAGCTATTTCTTTATAAGCAAAACACCTGAGTTTCTTATCTTTAAAGATAGCAATACCTTCCTCCCTAAGTGGCTGTAAGGATCAAAAGAAATAATGTATGTGACCAGGTTTTATAAATCGTAGACCTCCAAACAAATAGTATTCTTAGTAGGTCTGAGGGTTGGGTGGCGAATATGCTAACTCAGAGTACCCTTGAATGAATCATTAGTAGATTAGATTTGGCAACAAATACTTGCTGCTGAGGGAGTGGGACCTGGGCCAGGTAAGTTTTGATGGCCAGAAGCATCAGGCCATGGGAGAAGGCTGGCCTTGGTGTAAGGGTGTGATTGACTCTTCTGGGCACCTAGACCAAAGGAGAACACTGAGGGAGAAGGTGAATGAATGTGTGTGTGTGTGTGTGTGTGTGTGTATGTGTATGTGTGAAACTGGGCTGTTAAGCAGAGGCAGCAAGAAAAGGGAACAATGTCCAATGGCTAGTATGCACTCACACCTCTCTGGCCCTGGCCTTCTCTCCATAGGTGCACCTGCGTTCTGCCAGGCGCCTCTGTGAGCTCTGCTGTGCCAACCGGGGCACTTTCATCAAGGTGGGCCAGCATCTGGGGGCTCTGGACTACCTGCTGCCCGAGGAGTACACCAGCACGCTGAAGGTGCTGCACAGCCAGGCCCCGCAGAGCAGCATGCAAGAGGTCCGCCAGGTCATCCGCGAGGACCTGGGCAAAGAGGTAGCTGCCTGTGTGGGGCGGGATGAGCCCTGGATGGCCTGCTTCGGCAAAGGCTCTGGCAGAGTTCTTGCTGCCAGGTGTTGGGAACCCACTGCTGGCTCAGGGCCATACTTCACGGCAACTTTCAGTACTGAAATCAAAGAGGCTGGAAGGAACCTCATTGGCCATCAGTAAAATAATACTAGTTGGACCATGTGAAATAGTTGATACTTGACCTTTTGATCTGTAACCTCATATGATTCATATGGTTCACCCTAATAATATTTATCAATTACTGAGGGTTGACTTCCTGCTGACAGCAATGCTGTATTCCATACATTATCCCACTTAAGCCTCCTGGCAAGTGTGAGGGAGGTACTGTTATTAACCCATTTTGCAGATGATGGGTGGAGGCTTTGGTGATAGAGTATGCAAGGGCACTTCAGGAAGTGATTCTGTGCACTGCTGTTTGACGCCATCGGTAAGCTGTCCAAATCATTCATTGCATTGGCTTTTCTGGGATGTCCCTGGCAGGCATTCATCCAGCCTCTTCTTGATTATCTCCAGTGATAGGAAGCTTATTTTTTTATCTGCTGCCCTAAGTGGTCCCTTCTGCCAGTATTCTCTAAATGTAAGTGCTTCCTCCTATGGGCTAAAACCTACCTCAAACCTCACCTGTCTGATCTTCATTCTACCTCCTGGGGCAACAGAGGAGGCGAAGGGCCCTTCTGTCTTACCCCTTTGGACTCATGCCAGTGCTCTGTAGGGTATGTGGAACCCAGCCCGGGCACAGTGGTGTGGGTCCTCATTGCCTGTTTGGTCGTCATGCTTCTGGGGATTGAGAGGGCTGTGAGTGGCTGTCTGCAGGCTGCTGATCTGTGGGTCAGGCCCAGCCTGACAAATTGTGTGCTGTAATTTGAGGGTACCTCAGAGATCTCTACTGAAAAAACTTCCTCTCCACCTCACCTATCTGTGTATTGGAAATTTTCCTCTTTGAAAGAGAATCCTTTGGGTTTTCTAGAGTTTTTCTGAGCCAAATTATCTTCACGTTAAGCCTTGATCAACTGATGCCTTTCCTGAGATTAGTTTACAACTTTTGATGTCTCCCAAGTTTCCCTAAAATAAAATCCTCAGCAGGGCTTTCAAGGGCCACCCCATTCCCTTTCACCCTGACTGTTTGTTCCATAACATAGGAGTGGCAGTGGAGTTAGAGCTCTGGAGCCAGAAGCTTGGACCTTGCACAGATTATTTCTCCTTTTGGCTCCTCACTTTCCTAATCTGCAAAAAGGGACATAGTACTCACCTCATTGGGGTACTGTGAGGATTAGAAGAGGGAATGAATATATAGTGCTTAGTGCAGTAATAACCTGGAGCAAATGCTCAGCAAATGCTAGCTACTGTTATTGTTGGTATTTCCCTATGCTCTGGTCACACTGAGCCACTTACATCGGATTTGCTGTGTACCCTTAGTTCCAGGGCCTGTGCCATGGTCTTCTGTCTGCCTGGAACATCTTTACCCCATTCTGTTCCTGCCAGTAATACCCTGTGTTTCTAGGCCACTCACCCATCTATCCATCCATCTACCAAATGCCAGGCACTGTGCTGGCATCCCAGCCAAATTGCCGCTCTTCGGTGAAGTCTTCTGTGACCCTCTGCACAACCTTGTTCCCTTCACTCTTGCATTATGTGGTTTGCTTAGTAGTGTCTAGGTGGTTTTGCTGCAGGTAAAGTCATTAGGGATGAAGACTGTGATGACTCTTTTGCCCTGTTTGTACAGCACCAGAATAGTAGCTGGTATATAGCAGGTGCCAGTGTTTGTTTAATGAACCAGTGGAGGAATGAGTGATGGCTTTGGCTTCCTTGCCCACTAAGGGCAAGTGGAAACTAGGGCAGAGGTTTCCTAAAGACCCATTGCCCATTTTCACTGATCTGCATGGAGGTGGCCCAGGCTATCAATCCCTTAATGTAGAACTGGTATCAGGTGTCCAGCCAAAGATGTCCCACTCCTCAGTGGTAGCCTGGTCCGGAGGGGGCTTCATTAACTGCTCTGGGGAGCCTGGATCACAAAGGAGGTGAGCATGGAAACCTCTGTCGGCTCCTTTCTTACTGAGGATCATCTACTTCAAAGTGGAGGAGATGGAGGGAAGGGTAAACCTGATTCAGGACTGGAGTCAGGAGCAGGCCACAGGCTGGCAGGAGCTGGGCTAGGATGGATGGACCCCAGGCAGAGGGGAGGGCGTTGGCATGGTATGGGCCTGTGTGTGGCTTTGCTTCTTGCCAAGACTATTGGCCTCCTGCTTCCTACAGCACGAGATTCACCCCCAAATTAAAACTAAATAAATCACTGTAATAACAGTGTGAAGTGCATCATTGCTGGCATGTGGCAGCTCAGTGGGGGCGGATGAAAGGGAGGGAAGGCAGCACGTTAACCCTTGGAGGCTGACTTGTCTGTGCAGAGTTAGAGAGGGAAGGCAAGAGCAGGTCAGTGGCTCCCTCTAGGCCAGGGAGGAGCAAGGTGAGAACTTTGGAGTGTCCGCAGTTGTGGCAGGCCCATTTAACTGGCCAAAGGATGTTTTGGATAAAAGATTTTGTTTGTATCTTCGGGCATCTTCTCTAGGCCCCCCTGGCCAAGTAGTCCAAGTAGTCCTGCACATGAGCCTCTGGGTCCAGCCCCACAGGTTGTCTTCAGCCCTCAGAGAAAGGGAGGTGAATATCAAAGTCATGGTTCTGAGGGGGTGTCCCTCACAGCTGGGAAGCTCAGAAACCTCTGGTTTCTTACCCCGGCCCCCAGGGCACACAGTCAAAGTCTTCCCTCCCCCATTCCTCCTCCTCCGCCCTCCTGGGAAGATGGCATTTGTTCCCCGGTGACATACTTTCTCAGTCTGTGGGTGGAGGGAGGGGAAAGGGGCTGTGTGGGAACAGGGTAGGTGGGTGTGGGGGTGTGAGGGCGGGGGAAAGTCACTCACTTTGCACTTCTCTCCTCCTCCAGCCCCTCCTGTGACACTTTGCAGGGAGCAGCTCTCCCTGCAGGAGGATGGTTGAGTGTGCCCCACTAATTCTGGGCTCCACACCTGCACTGGGACCCTCAGTGGAAGGCTCTGTTTTGTGCCTGGTTTCAGGAGTGTGGTTAAGGGAAGCCAAGTCTGTCATGCACCACTATCTGCTTTCTTAACCTGAGTCCTTGGATGGGCTCTGAGGTTACCTGGAGCTCAAAGACTACATAACTGCCCCTAAATCTCAGCCTGAAAAGAGGAAAGAGTGGCTAGAGAGAGCTCCAGACTGGTGTGTCCCAGCCTGTGCTGGCTGATTGCATCTCTGCCTCCTGGGGCCCCCTCCCATCAGAAGAGGCCTTGGAGGGCCACTGGTGTCCTCAGGCCAGTTCCTGTTCCAGGCAGATGGAGCTGGCCCTGGGGGGTGTCCCTAGCATGGGGGTGGCAGATGAGAGCAGGGCTGCGGCGTTTCTGGATCCTATGCATTTAGTTCTGGGTCAGTCCAAATCCCCATACATCAGCCAGTGCCATGTGTAGAGATGAGAGCAAGTGATGGGACACTGTCCTGGCATAGGGGTTGGCTTAGGCAGGAATGTGACTTAGGCTGGGATGGGGCCGGGGGCCACAAAGCTGAGGGAGGGGCATGTGAACGACGGATGGGACCTCAGATCTTCTAATTCCCAGGCAAGTTCTTTGTCCCCTATTAACAGAGCTTCTGTTTGTCAGAAATCCTTTAGGAAATCATTTTTCTGTGTATCTGTATGACTATGTCTTGGAAGTTTCTCAGCTAGTATTACCGGAAAGAAACCTATTTTTTCCTTTTTATTTTGAATGTTAGGCCTTAATTCTGAAAGACAGGCTCCAGGAAGCAAACAGAAACTCAAACTCTAGGAGGTTAGGTAATTTCTACTGCCCCCAAATTGATCTGGGTCTGGAGTTGGTAAGGGATTTTCTCAGTCTTGGTCCTGTGATTGCTCTTGGGACTACGGGCCCAGGTGCAGTGCTGACCTTGACCAGCAGATGGCACCTGAGCTTGAGAGTCTGGGAGGGATGTTGAAGACATGGCCCTGCCTTGCTGAGGGGAGCCCTAACAGGTGGATGAGCCTCAGATTCCTTCTGCTTCTGGGCCTGGTCCATGCTGTGGAAGGAGACTGAACTGATACCTCTGCACCTGGAATGGGTCATACCTAGGCCTCAGCCGAGAGGCTGTTGACCAGTCTAGATCCCAGGAGCTCTTGGCTCTGTGCTGGAGGGCCTGGCAGTGTTCTTCACATTGACCCCCCACAACCCATCCTTATGCCTCCTTCAGGCTCTCACAGTTTGCAATTCTGTGGTTCAACATCTTTTCTTCATTCTTCCATTCCTTCTCTCTGTTGTCCAAGCAGCTGGTATTTAGTGAAAAAGACACAGTTGAGGAAGCTGTGGGTTTAGCCAAGAAGGAGTGAGAACTCTTCCTGGCCCCCATAATGTGGGGTCACCAGGAGGTACACTCCTCATTTGTAATACCTGGCCATTTTGCAGGAGAGAGAGGTTATATTTGGGTAGAGGGAGGCTCTTGAAGCAGGCAGCGTCTGACCCAAGGCTCTCAAAGAAGGGTGAGCCTGGAGGAGGTGGAGGTCAGAGGAAGGGACTACTGACTGATGAGGTGGGTGAGCAGGCTCTGGAAAGCACAAGGCATGGCCGGTGGTTGGTGGATAGTCTTGTTGACTGGCATATGGGCTTAGGTTGGTGGACAGTGGAGCTGAGGTTGCATAGTGGGGGCTGAGGTCACATTATGAAGAGCCTTTTTGTTCTTTTCATAACGGGAACCTGAGGAGAAGGAGAACTTGGAGAGGAACCTGTGCAAAGAAGGATGGAGTGGGACGAGGTTTTCTTAGTAATATGAGAGATGAGGTCATCTTTTACAGGTGGGGGAAGGTGGAGGTAGGGAGGTTTGAGGTGGGTGGAGAGCTCAGGTAGGAGTTACAGTGGGACCTGGGAAGAGGTGATAGAATTGCCAGCTGCACTGGTACAGTTATCTTTGGTTGTGGACACCTTCCCCCACAAACACATACAGACAAGTCCAGTCTCGTTGCAATATATTTCAATAACGGATCCAGTTTTATTTGTTGTTGTGGAATATAGTTGTATCAAATAAGGTTCTTTCTAGCTCTGAAATTCTATGAAAAACTGAAGGAAATGAGATCAGCTGCTATAGTGGAACACAGAGTACCTTCGTTAGGGGCAGGGCTAGGACTGTGTTGGGGTGTCGGGGTTTGGTTGTGTACTCTGAGACCTGTATTAGTCTTTTACTCCTCAGCTTCCGTGGGGTGGAGATCTAGACTTTGTTGTAATTTTCCACAGTACCTGGAGACAAGAGCTGTATGTCACAGATGCGTGGTGTTCTTGATGAACTGTCTGCCCACTGGGGCTCTGAGAATGCATCAGAGAACCATTGTTCATCAGGTGGGAGACTGCGCACCCCTTTGTTTCATGTGGACCCACAGGTACAGATGGAGGGCGACATTTTGTCTTCTTTCCCTCAAGGTGTAAGCAGGAGTTCAGAAAAGAGACAAAGGAGCTCTCCCCCAAGAGCATTAGTAGTTTGTCAGGCATGGTGGGGGTGGTCCAGAGAAGGCATTCTGGGCGCCAGGACCAGCAGGAGCAAAAGAAGGTGGGAGGTGAGACAGGAGAACGCCTGCCCACGGGTGGGGTTCCTCGTGGGGTGGTGCAGAGACGAGCAAAGGGCTTTTATGGAGGTCTCAGGGCCGGGGGAGGGCATAGTGAACGGCAAACTCTGGGATGACCCAGATCATTCCTGTATGCCTGTACACAAGACCTCTGCTGGCCCATGGAGACCTCTGTAACAACTAGGGAAACGGACCCAGTCTGGGCATCCCTTCCTCTAGGCTGTGGCAGCTCTGCCAGCGTTGGACTTCATTTTTCTATTAGAGTTTGCCAGAGAAATAGAGCCAGTAGGGGGTGGTGGTGGTGGTGGGGGGGGTATGTGTGTGTGTGTGTGTAATGAACAGAGATAGATAGATTGATTGATTTTAAAGACTTGACTTGTGCATTTATGGAGGCTGGCAAGTCAAAAATCTTCAGGATGAGCCATTAGGCTGGAGACCCAGGAAGAGCTGATGCAGTTTGAGCCCCAGGCCATCTGCTGGCAGGATGCTCTCTTGCTTGGGGAGGTCAGTGTTTTATTCAGGTCTTCAACTGATTGGATGAGGCCCACCTACATTATGGTGGGCAGTGTGCTTTACTCAAAGTCCAGTGATTTAAATGTAAAACTCACACAAAAATACCCTTACAGAAATGTCAGAATAATGTTTGACTAAATATATGGGTATGTGGCTCAGCCAAGTTGACACATAAAATTAACCCTGAGGGTTCTCCAAATGGCCTGTGGCTGTGACTCCACTTTAGTACCATCAGTCCTACTTTCATAGGACAACTTGAGCTTCACATTGAGCCTTTGAAGTGGGCAGGAATTTGTGACCTTGGGCATATTTCTTATCTTCTCTGTCCCTCAGTTTGCTCATCTGTAAAATTGGGGTTTGAGCAGTACTTGCCATATAGGCTTGCAGGGGTAATGAATTAATGAATGTGGGGCACAAAGAGCATGTCTAGTGCAGAGCCAGAGGCCAGCAAATGTTGGCTATTGTTTCTGTGTTATGATGATGCTTTATATGTGCTAGGAACAAAGGTTCTGAGAAACTTTCAATGGTAGAGTTGAGCTTAACCAGGTTTTCTGATACCTGATATGGTTCTGTGTCCCAGATGCTGTTTTGCTGGGAGAATCCAGCTCTCTGCACCTTCCCTACCACTGCTAGACTCTCCTGCATGCTGCCTTGAGAGTCTGTCCCTGGGCTACTTGAGTGCACCCCCAATGAGCCCCTCACCCCGGGCGCTGCTGGCAGCTCAGCCAGGCAGTTTTGACTGGCAGTTCCTGAGGTCCATCCGAAGCACCTGCTCTGTGCCCTTGCTCCCCAGGGCTGACCATGGGTGAAGGCCTGGAGGTGGAGCCATGGGCACCCAGGGTCATGAGTCAGTGGCTGTATTGTGTGCCGGCCTCACCTGGCCCCCTCCTCACTGGCAGGATGGCAGCGGACTCAGCTTCCCTCAGCTTGGAGGAGTCGGGTGTGGGGCATATGCAGGGATGAGCCGCCCTGGGTTGGACTAGGCTAGGGAAGTGCTCAGGGCAGAGGGGCCAGAGGAACCCCTCCCAGTCCCAGGGCTGACTCCACCTCACAGTTCTTTAGTGACTGCTCCTCTGTGCCAGGTATGGTGCCAGTCCCTGGGGGTCCCTGCCTTCTGGAGCTCTTGCCCTTATTCTTGCACACTAGCAGAGGCCTGGCCCCTTTACCACCCCCTAGGCTGCTCCCCTGGCCAGGAGCTGAGGACCACCTTGAGGGCTTCAGCTGTGTTTAGATTCACTTTTTCTTTGTCCTCAGCACAACCTTTGTTCCGGCGTCTGATTGCCTCCCCAGAGAAGGCTCTGGTGTAAGTGTTCTAGGAGTGGAACAGAGGAGCTGGTGGCTGCGGGGCTGTGCGGGGAGCACTGCGGGGCCAGGGAGAGAGATTGTTCTCCCTCCCAATTTGACCTCATCCAGCCTTCCCGGCAGCTCTCCATAAAAAATACATTTATATTAAAGACATAATGAATAATAAAAAAAGTCTTTTCCCCCAATAATGCCAAACATCAAAAGGAGATTTTTATCAATTATGAGAGAGAGATTTTGGCCATAAAATGGTAATTTAAGGAGTGGGAGATGGATGGTGGGAAGCATTAATGTCAGGCGGGACGGATGGTGTGCCATTAGTCACGGGGTGGGGGGACCATGGTGGCCTGGTGGCGCTGGCTCCTCTTCCCCAGGTGCGCAGGCCCGGCCCCAGCCCCGCAGCCACCGCCACCCCTCAGGCTCTGCATCCTTCCGCTCCGGCGACGCCGCCTCCCTGGGGGCTCTGCTCAGATTCTGAGGACCCACAGTCTGTTACCTCAGGGCTGCCACAGCTTGAACTGTGTCCCTGTCATGGCTGTGGAACAGTGACCCCCAGAGAGCCATGCCAGAGCTGCTCCCACCTCCTTCCAGCCCCATTGCCTTCTCCAGTTGTCCCAAAGCTGGGCCCTGGCCGCATGGGTTGGGGGCTGACTCTGTAACCTGCACTGCACCCAGCCTGCCCCCTTATTTCTGCTTCTGAACTCGTCGAACTTGCTCATCCTTTAAGCTTCAGGTCTAACAGCGACCACACCCATGCACACACCCACACTTTCTCGTTCTCTCTCTCTGTCTCTGTCTCTGTTTCTCTCTCTCTCTTACTCTGTCTCTCTCTCTGAAGGCTTGCCAGGTACCTGTTAAGGGCTGCACCAAGTCACTTCTCACTAAAACCCTCTGAGCTTGGTACTACTAGTACTTACTTTGCAGATGGGAAATAGGCACAGCCGGTGAACGTGTCGGTGCTGCCTGTCTGCTGCAGCTCCCATTCAGTTATTTGCTGCATTAAGGTTGGTTGCTTCTCCATCTTGGATCCCCCAGGGGGCTGAGTGTGGGTTCTGCCCACAGCAAGTGTTAGTAGATGTGGCTTTGTTGAACTGCAGGCCTGTTCCCTTGAAGCCATCACTGACCTCCCTGGCCAGGCTGGGCTGTGGCTCAAGAGCACTTGGTTTGACCACTGTGGTCCTCACTTTAGCCTTGTCATCTCAATGGTGAGGTTATGTTCTTGGGTTGACTGGTCTCCACCCACTCATCTTAGGGTTTCCTCAGAGCACTGCCCAGTGCCTGACATGCAAAAGGTGCCCAAAAATAGCGTGTTACATGATCAGACACTCCCTCCAATGCATGACATCATGACATGGTGTTATGGGGCCTGGGGTCCTCAGGGGGGCCAGCTCTGCCCCTGCCTATGTAGGGCTGTGTGAGGGTGTGTCTGGGGCTATCCAAACTGTGGGCTGAGGGCAAGGGCATGGTCTGGCTTCTAGAAGGGGCAAAAGGATCATTTCTGATCCTGTATGGTGTAAAGGTTAATAAAATAAGCTTTGTAGTTGGAGAGCCTTGCAGAAATCCCAAATGCTACCATATTCTAACTGTATGATTAACTCTTCCTGAGACTTAGTTTCCTCATCTGTAAACAGGGATGATGCTAGAACCTTTGCATTAGCAGGGCTGTGGCAAGGATTGAAAGCTACAACCCATATAGAATGCAGTGCCTGGCATGTAGTAAATCCTGGTAGCTGTTAGCTGTGCTTGTCATGTGCAGAGTCGTAAGTGTTGGGTCTGTGCAATCGACCTCCAAATAACTGGGAGATGCGTGGATGCAAAAGCAAGAGCGTTTATTGGGTGGCCAGCATGCTGGGGTCTCACACTCGCAGGTAGAGACCCCAAAGTACAAGTTCGTTCTTCTTTTATACACAGGAATGGGGTTGTGCGCAGAGCAGGCCATGTGCAGAGCGGGTTGTGCGCAGAGCAGAATGGGCTGTGTGCAGAGCAGGCCGTGTGCAGACCGGGCCATGTACAGAGCGGACCATGCACAGACTGGGCCATGCGCAGAGTAGGCCGTGTGCAGACCGGACCATGTGCAGAGCAGAATGCGCCGTGTGCGCAGACCGGGCCCAGATATGACCTGACCCTCAGTACAACCAACCCACTCACCAACCACCTGGACCGGTTCCCTCCAGGTGGAGCGACACTCCCAACCGCTGGGTGGGCGAGCCGTCCACCTTGCACTGGCTGGGAGCATCTGGCCAGCCCTGGCAACTGTGTTGGCCAAATCCCTCAATTCCTGCAACCTACCCCCGATGTGACCTGTCTCTCACAAAATAAAGTCACCTACAAAATGGAGCAGCATTAGTCAGGACTCTTCAGTAAGGATGGAATGAAGTAGTAAGACCAGAACACTCACATTATAGCCAGCATGTCACCTGGTTTGCCTGGGGTTTGACAAACACTGGCTCTTCTTGTTCCCCTTAATCATTGTTCAATGGTAAGTGCTTTAGGCAGAAGTTATCCAACAGAATCACTCACTCAGGCTATAAGGGCTTAGAAATTATCTCTTTCAATCTGTGTGTTTCAGGTGAGGAAACAGAAGGGAAGTCACGGTCCCAGAATGGCACAACAGGGTGGTGGCAGAAGCAGGATTAGAACTCAGGTCTCCTGACTCTTGGTCCAGTGCCTGTCCCCCTGGATGGTTCTACTCAGGGCTGGAAGCTTAGTGCCTGGACTGAGAGGGCCAGCATTCAGGGAGAGGCTGGTTTTGCTGTCCCAGAACGCCAGAAGGCCTCAAAGAGCTTTCACCCTGCTTGGACCTTGTAGTACCCTGTGAACTTAGAGGAAGCCATATTTTCCTAAATTCTTCCATCATGGTGATAGGATTCTAGAGTGTTCTTTGTGTCTAGCCTTTGGCCGGCCCTCCCACTTGCCAGTGGTTTTGGGTGATTATACCCATGCCATTACCAGTTCATCTTCAATCCACAGACATGCTTGGGTACTTCCCCCACTTTGGGATCTAACCCTCTGCTCAGCTGCTGTGTTTGGGCTGTTCTGTGGGGAAAGGGCCTTGGCTCATGGTGGCCCCATTCATTGACTTGGGAAGCTTGGGCCCACTGCTTGCTGTTTTGCTCACTCAGAAAACACAGATTTGTTGAGCAGCTGATATGTCCTTACCTCTGTGCCAATGCCTGGGGATATAGAAAATGTCAAAGCCACAGTCCTCCCTCCCTCCCAAAGCCAGGCAGGTGGAACAACACAGAGAGGGACTAATTAGAGAGCAACTAAGTACTTAGCTGCGGGGCTGAGGCAGGAAAAGTTTAGGGGAAGTTCAGGAAGTTCTTGGAGGAGGTGGGTCTTGAGCTGGCCTTTGGAAGATGCGTAAGATTTAAGGAGCACAAGTATGGGGACATTTGAAGCTGGGTGTGGGGTGGTGAGTGCTGAAAGAGCAGGCCGGAGGGGCTGGAATGGCAGGGCACTTTGGTTGGGGGTATATGAGTTTCCTAGGGCTGTTGAAACAGAGCACCACAATCAGTGGCTTAAATAACAGAAATCTATTGCCTTGCGGTGCTGATGGCTGGGAGTCCAAGATCCACGTGTCGGCAGAGTTGGGTCATCTGAGGTCTGTGAGAGGGAGGGTGTCCCAGGCCTCTCTCCCGGCTCCTGGGGGTTGCTGGCAGTCTTTGGTGTTCTTGGCTTGTAGAAGCGTCACCCAGATCTCTCCTGAAGATGCTTACCTGGCATTCTCCCTGTGTACATGTCTGTCTCTGTGTCTGAATTTATCCTTTTCATAAAGAGATGGCCATATTGGAGTAGGGGCCCAACTTATGCCAGTATGACCTCATCTTGACTAATTACATCTGCAATGACCCTATTTCCAAATAAGGTCACATCCTGGAGGTTAGGTACTGGAGGTTAAGGCTTCAACATATGAATATTTAGAGGACATGGAAGGACATGGAGACAGGAGGATTTGTGGTTGTGAGGATCAGAACCCCAATGTGAATGAGCTGAAGCAAAAAGGCAGATGTGCTGTGTCATGTAACCTCAGTCTGGGGAGAGTTGGGGTGGAGCTGGGCCCTGGGGGCGCTTTCAGGACTCTTCCCTCTGTCCCTCAGTTTCTTCCTGCAGGTCAGCTTATTCTCAGCTGGTTCCTTCCAGGACCAGCAGCATCGGCAGCTCTCACCCTCACTTCTTCCCAGCATTGCCCCTAGGAGGGTCTCCCGCCAGTTTTATTTTATTAAATTCTGGAACAGGACTCTGACAGCCTAAGTCAGACTGTGGGTTGAACAGTGTCTCCATGCCTCCCCACTCCACCCCAACTCCCTAGGCCAAATTCATATCTGTCTGGAACCTGAGAATGTGAAATAAGGTTTTTGCAGCAGATATAATTAGGTAATTTAAGATGAGTTTGTACTGGATTGGTCCTTATAAGAAGGCCATGTGCTGAGGAAGGCATAGTTTTGGGTGATTTGGCTACAGACCAAGGAACTTCTAATGACTGCTGGCAGCCACCAGGAGTCAGGCGGAGGCAAGGAGCGTTCTCCCCTAGAGCCTTCAGAGGGGACATGGGCCTGCCAACACCTTGATTTCAGACATCTAGCCCCCAGAACTGCAAGAAAATAAATTCTGTTGTTTTAAGCCACCCAGTTAGTCGTAATTTGTTACGGTAGCCTCATGCACACAAATACAGATGTTCATTCTCAGACCAGTCACTGTGTTTAGAGGAGGTGGGGTCTGTATGATGTCCCCCATGTCATTAAACCAGAGTTGGGGTGGGGCAGTAAGGCAGAAAAAGGCATAAAGAGGGGTAAGGCAACAATACTGTAGATATGCATGTCAGTGGATAAATATGTTACAGTTTCTGTTTATTTGGTACAAAAAAAGTGTACATATTGGCTGGATGTTTTACAGATGTTTTTTCTAACACTTACAATAATTCTGCAAGGTTGGTAGAGTTTGCCATTCCAGTTTTCCAAAGGAAGAAGCAGAGTCCCTGAGAAGTTAAGTAATAGCCACAGTCACATAGCTACAAGCAGCACAGGCTTTCAACTCTGTCGCCTAAGTGCCTGCCCCTCCCACTGTGCAGCCGCTGGTTTCTAGAGGGCACTAGAGTGGGCCCAGGCATCGGGTGGTGATGTTCACATCAGCTAATAGTGTGTGTGCGCCAACCCCCATGGCTGGTGCACAGGGACATTTCAGGCAGAGGCAGCCAACAGTGCAGGATGGATGGAGGGGCCCATGGCAGGAGCTGAGCCGGGAGGCTCTGCCCACCATCTGTGCCGGGTAAAGGTGAACTCTCTCTTTGGAGCCTTTTTGCGCTGTGTTCTGGAGGAGTTAGGTGCCACAAGCCCAGAAAAAAAAATGTCACAGTTAGTGCTCTTGAAGGAGCTGATCCCACTGCAGAGGGGCCGCAGTGCCTCATCTTCTTGAATGGAACTCGAGGCCTTCCCTCCCCTCCCCAGGGAAGGGCGCTGGGTCTCCCTTTGCAGGCTGCCCAAGGCTGGGGTTGGTGGCATGGGTGGGGGTGAGTGATTGCCCTTGTTTCAGATGCCTTCTCCCAGGTTTTGGGTGAGCCAGAGGGTTGCCTTTCCTGGTGATGGCTGGGGTCCAAGCAGTGACTTAGAGGAGTCAGTGAACCTAATTGCCGACTTAAGCTGTGTGCTCATCTGTGAGAGGTGCTCATCCGAGTCAGGCGCTCCCAGGAGACTCCAAGAAAAGTATCGCATTGAGAGTGGTTTGTGGGAACCTCAGGTGCTGCCTGGAGGGAAGTGGGAACATAGTTCGGGTTCGAGTAGGCAGCTGGTGACTATGTTCTTAAACCAGCTGCCACAGTGGGGAGACGGGAGATGGTGCCAAACTCTAGCCTTACAATCATCCCAGCCATGGGCTAAGGGAGCAGGTAGGGTGTTGGTCCTTCATGGAGGATGGTTGCTCCTGAGAAGTGTGAATTCCTGTGGCCATGAAGAAAGAGCCCCCGGGCACAGATGGAGGTGCTGAGATCGGAAGAGGGAGCAGGAGGAAAGAGCTGAAGGAATCAGGTGGGCTCTGGATGTACTTTGCAGGCATCATCTGTGGTCCTCTCAGCTGCCCTTAAGGGAAGTACTATCATTCCCATTTTACAGAGGAATGGACCAAGGCCAGGGAGGTTGAGCCATGGGCCTGAGGTCACACAGAGAGTAAGGCCAAGTCAGGAGCAAAAGCCAGGGCTGCCTCCAGAGCCCAGGCTCCTAAGCCCTCCATCCTGCCACTGTCTGAAGGGTCCCCGGGTGCTTCAGTTTCACTTCCCTGAAGTTTATGGCTTCTCCCAGCATTCCCAAGAGGGAGGTGGGACTGGAAGATGGGGAACCCCAACAGGGCAGGGACTGAATGTTTATTAAGGTTTTTATTCTTCCCTCGCATATGTTAGATGTTTTCAAACACAAGGTCTCATTTTAGGCCTCACTGCAGCTCAGCGAGGTGGGTAACCTTTCCTCACCTCTGGAAAAGGTGCCACCCCTTGGTACTTGCTGGCCAGGGGCTGGTGATAGGGCTGAGGAGTGGCATGCTGTCTCCAGTACCTTCTTAGAGCCAGGCCTCCTCCAGGGAGGAGCCTCTTCTCCTGCTGCCCCCAGGGCACGTCTCCCGACTCGCCATCTACCTGATGCTGCTCCTTGGCAGCAGAGGCAGGCAAGCCCTCCACGTCTGGCTGATTTATGTTCATCGTTGAAACAATAATGTTTAATCTGGAAAGGGCTAATCAATTTTTTATGCTGATTATGAATAGGCCAGCTGTGCCTGCTTCTTTATTCATGGAGCAGGAACAAGCCCGTGTCCCAGGCCAGGCTCCCTGGGTGATTTCTGCCCTGGGGGTCCCTGCCTCTAGGGGAGTCCCTCAGGGGCCTTGCCTGTGTCACTTTGGAAGTGACTCCTTGGGTGTGTGCGCATGTGTGTGTGCCTGTGTTTGTCACCAGGACTCCAGGTGGAGAACCAGATTTGAGTGTGTATGTGTGCACACATGTGTGTAGAGGGTGAAAGGTGGGAGTTACTGGATCAGAGAATTAGGAAGGCTGTTAAGGGTCTAGTACTCCAACACCCTCCTTTTACAAGCGAGGAATTATGATCCAGAAAAGGTGAAGTAACTTCCCTAAGATCACATGGCTAGTTGGTAGCAGAGGTGGGACTGAACCCCAGCCCTTGCTCAGAGGGTGGAACTTCTTCCGCAGAAGTACAGATGAGGTGAGAGAGTCAGCAGAAGGTACCATGGGACTCTTCTACTTGAGTTACCAACTCATCATACAAATTTGCTGCCTCTGAGGAGCTGATATTTTAGGAACAGACCTAATAAGAGGCCCATCTCAGATGAAAGTTACCTGAGGTCTGGGCTACAGATTTCAGGAGCTCTTGGAACCCACAAGTAGGGTCACAGAGAGGGGGATTTAGGGCCTTCTTGGGTGTGGAACCTGAGCAGGGCTGGAGTGCTGTCTAGAGAACAAGCAGAAAGGTCTGGAGAGGGCCTCTGGGGCGGGTGGAGAGGCCTGAGCTCACGAGTGGAGGCGGGGCTAAGGTGGCCGGCTGTGGTGGGTGTTGCCCAGCCGGATGTCTGCATGTTGAGGGAGACCAGGGGACCTGTCCAGGTGGGGCAGTTGCCTGGCTTGGCCTGCTTGGCTGTCCCCCAGGCAGGGCTCTTGTGTGTTTGGACCCTCCACAGCCTTTCTCCCTCCTGGAACTTCAGTCTTTTGTCTGTTCATTTATTGGCTCTGCAGGTGTTTATTGAAGCTTTTGTGGTACACACCTCAGGGGTTATGTGGGTGAATAACCTGCCATAGTGATGCTGGTTGTCCCGGTGAGAGGTGGTGGTGGCTTGGACCAGGACTGGATGGTTACATTTTGGAGACTGAATCAACAGGAGTCAAGGATGAATTCAGTGGGGAGGGGTGGAGGGCCTGGGAGGTGCCACAGTGGGCTCCCAGGGCTCTGGCAGGGACAGTGGGGACCTCAGAACTGACCACAGCACTGGAGGGGACCGTGTCCCAGCAGGTCATCCTGTTAGCAGTTTGGGGAAGGATTTTTCTACAGGGCTTGAATTTGCAAGTGACCCCCTCTCTCCTTACAGGCAGTAGTCAGAGGAGGCTGGCGAGCCCATGGGGGACTGGGCAATTTGAGGTTCAGCACTGAGAGGCTGGGATCTAGCACTGGGTTCCTGGTTTCCAGATATTTTTCTAAAAAGTTACCAGCACTCTGATCTAATGAGAGCTGTAGGAGTGTGTGTGTGTGCGAATGTGCACAAGTGTGTGTTGTGTCCCTGTAACCTGGTTTGTAGAGGAGAAGCTGTTACTTCAACAGCTGGAGTGACTCCTGCAAATTGGCTATGTCATCATCACTGTAATGAGAAATCTCTCATTGGCCCCCACCTTTTGGGGGTGAGCTGATGACTGGTGGCTCCTGTGAGATTTAAGAGGAAACTGGGCATGTCGGGAAGAAGAAGAGAAGATGTCATTTCAGGCAAGCAAGTCTTAGGATTTGACCTGGGGGCTAGGAAGGTACAACATGTGAGAGGCAGCCAGGGCAGCAGAGGACTCCTTGCCCTGCGCCGGAGCAGGACTGGTTCTAGGTGTTGTCACCTGGCTGGCACTGCAGAACCAGAAGCCATCATGTGCCACTCCTTGAGGCTCACACTTGACCTGTGTTCCCTACATTGCCAGTGCAGCCCCATGTTGCATTCCCCAGCTTTCTAGTCCCCCGCTGCTCTGAAAAAATACAGTAAAAGAATAAAAATGGACGTATACTGAGAGGGTAACATGAATGTGCTACATTAGAGGTCAGTAAACTTTTTCTGTACAGGGCCTGTACTTAGGTTTTCCCATTACTGCTACAACAAACTGCCGTAGATTTAGTGGCTTTAAACAATATACATTTATTATCACAAATTTACTATCTTACTGTTCTATGGGTCAGAAGTCCTAAAATTCAGGTGGTGGCTGGGCTGCATTCTTCCTGGACGTTCTAGGGAAACGGTCTTCCCTTGCCCTCTCCAGCTCCTGGAGGCTGCCTGCATTCCTTGGCTGTGGCTCTCCATCCTCACGGCCAGCAGTAGCCCCTTTAAATCTCTCTCTCTCTCTCGTTCTTTCAGCTCTGCTTCCTTTGTCATATCTGTGCTCTGGCTCTGACCTTCCTGCCTCCCTTTCATAAGGGTCTCTTGTGATTACACTGGGCCCACATGATAATGCAGGATACTCTGTATCAAGAGCCTTAACTTAATCACACCTTTGGGGACTAGGATATGGACATCTTTGGGAGGCCATTTTGCTGCCTATCATAATCTGGAAAACTTCTTACTGGTGAAACATACTCAGGTATACTAGAAAGTGCAAGGGCTTTGGTACCTGGACTCTTGTTTGGGCTCTGAGGCGTTGGAACTTGGCTTAGACCCATTTGCTGTGTGACATTTTGTCATGTCTGAGAGACTAAGGAAGTCTGTCCTGACAGCAAATGCAAGGATGTTTGTGGTTTATTTTCCCTCTTCCTGTATTTTTTAGGGTAGGAACAGCTGAAGGTTGTTGGGAAAGGCCTTTGGGGTTTTGTGAGGGTGAGCCTCCTGGGCCTCACCAGAAATGACTGTGAGCCTCTGTGTCCAGGCTTTCTTCCCAGGCATGCGCTGTGGGTGAGGACCCTTCCCCAGGCAGAGGCCCGGGGAGCCCATGTCATCCTGGCCTCTAGCTTGGGAACTGCTGGCCATCTTTCTGCCTCTCTCCCATCACCTAATCCCCCTTACGTGTGGTTCACACAAGCTCTTTGCTCTGCCTGGAAGGACCCTCACTCCTTTCTTCCACTGTGAACTGGCTTCTCATCCTTCAGATCTCAGTGCTTGGTCACCTCATCAGAGAAGATGTCCCTGCCAGGGTTAATCCTCTGAACCCAGGCTCTTAGACTTAGGGTACCAGCTGCCGCTCCCTTCATAGCTAGCACTTGTCAGAGCTGGCCTGTTTCTCCCCACTGGACTTCAAGGTCCGGGAGGTGGTGGCTCCAGTTTGGACTTGCTCCCTGTTGAGTTACTGGTGACTAGCATAGTGCCCTGTGTATGTTAGTCACTCAGTAAATATCTGATGGGTAAATAAATGAGTGACCATTAGGAAATATGTTCCTTTCTATAAAATGGGGGCAATTAGGTCTCCTCTGTCTAATCTCAAAAGGAGGTTGAATATTAAAGAAGAGCACTTTTGAGGCAACAGCACTGTGCAAACTTTAGGAATTACCCATGATTGAACATGCCGTCCCCAGAGAGCAAAGATATTCTGACATCTCTTATACCAAACCAAGCTCAAGTTCAAGGCAGAGGTGGTGAGTCCTCACACGGGCAGGCTTGCAGGGCAGGTGGAGCTCAGCCTGCCCAGTTCATGGGTCTGAGTTCTTGGTACACCACCTGTCTCTCAGCTCTGTGATGGGGAGTGAACGCTTGGTCCCCCGGGCACTCTGTGGCTCTAAGGATGGCTCATTGCTTCTCTACTCAGAGCACCCAGAGATGCCTACTGGGCCCTGCCTGCGGGGGTCCCCAGCTTTATACTGTACTGTCTAGGATCTCTGGTCTCTTCTATCCCAGAGATCTCTGACTCAGGCAGAGACATAGACATGTCACCCTGTGAGGCTGTACAAGTTATTAAGATGGGGAATGTTGAAAGATTAGATTTATCACAGCCAACAGTGGATTATGAAGAATAATTTATCAAATGTCAGCGCCTGCAGACTACAATTTATAGAAGGTTTGCTTAAGCTGAGGAGATCTGATTGGACTGCCCCCTCCTCCACCTCTAATGAGTGACAGACCTAATGGATAGCTTCCCAGGCTGGCCGGCCACACTGGGTGTTTATCTGCTTTTTATTAATCATTATTATCATAACATTTCCATAGAGTTCCTCCACCCACAGCTACGAAAGTGCCCAGTACCAAAGAGTCCCCTCAGCTACTTTGAAGGAGCTGTAGCCACTGCTAGGGGGTGTTTTAGCTATTCTGGGTCAACTGGAAGGCCCGAAGGCCCCTCACCAGGCAGAGGACAGGGAAATATCAGACCTTACCTCCATTCATTCACTAAGAAATACTTACTGAGCATCAATTATGTGTCAGGGGCCTTCTGTTTGCTGAGCCAAAACAGAAGTCCACTGTCTAGAAGGGAAAGGAGATTAAGCTAATATAAATCAAGACAAAGTGCAGCTGTATTAGTTGCTCTTGAGAAGGGTATGTGAACTCTGAGAATGTACACAGGGAGGCTTCCCTGGGGAGGTGGCAGTTGAGCTGTGATTTGAAGAATGAGTAGGAGTTGACCTTCATGAGCAGGGAGAAGGGGAGCCTTCTGAGTAGAGGGGACAGCACATACAAAGGCCCTGCAGTGGGCAGAGAGGGAATGTGCTGGTGGTTGAATGAGGCCGTCTGGTCAGGGTAGAGAGAGTTGGGGGCAGAGGGAGGAGACGGGGCAGGAGAGGTAGGCAGGGTCAGACCCTGTGAGTTGTGTGAAGGATTTTGGCCCTGGGAAGCTGGCTTAGGCAGAGAGAGGTGACACGATCAGCTTGTTTGGAAAACTCACCTTGGCTGCCTGTGCTGAATGGATTGCAAGAGAAAGGAATGCAAATGAATGGGTCAGTTAGGAGGTCATTACAGTCTCTGGGTACAGAAACGAGCTGAGAGCCTAGAATTGCTTACTCTTTGTCCAGTAATCTTTTCCTTACCACTGTGTCCTCTTCATGGAGGCAGTAGATGAGGCGCCTGCTACACCAGCTATCATTATTGGGGGTCTCCTATAGGCTCTATTCTAGACCCTTTCTATGTGTTTAATACAATGACTCTATGAGGTAGGTACCAAAATTCCCATATTACAGTTGAGAAAACTTAGATATGGAAGGGTTATTTAACTGCACAAAGTGGTACGCATGCCATGGAGCCAGAATTGGCCTGGGTGGTTTGGTCCAGAGCTTACAATGGAATCACTATGCCCTACTGCCTCTCAGGTCTCCCTGCCCTGGCCAGCTGGTGGGCATTCTCGGGAGCCAGCCCATGGCCTTTCTAGGGTGTGGCTGCTCCTGGCTTCTTGCTTCTCTAGCTGTCAGCTGCTTGTCACCATCCTGTGGGAGGAAAGCAATGTGGTCTGACCTGTAATGCCCTTGGCAGAGCCAAGTAGATTGGCTCTTCAGCAAATTGGTAAGAGTTGAGCATTGTGCCAGCCTCCTTGTGGAAATTTAGACAGGAATGCTGTTTTGTAATTTCTGGGGCTGACCCTTATCAAGAAGGGCCTCAGGTTCTGCCACTGGCCTTTCATTCTTTTTCCTCAGCTAGGCAGTAGCAATAGCTGATGGCTCTGCAGTTTGATCTTTCAGAACCTCAGAAAGAACACAGATTCCATGGAGAAAGGGACTGTATGTCTTTGAGCTGTTACTGTTGTTGTTATTTTTATTACAATTGCACTGAGTGGGAAGCCAGAGGTGGGGGTATTCCTACCTTGAGGCAGGGCAGCTATGGAGTGGGACCAAGGAGACCCTTGGATACCTTGTCCTCTCCCCTGACTCCACAGGGTCTAGATGGTGATATTGGACGTCCCCTCTTCTTATTTTGCCAGAAAGTCCCTCAGGATTGGGTGAAGCCACACTGGGAGGGAGGCACTGTCTCCAGCAGGCCCTGCTAAAATGCAAGTGTGTTTTTCTTTGGGTGTTGCCTCCTTCTGCAGAACTAAAGTCTCCTCATGGCCAAAGACTATGTCTGTTTTGTTGGCCCATATACCTAGCATGGTTTCTGTCATGTGACAGGCTTGCAGTAAATACCTGTTGTCTGATTGGCTTTAGCAAAGGAATGGCAAATTGGTTTCATTTCATATATTAACTCTGGTCAATTGGGAGTGACTGCCTGGAGCACTGGGTTGAGAGGGATTCTGAGGCATCATCTGGGCCCAGGAGAAATGAATGCTGTGATCAAATGGTGGTGTCTGGCATGGGTGTGCTTGGGGTGTATTTGTTAGCTATTGCTGTATAATAAGTCACCCTAAAATATAGCACCTTAGAACAAAAAACATTTAATGTATTACACTTTCTGTAGGTGGGGAATTTGAGAGTGGCTCACTGGATGGTTCTTGCTCAGAGCCTCTCATGAGGTTGTAGTCAAGATGTTGGCCGCAGCTGGAGTCATCCGGGGGTTCAAGTGGGGAAGGAGGACCTGCCTCCAAGGTGGTTCACTGTTGGCAGGAAGCCTTGGTTTCTTACCACATGGTCCTCTCTGCAGGCTTTGGGAGTGTCCTCATGACATGGCAACTCGCTTCCCTGGTGCAAGCCATAGAGAAGGCAAGGAGGCTGTCATGGTGACAGTCTCAGGAGCCATACACTGTCACTTCCTTCTTATGCTGTTCGTTAGAGGTGGGTCATTAAGTCCAGCCTGCACTAAAGGGGAAGGGATGAGGCTCCATCTCTCAAAGAGAGAGTATTTAAAAACCTGTCAACATATTTAAAAACCACCACGGGGGAATGAGAGTGCATGTGCCACCTATTTTCTGTTACTGTCAGGTACTACCTTAGCAGGCACAAGAGTGACCCTGAAGAGGTGGGATACGAACTAGGCATATTTAAAGGGCAGGAGCAGGACTTGCAGCAGAATAGGGTGTCAGCTGGTGGGTTGACTGTAAGATGTTGGGGTGCCTGGGGCAGGTCCCTGGGAACGTGGCTGAGAGGAGGGGGTGGGTTTCAAACAGGGGCATGTAAAAGGTGATGGTGGGTTTTCTGTCTGAGGCAGATGTCAGTGTCCTTCAGAGTTCAGAGTTCTAGCTAGCTAGAGCTACCTTGTCTGCCTCAGGATGGGGGTGGGTTGGGGGTGGGGAAGGCTTGCTCCATTAGTGTGGGGACCTGCCCCTGTCCCTGTCAGACTGCAGTGGGGGGCTGCTGGCACCTAGCCAGGTGTGGCGTGGGCCATCTCCAGACCTCAAGCCAGGCAGTGTTTGCTGGTGATGCTGTGGTGACCTGCCCCAGGTGCTCTGGGCAGTCTTACCGGCTCCCAGGTGGGGACTACCTGGCCATCATGTAGGCCTGGACTTGCCCGCTTTGGGGAGGCAAGCAGCTGCCCTCACGTGGAGCTGGTCAGTTTGGGGTTTGTTAACTTTACCTTACAGTGATATAGTTTCTGAACCCAGAATAGATCTGATGTGCATGATGTGGGGATAACAGGATGGCTATTTGAAATTGGGCCATCTTGGAAAATCCAGGGTACCCCCCATCCTGTGACTGGTGAGCCTGGTCCCACGAAGGGCCTGAAGCTGACTGGCTGCAGGTTCTGGTGGGGCTGGCTAAGTGACTCAAGTGAAACTCCCCCCGGGAGTCATATTGTGGCTTCTCCAGAAGATCCCGACTTCCTGTCAGCGTCTTTTGGGTGGAATGAGGACCCTGGCCAGTGCCTTGCTGCTCAGTGTGGCATTATGGGACATCACTCAGTGATCTGGTATCATGGGGCTCTGCACAGCTCACCTTCTGGAGAGTCTCTCCCCAACCCTGTACCTGGGTTTTTCACTTGTCTTCAGATTCCTGGACCCCTGCTGAAGCCAGCCTGCTGACAGCTTAACCTGAGGCCCTGGGGGATGATATCTTTCTTTGGGCCCTTCTGGTGTTTTCTGCCATAAAAGCCAAACTCCCTGCCTCCCTCCCACCCCCACCCCTGCTTTACACACACATCCTGAAAAAAACAGACCATACTAGAGAAACTTTCTTCCTGATTATCTTTCTTTGCCAGACAGGGCCATCGATATACTTGAATCATGGACCAACAGTAATTAAAAAGGACATAACTAGTCATTTTAAAATGCACTTGTTTTACTTAATTGATTTTGCCGCCAGACCCAGAGGAAAAAACAAAAAGGAACGGGGACAGAAAGCCTTAGAAGGGAGACAGGTTTCTGTGAGTGACTGGAGGCAGCTGAGGGCCCTGCTTGAATCTAATTGCTGCAAATTCTGCGGTTTGTTTCTGCTAATGGTTTTCTGCTGAAAGGCCTGGGGGACGAGGCCTGATTGGAGGGGGTGGCCATCATTTCAGCTGCACGGGGGTATAATTCTGTTTCCGGGACAGGGCCTATTTTTCCTTACTATCTATCAGCATAAAGTACTTCCACTGAACACTTTGAATCAAGGTTCCATTTAGAGATACTTTATTCATATTTAATTACAGGCTGCAGCACCAATCTTTAATTACCTTTTTTATAAGCCAGCTAGGAACATTCACTAGCAATCAATTATTGTGTGTGCGTTTGTGGAGTGTGTGTGGAAGCCCAGGAGGGTGTGGGTGTGTGACTTGCTTTCTGATAGAAGGGAAAGGCTGGCTGCAGGAGCACTGGGGAGGTGGTTGGGTAGGCAGGGATGGGGTGGGGGTGGGTGGGGTATCTGCCCCACAGCTTCCCTGTGCAGAGTGAGTGGGGCATCTCATTTTTCATGCCTCTCTTTGCTTCCAGTGGCTGCAGAGTGAGATTGGGGCAAATCCTCACAGCTGGGCCTTGTTCAGGGTGCTGAGTTGGTACCTGGGCTTGGGTGGTATCTTGGGAACCCCTCTGTCTCCTGGTGGGAGCAAGGCATTGTGGGAAGCCCCCTTCCCATTCCCTGGGGATGTGGTGGGCCAGGCTTCCTCTGACCCTGGAGGTGGGATGTGCTTGCCTTGTCCCTTTCCTTCCTCCACCTTCCCCTGGAGGGCTCCCTGCAGCTGTTGTTGCCACACAGCCCTGGTGCTGCCATGTCACTCTTCAGTTGCAGTGACTCTGCAAACGTCCCTGCAATGACACTGCTTTGAATACTCGTGTCCTTCTCAGAGAATGACCAAATGTTCCCAGGAAACTAGATGGAGGCTTGGGGTACACAGTGGGGTCAGATGAGCCCCAAATTCCTTTGCACCTGGAATATTGAGCCATTCCTGTTCACTGCCTGAGAGGTGAGGGTCTAGGTTCACAGCTCTGCCTCAGAAAACATCTTCCTGGTCTCCTACCAGAGGGTTTTCAAAGGAGGCTGATGTGGATCTCATTATGTAATAGCCAGAAATATTGCTGAAGCTCTACCTCCCTTCTGTTCCTGGATCCCAGTCCTGGCAAGAGGGTGAAGAGGGGATTTAACTCACACTTACTGAGCCTCTTGAGGGTACCAGGCACCAAGCCCATGTTTCTTTCATCCATCCCAGCTGGGACCTCAGAACCCACTGTATTATCAGAGCCCCTTTAGTTGTGCGTGACAGGAAATAACTCAAACTGACTTAAGCAAAAAAGGAGTTAAGGGTAGGCATTCAGGCATGGCTAGATCAAGGGACTCAACAATTGTGACCAGGATCCATTCTCCCTGTCCCTTGCTTCTGCTTTCCTCTTTGTTGTTACTGCATGACCCTTGGAGCTCCAGGCTTCAAGTTCAATTTTAAGCTTCAAGATCAGCAGAATGAAAGAATCCCTTCTCCTATAGTTCAAACAAAAGTAAAACAATTGGGTCTGATTAGACAAGTTGGGTCACATGTCCATTTCTGAACCAATCAGTGTGGCCCAGGGCATTCAGGGTTGTGACTGGCCGTGCTGGGGTCTCACACCCACCATGGAGTAACAAGTGGAGTCCACCTAGGTAAGTCTCATACATGATAAGTATTTTTACATTTGAGGTGTTTGGATTAGTACTATCCTTTCCACCATTTTGAAAGGAAGTATGAATTGATGCAGTTCTTTTCCAGTGGAAAGGATAGTGGATTCAGCAAATATTTGTTTGGCCCCAACTAGTTCTAGTCTTTAAGTGCAGGGAGTTCAGCAGCAAACTAAGCAGACAAAAATCCCTGCCCACTTGGAGCTGACATTTTAATGTAGTTTGTAATAAGGATGGTGGTCCTTTTGTTCTCCTATTCCAAGTCCAGGTCCAGTATAAAGGGTTCTTGTGTGGAGTGACTCAGGATTCTTTGGGGCAGATGGCATGGGAAAAGCTGGCCCTCAAGGAGCCTAGAACTCATGGAGGAGGGAAAAAGACAAGTGTGTGGTTGGGGAAAAAGCAGGAAGGTTAGTACTGGGAGGGGCACAAATAACCCAGTGAGGAAGAAGGGGGACAGGAAAGCCAGTCCATACCCATACCCCGTGACACAGAATTGGAGGCCCCTCCCATGTTGCTTGGACCTTTGGTCTCCGTAGGCTGTTGATAGATGGGATGGTGTTCAGTGAAAGCTCCCACATGGATGACAGGGCTGGAGGGATGATTTATGAGATGTTGCAGCCCAGCAAACAGAGCAGCGGGATGGTGGCTGTGGTTACCTGGCTTCCAAAGCCCAAGGAGAGGATGGGGGCTGAGGGGCAGGACAGAGTGGCTGCTGAAGAAGGGGAGATAAGGAGGCTGGAGGGCGTGGACTAAATAGGCCTCAGCAAGAGAGCTGGGGCTGGGGGTGAGAAGGAGGGGAGGCATGTGACTAATTGCACATACACACATTTATCTGCACTTGTGTTTTTGTTTGTATCTGGCCTTTCCAGAATTGTGGGGCTATACAGGGACTTCAATATATGGAGGGGATGAGAATTTCAGCCTTGGTCAGTCTTGCAAAAGGCTTTTGGGGGCCACCTTCCCATCTGGAAGACTGTTCATATCTCGACCACTTAGGTGTGACCACTCAAGTCAGAAATTTTCCTCAGGAAAATTGGTATGACATTTTTAAGAAGGAAGGAAGGAAGGAAGAAAGGAGGGACGAAGGGAAGAGAGGATGGGTGAGTAAGGGGTAAACCTTCCGTTTCACAGAGAAAGCAAGTGCAGAGAGGGCAGGAGAGGTGCCCAAGGTTGCTTTTGGGCGGCATTGCTGATCAGGACTGAAAGCAAGGCTCGGGTTGCAGTCCTGGGATCTCTGCCAGGTGGCCGGGCTGACAGTGGGCTCAGGATCTGTGTGGAGGCTGCTGTTCTGTCAGGAACAAGAGGTGGTTTGGGGCCTCCAGCCTAGGGCTTCTTCAGAACATCTTCTGTCTGATCCCTGTCTTGGGCTGTCCTAGGCCCAGGTTCTGTTAACTTCTGATTATATCCATATGTAAGAGCCCAGTGGTTCAATGGACAGATGAAACTCAGTTCTCAATACTCTAGTCAGTGCTTAGGGCACCCATGCATACATTTGAGGACACACCCAGCATGTGTTTTCAGTCTTGCTCCCACCATATGCCTGGTGTGAATTTCTGTGGCAGCAAAGGGCCCAGGCAAGGTGCTAGGTTGGTATACAACTGATAGAGCAGAAAATCTGTGGAATATCATTAGCACTGACTCCAGCCAGCACGTCTTCCTGGGATCAGTTAGGTCATGTGTCCAACCAGCGTGGCCCGGGATATTTAGGGTTCTGACTGAGACTCTGTCCCTGAAGTGAGTGATCTAAATTGCTCTGTTCTCTCTCTACTCTTGACAGATCCATGATTTGTTTATGAGCTTTGACGATACCCCTCTGGGGGCCGCTTCCCTGGCTCAGGTCCACAAGGCGGTGCTGCATGATGGGCGGACTGTGGCTGTGAAGGTCCAGCACCCAAAGGTGCAGTCTCAGAGCTCAAAGGACATTCTCCTAATGGAGGTGCGAACCTTCCCCTTTCTCCTTCCTTGTCCTCATTCTGTATTTTCTGGGATCCAGGAAGCCTCAGTGAACCTGGTTCAAGGCTGGTGGGTGGAGTGTGGGCCTTTGAGCAGCACAGTGGGAGAGGAGAGCTTGATACCATGGCAAAGAAGGTGTCAGGACAGTGCTGTGGCCATGGGACCCATGACTGGGTTGGTCACCTCTCGATTTGCTCCTGGTCTCACAGCACAGTGCGTAACTGCTGGGGCCAAGGAGACTTCAGGGGGATGTTGTAGAAATGAGATGAACCAAAGGTGACTTGCTTGGGGGGTTAAAAAAAGTTACCCCTAAATTGTTAAATTATAACAGAAGAGTTATAATTTTATACCCTGGTATAAAAATGACAGGAAGATCACATGAAATATGTAGTTTGTGTTCCTGCTTATCTGGTATGTTTTGAATGAACAAACTTGCATGCCTAAAAGCATTTCTGAGAAAAGCCCTAGTAGAGACTACCTCTGGACTTTTCTAGCTCCATCCCTCAAGCAAGGGAGAGAGGGTGAGCCAGCCACTGCCTGGGTGATGGGCATCACCTCTATAGGGAGGCAGGGATCCATTTAATGTGCTGGCAAGTCCCTCTCCTTTCATTTCCCTTTCCCTCTCTTTTGTCTTCTTTTCTCACTCTGGGCTTGAAGTTTATTCTTTCAACTTACTTTGCCTAAACATAACACATAATGAGGGTCTCTTCTGCACCATGCACTTGGTGGGTACTGGGGACACAAGAGTGAGTGAGCTCTATCCCCATCCTCAGGGGAGCCCCCTGTTTAGTGGGGAGCAGGTCTTACACAAACAACCGTAGTGTGGGGATGTGAGCTCCGTCAAAGGGCTATTTACCCAGTGCTGTGGACTGGTGAAGGCATCAAGGGGGCTTCACTGAGGAACCCATGAGACAGCCAGGCAATGGAAGCACAACCCAGCCTGTGCAACAGCCCCAGATCTTAGAGGAACAGAGTGTATTTGGAGAGCTTCAACTGGTTCAGATGGTATGAGTTGGGAGTGGTTGCAAATGAGGTTGGGAAGGCAGGAAGGACAGAACACGGAGGACCTTGTTTTCCAGGCTACACATAGAATGGGACACATAGTAAATATATATTTACTATGGAACTCAGCAGCTCTGATTTTCTCCTGTAGTCAGTGGGAAACCACTGAAGAATTTTAAATCAGGGGAATGTCATGATCAGATGTGCATTAGAAAAATCTGTTGGCAGTCTGGAGGAGGTATTGGAAGGCAGAAAGACTGTAGCCAGGGAGACTAATTAGGAGCTGCTCCATTGGTCTGAGAGAGAAATAATGATGTGAACCAAGGCAGTGTAATGGGAGTGGAGGAGAGGAATGGGAGTCATCAGGACTTTGTGACCAGCTTTATAGGGGGTCGGGGCAAATACTGGTATGAATGAAAAGGAGGAGACTAAAACGAATTGTAGGTTTCTGGCTTAAATGATGAAGTTTGGATTCCTTTAACCATGTGCATCAGTCAGGGTCCAGTTGGGAAAAAAGAAGTTATTCTAGATATTTCAAACAGAGAGAACGTAAAAGAGAAGATTGCTGAGAAGCCAAATGGGATGGTGAGACAGTTACCAATAGCAGGAAGCCAGTGCCACCATCAAGGTGGAGGGACAAAGAGAAGAGGCCATTCTTTGGAGCCCAGGAGCTGCGATGTCCAGGCAGGGCTGGCCCACTGTGAGTTGGCCCTGTAGGAGGTGGATCACAGATGTGACGTCTGTCACTGGGAGTGGGAGCCTTATAGATAGTGTTGGAGGCAGCAGGTTTTCGCCTCCCTCTGTCACCCGGTATTCCACCAGCTGGAAGCCAGTTAGCAAGGGAGCCTGTGAAATGTACTTTCTTATGAGAGTATGGGGGTTGGATGGATCTCAAAGCAAAGTCAAAGGGTGATGGAGCAGCCATGTTGGATGAGATACTGGGGTAAGGAGTTCTGGACTGAGAGAGCTCCATCAGTTTGCAGTTCATGCTGGAAATACAGACTCAGGATCAAACAGCAAGGAGATGCACAGTAGCTGAATCTGGGGGAGTAGTTGAGATCACTTAGAAAAGGTATGTAGAGTAAAACAAGCAAGAGGGCAGGGAAAGAACTGTGAGGAGTGTCATCATCTGAGGAGTGCACCCAGGAAGGTAGGTTCCCAAGGGAACTCTGAAGCCATGGACTGAGGGATTGGAGGAGAGTCAGGATTGAGCAGAGCTGCCACAGCCACTGAAAATGACTGTGAGAAGAGAGCATTCTCAAATATCTAGAGCTGCATAAGGAACCACCTCAGAACTGAGTGGCTTTAAACAGTCATGTGTTTTGCTCATGAATCTGCAATCTGGGTAGGGCTTGGTAGACTCTGTTCTGGTTTATGTGGTGCCAGCTGGAGTGGCTTGACCAGAACTGGGGGACCCACTTCCAGGTAGCCTGCTTGAGTGGCTGGCAAATTGGTGTGGGCTGTGGGCCAGGGCCAGAGATCCTCTCCATGTAGGCCTCTTCATGGCTGCTTGGGCTTCCTCACAGCATGGTGGCTGGGTTCTCAAAGTGAGTGTCCTCAGACAATAAGGCTCAACGTACATCACAGTTTTATGACCTAGCCCTGGCAGGCATATCCATTACATCCTCCTTACTCTATCAGTACAAAGGCCCCCTTAATTTATGAGGTGGGGTAGTAGACTCTGCTTATTGATGGGGGACATGGCTAAGTTCTAGAAGAATATTAGAATAGGAGGTGCTGTTGCAGCCATTTTGGAAAATATAGTCTGCCAGAATTCCTCAATGTTGTCAAATGGAAGATAAAATTAGTAAAGCTCTGAAAAAGGGATTTTGGATTTGGTGATTTAGAGTTCCTGGGAAGAGCATGGACAGTGGGTTAAGTGGGGAGGAAGAGAATTGAGGCTCCAGGGAATGGAGGCAGTTTGGACAGTGGAGTTAGAGCAAAGCACAGGAGTAGAGGCTGGGATCTCCAATGGGCTACAGCTGACGGGGAAGGCAGCAATGGAGTGGGATACTGGCGATTCAAGAGGGAAGCAGCTGATAGGTCTGATCCATATGGGGACTCAAAGTACTGGGCTCCAAGGACACAGGTGGAAACATTAGCCTTTGGTCAGCCTTTATTTTGAGATTAGAGGGAGGTGGCAGGGCTGGGTATGGATGAATGTGTGGGACAGCAGGGGAAGGCAGAGGGGGAAGGTGGAGGGAAAGTGGGCAGCTGAGTTGTACGAGCCTGATAGCCTCTATTTTTTCTCTGAAGTAGGAGGCAAGACCATCTGCTGAGAATGAGAGGGTAGGAGGTGGCACTGGAGGCTCGGGGGTGGGGGGTGAAGGTTTGGAATAGCTGCTGTGTGTCATGACAGGAAAGGGAGCTGACCAGGACTAGGGACCAGGGTTGCTGAGTGGCACTGGGCTTTCATCTGGAAACTGGAGTTGTCTGGAGCACCTGTCAGTGGCTGTGGAGTGGCCATAGCTGGGAGGGAACTGGGAGTCTCAGAGGATCCCTGCATGTCCTGAGACCCAGTAGCCATTCCTGCATCAGGTGGGAACCTGTCTCTGCTCAGTGGTGCCATCAGGACCCACTTGGGCTGGGGGGACAGCTGACACTGTTTCTCTGCTCAGAGCCTCACTGGCTCCCTGAGTAATGGTGGCCATAAGGTCAATAGCAATAATAGCAGTAATAAAGATTTGGCGTCTTCCTCCTGCAGATAAGCATCAGATGCATTCCTTGGGAAGTACAGCCTAGCTGTGTGCAGAGTACAGAGTAGCTTCCTCATGGTGGCCAAGGCAGTGCTGGGAGTGAGGTTGTCAGGTGGATCAGAGACCTTACAACCTTCAGAAGAGAAGCTGGAAACGAGGCCCAAGGTCACCACCTCTGTGGACCATCAACATTAACAGCAGTGTCTGATGGCACTGCCTGATCCCTGGACTTGGTCTCTGGTAGAAAAAAATCCTACTTGGGGTACTCTTCTTTGTAAAAGTAAGAAGAGCCCAAATGGAAAGCTCATTTCATTTTTTATTTGAAATGAGTATTATAATTGTTTTTTCTGAGTCCAGACCTAAAGTGGTTCCTTGATTTTGGGAATGAAAACCCGAGAAAGGTGTTTGGATATACTTGGCAGGAGAATGATTTCTAGGGGACATTAGGGCTACCTTAGCCACCAGAAATTTGGAGACAGAGGGGAGGGAAAGCTACTTTTCTGCATAACTTCTGGTGCTTTCTTTCATGACAATTCAGGTATTGTGTGCCCTTATGCTTCTCTCCCACTGCCCACTATTGTCCCTCTCTCCTCTCTAACAGTGATGGAACACAGCATTGTGTTGAGAGGAAGATAATCTTATTAGAGTAATTCTTACTAAGGAGAGAGTGACTAATAGGTTGAATCTCTGGATATTTGCAGTTTAAGAGGTGAGCTTATAAATCTAAACATATATCTGCTGTAAGGATAAGTCTGTAGGAGTAAGACTTCTGCGAATGAATATGTGGGGACTACTGGTTGTGTTAAGATGCATTTGGCCGCAGGTACCAGAAAATTCAACTAAAAGTGATGTAAATAATAGTAACCTGTTATTTGGTAATTTCACATTTTAAGCCTTCTGGAAGTAGTGTTGACTATTCCAAGGCTGACAAATCCAGCACTTTATTGTGATTTTTAAGGACCTAGATTCCTTTTGTCTTGTCCTTCTAAGGCAATGGCCCCTATGGTCCCACAACAGCTGCAGCAGTTCCTGCTCTTACAAGTAGATGATATCCAGATGCTAAGAGGTCCTATTTCTTCTCCCAGATTCCTTATCAAAAAGAATCCCCTCAGTAGAATTTCCATGATTTCTCATTGATTGGAAGTAGGCTACCTGCCTAAGCCTAAATCAGCCTTGGTAACAGAAATGAGACTACTTCGATTGTCCTAGACCAAGCATGACTCACCTTCTCAGGTTAAGGGCTGCCTTCCTGGAAGGACATGAAAGATGTACAAAGTTGAGGTTCTGTTAACTAGGAAGGTGGGGGAGATGGCTCTTGGGTTGGTACCTAATAGCAAGTGCCACCCTTAGTATTTTGTGTCCCTTGCAAAATTAAAAAAAGGGGGGGCATTCCTTTTGGGGAAGGGGACAGTCTGTGCGGTAGACTGTTGAATGGTGGCAGAGAAATAGAGGCCAACTGTCAGTAAATGGTGCTTGATGAACCTGATGATTGGTGACTTTGCACAAAAGAGAAAGGCACAGCCACGGGTGTTTTCAGCTTTGTCATTATCACCTGATATTGTCCCTTTAATAGTTGGGGCAACTCTACTTCCAGATGCACGGCCAGTGACTCTTATTGATTTGAGTGGCTGTCCAGAGCCAGACTAATTGGGCCTGAGATTGGAACAATGATTCAGCAGGAAGGGGTGCGCTGACAAGGCAGAGTCCATCCGTCTGCTGGCGGGCTGGCTTTGCAGCAGTTCTTGCCTGCCCACAACAGCAGGGAGCTTGGCAGGCTGCATCTCACTGCCATTCTCACTGTTTGAGAGCAGGGTAGGACTCACCGGACCTGTGAGCTGGTGGTTAAATCATAATCCCCAGGTCCCAATAGCACTGCCCCATATCACTCTGTGTTATCTCTTAAGCTTCTGAAATTGATGATGAACACCTCCTTGCTCTATCCTTCCCTAAATAATCTATCTCATGGCCAGGTACCGTGCTCTACATGCATTACCTGTCCCAACAGCACTCTGCAATATTGGGGTGGGACTCTGGTCTGAGTACCAGGATCTGATCCACTGTTTGATAGCATCTGGCCCATCCCATCTCTAAAAATCAAGATCTGTGACAGTTCTGTTTTTTACTTTTTTGAACAATGTTTTCAGTGTGTGCTGTCATCTCGTTTCTTTTCTGAATGTGTTGATTGAATAGTGGGGGGCTAGGTAAAGTTTGTGCTGGCATGGAACCCAACAGCTGACTTTTATTTTTTAAAATACATTAAAAAAAATTCAGAGCTGTAGGCCATCCTATGGAAACTTCTCTTCACCCTGTAATTCTGTTTTCTAAAATGTGTGTACTTTAATAACTTATCAGAACAAAGATAAACCCCATGAATGGCAAGCTATTTACGTCACTCTAAATTGGTTTTTGATCCTTGTCTAATATCCATTTTTACCAGATTTGATCCTTGCAGATGTTCTATTTACTGTGCTGTTTTCCCATAGAACATATTTCTTTTATAATATTTAATAACTTAATAATAGTAACTCACATTTCAGTTGCAGTTAACAGTTTACAAAGCTCCTTTTATGCCTTGT
The DNA here is from genome assembly GCF_040802235.1 of Manis javanica. Taxonomy (NCBI): domain Eukaryota; kingdom Metazoa; phylum Chordata; class Mammalia; order Pholidota; family Manidae; genus Manis; species Manis javanica. The sequence goes on along the minus strand of NC_133163.1, from coordinate 24,199,732 downwards.
CTCAAGCTGCATTGTATTGTCCTGTGTGTATTGCATGAGGCAGGGCTGCAAAAGGAGGAAGTGAGAAAACCCTGGGTCCAAGTCCTGCATTTGAGATTTCCAGCTATGTGACCTTGAGAAGTACTTGAACCTCCTGAAACTGGTTTCCTTCTCTGTAAAATGGACAAGAGGATTAAATGAGAGCATGTATATAAAGTGCCTTGTAGCACAGTGCCTGGTGTGTAGTAGGTATTAAATAATGATAATTCCCATATTTTTGTTATATCAATAGCAGTCAGTAGTTTTCAAACTTTTATGTGGCTCTCAATTTTTTCATTATATTTCTGTCTGGCTCACAATGATTTTTCCTCCTGTGAACTAGTGACCATCTAGGAAAATAATTTCATTACTTTACTTTGAAGGAAGTATTAATTGTTGAATATACCTTGATTGATTTAAAAGGTTCCAAATCAAGTAGGAAATTCTCAGACATTCTGAAACTGATTCCTGAAAATTCCGAGGTAATCCCTTCTCCCACCAAAACATTGGAAACAGAAAAACCTAATCCATTTGAATAACATACAAGGGAACATATAATTATCTCTGGGGAATGACAAACCCTTTGAAATGTTCATTCATTTATTCGTTCACTCATTCACTTGAGTATTCAATAAACATCTGCTGAGTATTGAGTATGTGCTAGGCACTCATGAAAACATTGGCTGTTGGGAGAATTTTATGGAGAAGATAGATTTTGGGAGAAAAATAAAAAAGCCAAATTGATAACAACACCTGTTTTATTTTAGTTGATTGCATCTGTTGTCAAAAAAGAAAAACTTAAATGAATCTACTTAGGGCAGGATCTTAAGAAGGGAATTGAATGAAAGCAGAAGGCGAAACTGAGTTTTATTTTATTCTCCTCAGCCAAGAAAAGTCTGAAATGGCAGCAGCCTAAACCATTTAGACTTGGGCCAGATGACTCTTAACCTGGCCTTGCTCCCTACCCCCCTTGAAGTTGAGAGGGTTGGTACACCCCCTGAATTATGTGAGTATGCACATCTCCTAGGCTTCATGTCTGACATCAAATTTTCAAGTTGGTGACTTCCTGTAAGGACAGTGGTGTCCTCCTATAAAGCTAAGAACCCTGACTTCCATTCAAACAGACCCTCTCTTTTTAAAGGAAGCAGGAGAGTGACTCACCCATTACCCACATAATGCTTTAGAAACAGTTTTATGAGTACTGTAAAGTTTTTTGGGGTTATGAATTAGTTTACTAATTAGTTACAACATTTAATATCAGTCAATAAAACTTTGCTTCTATGATTAATGACATTCGGAATTAATAACCAATAGTACTACTAATGATTAATTATATAATCGATTAATAGAAAAATCCTTAAAGTGCCTTATAGTGCTGTTTGGATGTGAGTGATAACTAAACATTTCACATAAACATAACAGGGAGCATACAATAAATAATGAGGATTTATTGTTTGGCCAGAAGCATCTTCCTCCCCAGGTATAGACCTCACTAGGCTACATGTCACTCCCTGCTATACCCTGTCTGGTTGAGAGTAATTACCTAAGAGGTCATTTGTAAATATCAGTTGAACAAATGAGTGAGCCTCATTGTGGCTCCTTCCCTTGTTGCTCCTGGGTGAGAACCTCTGGATTTTAGGCTGGAGCAAAAGGCCCAAGTGGCTTTTTGCCTGAACTTGGAGCCCAGAGAGTGGAATTCAGGTGTGTCAGGCGATAGGTACGCCTTGCCCTGGCCCAGGTGAGTTAAAGGAAGTAAGGGAGCGACTCACTCACTACCCACATGGTGCTTCAGAAATCAGTTTTATGAGTACTGTAAAATTTTGGGGGGTCATAATAAGTTTATTTACTCTGTTTACTATGTGCCAGCTCTGCCTCCCCTCTGGTGGCAGCCGTGGGCCATCTGAGGCCACAGGGATGAGATGCGATACCTGGAGGCTGCTGTCCAGATGCCTGGGGTCTGATATGTGCAGTCCGGGCCCTTCTGTTGTAACCTCTCCCTCCTAGTTTCCTGTGACACAAACAGAAACAAAACATAAACTAAGTCGATTATCATAAGGTCACAGGTCTAGCCCATGAATGACGAGACAAGATTTAAAAGAAATTAGACTGCAGCCAAATGTAATTAAAAAGGGTTTTGATAGAAATTGAGTATAATAACCCTGTGTGATGATTCTTTTAAAATGGCATCTGGTACATCATCTAGGACAGTGGAGTTTAAAAACAAAGCTGTAAATGCCTGTAGTTAATGGCCCTGCTTTAGATTTCTTTCTTTTATATCACAATGTTTGTCATATTATAGACCAGGGCAAAAGGAAGCATAAGACCGGCTCATAGCTGGGGCTCACTAAGCCCTCTGGGTGGTTGGATGGTGTCTCAGTCAGCTTGGGCTGCTGTAGCAAACATACCATAGACTTGCGGGTGGCTTAGACAACAGACATTTACTTCTCACAGTTCTGGAGGCTGGACGTCCAAGATCAAGGTGCTGGAAGTTCAGTTCCTGGTGAGGACTTTCTTCCTGGCTCATAGATAAGCCTCCTTCTCTGTGTCCTCACATGGCAGAGAGTGAGCAAGCTCTTGTCTATGCCTCTTTTTATCAGGACACTGATCACAGGGGTCCCACTTTCATGACCTCATCTAAACCTAATTACCTCCCAAAGGCTCCTCCTCCAAACATCATCACACTGAGGATTAGGGCTTCAACAGGAGAATGTGGGGGGAGATAGACGTTCAGTCCATAACAGATGGGGAAGGCCTTTTGGTCCCAGCAGCCCCCTAGTTTTTAAATTTTTGTTCATTGCTATCTGCTGTTACCAGGGGGTGGAGATGGGTGTTCTTGGAGAACTTGGATAATCCATACCAAGAATTACTGGGAGGGGTGGTCACTTGGAACACTGACTGGAGGGCTTATAGGAGAGCAGGAGAGCTACCTTCTATGTGTCCCTCCTAGAATGCTGGAGCATCTCCCATGGCTCTGGCATCACCCTTGGTCACCCACTGCAGATCCATTGTCCGTGAACTTTCACAACTGTTTCAATCCAGAGCCCCAGTGGTGGGGTAGCCTCAGAACTGTATCCTAGTCCATGGAGAGGCTGTCGTGTGCTCTGCAGCTATCATTAGGCTCTTGTTCTCTGCCAGTGACATCTAACTTCACATCCTTAAACTGAAAAATGCCAGAGAAGTCTTCTAAAATCTCCTTTTTCATTATGTACTCACTCACATATCCACAGTGGAGCCAAACTGCCAGAAATCCAAGCTTTTCATCCCAGTGGTCAACTCCTTCCTCTTATCCTGTCCAACCATGCTTTCTTACTTCAATTTAGTTTTTTATTATGATGTATTTTAGATGTATGAAAAGTATAGAAAATAATATTATAAAGGCTTAGGTTCCAACCACTCAGCTTACATAAACAGAACGCAGTTCCATTGCAGCGCCCTGCAGCCCCTGGTAAACGGGACCACGAAGAACAAATCTGGGAGCAGCACAGACAGCAGGCGGCGTTCCAGTGCCGTGTGTAAGAACAAGCACTTGGGGCTGGGCAGAGCCAAGGGCAGTTCTGGCTCTGCTTCCTTGCTGGGAAAATTGACACAATCGTCTAACCCCCCAGATCCTCACTATCCTCATCTGTAAAATGGGGAGAAGAATATATATTGTGTTCTCCTGGGGCTGTGGAGACCAAGTGGAATGATAATGTGAGTAAAGCCCTTAGCTCAGTGCTGGGTATGTGGGGAGCACTCAGCTGATGGTAGTTGGTGCTGGTGGCTGTTGGGCTTTTATCATCTTTGTTGTAGACTACAGAGGTGGGTCCCAGGGGAGCAGTTTTCCCACCTACCTTGACTCTGGGGAGGCCCAGGTGGTTGTCAATGCCTGGACCCAGGCAGGAAGGCAGGGAATGTACCTCCCTTGGTGGTGCTGTGGTCCAACTGATGGGGTGCTTGGTGGATTTCAGGTGCTTGTCTTGGCTGTGAAGCAGCTGTTTCCAGAGTTTGAGTTCATGTGGCTGGTGGATGAAGCCAAGAAGAACCTGCCTTTGGAGCTGGATTTCCTCAATGAAGGGAGGAACGCTGAAAAAGTGGCCCAAATGCTCAAGCACTTCGATTTCTTAAAGGTAGGAGGGCAGGGCAATGAGGGCATGATGGTCTGCTGAGAGAGTGCAGGGGAGATACGGTCCCTGCCTAAGCATCCCCCTTTGTAGGACATGATATGGGACATCTCCTTCTAGAGTCTTCTGTATGAGGATGAATGATTTGTTCCTGGCAATGCACATTAAAGCCCTTGAAGGCAAGGTTACAAAGAAATACCAAATGTGATTGTTGACCTGTCAGTCAATCCAAAAGATGTTTATTGAATGATCTACAATTACAAGACGCTGAGTGTTACCCAAGGGCCTGTAAGCCGTGGTCACTGCTTCCATGAAGCCTGGGATGGTTACATTGATGATGATGATGGTGAAGATGATGATCACTAATGCTACTGGGCTCTGGCACTGTTCCTCACACTTCATGTATGTTATATTAGCTCAATACACAGTCAGTTCTGCTGTAACACAACATAGGTGTTCCTAGAAATCTCCCTAGTACGCAGAATCACACAACAGAAGTCACAAGGCTTATGGGGAAAACTGTGTTAGATTTACATCACTCAAAAATGTCTCAGTGGCACAGGAAATAAAAGAATATAGGAACCTAATGAAAATAGCAGGATTTTACACATTGAATGGCTGAGAAGTACATAAGACCACAGTACACTTGGCACTTTGCCTTGACATATGCTTATGGAAGTGGGCATCAAAAGGGTTGCTGCTTGTGAGTTACTATGAGGTGGTGGAAGGAGGGCATCTGAAACTGGAAGGAAAATAGTAACGCCAGATGTGTTATAACACATGTGGTGATGTTTGAGGTGTGAGTGTTTCATGTATTCCTATGTGGTACGTGGTTCAGCTGGAGATAGTTTTCTGCGTTCACATGGTGTTTTTGTGGATGATAATGCACATAAGCAAATGCAAAATTTGTGTCATGATCAAACTGTTCCCTAACTTATCAGTTGCATTGGAACAAATTTGCATTTTCAAGTATTAGAGCAGAACTGCCTGTGTAATAGAAGACGCTTACTGTGGGAAAGAGTATCACATGATACAGAGTGGCAGCTTTGTGTGAGGTCCTGCTGGTAAGTGCTCTGAAGATTCAGAAGAAGGGACTCCTGTGATGGATCAGGGCAGGGGAGGCTCTGTTAAGCAGGTGGCACTGGAGCTGGCCTTTGAGGATGGTCCTTATGTTCCCGATAGGGCACATGGGGTTGGACCGAGAGAGAAGCATGCCAGCACTGCTGTTCTCCCCCCACGTTCTCTCCTTAGCAGGGTGTGGACCCTTGTGCCAGGGGCACCTCTTCATGGGGCAAGGGGTGGGCCCCTCAGGTAGTCTACATGAGAGCTTGGCTTTAGCTCTTGGTAGAGATCAGCCTATCTGTCTTAACTCAGGAGGCCTGGAGAACATGGAAGGGGGTGTCACAGAGCCCCTAGGGGCTCTGCGTACTAGTTCCGGAGCCAGCAGTCAAGCAGTGCCCTCCTCTGTACATTAAATGGGAGGGCCTTTTGCTCTGGACTGAAGTATTCATGTGGCCTCTGAAAACATCTTAAGAAATGGAGGTAGTGTTTATACTTCTGCTGTCCAAATTGCAGACATGTGGTGAACTGAGGGAGGGTCTGCACTAGCCCCCTGAGAATCCTTAAGCTCAGATCATGGGGCAAAAGAACACAGCTGTGGGTATCAGTGTAGTGTCTTGACACACTGATTTTGTTGAAAGGTGTTGCCGTAGGCAAAGTTGAGCTCTGAGTTGAGAGGTCTGTCTAGATGCCCCCATATTATGCTTGACTGGCTTTTCCTTGGCCCCCATCGCAGACGTGGAGGTACAGATCCTCTTGTGCCTATAAATCCAGATGTGCAGACTGGGTCTGGTAACACTGTCCAGCCTTGAAGTTCAAACCACCAGTTCAGTGAACACTTACTTGGCTCTCAGACCAGTACTAATATTAGTGAATTAGCATAATGTTCTCCACTTGCATAAACTGTTTCTTTGGCTCCTTTATTTCACATTTCCTGAGCCTGTTGCTGTGCTAGGAGCTGGGGGGTGCCTAGATGAGTAAGGTATCATTGGCTCCCAGCCAGCAAAACTTTCCGTCTAGTTGGGGACAATCACAGAAATGTGTTGTTACAGTATAGGTTGGTCATGCTTGTCTACGACAGAGACTTATCTGTGTTTCTATGGATGCTGAGAGAAAGTGCTTAATTCTACCCAGATGAGGAGCTTCAAGGGGGCTTCCAAGAAGTGCTGATTATACGAAGGGGTGGGTAGTATGTACTGAATGATTCTTCTGCTGCATTGAATCTACGTAAGTGCTATGACATTGAATCCTTCCAACCATCATCCCATTTTACAGATGGTGGATGTAGAGTAGAGGAGCGACGGCTATAACTCAAATTTTCTGACTTCAACTCTGGTGCTCATTTAAGGACATTTTGTTGCCTCTTCACTGTCAGGGGTGCTCCTCAGCACCAGAACGATAAGCCAGACAAACAGAACCATCTCCTCTGCTGTTCCCATGGAAACAGCAAGATTGTCCCCTGACTGGGGCCAGCTAGCATCTGCCAGACCAAGACATGTAATAATAATAATAATAATAATAAAATTTTTAAACAAGGATGCCAAATGGGTAAATAATTAATATAACAATTCGAACTGCTGCTTCTAAAAAAACCTGTACACCATCCCTAAGACAGTGGTGGAATGGAAAGCTCCTGAGTAATTAATTTTGCCTAAACACATAACAAGTAGGAAGTGAATTTTGCACTGTGAACCCAGTTCAGCTCTTAAAAATGGAGATAGATTGCTTTTGCATGCTGGCATACCATCACAACATCTGTGTGTAATTAAGCCTCAGCAAAGAATTTACCTCTCAGTGTGTGAGGCATCTTCCAGGGGGGCTTTAATAACCTCAGCCCTATGGTATAAATCTCAGAGCCTCAGGCAAGCACTGAATGCAAACATGGTGTCGGGGAGACTAGGAGAAGGTGAGAGGCCAGCCAGCTGAACAGTCAAGACCAGGGCATTTGTGGATTTGGCACCAGAGTGTGTGTGTATGTTGTGGGGAGGGAAGAGGGCGAGCAGTGAAGTTTGTGACTGGCCTGGGAGACGGCTCGGACAAGGTAGGAGGGAGAGCCCTGTGACCACCGGGTCTGGGGCTCGAAGAGACGAGAGGAATGTGTCTGTGTAGATGGAGATGGATGTAGAGCTCATCTCTTGAGCAGGGTCCCTCCAGGTTCTTATTGTGAGGTCAGGAGCCTGGGACTCTCTAGAAATTGGAGGCAAACCCTGAGGGTATGTACATGCTTGGAGAAGTACCATAGCTTACCAAGAATCTCAGCGATTGAGAACCACAGGTGTATAATACTAATATTTTTTACGTGCTTGTCCTGCTAGACATTTTTTAAAGTGCTTTACATGTATTTACTGTTTAATCCTTACACAGTCCCACAAGAGAAATGCCATTATTAGCCCCATGTCAGCAGTAGGGAAGCTGAGGCCCAGGGAGATTAAACCATTTGTCCACAGCTTCCTTGTAAAGAGCAGAGGCAGGCTCTGCATGGAGGCAGCCTGACTCCAGAGCCTGCACGTTAAACCACTGTGCTATTCTGCCTTCCTAATAATTTATGGGCAGATGTGAATTATGCTGAGCTGTGTGTGCCATTACGTCTCAGCCCTGATTGTGCATCATGTGAAACTCTACATGGCTGTCATACGGCAGCTGATGTTCGCTCAGCAGGTTCTAAATGTGTGGTGCTGTGCCGAGCACAGGACTCCACACGTACTAGTAGGAAGTAGGGATTCTTCACTGTAAATGTCATCACCATTTTACAGGTGAGGAAACTGATGCTCAGAGAGGTCATAAAACTTACCCACTGTCACACAGCTTAGAGGTAGCAGAGTCAGGGTCTAGCCTGACACTCTGACTGCAGGTCTGTGCTCTGCTCCCTTGGGCTCAGGTGGTGGGTGCTGGGCCAGACAAGCCGGGGCCTGCTTCCCATGGGTGGCCACAAAGCACAGGAGCAGGAAGCATGAAGTCAGGGCTGGACGCTGAGACTGAGGCCTGGGGTGTTGGGCTGGAACTTTCCATAATCTGTGCCCTTCTTCTTGGGGTGGAGATTGGCCCCAGGGTGGGGGCAGGTGGAGTCCACAGGAGCAGGGCCTCTGCCTTGTGGCAGGGAGATGGACCCTAGGCCCAGAGGCCCTGATGGCCAGGGTGTGGCCCTGTCTTTGGGGTCAGCAGGCACTCTGCCCATGGGTCTCCCAGGGTTTAGTTTTGTTTGGGAGGGTGGGGGAGTTGGAGTGGTTCTTAGTGCCTCTTTAAAGTGTTTCTCTTTCATCTTTCCCTTCCTTGAGAGAGGGAGCAGAGGAAGGCACGGTCACGGTGGGTGCTGGGATGAAGTGAATTTCACCAGCCATGCCAACCCTCCTTCCCACATGGTGATTTAGGGTCAAGTCACTTGACCTTGTATCCCCTTGTCAAGCCAAATTTTGCAATTTTTGGTCATTCCCATGTTCTAGCCAAGGTGAATTGCAGTCCTCGCTGAGGTCCATGACAAACCCCTCTGTTGCCCAGATTTGAGTTTCTGTCATTTCAGATCAAAGCACCTGAAGCAAGGGGAACATTCTATTGTTAGCCTGGGTTGGTTTCATTGGGAGGGAGTGTTGGAGGGGGCAAGATGGAGGAGGGAGAGCCCAGCACACCCGTGACCCTGATTGACAAGCCTGAGAGTGTCCGGCCTTTGGGTTTTCTCTCTGAGTCCTGTGGTTTTCATGGCTGTTTTCCAGGTTGCTCCAGGCAGGCCCAGATGGGGGTCTGACTTCAGTCTCCAGAGTCCCAGCTGCATACTGCCAAGCTTAGGTTTCCAAACAGGCTGAGGGAAGAACTTAACCCCAAAATATGTCCCTGTCATTTGGAAGCCACAACAACAACAAGCTAGCACTAAGAATACTTTCTAAAAAATGCCAAGCAAAACTGAGTCTTAAGTTCAAAGTAGCAGAGAGTCATGGATTTCTCTTATTTTGCCATTTTTCAAATGGCAAAAACCGCAGGGAAGTAACAACCCAAACAACACCTGGAGTTCAGTTGGAAGCTTTGCTCCAGGGATTCCAGAGTGCTTCAGTTCTGTGTTCGGCCCCAGTTACCCTAGGACCCTTACCAGGGTGGTGCAGCAGCAAGTTCCTTCTGCAGGAGGAAAACCAAGGGAGAGAGGACTTAAGTGGCTGGGTTAAGACAAAGCAGTTGTTAGCAGAACTAGGAAAGGAAACAGATTTCTTGACTTGAGGGGCCATTAGCTTCCTGCTTGATTAGTTTTGGGGGTCAGGATGAGGGAAGTCCTTATTCCCCTAAACACCTGAAATAGCTGCCCTTGTTTTTCATTTGAAAGTGGAAACAAGTCCATCAGGCTGTCGGGGAATCCTGGCCTGCTGCTGTCCAGGTAATTCTCCCCCCTGGGCTGTGGTGGTACCGATTGTGTCGCTCACTCATACAGCAGCCTAGCTGCCCTGGTGCAGTTCGGTCTCTTGCCTGTTGGTGGGGAAACCTGTTCTCTTTTTAGCTGTTGGGTTTTCTCAGAGTCACAGGGGGTGGGAGAGCAAATAAGTGAGGAATGCATTTGTCTGCAGGTAACTGACAGTCCAAATTAAAAATGTCTTAAACAAAAAGGACTTATTTTCCTCATGTGATGAGAAGGCTTGCAGCAGTTGCCTGCTGGTGCTGTCTCAATGCTTTGACAGTATCAGGGCTGGTATCCCTGTGACTTTCTTGGACTTCATGGTTGTAAGATACCTGCTGCAGCTCCAGGTATCATATTCACTTCCAAGGTAGGAAGAGAAAGGTGAGAAGAGTTGCATTATCTACAAAAATCCCTTCTTATCAGGAAAATAAAAACTTTCCTAGACCCCCTAGCACACTTTCACTTATGTCTCATGAGCCAGAACGTGTCACGTGACCATGGGTATGTGAGGCAGGTAAGGAAAGTATTTAGGTTTTCCTGTCTGTGGGGAAGAGGAGGGTTGGGAATAGGGAGTTAGAATGCATCCCTGTCAGCCGCAGGGGGCTGGGAGGAAATGGGTGTGAGCAAACTCATGACTTCCTGACTGAAAAATTATCACCCAGTAAATATACATTCATTCATTCATTCATACAAAGTTCCATATAATACACCCATTGCACAGATACAGAAACTGAGACAAAGTGTTGAGATTCACTTGAGGAGGGCCTGGGGAAAGAGGGAAATACCTTTTAATGCCAATGCTGGCTCAGATATGCGGGGTGGCATACATTTTCCCCTAAGTACCAATTTCAGTTTCGGTTCTTAATTGTGCCTGGAAGGCACTGAGGAGGGCAGAAGCCATTCTCTGGCCCCCACATGGGAGAGTCTCTAGGGAGACGGCTGGGTCCTCGCTGGCAGAGGCAGCACCTGCCCTCCTCTCCTGGCCTGCCTCCTGCTTTCCCCACTGAGGTCCCTCTGAGGCCTTCTCTCCTGCTCCTTGGGGGAGCAGCTGTGCTGTCTAGCTTGCTCTGTGGTCCTCGCCCCCAGCTCCAAGCTGCCCAGGCCCTTCTGACTTGCCCTTTCCTGTTCCAGGTCCCCCAAATCTACTGGGAGCTGTCCACCAAGCGGGTCCTTTTGATGGAATTTGTGGATGGTGGGCAGGTCAATGACAGAGACTACATGGAGAAGAACAAGATTGACGTCAACCAGGTGAGGTTGAGAGCTCACAGTTGCGGTGCAGGGGACACAGGCTTCGCTGGGGCTGCCCAGCAGGGCAAGTGTGTCCAGGTGAGGTCTCACTGCCTTGAAAGGGGCCTGTTGTCTGAAGAATTATGAGATCACTGAGCATGAGGCATCCTCCAGATCATCAGTACAAGCCTCTGTCCCATCTCCTAAGCTGGGGCTGGCAGCACGCAGCAGCCACATGCTGACCCCTCTTTGCAGCTCCTGCCCGGACAAGTGATTACCATCTGTCCTCTTGCACCATCTGAGGCCCACAGAGCTGAGCAGCCACAGAGGACTACAGTGTAAAATCCCCGCGACTTCATCCTTCTGTCCCTGTGGGGTCTGGACACACCTCCTCCTTCCTGCTCTCCCCTCTCCCTGCTCCTCCCCAGATCTCAAAGTAGCAGGCAAAAAGGGGACAGCAGTAGCCTACTGTTCCCACATCATAAAGCTAGGATGAAAGGGGGGCTTCTGTCTCCCATCTCCCACCCCACTGGTCTCAGGGAAAGCAGGCCAGTGGGCTGGGGACTGTACCCCATCTTCTTCTCCTAGGTTGCCATGGGGTCCCACAGGTAGGGATGTAGTTGTACTTTTTCAACAATTTCATTGTACTTATAGTCCCTATTATGTGCTAAGTAATGGGTGTTTCAGAGGGGAATCAGACATAGTTCCTTTCTTTAATGGGTTCACAGCTTGGCATTGCAGTTAGACACATGACAAAAGCCTTCGAGCTGTCTGTTAGGCAGCAGGAAGGGTGAGAGAAAATCCAGGGGCTGTGGGAAGGCGCGCTCATCTCTGCCACAGGTCGGCTTCCCCAGCAGGATGAGTAGAAATTTGCCTGTGTGTGTGTGTGTAGGGGGTGGAGGAATTGGGGACAGGGATGGCATTGCAAGGAAGGGGAAGGGAACGGTGAGGGTTACCAGGGCTCAGGTCGGGGTTTCCAGGGGAGTATGGAAAAATAGGGTGGGGCAGATGATGAAGGCTTTGGGCATTACCCTAGGGTACTGGGGAGTCACTGAAGGGTATTGAGGACTGCAGTGACATGATCTGTCACTCCAGCTGGGTGGGAGGAAGGAATGGAAGGGATCAAACCCAATAGAGGTAAATGCTCTTTCCTCCTCTCTCAGGCAACACCCAAAGATGAGCCTGTGGTCTCAGTGGTGTCATGGCCCAGAGGAGAAAGTCACGCTGGCTCAGCAGATGAGCAAGTTGGAATGGCAGGAGGGTGTGAGGTTGTGAGCCGAGGTTTCTAGGTGCCTGTGTGGCCTCTGTCAGTGGTGATGATGATAGCCCCTACTTCTAAGAGGATTGTAGGACCATGTGAGTTAGTGTACAAATAGTGCTTAGCACAGTGCCTGGCATGTGCTTAGTGCTCCAAAATGGCAGCAAGATTGTTGTTGTTTTCATTTTTATCTGTGGGCTCTGCCCTTTCCTCCTTTCTCCATTATTTCCTTTTACCATTAATGTTTATGGAATGTCTAACTTCCCGGGCTAGGCCTTTTTTACCATAATAAACTTAGGAGGGAGGTCTCATCGCTCCATGTTGCAGATGAGGAATCAAAGATTCACTGAGAGAAGGTAACTTGCCCAAAGTGACACAGCTAACAGGGCTGGGACTGAAACCCAAGTCCCTCTGACTCCACTACTCAGTCCATGAAAGGAGGGGGTGCATCTGAGTGGATGGGGCTACTGCCAGGTGCATGGCTGAGAAAGGTGCCTGCCTGGCTGGCCTTGGCCTCCTGGGGTAGCTGTTGTCCCCTGACTTAGGGAATGGTGCTCCTGGAACCCTCCGGGGGCCTCAGGCCATGTGTGGTGTGTGGTTGGGTGGGGTGGCTGGACAGCACAGGGCCCACCCTGCTTCAGCGAGGGCAGCTCTGCCATCACCTGAACTGCCTGTGGGGCTTTCCTGGACCCATTCTACATAGAGGTGGCTGGGGGCAGGGTAAGAAAACTACTGTTCTAATTCAACCCTCCACTTTACAGATGGCGGGGGTGGGAAGCTCAGAGAGAGAGCAACTGTCTTTCCTGAGGTCCTGACTTTGCTTCCCTCACTGTTGGTGTCTAGGATGGGCCTGCGGAGGGTCTCAGGGCAGAGCTTCCTGCAGAGGAGGGAGAAAGACCTGCTTGCCTATCTTTTCCACTATTGGTGGCAGGGTCCCTGCAAATAGCCAGGGATCTTTTGCCCCCCAGGACACTTAAGTACCAAGTCTTTGGCTTCAGTGGGTATTGGGGGAGGGGAGGAGAGGGGAGGTGACGTCAGGCATTTCCTGATCTTCCTTGAAGCAGGGTCTCTGCTTGCTGATCAGGTAAGCCCAGAGGCCTCACAATCCCCTCAACCCCCACCATTTGCTGACATTCCTTTACCGCCAGCTGCCATGGGATTTTCATTCCAGCAGCACCCCCAAATCCATTAATCGCTTTGGATCCAGTGAGCCCAGGGCTGGAATGGCGTTTAATCTGAGGCAGCTTTGATTTTCAAAGACAAATGCCAGCAAAGATGTGCTGTAATGTAGTCACTTGCTCATGGCTGAGTGAGGTGCCTGGGAGGAGGGACAGCTGGTCTGGAGTGGCCTGTGGGAGTCGGGCAGGGTGGTGTCCTCTGAGGGCCTGGGCTCATCTGCTCCTGCCTCCACCCTTCTGTAATAGCCTTCTGTGTAGAATGGCTCCCTCAGGCCTCATGCTCTGGCTTGGCCTCTGTGAGGCAGGGCCCAGGCAGAGTATTTTCTGTGGATATGCAGAGTTGGGCAGGCTGATAGGAGTGGTTTGGGAAAAGTAATAACAAGAGTAATAATTATTATAGGCAACTGATTTGTGCCAGGCATGTGATATGTACAATCTCATATGCTCTGCTCTTTACAGCTGTCCTGCCAAAGATATATCATTAACCCTATTTATAGATGAGAAAGCTAAAGCTCAGCGAGGTTAAACAACTTTCCCAACATCACACAGCTAGTGGGGCAGAGCCGGCATTTGAACTTAGGTCTGCATGACTTGAAAGCCCTGGCTCCTCCACCTGCTGCATCTCCCTTGCAGGGATGCAACTCGGGCTGCAGGGGCCGCTGCAGGGGCCACCTGGTTGACAGCCTCACCACTGGCTCCTTGGGGGAAGCTGAAGTACTGACTGAGAAGCTTTGTCAGCACCCAGGGCACTATCTGAGTGTGCCCCTTCTCTCTCTAGCTTACATTAGGGTGGTTTTATCCCTTTTATACAATCATTATTCTTTTGGTATAGAAATGTGAGGATTAGGTAAATTAATGCTTAGCCCAGCACCTGGCATGTGGTCAGTGCTCCAGATTGGTAGCTAATTAATCACTATTGTTGTTTTCATTATTATTATAATTCCTGGACCCTGTCCTTTCCTCCTTTCCCTCCTTTCATCATTAATGTTTATCAACTGCCTGACTCCCTGTGTCAAGGCCTTTCTGCATTTTCAACTTGTAAGGGAGGTCTTATTGTCTCCATTTTGCAGATAAGAAATCAGAGACCAGAGAGGGAAGGTAACTATGTAAGGTCCAGGTCTTAATGGTATACTTTGTAAGTTTTCATGTGGATATACTGTGTAGTCACCAGCCAGGTAAAGATCAAATAATTTCTTGTCCTCTGGCAGTCTCCTTTATTACCCTCATCCCCCTCAGAGCTACTGCTATCTGACTTCTACCCCACGTATCACTTGTGATCATTACTGAACTTCATGTAAATGTAATCATACAGTATATAGTCTTTTGGGTCTGGCATCTTTGTCATCAATCAGCTGTGGGGCTTTTCTAAAGGTCTGTTCTCTTCCATCGGTCTCTTGGTTTATCCTTGCAGTAATACCACACTGTCTTTAGTTCCTTGATCCCCTGCCCTTGGCTTCTAGGCCATGGGGTGTGGGCCATGTGTTCTACTGTGTTGTCACTGACCATCAGTGATGCTGGGAGTAGACCAGGGACAGACCCTACTTTGCAGAAAGCATCTATTATGTCCGTTACCAACCAACACCAAAGCCATGGCCTCCTGGAAGATGTGTGTGTGTGCTTGGCATATGAGAGACTTCACATTACTTCAAGTTTCTAACAGACTTTTAAAGTTTCCCAAAGAGTGTGGGACCCAGCAAGCTCATTCCTGGAGTGCCTCTTCCTCTTCAGGACAGCCTGGCTGTGAGTATTCCTTGGGGAGGGAGAGACAAGGGGCAGAGATCTCAACCCAAATCCCCAGTAGGGTGGCTTCTGGCATCTTGGCTGCTTCAAGCTGGTGACTTAGCTGAAAGGTGAGGCTCAGCGGGACATGGTTGCAGAAGAAATTGCCCTTGAGGTGGGTGGGGACAGCCCTGATTCTTCCCACCACCTATTAAGTTGTCCCCACTCCACTTTGGAGAGTTCCCTTCACCTTACAGTGTCCTGGCCCAACTGGGCCTACCCTGTGAGGACCTGAAGACCAGTCTAAGTAGCCAGTTCTCCACTGACTTAGGTAGGGACCTGCCAGGTTAGGAGGCAAAGAGACCTGGGATCAAGCTCTAGCCCTGCTAGTGGCTGACTGTGAACATGACAAATCACTCCCCATCTTTGAGCCTCAATTTTCTTATTGAAGGCGTTGGGTTACCTGGGTTCTGAGGGTATGTCCTGCTTGGGTATTTTACATAACATTGATTCTTGGCTTGCTGAGAGCTAAGACTCAGAATCACCAGGAAAGCTTATTTAACAATGCACATTCCTGGGCCCCACCCCAAATTTACTGATCAGAATCTGGAATGGGAAGGGTTGTAATTATCTGCATTTTAACAAAGTGGTTCAGACAGTGACTGAAATTCAGGAACCACCTCTTACAAGGCTGGAGGACCAGGCACCTCTGACCTTAAGCCCTGCCCAGGTGGGCTCACCTGCTAGGGAGCATGAGGCCTTGGGGAGCCAGCAGCCTGCAGGAGCCCTCATTTGTTTGGGTCTGTAGCCCAGCAGCAGCGTATTTCTGAGGGCCTGACCCAGTTGATCATATTTGCCAGTCACTTTTAAGAGCTGGCGACAATGACTGTCATTGATTTCATTAAAAGTAAAGGTCGTGCAGAAGCGTGGTTTCCCAGGCTGGATGGAGCCTCCTCAAACACAGGATGACTATTGATTGCAAGACCTTTATCGAAGGTTAATTGGATTTTAGTGAGTGTGTGGTTAAGACCCCTCCTTGGCTGAGGCCCAATTGAATTTGTGTGAAATTAGCTAAGAGAAAGGTAACAAAGTTGGGACTTTGTGGGAGATGGGGACAGGAACTGGAGGCCTGGTGGGCAGACATCAGCTATTTGAAAAATGGGGGTGGACACAGGGATGGGGGTCTGGCAACAGATGCCAGCTTGTCTGTCCTGGAGGCCTGGGAGCAGCTGTGGGGAGAGGGCCTGGAGCTCCCAGTGGTCATTATGTACTTTTATTCAGTCCTTGGGGTGGCCCTCTGGTATGTGGAATGCCTCCAGAGGCTCTCTTTTTACCTCTCTGGAGGTAAAATCTTGTCTTTTATCAGAGTAGGGAAGGGATCTCAGTTTAGCTCTTACTTTGAAAGTCTTTCCACTGCTCCTCCTTTTTCAGTACCTCCAGCTCCTGTTTTCTGAGGAGCCCGGGGCTCTCCATTGCCCAGCCACTCTGGGCTCAGAGATCGCAAACATCAAGGTCCCCTGTTGCCAGCTCCCTGTTGTCTGGCCTGCTAAGTCATTTCTCAGTAGCTGTCTGCTCCCCCGGCAAGAAGTCTCTTTTTGTCTGCCACTGTAGGCCCATCTGTGCTCTCTGTCGGGGCAGGTCTTTGTCTTCACTTTTTCCGTTAGATTCATCTTAGGGGGGTTGGTGAGGGAGTGGGGTCAGTCCAGGGGTTCAGGCTGCCACGTGGAGCCAGAAGCCCTTGCCATGTTTCTTCTTTCCAGTGGTTTTAAAATCCATTCTGTATCACTCTAGGAGCAGTGAAAGGGTCTCAAATGTGTCTTTCAGCAAACATTTATCAGCCCCTACGATGTGCGGGCCCTGCCTATATGTGCTGTTATAGAGGTGTGGACAGAAGATGGGCTGGACAAGGCTCCACTAGGCTGGGTGCTGCAGTCGGGGGCAGAGGGCTCAAAGTTGGGGCACCTGGGCTTGTTTCTGGCTCTACCATTTATTGGTCTGGTGCCCTTGGGTAAGTTACTTAGACTCTGAGTCTAAGCTTCCTTATCTGTACAGTCATAGTGATAACAATACATATTTGATAGGGTCTTTGCGTAGGCTTTGCAGGCTGTGAAGTTCTGTTTTTAAAAAAAGTCATTTCTAATTCATGAGGTTATTATTCACAGAGGCTCGTCTTCTTCCCTCGATTTCCAAGACTCTTCTTTGCTCTCCTCCTGTGCACTACCTCGGTTGTCCATGAGTATGAAGTCTTGGAGGGAAGGGGTCATCGATCGAGCATATGGTGACTCTCCTTCCCCATTGCTAAAAGCCTTGCTGCAGCTAGGCCCAGGTTTCCTGTATCCCCCGACGCCACCTCGGGGTGAATAGGATGTTTGGTGTCTGCTCAGCATCACCTCCCCCTTACTGGGCCTCTCTGGCTCTCTGGTAGAAGGTGCTCAGAACATCAGGGAAGAGAAGCTAAAGAGGCATGAAGACCCTGGGTACAGAAATCACTAGAAGAAAATCTCTTCTTCCATCATCCACCCCTCCCTAATTTCTCAGACCAAATCTTGAGAGGCTCTGGATGTACAAAACCGGTTCCTGGGGATTTATTTCCCCAACAGCAGAGGTGTCAGGAGTGGAGCCGGCCTTCCTGGATTCTGATGGTGGCTCTGTGATTTACAAGCTCTGCTGCCTTGGTGATGCCAGCCACCGTTTGGAAGCCCAGCTTCCTGTTGTAAAGTGGGGTACAGAGAGTAACCTGTGGGAGTGTTTGATGATTGAAATGTAAAGTGTTTGGCACAGTGCTTTCAGTACCAGCTCAACACACGTTACTATGCTGGATTTCCAGTCCTCAGCCCACTCTGTGGTGCTACCTGTAAAATGTTTGCCAGAAGGGGAATCATGTGGGGGAGAAACCCTTTCCCATCTTGTATATTAACCCAGGTAAGGTGGAAGGATATGGAAATACTTCTTTGGAGTGAGTTGTTACCCGAGGCAAGGGATGTCAGATGGCACTAGCTCTTCCTCCCTTCACTGTGTCCTCCAGTAGTCACGACCCGTGGGGCCCAGTCCCTCTGGCAGTTGTGACCTTTCTCTGCCTGGCCAGGAGCCTTGAGGCAGCCTGGTTGGCCTTGTGGTGCCCCATGCACTGGCTCCCAGGTGATGCCCCAGTTTAAGCCCGACATAGAGAAGCTTCCCCCAAGCACCTAGAAACTCCCTGGTTCCTGTAATTAACCTGGTCCCTCTTTCTCACTATCTCTCCTGGTACCGTGTCTTCTTGCGGAGATTCCCAGTGCCTTCATGTTGGGGGATTTCATGCTGTGTTTCCTAGTGGGCTTGACACACTCCATGAATAGACTTGGTCTTGTGATCAGAGGTTTATATACCCCAGGGAGGTTCCTGGGGGTGGCGTGGGGGCAGAGAGTAACATGCTCCAGGCAGTGGTCTGGTCTGGACTTTCAGGCCAGGCGGAAAGCAAGCCTCAAGAAGCCTGGCAGAAACTGGAGGAAGGGTGAAGATGTATATTAACCTCTTTTTATTTTATATTTGGGCTTCTCACGTGATTATTGATATCCTGCAACACTAACCTGCTGTTTCTTTCAGAAATCTTGGCCTTCCCTTCATGACAACCCCCAAGAACATAAATAGATTTTCCTTTGGGTGTGGGAATAAATTAATCCATGCAATTATAGAATAATTAAAGTGCTTTCAGCCAATTCCAGTTTTGAGAAAAATCCAAAAATAACTGCTTGATTTAAATATTATTTACTAAATTAATTCTTTCCTCAGCCTTTTTATAGATTCCTGGTTTTTCCCCCTCACGACTGTTAGAGAGTAAAGGCATTGTGTAGTTACTGAATTGCTTAACGTGAGTAGCACATTCTTTTTACATGGATCAGTTAAAAGACTTGTTACTGGCCTCTTTTCAGAAAAGAGGTATACCACGGCTTGAGTTACCAGTGAGTTTTTGGTTAGACAGACAGTCCTGGGTTTCCCACTGAAACTCTTCTCCCAATGGAATGCCTTCTTGGATGCCATGGGGACCTTCCGAGGGTTTTCCTGTGGCCCGTCCTCCAGGCAGGAGCGCCTCCCTGGCAGTGGACAGGCAGGATGGTCTGGCAATGAGGAGGTTGTTCTTTGGACCCCAGCCACCTGGGTTCAGAGCCTGCTTTCACTAACTCCTGCCCGGGTGACCGAGCTTCTTCCCCTTTTTTGTATCTCGCCTCTTTCACCCATCTGCTGCAGAGGGTGGCTGCAAGTTCATGGGAAGTGCCTGGAATGGTGCCTGTTACCATTACAAAAAGGTGGTGCTCCCTTATCTTTATACAGATGCCACCATCAACAGGGCAAGGGGCAGCCTCAGAGGAACTGAGCAGACGTTTTTCCAAAGAAGATGTACAGGTGGCCAACAGGTACATGAAAAGGTGCTCCATATCACCAATCAAACCAAC
The DNA here is from genome assembly GCF_040802235.1 of Manis javanica. NCBI lineage: Eukaryota > Metazoa > Chordata > Mammalia > Pholidota > Manidae > Manis > Manis javanica. The sequence continues at coordinate 24,180,368 of NC_133163.1, read as the reverse complement.
ACCACATTGAGAGAGCACTTCATTCCTGTTAGAATGGCTGTCATCAGGAAGACAAGAGATAACTCTTGGCCAGGGTGTGGAGAAAAGGGAACCCTTGTGCACTGTTGGTGGGAATGTACATTGATGTAGCTGCTATAGAAAATGGTATGGAGATTCCTCAAAAAATTAAAAATAGAGCTACCATATGATCCAGCAGTTCCACTCTGGGCATATTGCTGAAGGAAACGAAGTCAGTATCTGGGAGAGGTACCGCATCCCCATGTGCTCTGCAGCTTTACTTAGAATTGTTTGTTCTCAGTCATGAGACAGAGCTCAACTATGGAAGGGCTGGGAGACAGGGTTGTGTGCCATAGGTTCTCCTGGGACCCTTAGTGCCCCTGAGTAGGAGGGGATGGCTGCCTTTCTTGGGGCAAATTCCCAGAGATTTAAGTGCAACTCTGACAGATGTTATGAAAATTACCCCAAATCTAGAAATAAGGCCAGGAGTGTACAGCATGTCCTTTCAAAGTCATTCTTAGGCATTGCTCAAGAGGCCCACCCAAGGATTTTTTAACATCTGAGGGAAGGTACTTCTGTTTGCCTTTGCTATTGACAATTAATTAAGGGCTCAGACTGAAGTCATATGTCAACCTGTAGATCTTATCTGGTAGAGATACAAGTAATTTTGCCCCATGGAAAACATAACTGCAAAGGTTATGATTTCCTTATTGTTCTGTATAACAATAACCAGTTTTGTATCTAATCTAGGAATCTTAGTTTTTTATTCATGATTAAATGCTCATAAATACCTAGACCCTCAAAATTCTCTTTGAATCAACTCTACCTTATTACTTGCTCCTCATTGATGAGTTAAAGTGTTTGACATGTTCATTCTAAATTTGTATGAGAGTTGTGTCACTAACTTTAGAAAATTACACTTTGATGGTGATACTGAGTAAAATTTTTTCCATGTTTATATTTTAAAGCTCTGCATTTTGCAAAAAATATGTCTGTGTGTCTTATATAGTATATAAGCACATTATAGTATATAAAGCGCTTTCCCATATGTGGTTGTATTTTGACCTTGAATCTTGAGGTTGCTGTGTGAGGAACTAGAGCAGATGGGGTAAGTTGCACTCTGCAGCTAAGGGAACTTAACACCCAGATTGAGAAGGGAGATGACTTGTCCGCCAGGTCATCCATTCCCTAAGTGGCAGTACATCGATGGTCCAGAGTGAAGCTGGCAGCATAGCCTAGCTCCCCCTCCTGCCTCTGCCTTCCATACCTGTCTATGCTGGTGAAATCTGGTTAAAGTGAACATTAAGAGCGGCCCCCAAAAGGAAAGACACCCAAGTAGGGCCAGCTGGATGGAGCATTGAAATGGGGGATGCTGCTCTTGTGTGTTTATGACCTGGCTACCAGAAGCTCACTGCTTATGGGCAAGGGCTCTCCCATCCTGAGTCCCCAGACCCCTAAGGTCCATCTTTCAATGTAGTAAAAGGGGGCCCAGAGCGATTAGCAATATTTCAGAAAGCTTAAGGGAAATCATACATCTCCCCATGACAGGTCTGCCAGACTAAATGAAATGTCATTTCTCTGCTTTTGGCTGGAATTCTGTCAGCTCAGTCTGGCTGCGCTGCTTATCTTGGGCTGATCAGGAGCCCTGATTGGACCTTATATGAATCCTTGACAAATAAAAATGAATTATTACTTAATAAATGCAGTTGGTTTGGCAAATGCAGCCTTTCAGCACATGGCTCCATAGAGCCTAACAAAACGACTTCTGAGTGGTGCAGAGTGGAGACTTGCTGGTTTCTCCAGAATCAACTCTGGCTGGGCCCCTCACCGAAGAAACAGACAACAGTGGTCGTGGGACCCTCCCGCAGCTCAGCCTGAATCTGAGAACTTGATGTGGGTCAAAGTCCTGCTCCGAATGCCAACAGACACTGAGTGTGGGCATTCATTTTACCCAAGGACGTCAGGAGCTGGAGAACTGGCATGGTAGCAGGGCACAGTGTGACATCAGATAAGTGTCAGGACTTTGGGAACCTCTTATATGATGGTTTCTTCATCTCTTAAAAAGGTGCAATGAAACCCAGTCTGCCATCCTCCCAGGAGTGTTAGAGGCAACCAGTAACAACAGGGGCATTTATGAGAGGTCACTAGGTTCCAAGTACTGTGATAGGCTTTTTTACCCAGCAGTAGCCCTGGGGAGCAGCACTGTTATTATTTCCATTTTACTGAAGCGAGTGTATAAGCACTTGTTTAAGGTCGTAAAGCTTAATCGAGAAGTGCAGGAGTTGGTGTGAGCCAGTATAGAATAGTGGCTACTAGAAGGCTGTGGAGTCACACCTGGTTTGGGTCGTGGTTCCTACCTCTGTGTAGCCATAGAGCTCTGGCTAAGTTAAACCTCAGTGAATCTCAGATCTTTATCTGCAAAATGGGGATCAGAATTGTACCTACTTTTAGAGCTGTTATAAGGATGTCAGATATTGTTACTAAAGTAGGGTTATTCTTGATGACTTTTTGGGAGGGCCAGTAATAATTGATTGGTATTCAGAGCAGATTAGTGGTATTAGGGTAAGCGTCAGAGGTGGGAACCTCAGCATCTCAAAAGAATGCAGAGAGAAGGGTCTCACTAATGTTGAAGGCTTAGTCCTCTAGTCACATGTTTAGCCTGTTACAGGCAATTCTATGCATAATAAACCAATCTATTGCATATAAATTATTTCTCAATAAAACTATTTAACAAAATAAAGCCAGTCCCTGCTGTGTTGGGAGCTTGGGTAGTGGGATTACATGGTCATTAATCAAATAATGGCACAGATAGTATGCTGGTGTCATGAAAGGAAAGGGCTGTGTCTTATGAGAATTTATGGCAGGAGAACCTCATCTGCGCTGGGAGGTCAGGGAAGGCTTCCCCAGGAAGGTTGCTGGGCTGGGATGGGAAGGAAGAGAGAAGTGAACCAAGTGAAGGTGAGATGGGAAGAATGCTCATGACAGAGGGAATATCATGTGCAAAGGCCCTGAGGTAGGAAGGCACAGGGATTAATGGAGAAGAGAAGGAGAGCATATGTGGCTGGAGTGTCAGCATGGTACAAGATAGGACCAGGGAAGGAGGCTGGGTCTGGTCACGTAGGACTTTGTAGTTGGAGTTGAATCTTTATTTTGAGATCCTGATCTTTTGTTCCCCACCCCTGGGCCCCAGCTCCTCTCCTTTGGCCAGGATATGTTTGTTAGTGACCATGGGGTCCGCCTGAGGCTGAGAGGAATGCCAAGGGCAGTGTGTGTCCTGGGGCGTCAGCCTTTAGGTTGAGCATCCCTTTGTCCCACAGAAACCCATTGGCAGACCATCTGTGGGCCGCGGTCTGGCTCTATTCAGCAGCTGTTCCCTAGCTGTGAAGAGGCTTTTAGTTTTAATAAAAAGGGAGTAGAGATAAGAAGACTGCCTCACCAGGGAGAGCAGCAGTGACAGGATGATTTAAACGGTCTCTCCAGTGTCATTTCTTCTGTGCAGACATCATAAATCAGATTAGCATTGGGTTCTGGCAGGGAGGGGAGTAGAGAAAGGCGCCTGCAGGAAGATTGTGACTCGGTCCTTCTAGGCCTGGCTTGGAGTTGGTTGGGCAGCCCCAGAGGATGGTGGGGTCACCTCTTCCTAATCCTCAGCCCTCTCGCTTTGTTCACTGGAGAAGGGACAGGTGGAATGCCCCCCACCCAACCCCAGCTTTCCAGCCCATTTCAGCTTTGGGGAAAAAAATAAAGAGAGATTGATAAGAGAATAGGGGGAAGAGAAATCAGGGAAGAATGGAGGGGTGGGCATGGGAGGTGGGAGTTATAGCCTTCAGAAAACACAGAGGCAGTGTTTCTTTTACCTTGCCATGCATTAGAATCACCTTGGGGACTTAAAAAAAATTACTCATGCCTGGGTACCATCCCCAACATTTCTGAGTTCCAGGTGATTCTAATGTGTGGCTAAAATTAAGAACTAGATTGGCACTCAGCTTCTATCTTAAACTCAAGAACTACACAATCTGAAGCCGTCATTTCCACCATGATTGCTCAGGTCCACCCGGTGCTTCTGGACTTGCTTGTGAAAGTGACCGGATTGAGGGACCAGAGTGGAAGTCTGCAATAGGTGTTAACGGGGCACCACTTCCACCCACCTGCCTCCCTTCTCTTTCAGATCTCACGCCACCTGGGCAAGATGTACAGCGAGATGATCTTTGTCAATGGCTTTGTGCACTGCGATCCCCACCCAGGCAATGTGCTGGTGCGGAAACGTCCGGGCACAGAAAAGGCAGAGATTGTCCTGTTGGATCATGGGCTCTACCAGGTAGTAGAGGTCTTTCCCACTCAGCCAGCCCCAGGTCTGGTCTGGCCAGGTATCAGAGCCTGCTGAACTCCCCTATCAGGCATGGAGTTGGGGGGCCAGATAGCTAAGGGAGCTGGAGAGGGCCCTGCCCTACCCTTAGAGTCATCATTTTGTGCAGGTCAACAAATTCTCTGAACCTCAGCTTCCTTCAATCAAGTGAGGTTGATGATACTTCTGTTACTGGCTATTGTGAGGAGTACATGGGAACATGTGCCTCCATATTCAAAAGTGCTTTTTCAACTGTAAAGAAACCTTGCTACCCAGGGAAGCCCAGGCTAGCCCAGTCCCTTGGACATGAATTGCCCTTCGAGGACCTGGGCCTTCAGGGGGAGGCTGACTCAGCCCCAGTGAGGAGGTGATATATAGTGGAAAAGGGGGCTGGGAACTGATAAGATGCTGGATGGCCCCAGACTCTGTCCTCTGGAACTTGGGGCACAGAGCTGGTTAGGATGAACCATGAGTTCCTGCCTAGAAGCTGGAAGTTCACTGCCGATCCCAGAACCCAGGGTCTGGCTTGAATCCATGAGACAGACGGTCCAGGGGACGTTTCCCTGATTGCTGCTCTTCCTCTCAGGGCCCTAATCCCACAGCCCAAATCTTGGCCTCCTCTGAAAAGCTCAGTGATGGTGGGTACATTAGTTTAAGGTAGGCTAGCTGCTGTCACACATAGGCTGCAAGCAAATGATGGCCCAGCACACAGACGTCTCATTGCCGAGTGGGTAGAAGAGTCTGAAGGCGGGGGTTGACTGAGGCTCTGCCTCCCAGGCCTCCCATCTGCCAGCAGCAGAGGTAGGGTGTGGGGGAGCATGTGTGGGAAGTTTTTCAGGAGCTGGGCCTGGAAGTGGAGCTTCTGTCTCACTGAAGCTCAGGCAGAGGGCCATATCTAACTAGGAGAGAGGCGGGGAATGTGATTTTGGTGGGCAGTTGGTAGTCTGTGCTGCTCAGGACCAAGGCTGGCCAAATAGTGGCTTTGAACTTGGACCTTCAGAGATGGCTGAACTTTGGGCCAGAAGCACAGGTTGTGCAGGAGCCACGGTCTTTATCCACTGCCCCCTTCGCCATGGCCACGCGGGTTGGGGACCAGGTCCTTCACGGAGAGAGGTGGCTCAGGTTCTGCTGTGGCTGCCCCGCCACAGGTGCTCACGGAAGAGTTCCGCCTGGATTACTGCCGCCTCTGGCAGTCGCTGATCTGGACTGACATGAGGAGGGTGAGGAAGTATAGCCAGCGCCTGGGAGCGGGCCATCTCTACCCCTTGTTTGCTTGTATGCTGACAGCCCGGTCGTGGGACTCGGTCAACAAGGGCATCGGCCAAACGCCAGTCACTGCCACTGAGGTAGGTGGGCCCCTCCCGGCCCTGCCCTCTCCCGAATGCAAGGGGCAGGCAGGGATGGCCCTCAGACCCCTTCCAGCCCAGGGTCTGAGATTCTAGACTGGTGGGCTCTAGGGGTAGGTGGTTGGCAGAATTGGAGGTATGCTGGGTGGGAAAGAGAGCAGAGGAGAAACAGTGTCCATTGATGGATGGAGGGGAAGGGAACTGTGTTCCGCTGTATCCTACAGAGCCTCATCACCCAGAGTAGGGACGGGTCCTGTTGACTGTGTCATCCAGATCTCTGTGGCTTTTGCTTCAGTCTACTTGTAGGTTCTTCTGCCAACTTCTCCCCCAGGACTTGTGGGACAGCCCAGGGACTGTCTCCTAAACAGGCTGGCACCCCCTCCTGTATCTGGGCACTGTCTCCCTTGTGTGGCTCCTCTAGGGCACCTGACTTGGCGGGGGCACTGGGTACGCTCCAGTTCCTCAGGCAGTGCTTCTTGTCCTGTTGTCCAGTGGTTTTTAGGGAAGTGGCTTTTCCAGTCGTCCTTTGCAGCTTGTTCTCCTTTGACTCTAGACAAGAGTGCCTTGGAGTCTGGGCTGAGACGAGCCCTCCTGGGACGCATACCCCCCCTCTGCCCCCTTGGCAGGCACCTACACGGTGGCTCATTCTTCTGGCTCAGGGTGAGCTCCCTCCCTGGCTTCTCAATCTCTCATGGCACTGACTGTCTTCCCAGTCTGTCAGTTTGCCAGACCACGTGCACTTGTCCATATGCACATGCAGACGGGTTTAGGCTCAGCTCAAGTCCCCGCTCATCACAAGGGACAGGGGCCTGCATATATAGTCAGAAAGACCTGGATTCTAGTTCCGGCACCTGCTCTTCCTGGTGGCATGACCTTGGATAAGATACCTCTTGTCACCTCTTTGAGCCTCAGGGCCCCATAAGCTGCCTATGGAAGGGGGCTTTAGAAATGGCTGGATCCAGAGTCTCAAATATTGTCATGAGGAGGCCACCTCTCATCATCTCTTGGCTCTGCTTTCCTCCAAGTTGACATTATTCCCCAGCAAGCTAGGTGGTGAAAATGACCACCAACTCCTACAGGCTTAAGTAGCTTTAAAGCTTGTCACCTCAAAAGAAGAGAGACAATCTCCTTCCTTTGTTGATTAGGGATGATAGTTTTTGCTTTATTGATAAGGCATGTACAGTACCTCCCCGTAGTTCCTGAAGTTTGTTCATTAAACAAACATTTATCTTTGCCGGACCCCAGACTACATGCTGAGGATCTGGTGATGAACAGGCAGACAGGCCTTCGTGGAATTTGCACTGGAGTTGAGGGAGACAGACAGTAAACAAGTGAATAAACAGGTAAGTGGAGTAACTGCAAGTTGTAGGCGCCAGGGAAGAAACAAGCAGGGGGCCATGGTGGTAAGTAATGGGGGTGCTCAGAGAAGATGTCATTGAGGAGTTGACATTTAAGCTGAGGCTTGAAGGACAAGAAAGGTACTAGCCACAGGGAGAGCTTGGAGAAAGCGCTCCAAGTGGAGGGCACCCCAGGCACTCAGCCTGCAGGAACAAAGACCCTGGTGTGTCTGGAGTGCAGTGGGGTGGATGGCGGATGAGGAGGACTTGGGGCACTGGGCGGGGGAGCACCACACGGGGCCTCATATGCCATGGAAAGAGGTTCGGATGAATTCTCAATACAAAGCAAAGCCTTTGACAGGTGTTTAGGCAGAAGGACATGCTCAGACTTGCTGTTTTAAGTACCTCTCTGGAGTAAGGTGAGATGAGCAATGGCACAATTAGTTAGGAGGCTGGGGTGGGGCTGCGGCCGGAGAGATTTTGGGGGCCCAAACTACACCAGTGGTGGTGGAGGTGGACAGAAGCAGATGGAAGGTAGTATGTGTTTTGGACAGAAGATTGAGAGGCCTTTCTGTTGGCTGGGGTGTGGCACAGAGGAAATGGAGGGGCCAAAGATGCTTCCTGTTTTTTTGGGGTGAGTCATAGGGCTGGGAATGGTGCCACTTCCTGACATAGGGAAGACTTTGAGAAGGACACAGTCGGTAGTCAGTAGTTCTCTTGAGCATTCAGATAGAGGTGTGTGTGGTTAAGCCTGGAGTTCAAAGAAGATCCAGGCTGAAGATATAAATTCAGGAGTCCTCAGCATATAGTTGGTATTTAAAGCCACCGGGCTGGACAAGACCATGTGGCACACAGTGGGCACTTAGTAAATGATACCTATTTTTATTAATAAAGTAAGAATTTTATTTTGCATTCTTATTCACTCATAAAGACCCAGTGTACATGCTACTGTATTAGTCTCCTTGGGTTGCCATAATAGAATACTACTGACCGGGTGGCTTAAACAATAGAAATTTATTTTCTCACAGTTCTGGAGGCTGGAGTCCAGGGTTAAGGTGGTGTCAGTGTTGGTTTCTGGTGAGGCCTCCCTTCCTCGTGTGCAGAGGGCCACCTTCTCGCTGCGTCCTCACATGGCCTTTCCTGTGTGTGTGTGCTCGCTCCCATGTCTCCTCCTTTTCTTATAAGGACTTTGATCCTATTGGATTAAGGCCCTACCCTTATGAATTCATTGAACTTCGATTTAATTTGTTTATAAATATGGTCACATTGGTGTTAGGACTTGAACATAGGGATTTGGGGTTGGGGAGCATAATTCTGTCCAGAGCACCAACCCAGGAAGCCTCTCCTCACCACCTTTGCCAAAAGTGGTCCCTTCGTACTTGTATCACTTCTGGGTAAGTACCTTATACTCCTCACAGAGTAGTTACTTGTATCTTTAAAATAACTCTAACTAGTTGGTGTGTACCTGGAGGGTAGGGGTCCTGTCTTGTACATCTTTTTATAAGGTCCCTGCAGACCTAGGACCAGGTCTGGTGGAGAGGTGTTTGTTTAGGTTCTGGAGACACGGACTCCATTTGCTCACTGTGGACAAAAGCCCAGAGAGAAGAAAGCTGGTTACTCCGGGCCAGCAGCCTGAGATGTAAGGGCTCAGTTCTTCTGTGTCCTAGTCTTATTGAGAATTAGGGAACCTCCAACATGGTATCACGGAGGATGTTTTCCCAACCAGAAGTGGCTTAAACAATCAGTGATTTGGTCTCTCCATAATAAGAAGCCTGGAGGTGGGTGGGTCCAGGTTGGTTTTTGAGTAGATCAAGAGTCTCAGGGTTCTGGGCTTTTCTCTCTCAACTCCAGGATGACCATGGCAGTTCCTAGTTTTATATCTTCATTCTGTGGTGAAAATAAGGGGCTATTTCTTATGCAACATTTCTTAAGAGAAAGAAAAGCTTTCCCAGAAGTCCCCAGCTGACTCCTCCTTGTGTCTCATTGGCCAGATCAGAAGCACAATCACTTGGCAGTGGCATTGAGCTCAGAGTGGTCATTGGCTGAGATCAATCAATCAAGATTCTCTCCTTGGGGCTGGGCATGGGCTCTGCTTCCCTGAAGGGCATGCCCCAGGGGTCGTGAACAATAGTGGGTTCTTTTAACAAGGAGAATGGGGGTGCTGTGTAGGCACCCAGCAGGGTCTGTTGCAGATACCCACCATTAGGATGTGTCCACCCTTGGAGGCTGTCCTCTGAGAGATGCTCTGCAAGATAGCCTGGGTGGGCACCTGTACTCTGTTTGGGCGGAGAGGGGCTGCCACAAGGCCAGGCCTGACCTTGCTGAGAGGGGGGTGTCTGTGGTGAGCAGGGCCTTAATCTTAGCCCTACAGCTGTGGCAGAAGGCACTGAGGAGGGAGATGGCCTCTTGGAGTTTGGCTTCGTGGAGATGTTCCAGTCTGATAGCCGCTGCCTGAGGGACATTTCAAGTTCCACATCAACTCAGTTAGCAGCAGCTCACACATGTTCCTGAAGGGGCTGAGAGTTCTGCTTCTGCTGCAGAAAGCAGGCAGGTGGTGGAGCCTCTGGCAGTGCTCTGGGGTCCTCATCGTGACTTCGATTGGCACCGACCGCCTCCCCATCCCTTATCTCTGATGACCCTCTTGGTACTGCTGGGAGGTGGACGTGGAGGGCATTAGCATTCCATTTTTAGGTGAGGATATGGGTTGGAAAAGATGGAAGGACTTACTGAGGGTCACACAGTCCCGCTGTGAGCTGAGAGGCAGGATAGCCTGGTGGTGAAGGCATGAGCTCAGGAGCTAGACTGCTAGAGTTTGAATCCTGGTTCACCACTTACTAGCTGTGGACTGTGGGCAGCTTACTTAACTTCTCAGTGCCTCAGATTCTCCCGCCCAAATAGGGGTGATACACTCCCTGATAGGGTTGTTGTAAAGATTAACTGAGCTAATACCTGTGCACAGCTCACTTAGTGAATATTTAGTGTGTGTTGGCATTGTCATCACCACTGTCATTTCTCTGGAGGTTGAGAAGGGTCAGAGCTGTACTGTCATGTTCAGTGTCTGCGCAGAGCCAGGCAAAACTCAGGGACAGGGAAGAGTGGGAAGCCAGACCCCAAACTTGAACAACAGGCTGGGTTGAGGACTAGCCTTGGATCCTGCTCTTTGGGCATCACAACTTCAGCACTTGGTGGGCTGAGACAGCTTCCAGCATGGAGGACGGTGGCAGGCCTATGTGGGCAGCAGGAGCCCTCGGTAGGCCTGGTGGGCATGGGATCAGGCAAGGTACAGGGCAGGATGTTGGAGTTGAGTTGGGTCAGGAGCTGAGACCTATGAGCTGCACCATCCTGGGCTTGGCTGAAGGGATGATGGGAGCCGCAACTCAGCCAGTTCCCACTTGCAGACCTTCTTCCCGGCCTGGCCTGAAAGTGTGGCTAGGGAAGAAGCCCAGGAGAGTAACAGGAGGGTGGCCCCCTGGCCTGAGAGGCCGGCCGACTCCAGCCTTATCAAATGTTTGGTGGGGAGGTAGACTTCCTGCCGTGATCAGTGCTGGTTTCCGGGATGGGAATCAGTGGGCTTGGCTGAGGGAGACAGGGACAACAGAGGCAGCAGAAACACAGCCTGGCTCCACTGATGTGTTCCTGTACTGCGTCCAGTGATGGGCCAGAATTTAGGTGAGATGTCCCATCCAGGTTTGTCAGGCTACAAAGCCCCTGGTGCTAAGATTCCCTTTGGGGAGGATTCTGGGGTGCCAGGGCAGCCGTGCTAGAACTCCCTTTGGAGCTTCTTTGTAGCCCCTCAGGTCAGAGGCTGCCTGGATACCCACTACCCTGGGCCCCACCTCCCACATCAGCTGTCCATTTCTGTCTCCCTGTTGCTGTTTCAGGACTCAGAGATCCGCAACAATGCAGCCAACTACCTCCCCCAGATCAGCCAGCTTCTCAACGACGTGCCGCGCCAGATGCTTCTCATCTTCAAGACCAACGACCTGCTGCGTGGCATTGAGGCCGCCCTCAGCACGCGTGCCAGCTCCAGCTCCTTCCTCAGCATGTCGCGTTGCTGCGTCAGAGCACTGGCTGCGTGAGTGTGGGCTCTGGCCTCTCCTCTCCTCCCAGCTCCCTGGCTGGCCCCAGGGGTCCCGTTTGCCACCACTTTGTCCCACCAGTCCCCAGGGCCCTGCCTAAGCTCCCCAATCTATAGCTCTCCTTGCAGGGAAAGTTAGGGCAGAAACTAGCTCTGGTGAATTTGCTGATGCCTCAGGGCACTGTTTTTGGGTGGTCCACAGAGCCACCTGCACTTGTCAAAGATGGCAGTTTCTAGGACCTCACCCTCCTGGTCAAGCTTCCCAGGCTATTCATACCTTCAGTAAAGTTTGAGATGTTTTCTGAGAGTCTCAGCCCCCATCTAAGTGTCCCTGGGCTTGGGATCAGAAGGCCTTGATGTACAACCTGTCTCTGATTGGTCCCAGGACCTCTCTCCCTAGGATTGGCCAGGCAGTGGGGCCAGCATTCTTTTCCCTGCGGGTATGGCTGTGACTCAGGAAACTTGCCAGCAGGTTCTCTTGGGATCTCAGAGATCTTTTTAGATGCCTCAGCGCCTTTGCTGTGTTGATGAGGGAGGGAAGAGTGCTTCCTCAGGGAGGTGGTTGGTAGAAGAGTGACGGTTCTGGGTCCTTCTGCCTGTGTGTGGCAGGTACATGGGAGGGCCATGCTCTGGCTGAATGTTCTCACCGGAGAGAGGAGGCCTAGACTGTGGTCGACTCCTGGCGCATCCCTCCGAGGCGGGAGTGGGTCCTTCTGGCAAACTGGTGAAGGGAGAGTTAAGCACATGCATCATGCCCACTCTCAAATATTGAATTAGAGTACACAAAATAGACTACACATGGGAAGGGCAGGACATGATTTATTCTTCCTCTGAGGGTTCAGGAAACAAAGTCTCGAATACCAGGTAATCTTCCTAAACACCAATTTTCATCATGTCCTTTTGTTGGTGCAAGAAGGCATTGAGCTGGGCTGAATCCATAATGGCTTCAGCCTCTCTGACTTATCTTCCACGTAACTCTTACCCTCAGAACATTTGGGAAGGCTTTGTATTTGAGTTTGTGGGATTGCAGATTGGCGTATGTTGAGTATATGTTTAGAAAAAGAGGAACATTGGAAAGTTGTTCCCAATGGGTCCATGGTCCTTTTGATACCCTGTGAAACACCTCCTTTTGCTTTCTCCACTTAAAGGAAAACTCCTTTGGGATAGTTGAGCTCCTCTGGTCCCCTGTTGGGCAGTGGTATAATGGTATGAACAGGAGTCACCCACTGGGGCAGGGAGCTGGTGAGTTGGCAAACCTTCCATTTTTCTAAGTGGTACTGAGTGCTGGTGCCTCTTCATCTCTCGTTCTCTCCTTCCTTCTTGCCCCTCCTGCAGGCACAAGAGGAAGCGTACCTGTTCGTTCTTCAGAAGGACCCAGATCTCCGTCAGCGAAGCCTTCCGCTTATGGCAGATCAACCTTCATGAACTCGCACTGCGTGTGAAGGGGCTGAGGCTGGCTGGCTGGCTCTTGGCCCTGCTCTGCTGGCTGTTGCCTGCTCCACACTGAGGACTTGCTGCTCCTTCTCCTTTCTGGTGTGTGGCCTGTTGTGGGCAAGCAGACTTCTCATTCCTCATTCTTTGGTTGTGTCTCAGCCGGCTTGCCTGGTTTCTGCCACATGGTGGCCTGGAGCCCCACAGTCACTGTCCCTGGCACCATTATACCCCACCTCCGAATGCCTTGTCTCTGGGTCCCCAACCTGTACCAGGCAGTAGGTTTCTCTCTTTACCAGGGAGGTGGTACGACAGTCTGCTTCCCCACTCCAGGGGTGTGCCATAGGGTTGAATGTCCCCCCACGCCCAATAACCTTTCCTTTTGTCAGGGTGGACCATGAATCCCATTGAATTCCTACATGCATTCCTACATTCAACGTGTAGGAAGTCTGACTTTGTCAGAGGAGAGCATGGTTTCTGAGCTGGCTAGAGAACAGGTTCCCTCTCTTTGCCCTGCCACTCCGCAGAGGCATTACACTTCAGTGAGGTGGCTTGGCCTCTGAGGTGTGCTCCGTTGCAGCCGTGTGCTCACTGCTCTCATGGTGACCCCTTTGGTGTTTTATGTACTGTGTCTCAGTAAACACCTCGGCACAGTTGCCGGCAAGGGCTTAATCAGTGAGATCACTACCTTGGCCGGTAAGTAAGAGTAGGCTTGGACCCTATGCTCCATCATGGTCTGCTTGGCACCTTGATCCTGTAATCCTACCAGCTTTCCACTGTTGGCCACTTCCTGCATTTTTTCAGGATTCTGAGACTGTGGTCAGAGAAGCTAAGAAGCCCAAGGCCAGGAACGGGGAGGCTCAGCTGAAACATGTGATTTTGGTTCTCCTGGGTCCTCACCTTGCCTGTGACCTGGCAGCTGATTTGTTCTAATTGCTTCCTGATGTAGCTCTTTGGTTCTTCATTCACCCCTAGCCCTGGAGACTCTAGTCTAAACTTTGGTCACTGTGGTTGGGGTTCCCCTCTGAAACCCCCATGTGCCCTGTCTGGACTCTGAACTTCCACCTTATTGCCTGCTGCCAGCATGGCATCACCCCCAGCTCACCCACCTGCTCCCGTGTCTGGGACATCCCCAAATTCTGCTCTGTCTTCTGCATCTGTGTGGTCTCCACATCCCCCAAACCCCAGATTTGGCACGTCCTACCATCACTGAGCACCTGTGCTCACAGGCAGTAACTGTACTTAAGTCTCTTTAATCTTACTTCACCCCATTCACAGGGGCAGAAAAACTCTGAATTTTAGTCTCATTTTCTATTCTCTTTATTCACAATACAAGCAGATTTTCCACTGACCAGAGACGATTTGCAATCACTTCATTTCCTGAAAGAATTAATTGTTTTTAGTGACCAGTTGGATGCACCCAGGGACCTGAGAGAATAATTTGCAAGATCTCATATTAATCATGAGGATGCCTGCTGCATATTATATTTTATGGTGTCTTTTACAGCCACTGAAGTAAATATAAATGTCCTTTTTGTTCAAGGTAATGGTTACTTGCTTTCCACTTTTGGTTTAATGGTTGGTTTCATTGTGTCCTGGGATCTAAACCATCAGCATGTTGTCAGTGGGCCTGGCACTCTCAAAACAGTTATCTAGGGATAGTAGAAAGTTTGGGAGAGTTTGGGGTACAGGGCTGTTTGAAAGTCAGAGGGGAGTTGGCTGGTGATTACTGAATGCCTTCCACATGTGTGAGACCATGTCTGGCTCTTTGTAAATAAGTTACATCACTGAATTGTACCATCAGTCCTATGAGGGGGAGGGCCCACTAGCCTCATCTCACAGAGATGTGAACTGAGGCTCAGAGAGGGTTAGTAATTTGCCTGAAGTCAAGCACAGCTGCTAAGCGGTGGCCCATGCTTCAGTTCGTATTCCACAGTGCTGTAGCTGTGGGTCGCACTTGCTTCCTGAGCTGTCACATGTGCCTGAATTGGTCCTCAAAAACCCTGATTACAGAGGAAGTTGGATTTTCAGTGGAGGTAGGGGAGAGGATAGGTAAAGGAGACAGAAAGTCCTGGAAATGCAGATGGAGTCCGGGTTGTTCGCTGAGGCTTAAGCTAGGATGAACCTGGGGCACTACAAACTGCAATTCTGATACCACCCAGCATTCGTGTAGACTCCACAGGCTCCAGGGCACAGTCCCCATCTGACTGTCCTCACTGCAGACCCAAGCTGGGGGTTCCCAGGATAACTGTACTTCTGACCAACCGACTACAAATGTGGGAGTTCCTACAGCCCCCAGATTCAATAATTTGTTAGAATGACCCACAGAACTCAGGAAAGCACTATACTTGTGATTAGTTTTGTTATAAAAGCTATGAATCAGTCAAATGAAGAGACATAAGGTGAGGTCTAGGAAGGTCTGGAATGTAGAGCCTCTAAGTCTCCTGTGGAATTGGGACACACCCTCTCAGCGTATCTATGTTTGTTGAGCTTCAGCATTCAGAGTTTTTATCAGGGTTTCATTACATAGACATGGTTGATTGAATCATTGACTACATGATTGAATTCCATCTGCAGCTCCTCTTCCCTCCCCTCCTCAGAGAAGGTAGGACTCATTCTGAGTCATCTAGTATAAACTTGGGTGTGATCTAAGGGGCACAGCGTGAGAAACAAAGGTACTTCTATCACTGAGAAATTCCAAGGAGTGAGAGATTATCTCCTGGAAACCAGGGAGAAAGGCCGGATTCTCTATTATATAGCAATCACCCTGGTGCCTTCTCCTCCTGTGCTGCTGGCCTATGTCTTTGTTGACTGTGTCTACTGCTTGACCAGGTGGGGCCATTCCTGGAGCCCAGAGCCATAGGAGGGGATTTTCTCCCAGTTTCTGTTATGCAGTTCAGAGATAGCTTGGATGAGTTTCTGTGTGGTACCTTTGCCCTGATCCCTTCTCTGTCCTGTGAAATTTGCCATGAATTGATTTGGGTTTAGTGTATCCCAGTAAAATCCCATGACTGTTTTTTCCCAACAAAGACAGTGTGTCAGGAAGTCACCATCAACTCTGAAGAGTGTTTCCTTTTTTAACACTTGGATACTTACTCAACTTAGGTGTTGGTTTCTTTGACTGGGGCAGCATGGCTATTCCCTGCCCCCCTCCTCTTTTTAGGTGGAGGGGAAATTCCAGCTCTTTGGCACATTCTGTCTAGATCCTCTCAGATATGTGCTCAGCTCATAGTAAGTTCAAATGTCCTGGCTTTTAGTAAATGTTTAATAAACACACACTTATTTAGAATCTCAGAATACTTTGTTTTCAGGGATGTTGAAATCTGTGTATTAAAAAAACTACATGCCCAACCTAGCCTCCATGAGGCATGTGGCCTTATTTGACTGCCAGGTTAATTTCCTCAGAGTCTGAGCCGACTCCCAGGTTCAGAGATGCCATTTTCAGCATTATAGACAGCCCAGGGCCCTCCTGTCACAGTGAGGCCTCCAAGAATGTGAGCATCTAATGACATTGCAGGGAACCAAAGTGCCTCCAAGGGGCACCCAATCCAACACTTAGGGGCAGGACTTTGTAGGAAGTTCAGAATTACCCTCAGTATAAGCAAATATGAGGAGGGTTAAATAGAGCCAAGCAGAGAGACCCTTGGGTTTCAGTGATCTCAAGATACAGCCATAAGGACGAGCTAGGGTCTGCATTTGGGAGCTGGTGATTGGGCAAGATCCTAATTGGACAAATGGCTACAGAGAGTGGCGTGTTCTCTGCAGCCTGGCCTGTTGGAGCAATGAGGTGTGTTGGGCTGCATCAGAAGGATCTTGATAGTTAAGGAGAGGCTTTGAATGCAAGGTGACTGGGGGTGACTGCTACTGATCACTGGCCAAAGGGGACTGTGGGATGCCCAGTTTCCTAAGCCTGAAGTCTGCAGACATTTTGGTGAAAGACCATGTGTTCAAAAAGGCTGTTCTCACCTCATTTCCTCTGTCCTTTCTTCCTGTGAAGTGAGGCCTGTTATAAGCTGCACTGACTAGTTGGCCCTCTCCCCTTTTGTAAAGGGGGTGGGGTCAGCCTTCAGCAGAGTAAGCATTAAATAAACCTTGGGCTATAGCTGTGATGCCCATTTTCCTGCAGTGACTGCTCCTGGCCTTTTTTTTCTGGAGGCTGCCTCAGCCCCTGCTGTCAGCTCACCCTGCCCTGCCAGGTCACCGTGCCCCTGGCCAGCACTGCTGGGGGCAGAAAACACTCTGTCCGGTCTTGCCTTTGGCTTAATAGTGGCCTGGTAGTTCCTCTGATGTGCCTTCCTATTTTCTCCTTCCCTAGGTGGGAGGCCAGGCTGCGAAGACTGGCAAAGTGTTGGGTAGTAAGCCCTTGACCTCTGCCATTCCAGCTCCCATTTCTCTATCCTCTCTCCCTGCTCTTTCATTCTAGAACAGTGTTTCTCAAACTTTCATGTAAAAATCAATAACCTGGGCTCTTGTTCAAACACAGATTCTGACTCGGTGGATCTGGGTGGGTCTGTGGCCCACACTTTGAGTTGTAAGGATACAGGCAAGAGGTCCTGAAGGTGTCCTGGACCAGCAGCAGCTGAACCTGGGAGATGATTCTTCTGAATCGGAAACAAAAGCCCAGCAATCTGTTTTAATAAGCCCTCCAGGTTCTCAAACCTACCTGCACACAGGAATCACAGGAAAGCTTTGATTGTCCAAGATTGTGGTTTAATTTAAGGTTTGAATGAGGGCTGGGCATTTTGAATTATATTTTGTTTTGCTTTTAACTTTTCATTTTGAGATAACTTTAGAATTACAGTAGAGTTGCAAAGATAGTTCACAGAGGGTCCCTACATACCCTTCCCCTAGCTTTTCCTGATATTAACATCATATATAACCACAATACCTTTATAACACTAAGGAATTAACATTAGTACAGTACTGTTAGCTTCTTGATTCAGATTTCACTCATTTCCCCACTGATGTCCTCCCCGTGTTACCATGTCAAATTCAGTCGTCGTGTCTCCTTGGTCTCCTCTGCTCTGTGAGAGTTGTTTAGGTTTCCCTCGTTTTTCATGACCTTGACACTCTAGAAGAGGACAGTTCAGGAATTTGGTACAATGTCTCTCAATTTTGGTTTGTCTGATGTTTTCTTGTGATTAGAATAGGGTTATGGATTTGGGGAAGAATCGCACAGAGGTGAAGGGCCAGTCTCATCACATCATATAGGGGAAACATGACATCATGATTTCCTGTTTTTATTCTTTAAAGCTCCCCAGCCAGGGTGGGGTACCCTGCTCGCACACCTACCCAGTGTCTTCTGGAGAAGGAGGAAGTGCAGCTTATGAACTCCTCCACATGTGGGCATAGGCACAGTCTCTTTGAAATTAAGGCTTGGCTATTTCCAAATTAAAAGGCTTCCAGGAAATTTTTAAAATGCAGACATGCCAACACAAGGTAGTAAAAATGGCAGGGTAGTGTAGTTTGCATGCTGACACTCACCACAATTAACACTTTAAGCATACACCCAAACAGAATGACAAATGGATACACAAATGGATCCAGAAGTGTGGATGTTGAGCCCTGTCCCCCACAACATAGGCCTGGTGCTAGAGGTTTTGTTTTCCTTGTACACTTGCTGTTCTAGAAATGGAAGTCACCAGTGGGGGTGTTGGCCAGGAGCCCTCTGGTCAGTTACTCCTGAGTAGTGGGCCTTGCATCCTTCGCACCAGTCTGAGCTGGCAGCTACCTTCCAGTGCCCAGAGGGGGCAAGTCAGAGTCTCATTGACTTTCAAACCATGACCCCTAGCCATGAATGGTGGAAGTGGTTGGTGGCCCTTTCTCTAGGTGGAGAATAATGGAGAGCGAAGGTTGGAGGGCTGGAGTGTCAGCAACACAGACTTCTTCCCAAGGCTAATGCTGGTTGGAACATGAAGTCTTTCAGACTCCCCAGGCTGGTGAGTTAGCAACAGAGGTCAGGGGCTCTGGCTATTTCCTTCCCTTTTGGAGCTGCCAGGGCTGTGTATGGTCAGTGGGGGTTGGTGGGGGCTCTCTGCCTGGCCTCTAGGTGTTTGCTCCTTTTTGTGCCAAATGTGAGCACATCAGAGTATTGACAAACATTTGTTGACGGTGGCTGTCACCCACTGAGGGAGGCCATTTAAGGTAGTAATTAAGGGCCTGTGCTGTAGAATTGGCCTGAATTCAAATCCTGTTGCCCTCAGAGTTCTGTGTGATCTTGGGCAAGGAACCCAATCTCTCTGGGCCTCAATTCCTCAATTTGAAAAGTGGGGATGATAGTACCTACCTCATAGGGTTATTGGGAGGATCAAGTTAGGTAATATATGCAATGAAGTTGCAGAAGTTCTTGGAGAGTGGGTACATGGTAAATGCTCAGTAAATATTGTTTATTTTTATTAGCTCCCATGGCTAATAAAACACTATTCCCAACACCCTTAGCTCTTACCTGCCCTCTACTTGAGAGACTGGAAACGTGAGGTCTTGCTTTCCCAGGCTCCCTTGCAGCTAGAGTTGACATGAGAGGTGAAGGGGAATCTTCTGAAGAGCTTCTAAGAAATTTTTCTTTAGAAATTGATTAGTGTTTTCCTGTTCCTTCTTGAATGTTGTATGGTTTTGAATGTCTGGAACAAAAGCAGTTATCTTGTGACTTTGAGGCAATAAGCACAATATGATTTATTTGGACACCTAGTATCCCCTGCTGAATGCTAAGCAGCTTCCTATGGAGGCATTTGTGGATGTTGCAATGAATGACACATAGGAATTGATGGATGTGAAATAAAGTTTATTACTGATAATAACTAGCAAAAGGTTTCCCCAAGAAGGGCTTAGGTTTGGTCTGGAGTGAAATGTGAATGTGATACGGAGGGGTGACTCTGGCTTTTATTGTGGTGGTGGTGGGTTGGGACCAGGATGAGGGCTCCCACGTGTGGGCCAGAGGGTAAATGGTTTGAACTTCTCCCACAAGTGCCAAGGGAGCCAGCATTTGGGCTTTCTTACCAGCTTGCCTACACTTGGGGCAAAAGAGAGAGGAGAGGGGCAGGGCTTGAAAGCTGTCAGTGGTCAACATGAGAAATGGACTCAGACTATTTCACCCATGAAAATCCGACAGGCTTGGGACAGCCCACCAGAAGGATGGAGGGAGCCCGCGTGTTGGGCAAGCCCCTTGTTGAGTGTCACCACAGGCTATTCGCAAGAGTAGACATGTGATAAATATGTGATGAAGACATAAATGTGAAGGGGGTGCTTTTAGAGCATGGGGAGGCTTTCTTCTGAGCGTTCTTTAATCAAATACTCCCTCCATCCGTGGCTTGAAGGTGGTGGTCAAGGTCACAGTGATCCTCATCACTCAATAGCTTAAAACAACACAAGTTTGGTATTTTACAGTCTGGAGGTCAGAAGTCCAAAAATCAAGGCATTGGACAGGCTGTATTCTTTTTGGAAGCTCTAGAGGAGGAGGCTTTTCCAGTTTCTAGAGGATTCCTAACTTTCCTTGGCTCAGGACTGTACCCCTCCTACCTCTGCTTCTTTTGTCATAGCTCCTCCTCTGACTCTGACCCTCTGCCTGCCTCCTGTAAGCACCTTGTGAGTACTTTGGGCCCACCTGGATAATCCGGGAAGATCTCCCTATTGTCAAAGCCTGAATTTAGTCACTCCTGCAAATTCATTTGTCTGCCATGTAAGGTTACATTTGCAGGTTCCAGGGAATAGGAAGTGGAGCTCTTTGGGGGAGAGAGGAGCACCGTTCGGTCTACCGCACCACTGAGTCCTGTGGTAGGCTTGAGAATGCTGAGGTCAGCTTTGTTCTGAGAAGAAGTAGTCATCAATATGTAATAAAATAACAACAGCAGCAATAATAGCTATATGTTTTGACTGTATGCTAGTATGCTCTGACCATATATATGCTCACCTCTTCGCATGGATTCAGTTTTACTTAATTCACATGACAACCCTATGAGATTTATGGGCCACTATTATCCCTTTGTGTAGGTGAGTAAACTGAGGCCCAGAAGGCTTAGGTTGCTTGCTGGAGGCACACAGGCAGTGAACAGTGGAACCTGGCTTTGAAGTAAGGTTGTCTGCAGCCAGAGCTTGGACTCTCAACCTTGACTTCCCAATTTCCTTGTGAGACTGGACTGTTTTCACTGAGCCTGCTAGAGGCTGGACCCTCCCTGCCTTCCTACAGCCTCCTCAGTCTAGAGCTGGTGGGTTCCTACAGTGGTAGGTTTCTGTGCCTCCTACAGGACTGCAGCTGGGCAGGGGCACCCCATGAACAAGTGATGTCTCTGCAGAGGATGGGCCTGTATGGTTGAGAACTCACCTGGCCAGTGGGACCTCAGACACCAAGCCCCTTGGGCTCATCTAGATACTGGGATATCCCCACCCCCTACCCCATCAAACCCAGGGAAATCCTTGTAAGGGGAGTTAATGTGGACAGAGATTCCATTTTGCCCCATAGTCAGTAGGAATATAGAGGAGTTCTTCCATTTTTTACTTCTTCCTCTCTGTTCCAAGTATCAGGAAAAAGTGACAGGACTGTGAGGGGGTTCAGGAGAGAAACCATAAACATCCAGGATATTTTAGTGAGCTGATTAAAAGTGAGTTCTGACTTGTAACAGTTTGTGTCCATAATAATCTGATGGCAGAGTATGTCCAGAATAGGCCCTGATCTTCTTCGTACCTTCGTACTGGGTTCTCTGGGTAAGGGTCAGTGCCACCCCGACTGGGCCCGGCAGTTAGAGGTCAGGTCCATTGTCCTAGTTCTGCTGTTACTGGACAGGTGCCTTTGATCTCTGAGCCTCCATTTCCCCCGCTGAGAGATGGGGTGGCTGTCCATAGGCTGCCCTTCTCAGAGGGCTGTGGTGAATGTGAATAGATTAGTGCCCATGAAAGGGACAGTGGAATGCTGACTAAAAGTCTAACAGATACACAGCACTCAAGTGGACAGCTTATCTACCCAGCACCCCTTGCAGTCTTAACAGAACTTTTTCCTGCAGGAACACCCATTCCTGCAAGTGTGCTGATCCAGGATCTCCCACAGCCATGGGCATAGACAGATGACTACCTTTCTGGCTACAGAGATTGGTTCTGGTTTGGGCTCAGGAGTCCAGGGACCTTTCTGCAACTTTCAGAGCTATGGAGAATAACTACCTTTGTACTATTGCTAAGCTCCAGTGTCAATCTCACCTGCCTCATCCTTTAAACTGTTAGATCCAGCCATTCCTGCAAGCCACGTTCATCCTTGATTTTTTTATTACATGAGCTCATAAATCTGCCTCCCTCTCTTTTGTGTAAGTTGGTTTAAGTTGGGTATCTGATTTTTAAGCCAAAGAGTCCTTATTCTTACAGTTATTATCTTGAAGGGCCCTGGACCCATGTTTGGAGGACATGGAAAACCTGGAGGAAGTCTAGAGGAGAATAATAGAGACCTACAGGGATAGAAAATAAAGAGATGATTATAGATTGGACACTCTCCAGAGAGCTGAACAAGAGCAAATGGTTAAATGACAGTAAGTTCTTGCTACTGCTGTTGAGACAATGAGAGTAAGGGTTACTTTATATGTCATTTTCTGGTCAAAATCAACCAAAAGGCCTATGCCATCCTGGCAGGATGCCATTTTATGGATAAGTTTTTTATAGTAGTCTTGCCTGTTTTCTAATGACCCATGGGGTTTTTAGAAACTGGCTATGTGGCTGACATAGGCTTAATTCTTATTGATTCTGCTTGTTGCTCTCCACGGGTTACCCCCAGAGAGCTGGTGGAACTCTTTCTTTAATTACAGTGTTAGTTTGATAGAGACAACCCTGGGAGCACTTAAGATAAAGGCAGGTGTTCCCTAGTGGTCTGAGGACTGAGCTTTCAGTTCACAGAACCCATGCTGGACCAGGGACCAGTTTGGGAACTGGACTGTGTGTGCAGAAGCTTCTCTTCTCTGTGTCTCCCTATTTTCACATGTCTGGTTGAGTGAGTTGAGAGCTCATGTAAGGGTTTCTTTCCTTGTCTGGGTTGTGGAATTCCTAAGCAGGCTGATCTTGATGTTTTACAGACACCAGGCTCACCCCTCTCCCTGGCCTTGTTCTTGTTCACTCTGCCTCTCTCTGCTTTTCCTTATAGCCAAGCCGTCTGCTTTCTACATTTGTGACAGCTCTCAAGCCCTGCCTTCTGTAGGGCGCCTCTTAAGACCAGTCTGATATTGTTGATCAGCCGCTTCTTTCTCCCAGTTGTCCAGACACTTCTCTCCACTCCCATCGTCCACATGCTATTATCTACCTGCCCTATGCATTCCCTGGAGGGCAAGGAACACAGATTTGTCTCTTGCAATCTCTGTGACAGCAGGACAGTGGAGGCCATAGTAGGCCTTTTATTTGGAGGTTGTGTGGTGACTCACACATGCCTTGATTCATGCGTGTAGCACGCATTCCTTCAATGCCCATTTGTTGGGGAGAGGAGTGGAGAAACAACATGGACTGGACTTGATGCCTGCCTGGACAGGCCTGTGGCCTCTCTGACAAGAGGAGCTGGCTTTGGGTAAGGAGGGAGGCTATTCATGTGGAGGCCGTGATGAGCTGGGCGTCTGTGCTCCGGGAGGAGAAGGAGGGATTTAAACGACTCTTTGGGACAAGTGATGCCAGTTGACAGCTCCATCTGGAATGGAAGCAAAATTTAATCAGACCAGCTCTGTGTTTCTCTTTTGGGCCAGTATTTCCCCAAATTTCATTTTGACCAAGGGGCATGCATTCACTGTCTTGGCGCGTGGCACCATCAGCAGTCACCTGGGTCTAAAAGGCAGGAGTCAGCCTTTATCCCTCCTTGACCCTCATGGAATCCCCCCGAAGACTCTGCTTCCTTGTGTGTCTTCTATTCAGCAGTCCCCCCACTTCCCTACCACCACCATCCTGGTTCAGATCTGGCCCCTTCCCCAGTCCTCCTTGCCTCCCGTCTTGTCCTACCAAACTGGCTGTTGTTCATTTCACCTAAAGCCAGCTTGCGCAGTCATGTTGCCAAAAACCCTTTTGCCTAAGGATCGATTCTCCCAAAGACCAGTTCACCTCAAATTAAGTATTCTCCAATATTTTCAGATCTATTTGACTTACTGATTATTTTTTGCTTTTTTTTTCATTTTAAAACCAATTCATGCAAGAGCATTTGACTTAATTTTGTATTTCTAATGAGTATTTATTAAGCAGGCAGCTTTTTTGAATGACTAGTTTGTATTCTTATAGATGTCTTTTTCTAGTTTACATACTTTCATTAACTTAAAGGTAACCAATATTCAGCCATTTGTCTAAAGACACTTTCCTCAAAACATAGCTGTCCTAGCAAGAAACATTCAAGACACTAATTACAATCAATTGTTATGCACTGTGTCATCTTGATCTCTTAACTAAGGGCACATCAATTTCAGATGGAAAATGGTGGGTATTAATGTTGAGTTTTGTATGATGCATATTATTTTATGAATTAGGGACCTTGAAAAAGGATGATTCTTATATGCAGTATGACAGGCCTGCCAATGACTGGTAAATAACATGCTCAATTTGTGTGTACTGAGTTGAGTGAGTGAAATTCTGAGGCAAGATCCTAATACTACCACTTGTAGCAATTTATCTCAGGAGTGAACTGTGTCAACCATCAGGCAGGGGGCATCTGCCTCAAATTTTAAACAAAAGAATCTAGTGGAATGAAATAGACCATCATCGATAAAGGTAACAAACTTTTGACCTAGGAAAATAGGTAGGATTTGCCTGGGGTTCTAAAACAGGTATGGCAAATACCTGGCATGGTGCTGCCAACCCTTACCATGATCTATGAATGCCAATTCTACACACTGATCTCTGTGTCCTTTTGGGTCAAGCTGGGATATGACTCTAGAATCCTTCTTACCATAGCATAGCAGTCAACTGCTACTGAATGAGTAGTGTTGGCATGTAATGGCCAGTTGCTGTTTTTATTCTCAGAGTAAGATCCTTTCTTTACCTGGGATAGTTTTGGGGCTCTCATTGATGCACATAGACAAACAAGTTCACTACTCCACAGTGACAGAACATGCCTAGCTTTCTGGTGATGGGGAGGAGACATCTTGGGCTCATTTCAACAGATTGATTTAAAGGCATTGGGATGTCATTCCCTAGCTTAGAGGCCTTTTAGATACTGGCCAATTTTTCTTTTGCAGGGAGTTTTATCTTCTGGGAATCCTTCTTACCATAGCATAGCAGTCAACTGCTACTGAATGAGTAGTGTTGGCATGTAATGGCCAGTTGCTGTTTTTATTCTCAGAGTAAGATCCTTTCTTTACCTGGGATAGTTTTGGGGCTCTCATTGATGCACATGGACAAACAAGTTCACTACTCCACAGTGAGAGAACATGCCTAGCTTTCTGGTGATGGGGAGGAGACATCTTGGGCTCATTTCAACAGATTGATTTAAAGGCATTGGGATGTCATTCCCTAGCTTAGAGGCCTTTTAGACACTGGCCAATTTTTCTTTTGCAGGGAGTTTTATCTTCTGGGATGTGGTGAGCCATCCTTAGTCCATACATTAGAACCCAAAGGATTTCTGAGCAACAGCCAAATCTCCTCTGACAGTGTTCAGCTTGGAAAGCTACAGCATGGAACTAGAGGGCTCCTGGGCTGGGAGTCCAGAGACCTGGGGGTGCTGACTGGCCAGTCACGTAGGGCAAATATCCTCCTCCCTCACCCTCTTGTTTCTCAACTGCAAATTAAGGAGACTGGGTTACATCAGTGTTTCTGGAGGGGGTGGTGCCGGTCCCCCCACCAGGCACTTTTTGGAGATGTGTGGAGACATTTTTAGTGATCACAATGACTGGGGGTATTTTCTGGCATCAAGCAGTGGAGTCAAGGACACTAGATGTATTCCTATGCAGAGCACAGCTTCACTAGACAAGGAATTTTCCTGTTACCTGTGTGATTTCCAGATGCCTCACAGGATATTCACGTGGTGAAAGTACTGATGAATAAACCCTTATGATCCTTCTAATGAACTGAATCTACAAACCAACTCTGTTTTACATGTAAAGGCAAAGCTTTTTTGCATGGTTTTAATACCCATTGAATTCTACAGGAATGCAATTACCAGGAGAATTGATGGAGGATTTGTTTTCCTTAGGATTATTGTTCACCAGTTTAGAAAAGCACATAACCAATGGCAATGTGGAATCTGTGTTGAATGGCCAGTGTGACCCACCTATATCATATTAATCTGACTTAAAAAATTATATATATATGTAACTATACAATGAAGTGGATTTATATGATGATGTGAAATCCACAGAAACTATAATATACCTACATAACTATATATATATATTGTTGGGTCTGATTGGTATGAAAACCACTGGTCTAAAGATACCCTAGGGTTCCTTTTGCTTGAACACCTCTGAGCCTGTTAGAGTAGAAAAGAGATTCATGTGGCATGAAAAGTGGAAAACACGCAGCAGATCAAGGCAAATGAATGTCCCCCGATTGACAGAGTCCACTGCTTGAGAGTGCCCACCACTGCATAGACCTGGGACTGTAGTGAAGTCCTTGATTTTGGACTCTGTGTTCAAATGGGGTTCAGGATCGGAACCTGCTAGTTAACACAGCCAGGTGAATCTTTATTGTTGGCAGGGGGTCCAGCGCAATGCGCACCTGCTGTACGTGGAATCTTTTCTCATAGCTCCTTAACTTCTATCGGCAAACCTTCCTCTAACCCCGTTTTCAGGATGTAATTTTAGTAAAATTCAACTTGAACGGCACCAAATTACATAATTAATTACATTCAGCTTCAATTACAATCACTAATTGATCAAAGCCTGCTAGCACAACACGTTCATTATTTGGCACACAATTATTGAGTGCCTACTTTATGCTGAGAATAAAGTAGAAAACAATTTCTCCTGAGGAGGGAAGATGGGGGTGGGGGTTAGGGTTGTCATGAAAGGCCTCATAGGGACAAGGGGTAGTAGTCAAGGATTTCGGGGGGGAAGTGGCAGGTGGGTAAGTCCCCTCGCCTTCTAGTTCACTTACGAATGGTTATATGCTGAAAATCACGTGGGCCACACTCTGGGATCAGGCAGGATGGTTTTGGGACCACGTCACACATTGTAGTCTCTAGGTCTCCAGTTTTCTTTCCTTGACTGTCAGATAATAATTGGTTAAGAAATTAGTAGATGCAGTGAACACCTGCCATCTAAGGTACTCTTAAATGACCTCACTGGGTCTTCCTACTCTTAATCCTCTCTGGGCTTTTTCCTCTCTCTCTGCAGTCAAAGGCCTGCTACTCCTGGATATGCAGTCTTTTAAAGACAGAGTCTGATTCAGCAGGGCTGGGTGGAGTCTGAGATTCTGTATTTCCATCAAGCCCCCAAGGTGAGGTTTTTGCTGCTGGTCTACAGACCACATTCTGAGCAGCGTAGTACTGGGTCTTCGTTTCCTTCAGGCGCTATTATTCCTTGAGGGAGAAGGCAATGCAGAGTCATTAAACACCTAGTTTCTAGAGATTGTACAGTCATGCTTCTCCCAGAGCAGGACCATTACTGTCAGGTTGCACTGGGGGTCACGTCCTCCCTGTCCTTCTGTGTTCATGTTACAGGACAGGACATGTTTTACTTCTCCTGGTAGTAGTTGTATTAAGTAGCTTACTAAGTGAGTTCAGATACAGCAATGAAGGTGACATGTCCCAGGGGTTGGTTAGGCCTTTGTTAAGTGATTTATCCATGTAATATTTCCCTTTCCACCTAGGAGTTGCTGGGTTCTACAAAAAATGGAGAGGAAAGGTAAAGAACTATATGCCCTGGGGTGGGGAAGGCAGGCATGCAGTGTGAACTACACCCCATGTGGAGCAACCTGTTCTGCGTCTCTGTTCTGGGGACGCTAAGGACCAGCAGGGCTGGCTTTGGGGTGATTGTATGCCCACTTTACCTGGGATGCGGGCAGTCTTGTCCACTTGGGAGCTTGAGTGGGAAGGCCCTCTGGGAACAGCCTCTGAGTTTCTTCCTGCCCACTACCCCTCCTCAGCTTCCAGGGGAACTGAGGAATCTAGCTGCTACACTGAAAAAAGTACGGGGTGCTGACAATTGGGCTGTTTCTCAAAATGAAGAGCTGTAATCACGTCTGTTGTCATGGAAGCGGATCTGATGCTGGCTCATCAGGCTGAGAATCCCTGGGCTGTGGGACCCCTTCTCTTTCCCACCTCTCCCTTCCTTCTGCAGCACAGCCAGAGCACTTTGCCAGGAAGTGCTGCTTGGCCTCCCCATCCGGGCTCCCTAACCTGTGCTCCAGAGCAGTGTCCTAACTCTCACATGGAGGCTGGAGTCAGGAAGGCCGTGGGACCTCCCCACTTCAGACTCAGGCCCCGTCAGCCAGGAGGGAGACGTTTCATTGTAGTCGTTTCTCCCCTGCTCTCCTGAGTTCTCAGGGTTTCTGTGGGGCCAACACATCCAGAGGGGCCAGCTTGTCTTTGATGCTGTGCAGCCACACAGGCATCCCTGGGCTGCGCTGGTCCTAGGTCAGTTTGAGCCACTGCCCGCCTTTCCTGGAGACGGTTCCCTTGTGGCTTCCTAATGCTGCGATCGCCTGTGTGATGGCCTCCATCCTCCCTGGTCCATCCCATCAGCACTGCCATGACTTCTCTGTGGAATTTTGTTCCTGAACCATGCTGGGGCTCGGGGAAGCTCTGAGACCATCTAGGGTCCATTTCTCTCCGGGGTCTTGCCTCCAGTGTAGAGGCAACTCTATAGTCGCAGAGGAAATGGTCACAGTGTCCTCCAACCTCACACCTCTCTGGACCCTTGAGATTTAAAATAGGAGCAAGGAGGAGGGTACAGGGCTCCTCCTCTGGGACCCAGTGATGTCTCCCCTCCTCCCATGCTGGAAAAAAATTTTTTTAGTTGGAATTGGGTGGGGGGGCGCAGTGGAGGGTGCATAGGGGAGGAGGGAATCTTGCTCTTACTCCTCATGTTTTCTCTCAAACCCTTTACTTTTGAGTCTATTGCATTCCCTTAAGAAGATCCAAATAGTTAGCTTTTTGAAATCCAAATCCAGTAAGAGATTCCCTCCATCCACCTTCCGCAGTCTTCTCTTCCCAGGCAACAAGCAGAGAGAAGCCTGGTTGATGCTTGATGGTGGGGGCGGGGCAGAGGG
Organism: Manis javanica; assembly: GCF_040802235.1. Lineage (NCBI taxonomy): Eukaryota > Metazoa > Chordata > Mammalia > Pholidota > Manidae > Manis > Manis javanica. The sequence continues at coordinate 24,151,694 of NC_133163.1, read as the reverse complement.
GGATGAACAGGAAGTGAGGAGGGGGCTCATCACCGAAGAGGGGGGCAGTCTTACTCTGCTACAAATACACAAAGTCTTCCATTTGCTAAAGAATCTATAATGAGGTATTTCTGATGTTTTTAAGTTCTCTCTTGGCTTCCAGGACCACTCAACTGCCAAAGGGTATCTTTCCCATCCTTCTGCTCCTTTTTCTTCCCCAGAAGATATGCCTGCAGGCCCACCCTCGCTGCCGGCAGAGACTCCTGGGGAGTTTGGATGTGCAAGATTGCTCATGGGGAAGTTCTTTTCTTTTTTTACTTACAGTGATTTTGAAGTTTAGGCATTCTCTCTTCCAGTTATGCTGAGGGTGTGTTTTTGCTCAGCTTTAATTTTTCTTCTTGTTCTCTATTTGTGTCTGGAGGAAATTTGGGGAGACAGACATGGATAGCCACCATTGTCTCAGTAAAATGAAAGGGAGAGGCATCCTCTGGCAGGTGGGTAGTGAAGGGGATTAAAAACAAAAGGGACCATTTAAGGTCCAGCAAGACAAGACGGTAGGTTTTCAGAAGTTTGTTTGCGTGGAATTTGCTGGACAGAGCTGGATTAAAATTCTGGTTCTGCCAAAACCAGCTGTGTGTCTTTGGATAAATCATTTACCTTCCTATTCCTAGTATCTTCCTCTGTGACCTAAAAATAAGAAAGATAACAACTTCCTACTTCTTAATGTTACAAGGATTGAATGGGAAGAGGCATAATATAAAGTGCTTAGCATATACTAAGCACTTAATAACATTAGCTGTTATTATCATATTATTATTGTCATTGTTATTCATTCACTCTCTCAAACTCTTATCCTTGGGAAGCATAACCTCTTATAAGAATATGTAAGGAGGCTTTATATTTCAACATTTAACATTTTCCCTTTAATTCTTTTACGTAGTAGCAGTAACAAGTTTCCAGTTTTGGTTTCTGATCCTGATTACATTCCACTGCCTTGCATATAGTAAATAGGTATTCACTCAATACCTGTTGAATGAATGATAGTCCATATTTTTAATTATAATGCAAATATAGTGAGGCCATGTTTTAAATCATTCTCTCCCTCTCTCACATACATCAGGCACAGCCTGTTTTTAAATGAGTCAAGGCTTTAAGCAGACAGTGTATTACTGTTGTATTGCTGTGTAACGAATTACCACAAACTTAGTGACTTAAAATGGCACATATTTCTCTCTGACTTTCTGTGGGTCTGGAAACCCACAGCTTAGCAGGGGTTTCTGCTCAGGGTCTCAAAAGGCTGCAGTCACAGTGTCGGCCTGCTTGTTCTTTTCTGTAGCTTGGGATCCTCTTCCAAGTCCCTTCAGGCAGAATTCAGTTCCTTCTGGTTGTAGGATTGACACCCTCAGCTCTCAAAGGTTGCCCCTCTCTGCAGGCAGTTCACAACATGGTTGTTTGTCAAGGCTGGCAGGAGAGTGTCTCTCCAACCTAAGAAAAGAGGCAGGGCCTCTTTTAAGGCCTCACCTGATTAAGCCAGGCCCACCCAGGATAAGCTCCCTATGCTGCAAATCCTTCCACCTTTGCTTGGTAATGTAAATGAGTCATGGAGCTACAGCCCATCACAGCCACACCCACCACATTTAAAGGGAAGGGGTTATACAAGATGTGCAGTGGTGGGGGTGTGGTGGGAATCTTGGAGGTCATCTTAGAACTCAGACTGTTCTGCACATGTCTATTTCAGCCAAGTAGATATTTTTACAAAAGGAAACTCCAAAATGTGTTGGTGGGGACTTTGTTGAGGGCAATCCCTAGCCATGTCACCCTAAAGTCAATGACAATCATTTCTCTATGCCAGATGTTCTTCAGGATTTCCTCCACTGCCTTTTGCAGAGGAACCTGTGCTCTCAGACCCTAGGCCTGCTCTCCTAACTCCTGGGACCTAAACAGAATTTAGAAAAATATGCACCCACAAATCTCGAACTGGCCATCATAAATGATTGAAAATGGCGATCGTGAGGGCAAATTTTATGCTCTGCTTGATTTCTGTCTTCGGCTCTCTCCTTCCCTGTCTCGCTGTCTGACATTAGATGCTTGTTTACTCAAGACCACAGGATGCTAAGTAAACAGCCCACTCTTTTTTTTTTTTTTTTCGAGCGAGAACATAGAGCAGAAGTTAGGGAAGGGGGCTTCTCGGAGCCGTGCGGGGCTGTGCGCGCGCCTGGCCCCTTCGCCTCCCAGAGGTCACGGCAGTGCGGAGCGTTCCCTCGGAGGAGACTCGGTGTCGCCCGGGGCTCCCTCCTGAGTGCCAGGATGTCCCTGTCCCGGGGCGTGTCTGGAATAGGCATCCGAGCAACACTGCGCTGGGGCCTCAACCTGGCCCCTGCAGAAAAAGGATCTGGACACAGAGGACCCGAGGTCAGCCAGATGGGGCTCGCCCCTGCCTTCCTCCGCTTTTCGTGCCACTGTCTCCCCTGAAACCAGCGCCGGGCTTCTGCCCAGCTCCCGACCTCTCGTGACCGCACGGGAGTGGGCTTCCCCGCTCCACCTTGCGTTCCCAGAGTGACTGCAGTACTGGGTCTTGCTCACCAGGGGTCGCAGAGACCCTGCTCGCTCACCCTGGCCGGGCAGGTACCACTTCTTAAGGCCAGCTACTGAGGGAATTTACACACATACATACAGTGCATGAATATTCAGCCAGTATACTTTTTGCTTCCTTAAAGAAATATGAGCTCTCCTATGTTTTTTTCTAGGAACATGAAGCTCTTTTTAAAATTTCTTCTGAGTACACACAAAAAAATAGGCAGTCCTTTTCCATCCAGAGACTGGCTGCTGGAAGCTATTCTGAAGGCTAATGAAAGCTTGTGTGAGAAACTGAAATACAGGCAGAGCCGTAGTGATATCAATTGGGCTCCTGGATCCCACTATGCCTGAAGCCTAAATACTGCTGTACTTATATACACCAATAAGCCCTTGCTCTCTGCCCACCTCCCTCTTTTTTTTTTGCTTAAGTTGGGATCAGCTGGAACTGTCACTTGTGACTGAAAAGTCCTTATTTAGGAGCCAACTCTCCAGAAATTCTACTACATTCTACCATGTGCCAGGCTCTGTGCTATACATTTTAAATACTTACCTGTTTTAATCCTTTGTTTAAGGACCTTGTATTGTATGGTAGGTATGATTACCTCAGTCTTACAGACTGGGAAAGAGAGGCTCAGAACAGGTAAGTAAATTTCTCAAGAGCTCAAAGACAGTGGCAGAGCAGAAATCCTGTGCTCTTTTGCCCTGACCTCCTAACGCTGTCTGGGCTACTCACTGGTATTTGGGCTCACGCCACCTGATAGCACTATATCACCTCTCCATGGATTTATATCTGACTAAACCATCTAAATTGTAAGCTCCTTGATGGCAGCAATCGTGACACATGCTTTGTTTGCTGACCCCACTGCTGTCGCCACTGCACAGGCCCCTAGCCAGCCCCTAGCACTGAGCAAGGCACGTCATAAATCCTAAACAAACCCTTGCTGAGCTCAGACATGCCCACGGCCCTTCACAGGAGGCTTGTCAGAGCCTGAGATGTGGGGCAGAGTGTGCAGTTGCCCCTGCTGGGCTAAACATACTCTTTGCAATAACTACAACCAATTCTCCCCAGGAGCTGACCACAATAGTTGCCATTTTCCATTCACTCAATATCCATCCATTCTATTTTCAGTAAACATTTTCTGAACATTTGTCATATACTAAACATACTGTAAAACTCAGGATTCTAAGTGCATACAACATGGCTTCTCCCTTTAATTTCCCTGAAGCAAATTTCCCCAAACATTGGCAAGTTGCTGTTAGAATTGCTGACCACCTCCCTGGATAGTTCGTCACTGGGACTCGAGCACTGGCTGGGAGGGGAAGATCAGCCCGTTCTCATTGGCCAACTTGGCACCCCTTCAACCAACAGGGCTGCCACGCAGCACAGCTCCAGGGCACCGTTCACACACACCAAAGACATTCTCAGAAGCTGAGCACTGCACAGCCTGTCAGCTGTGCACGACAGCCTTAATAACCCAAACAGAACCCATTACTGACACCTCTTCCCATTCCCAGTCACATTTGTGGAGTACTTTACAGTTTACAAGGAGTTTCACCTGCATGATGTTAGTTGAACTGTAAAGTTCTATTTGGGTTCCCATAATGCAGTCTTTCTCCTCTGCCCTTCACCCCATGGGATTCTCTGTTGACTCCATGGGCCCCTGTTGCCCCCTCTCAGATGGTGACAGCCCAGCTGAACCTGTGACATTACCAAGCACCGAGGTGCATTACCAGCCCCGGGCTTTCTTCCACCTCTAGCACTTACCTGGGCTTAGCAGTGGCCGCAGCTCGGCAGAGGTGACTGTGCCGGTGATCACGAACATACTTCTTGTTTGTCTTTTCAGCCCCGAAATCCTGTCAGTGAGGAGAAACGATAATAACATGTTATTAAGTTCTTTCTGGGTAATGCGATTCAGGAGTCAGGAGGCACTTTGGTCATTTATGTCTTTGAAAAGCTTAGAATAATTTTCAGTGTCATTATCCCCCATTTTAAAGAGCTGGGCTCCAATATCTAAAGATATATCTGGCCACTCCTGTACGTATATATAGATACCCATGTACTCTTAGATGTGCACATGTGAATGTGTGCACAAGCATGTGCACATGAGCACAGGATGTGTGCAAATGAACACAAGCTTCAGCTGCCTTAGCAAGCTACATATACGCCTTAAAAACTTGTCCTTTTCAGGATCATGGCTTCTGTCATCCAGGTTTCCAGGAATTAAGTTTTACTCCTGGCTTCTCCCATGTCCATTTTCGCTCACCATTATAATTCTAATACCAGAAGGAAGAACCCTGGTTATAAACACACCTGAAGGGGTGCAACACCAACCTGGAGGGATAGCATTTCAGTTGCCCAGTCTCCATAACTCCCGTTTTCCAAGTCCCTAGTTCCTAGTAACTTTCTTAGGGCTTTTGATTCCATCAGAAGTCTGTCTAGCAGGCAACAATTATTTGCTGATTTTCCCCTAACACCTGGTACCTGGTGTTCTAGGAAAGGGGCATCTATGCTTTGATGGTAGCCTGTTGAATTTCTGAGCCAGAGGAACTCATGAGATGATGTGAGCTGGTTCCCTCTTTGCACAATGAGCAAGGGATGGTCAGAGTGGTACATAACTAGACCAAGGCTCCTGAGAGCTAGTGGCAAAGCCAGGATTAGAAACCCTGCTAGCTGGTTCTCCACCAAGAGCTTTTTCTGGTAATGTGCTTCAGCCTCCTCAGAAGTCCACTTTGCCTCACTCCAGATATGCTCTTTTTCTATTTCTTGGTGAGCACAGAATTGGGCATAGGAGGTGGGGTCCTCTGTTACCTAGGTACAGTCCCAATCAACTCTTATCTAAGCAGTTATCGTGCAATGGTGAAAGCACCAGACGAAGCTCAGCTTCTAACACCAGCTTTGCCAAATGGCCTTGGAAAAGTTCTTAAACTCTCTATACTCATTTAATAATTGTCTGTAACTTAAGAATAGTAGTTCTGAACTCATAGGGTTGCTGTAGATTAATACATATAAGGTTTCTGATGTGTTTTACATGTTAGCTATTACTGTTAATCCTTAACCTGTCCTACAGCATTTTCATTTTGTTCTTACTAAACTCTTCATATCCTATGCAGACGCTTACCTTTTAACATGGTTTGTGGCTTAGTATTTTCCATCTATAGCTTTTCCTTCTCCCTCCAAGGTAATTTCATCTACTTCCATGGCTCCCCAAATTTACATCTTCTTTTTCCATTTACGTGAATGTCCCACAGGCTTTATATTAGCTCAGTCATTCATTTATTCATATAGATATTTACTGAATGCCTTTTATATGCCAAGCACTGTTCTAGGTACTAGGGATTTAGCAAAGAATAAAAGCACCTAAATCTTTGTCCTATTGGAGCTTACAGTCCTAGTTGGGGGTGTGGTGGTAGAAGCTCAGATCATGTTAGGTGCTGTGATAAGACCATAGGAGAGGGGATAGGGCGTTCTGGGGATAGGACTGAGGTTACTTTTTTAAATAAGAAAGGCCTGCTTGATGAGATGGCATTTGAACACTGAGGAGATGAGGGAGCAAGAAGCTTAGCTACTCGGAGATCACTGAGGCAGAGGGAACAGCAAGCGCAAAAGCCCTAAGGCTGGAACATGTTTGGTGTATTTGAGGTTCAAGGAAGCCTGTATGGCTGTAGTAGGGTGAATGAAAGGGAAGAGAGTAGAGAAGATCAGAGAAGTACTGGCCATGAGGGCAGATCAAGAAGGGCTCTGTAAGCAATTTTAGGAGCTGGACGTTACTTAGAGTAACAGGGGAATCCAGTGGAATGTTTGATTAGAGTGACTTGAAATAAGTTTTAATGGAACCATTCGGGCAGACATGCTGTGAGTGGATTGTAGGGAGCAAGAGTCGAAGCAGGGAGATCATTTGGAGGCCACTACAATAAGCCAGGTACCATGAAGGGTCTGAGGATATCATGTTGTGGATTTTTAAAGTCGCTGATAGGTTGCTGAGGATTGGGTGAGGGGGTAATGAGGTAGAGAGGGGAGTCAAAGATGTCTGGTCTGTGGACTGGACAGCTGGCAAGATGGTGGTGTGCTATTAACTGAGATAGAGTAGACTGTGGGAGGAGGAGGCTTAATTTTTTTCGGAAGGAAGGAGTTGAGTTTGATTTGACATGGGTAGTTTGAGATGAATTTTAAGCATCCAAGTAGGGATTTTGAGTAGAGAGGTTGGAGCTAGAGATATAAATTTTTTACCCCCAGTGTAGACATGGTTGAAATGCATAAGACTGGACAAGATCACATGTGAGTGGGTGACACTAGAGGGGGTCTGAGGACCAAGGCCTGAAGGCAGCCCAATGCCGCAGAGTTGGGAGATGAGTGGAACACAGAAAAAAGGACAGTGACTTAGAAGGAGAACTAGCAGAGCATGGGCCCTGGAAGCCAAGTGCAACAAGCACCTCAAAGAAGAGGCATGACCATCTTTGTTAAATGTTGCTAGTGATACGAGTGAAAAAAATCAAAGACTGATCATTGGATTTGGTGATGTTGAGGTCTTTGGTGACTCTCGTGGGGGTCATAATTAGGGGCCTGGGGTCTAAGCCTTGTACTTGCAGCTGTGTGACATAGCAAGCATGGCACAATGCACAGAAAAAGAAATCCAAATGACTTCTAAACATATGAAAAGATGTTCACCCTCACGGATAATGAATGAAATGCAAACTAAAACTGCACTAAGATACCTTTTTCACCTATCAGATTAGTCAAAAGACAAGTGATTTAGTAATATACTGTGTTGCTTAGGGCATGAAGAAAATAGATACTCCCCAACTTTGCCAGTGGGAATGCAAATTGGTATAAACTCTGTGAGGAGTATTTCAGAGTTCAGGGAATCAGAAACCATCTTAGGTATTTCAAGCATAAAAGGATTTAATATAATGATTTAGATGATGGCAAAAACCACTGGCAGGACTGGAAGAGCAGAAGTTAGGATTATAGGGTTATGCCATTATTTTTTAATTTTGGTCACACTGCCCTGAGCTGTGATCAAGAGGTCTGGAAAGCTGTTGCTTCCATCTGGAGCCTAAAGTCATAGCTGCCTTGCAGCTCTGAAGCAGTGATTTCCTAGCTACTGCAAAAACTCAGTGACCAAAGCCTGTGTGTCAGCTGCCTTCAGAACCAGATTAAGAATGGCTTCTACCACCTTCAGTCTTTCATGTCTCACGAGCACATCTCATTGGCAAAAACAAACTGAATTTGTATGCCAGTTAGGTAGGAAGTCTGGGAAGTATAGTTCCCAAATTTCTATCCCCTGTGATCTTTGTCATATCTCCCAAAGGGAGCATATACAAGGGGATTGAAAGGGTGCTGAGTGCCAGTGCATAGTTTGAATATGGTCTACCCCTGTGGTTTCTCAGCATCCATACCTAAGCTTTTATCCATATTTAAATTTCCAACAGCAACATTAAGGACAGCAATATGCTTCCATCCAAAAGAAAGCATAAGTATATGAAATAGTGTGAATGAGAAGGTAGCCAATCTCTCTCCAGAGAGGGAAGACCCAGTCTCAGTAGTCATTGTGTGTGTCTCTGGCTGATGTTCTTTTCCCTTCTATTTCAGTCACAATCCCATTTGATACCTTAAAGACTAAATTATAAGATTAGCCACTGCTAATATGCCTTAGAATAAAATAATAGGGGAAAGAAAGAGGAAGAAAATACCTAACGAAACAAGGAAGAATATAGGCGTATTTACTACATTTTTGCAACCAGCCTTTGTTGTTTTTTTTATACCAACTTGTTCTGCCATCTAACCCTTGTTCTTTTTACCCTCTGACAGCATTCAGCTGTTCAGGGCTCTCTACATGGTATAATGACCCAAGGCTTCCTTCCTGAAGGATGTGCTCTCCTGATGGTTCTGTATTAGGTTTCCATAGTTTTCCACTAACTTTTACTAATGGGCATATAGTAGTCATCCCAAAGAATCCTATGGGTTCTAGACATATTTCTCTCAGGTCACCATTGAGTAGCATCAGTTTCATTTTCCCTTAACAATCAAGATCTGTCAGATTTGAACTCTGCTAACAACTTTAATGAGGTTGGAAGAGGACCTGAGGCTCCAGATGAGAATGTAGTCAGCCGACACCTTGACTTTAGCCTTGTGATACCCTGCTCTGGGAGCCTAGCAATGCTGTGTCTTAACTTCTAACCTGCAGAACTGTGAGCTAATAAGTAGGTGCTGCTTTAATCCACCAAGTTCATAATAATTTGTCACAAGGCAATAGAAAACTGAATAATAACACATTCAGAGATCAGAAAGCTACAGGAACCCGATGTTCAAAATTGGTATCATTAATAGTGGGACAACTAGACATTATGTGCCTGTGGATGTGACATGAAGTTCAATAGGAAGTTCACAGAATCACTTTAAAGTATTTTGATCAACTGTATTAACTCTGAATCAAATAAAGCTTTTAGATTACATGACCATTTGCATTTGTCAAAATTCATAGAACTCTAAAGTAAGAAAGATGACGTTTTCTATATATAAATTATACCTCAATAAATCCAGCTTAAAAAAACCCAAGCCTTTAGATTTACCTCATTTTCCAGGAAATACTATGGATAATTAAATGAAAGCAAGAGGAAATAGACATATTTAGAATGTGGGACATTCTACATGACAGCTGGCCTTTGTCTTCAGAGTCTATGTCATGAAGGGGGAATTGTCCTAGATAAGACTTAGAAGTCATAATAAACAAAGTCATTGCATAAAATTTATTGGTTCCTGGTTTCAGAGAAACAGCTATAAAAATATTTTGAAGGACAATTGTAGAAATTTGAATATGCAATGAGTTTTAGTTGATATCAGGCGATTATTGCTCTTTTTGTTAGTCATAATATTGGTGTTGTTAATTGGAGAAATATCCCTACTCTTTAGAGATACAGGTGGAAATACTTAGGGGTTAAGTGCCATGATGTTTTATATCTACTATGAAATGATTCAGTGATGAGGCAAAAAATGACAAAATATGAATGATGGTTGAAACTAGGTGGATGGTACATGGGTGTTCATTGTATTCTTTTCTTCCCTACATGTTAGAAATTAGAATAGAAATTACATTGAAACAAACAACAAAGAAGAGAAAGCTGCTCCTGGACCCACATAGCTGCTCTTTACAGCCTATAGACCCACAGTGGGTGATGGACTGTAAAATACGGAGCCTAATGGCCACTGCAAAAACCCGTATCTGCTGAAACTGGCACCTTGAAAACAGCCACAGGCAAAGGAAGAAGGGCTTCTGCCTCCTTTCCATCTTCCAAATCATGGGTGCATGATTGATTAGATCAAATCCAGAACCCTGCTGGCTGGGGGCATTATACCATGCAGGTAATGAAGCTTAAGTTTCAGAGTCCCCCACTTGACACAGGTGTCTTCCAAGGCCCCATGAGGGCCTTAGCAATGTGTTCATGTACTTTTATAACCATCTTTGTAAAGGGAAGATATTTCAACTGCAAAGAGTTGAGACTATTTCTACTCTCATTCTCCCTGTGTCACACTTTCCCTTGTGTTAGGTGGTATTGGAATGGCCATGGGAATTTTGGGGACCCAGTTAAGAGGAAGTTGAACTGGGGATGCATTTAGTTGTTGTTTAGCAGGATATGCTTCTATGGTTTGCAGTCATTTACTCGTCATTCTGTTCTAGGAATGGCTTCTATGAACACTCCTACCACTTACTGTGCCAACTCCCCTAGCTTTGTGGTATCAAAGTGTGGGGTCATAGGCCACACCACGATGTGAATGCATCCTATGCCCAGCATCAGAAGTATTTGGTTGTGGAGGAGGAAAAAAAGGCTAAAATGCACAGAGCCAGAAGCTAGTCTGTGTAATATTCTTCCACTTGTCAGATGTATAAAATTGTAAGTGGATAATTTGGTACTCACTGCTACCTATTAAAATGGAAGATTTCATCTATCAGGAACTGCTCAATAGCTTAGCTTATACATTTATAAACACAGCAAATATTTTTTGATGGGCTTTATGAATTATAGAGTTTATCAGAATTCCTATACTGTGAGGCAATACCTGTGGTACTACTAAAAATAGTATGTCTCACATGTTTAATGCATATCAACCATCAACAATAAAAATAAATTTTAATGAGCCATGCTGAAGGAAAAATTCAATTACATTTTTATTTATTCTCCAGGAGATATTAAAAAATCTTGTCCTATGAAAAGGTAATCAATGATCACATAGCCAAAAAAACTAGGAAAATAACCTATTATAAAGATATATTGCACTGTTGAGTAATTATAATATTCTTTTTCTCAAATGTTGTGATTTATTTGTGGTATTTCAGCTTTTAAACATTTATAATGTGTTATTTGTGATTTTCTTCTCATTTGAAATAGAGTTTTGTAATTTTGCATTCTTTTACTTAATGAAGGCCTCCACAGTTGTATAAGCTTTGAGCAGAGAATGGCAGAGCAAAAAGATAGAATCCTGGTCCCTTATGACACTTGGAAACTCATGTCAACTCTAGATGGCCCACTGCCAGATCTTTATTTCAGGGAGAAATAAATCTCTATCTTGTTTAAGTGACTGTTATTTTGGCTTTTCTGTTATGAGGAGCCAAACAGAATTTAAACTGATATGCCCTTTGACTCAGCAGTTCCATTTCCAGGAATTTGCCCTACAGATATGCTGGCACATTTGCAAAACGATGTATGACCAAGGTCATTCACTGCAGCAAAATATGGGCAACAATCTATATGTCCACCAATGGAGACTGGTTAAATAAATTATGTACACCCATATGGTGAAATAGTAAACATTATGTATTAGGAGGAAGCTTGTCATCTAAATATAGGATTATCTGTAAGGTATGTTCTTAGGAGAAAAAAGTAAGTGTAGAATAGTGTGGATACTGTGCTGTTATTTGTATAAAATAAAAATACATATATATGCCATTGGTTGCCTCTGGGGACAACAAAGTGTCTGAGGGTAATTGTGGGAGGGAAAATCTTCACTGTGTTTCTTTTGAATAAGCATCTGAGCTTTTAATCTATTTAAAAAAATTAACATAAAAACTAGAAACCTTTATATTTAATAACTGTGTAACAAAATATATTATTTGTGTTTTTTTGTTATCATTAATCTACAATTACATGAAGAACATTATGTTTACCAGGCTACCCCCTTCACCAAGTCCCCCCAACAAACCCCATCAGTCACTGTCCATCAGCATAGTAAGATGCTGTAGACTCACTACTTGTCTTCTCTGTGTTGCACAGCCCTCCCCATGCCCCCCCCACACTATACATGCTAATTGTAATGCCCCCTTTCTTTTCCCCGCCCTCATCCCTCCCTTACCCCATCCTCCCCAGTCCCTTTCCCTTTGGTAACTGTTAGTCCATTCTTGGGTTCTGTGATTCTGCTGCTGTTTTGTTCCTTCCCTCCCTTACCCCATCCCTCCCCAGTCCCTTTCCCTTTGGTAACTGTTAGTTCATTCTTGGGTTTTGTGATTCTGCTGCTGTTTTGTTCCTTCAGTTTTTCTTTGTTCTTATACTCCACAGATGACTGAAATCATTTGGTATTTGTCTTTCTCCACCTGGCTTATTTCACTGAGCATCATACCCTCTAGCTCCATCCATGTTGGTGCAAATGGTAGGATTTGTTTTCTTCTTATGGCTGAATAATATTCCATTGTGTATATGTACCACATCTTCTTTATCCATTCATCTACTGGACACTTAGGTTGCTTCCATTTCTTGGCTATTGTAAATAGTGCTGCAATAAACATAGGGGTACATCTATCTTTTTCAAATTGGAGTGCTGCATTCTTAGGGTAAATTCCTAGAAGTGGAATTCCTGGGTCAAATGGTATTTCTATTTTGAGCATTTTGAGGAACCTCCATACTGCTTTCCATAGTGGTTGAACTAATTTACATTCCCACCAGCAGTATAGGAGGCTTCCCCTTTCTCCACAACCTCTCCAACATTTGTTTTTGTTTGTCTTTTGGATGGTAGCCATCCTTACTGGTATGAGGTGATATCTCGTTGTGGTTTTAATTTGCATTTCTCTGATAACTAGTGATGTGGAGCATCTTTTCATGTGTCTGTTGGCCATCTGAATTTCTTCTTTGGAGAACTGTCTGTTCAGCTCCTCTGCTCATTTTTTAATTGTATTCTTTGTTTTTTGTTTGTTGAGGTATGTGAGCTCTTTATGTATTTTGGATGTCAAGCCTTTATCGGATCTGTTATTTATGAATATATTCTCCCATACTGTAGGGTACGTTTTTGTTCTATTGATAGTGTGCTTTGCTGTACAGAAGCTTTTCAGCTTGATGTAGTCCCACTTGTTCATTTTTGCTTTTGTTTCCCTTGCCCAGGGAGATATGTTCATGAAGAAGTCGCTCATGTTTATGTCCAAGAGATTTTTGCCTATGTTTTTTTCTAAGAGTTTTATGGTTTCATGACTTACATTCAGGTCTTTGATCCATTTCGAATTTACTTTTGTGTATGGGGTTAGACAATGATCCAGTTTCATTCTCTTACATGTAGCTGTCCAGTTTTGCCAGCACCATCTGTTGAAGAGACAGTCATTTCCCCATTGTATGTCCATGGCTCCTTTATTGTATATTAATTGTCCATATATGTTTGTATTTGTGTTTTTTAAAAGCTCTTTTCAGAGTGTAAAATAAATGAATACATATTTCTTAAGTCACCCATTAATAGAGATGCCATAAGCCTGGCTTGCCCAGGACAGTCTCAGTTTATGCAACCAGCCTACAAAGTACATCACACCCCATATGAAGTCCAGCCCAGCTTGTGATGAAACCGATCCTGTTACTTTGGCTGATGACTAGATTAGTTGGCTTGAGTTTAGGGGTCTGGAGTGAATAAAAATATGTTTTAAATGAATGTTCATGAAGTGGGAAATGATCATACCAAGAGAGGTGACAGGAAGTGGAATACACTTAGGCACACTAATTTCACCTTCTGATCTCATGCCAGTGCTGGGCATTGTATACTGGGAGGAAAGGTGGATGAACCCATGTTATTTATCTGATTATTTCCTCTCTCTCTTTGATGTATGAATGCATGCACAAATGCTACATGCACATAAGTCATGACTCAACTCTGTAGCACTTACAACACTGTATTTACTGTCTGCCTCTACCTAGACTGTGAACTGTTTAAGGGCAGGGACCATGTTTGATTTCTCTGTGTCTTGGCACTCAGTCAAACTCACTAAAAGTTTGTTGAATGAATGAATGAACTCCATGGAAACCTATGCTGACACCTGGCACTCTCTTCTTCACAGATTCTGGTGGTCATATATTGAAGACTATAATCTTTATGAAGGCAGGAACTAGATTTACTTGAATCAATACTGGAACCCCAACACAGAGCATATTGTAAGTCTTAATGAATATCAGTATATGCCTGTTATATAGTAAGTACTAACAAATATCAGTTTGATGAATGCATGCATTCATGAATGAATGAATGATTCAGTTTTTGCATCAGCCACCCAAGGGCCATTCTTTGTACTGATCATTCCCATCACTGGTTATGGAATGAATGTCTGTGTCCCCCGGATTCATATGCTAAAGCCCTATACCCCCAATGTGATGGTATTAGGAGATAGTATCTCTAGGAAGTAATTAGGGTTAGATTATATCATGAGGGTAGAGCCTTCATGGTGGGATTGGTAGCCTTCTAGGAAGAGGATGAGAGAGATTTCTCTCTTTCCACTTTGCACTCACCAAGGGAAGGCCACATGAGGACACAGCAAGAAGGTGGCCTTCTGCAGTCCAGGAAGAGCCCTCACCAGAAACTCAATCTGTCGGCACCTTGATCTTGGACTGCCCAGACCCCTAGAACCATGAGAAATAAATTTCTGTTGTTTAAGTCACCCAGTCTATGGTATTTTGTATGGCAGTCGAGCAGACTAAATTAGGTAGTCTATGTGGCGCTGTCATAGGACTGTGAGTTCTCACACTGGTGGGGGAAGAGCTCACGGAGGAGGCTGGGTTTGGAGACCTTCCAGGTCAGGGAGCACCGTACAAGCTGTCATGGCTTCCTAGGGTCTCAGCAAAGTGCCCTCCTGTGTCTGCGGTTTCTCCAGAGCACCTCTTCCCAGCTGTTGCTTTCCTGATGGATGATGTTCCTGTGTCTGGGAGCATATTCCCCCGAGGGTACTCAGACTTTGATAAATCTAAAAAAAAAAACCTGGGAGAAAGTTAAGTGCTAGAATAATTCCTAAATGTCACAATTACTAATAATACACCCATCCTAATTATTCACTTAAATTGTGCCACATTCAAAATGGGCTGTGAGTTATGCCGTTACTAGTGAACAAGCTGTCACGCCATCCTCTTGCTTGCACTTAGGAAGATGTATCAAAGTCAAGGGACTATGATGATGTTTCAGGGAAGATTTTAAATTTACTCTAGTTCTCCAAAAAATAGCTAATTCACAAATTTTAGTATTTTCAGTATTAATAGTAACAAATCACCTTACAACTGATTGAGATACTCTACAGTGGGGAGCTAATGGTCCTTGGTTCTGGTATTGTCTCCTTCAATGTCCACTTTAAAACTGTAAGGATAACATGTCCCTACCACTTCACTACATAACGATGGAGTAGTGTCAGGTGTGAGATGGAGGTGTGTGTGTGTGTGTGTGTGTGTGTGTGTGTGTGCGTGTGTGTGGCTAGAGGGAAGGTAAGGGGAAGCAGGTAGGGCTGCTAGGAAGGGGATCCAGCAGAGAAGGGGGTTTCAGTGCTCTAAAGCCTCACAGTTTTGCTTTGAGCCCCAGAACAAGGCTCAGAGGAAGGCATGGGACCATCTAATGGTGGCAATTCTGTCTTATGTGGCAGTAGTCCCCACTTCTCCTTGCCTGTGTATCATCAGGCCTATTGTCCTTTGATAACTAATTGGCTTTGGGATGCCATCTTTTGGAGAGTTGTTGGTGCCTGGCCCACACCTGGCCTGCTTTTTGGTGTCTGGATCCTGGTTGATCTCTGGAAAAGGGTGAGTGGTTTGGCAGTGGAAGGAAGTTGAGAGTTTGGGTCAGAAGGACCTGGGCTTAAATTCCAGTTCTGTCTCTTACTAGCTGTGTGGCTTTGAGCAAGTCACCTGACCTCACTGAGCCTGTTTCTTCATAAGTAAATGGGATTGATAATAAAAATTTCAACCTCATGGGGTTGTTGTATTAAAGCCAATATAGTGCTTTAACATAGGTCTTTGCATATAATTAGTCTTCAATAAATGTGAGCTGTATTTTTTTTCTGTATATTTGCTCATTCTTCTGATATACTGAAGGCCAGGTGTGAAGACCTTTGGTTGGGCCACTATGCAGTTGCCATTGACAGTCTGCTGCTCAGCTTGGGATAAGGCAGGCTTATTGCTAGAACAAAACCAAAAAGAGTAGGGGGAGCCTAGTAAGTGTCAAATGGGGAGGTTTGCCTTTACTATCTGAGTCCCATCTGGGATGCACAGAGCACCAGGGAGCGCTTAGCTGCTTTGAGGGTTCCTGAACATGCAGAAATAAGGCAAAAGTCCAACTCTGGAAGAGGTTGTTGGATTCCAAAGCATGAGTTCTAGGAAGCAGGAGTCTGAGTGGTCTCCCCAGAGCCGTCCTTCAGTGGGAGTGGCAGGCTACATGGAGTGGG
Source organism: Manis javanica (assembly GCF_040802235.1). NCBI lineage: Eukaryota > Metazoa > Chordata > Mammalia > Pholidota > Manidae > Manis > Manis javanica. The sequence goes on along the minus strand of NC_133163.1, from coordinate 24,135,483 downwards.
GTGGAAGCATCCCACCAATCACTGCCTGCTGGTACACAGCCTGAAAACTGTCTCTCCTAGAACCATGAGCTGCTCACAGTTGAGGGCAGGGCCATGGATAGGCATGGTGCTAGGGGCAGAGGATCCAGTGGGTGAAATGGCATGGTCTTGTTCTTGTGGAGTGCGTATGACAGAGGAGACAAATCTGGTGACAGGTGTAATGAGAAAGGACTAGGCTCTGTGAGGACCAAGTTAGACAGGGGAGGGGACAGGAGGTAAGATCTCCTTGAGGATGGGACATGGAGCTGAGACTTTAATGGTAAGTAGGAGTGAGACAAGAGAAACAAACACAGGTGTTGGGGGAGAGAAGGGATGTTTACAACAGAAGAGGAATGTCAGCTCCAGGAGGGCAAGGATTTTGCCTCTTGTATGCTGCTATGTCTCAATGCCTGGAACAGCAGGCACTTGACAGATAGCTGTTGAGTGAAAGAACAAGTTGAGTCACACAGGTAAAAGTCCCTGTGACATGGAAGAGGCTGAAAGAAGGTGGGTGTGCCTACAGTGCTGTCTCTAGGTGCTCAAAGCAGCAAGAGAAGTCTGGGGGCTGATTATGAGGCTCACCTAGTTTGGATTCCTCCAAAGCAGAGTCAAGGATTTGGTGCAGGTAGGTTTTGGGAAGCACAAGTGAGGGAATGGGGGAATCAAGAAGAAAAGAGGGAAAATCCTATAAATAGAGTGTGTACTGATCAATGGACCACAGGGGCTGAAACCCACCGGGGACCTCTGAGGAATCTTGTGGAACAAGCCTCAGCAGGGTCCTCCTGATGGGAATGGTTATTTATCTGTCTCTTGCCCTCATTGATTGAAGAGTGTTCCTGGCGGGGTTAAATCCCTGTTAGGGGCTGCCCTGCTCAGGGGCTGAGCAAGCTGCTGTGCTGTCAGGAAAAGCCCTTAGCTGCAACCCTTCCCCATGGCTGCAGGTGACCTCGGAGGGTCTGGGGTGGGCGTCAACAGTGTCTGCTGCAGGGGCCATACAGGGCTCGTGCAAGAGAGGGTGGGAGCTTTGGATGTGGGGAGAAGTAGGGAAATTCGAGATGCCTTTTGGAGGTGGAAGGTGACCAAGAGTAAAGTGTCTAAGCTCTTTTTCTTCCTCTCTCTCTCTCTCTCTCTCTCCTCTTTCATCCCATGAGTGTGTATTGTTGTGGTCTGGTTTCCTGGAAAGCTGCCTCTGAGGCTGAGTTTATGGAGCAGGCTGATTAAGGAGTGTCCCATGGAAAGGCAGGAACAGAGGCAGAAGTGGGCCAAGGGAGGACCACTGCCCCCTCAGCCAACCCACAGGTGCTCCTGGGCTAGACCTGCCTTCAGAGTTGTCTTGGGCAGGGCCCAGATGCCACACCTTCAGCAGTTCAAGATTGTAGGCCAACCTGGGAAGGGCCCATGTGACTCTGGGCTAGGCAGCTTTCTTCAGCAGAGGCAATTGCTATCAGAGTGTCCACCAGAGATCTTAAAGAGTCTTTTGCCTGTCAGGTACTTGTAGGTGCTGGAAGAACAGCAGCGAATAAGAAGGGGGAGGTAAGGGCCAGGCAATAGACAAACAAACAAGTGTGTAACAGCAGGCAGTGAGAAGGGCAAAGCAGAAAAGCAAGCAGGGTTAGCTGAACAATGGCGGGACTGGGAGGATAAAGGTGGGGGTGGAGGTGACTGAAACTTGGAAGACAAAAGTGCCTGACCATGACACCCTAAGGGCAGGGCAGCCTCTCCCTGTCCAGGCTGTCTGGGAGCTGCAAGCTGCCTGTCTCTTGGCCACGATTCCTGGCCTCTTTGGATGGCGTAGGGCAGCCCCTTTCCCCTGAGATACTTGCCTTGGGACCCTGTGCTTTCTTGTTGGCAGTCAGCCTGGGGCTTTAGCGGGTGGGGAATGGTGCAGGGTGGTAGCTGGAGATCGGCTTGTCTTCTTGCTTCCAGCCAGAACCACCAGCACAGCGCAGGGCCTGCTCATTAACCCAGTGATGGGGTGGAACAGGCAGCTGGGCTCAAGGTAGGGCTGAGATGAGTGTGTGTGCACATGTGTGCATGTGTGTACTCACGCACTCCTGTCTCCTGCTTTTTTGACCTGCCTCACCTTGGCAGGGGTCTGCAGGGTGAGGGAGGGGGGAGATACCCCCAGGCAGGCCAGAGCTCCTCCTGTGCTCCCTCAAACCAGACCTTTGCATTTGTGAAGCAAGGTTGAGCCTCCCTGCCAGCCACTGGAGTCTGAGGGGTCCTGGATCCTTAGGGGTGTGGAGCAGCAGGTGGTGGGCTGGGAGCACTGGCAGGGAGCATGCTGCGGGGGGCCCCAGGCCCAAGGGCACCGAGGCCTGAGAGTGGAGCTCCCCCATGGGCTTGGCCTCGGTGGTTACAACATCTGTGGATAAAATTGTAATATTTCCAGAATATCTCACCTGGCTTTAGTGTATCTGCATATCGATGGGCGTTCAGGGGTGGAGAGTTGTATGGCTTCGGTTCATTTGCATATCAATAGGTGTTCCTCAGGGGTGGAGAGAAGTTCATCTCCATATCAATGGGTAATTACCTGAGCAATGGAGAACTTATCTGAACCTGAGAGTTTAGGGGGAGTGCTAGTTTTCCTTCTGCAGGGGCAGGAAATAGAGATGGCCTGGACTGCAGTTGTAATAAATGGGTTTTAAACTTTATTTCTCCATTTGACTGACTTTGGTTTTAGAGGTATTTTGCCCTGAGATTTCCTTGCCCTGGACTTACAGCATCCAAAACAGCCCAATCAACTGGGACCAGCTGCTCTGTGTCCACCACATCTGGTGGGCTTCCTGGTGACTGCAGGAATGGAGCTGCAGCTGGACTGGATGAAGGCTTTGGAATCCTGAGCACTTGCCCACAACTGGAAATAAAAACAGTACCAACTCATAAAACAGGTGTAAGGAAGACAAAGTTCTAATGTCTGTGGTGGTGTTTGTGGTCATGCTGGGCTGTTTTGCTGCTGCCGTGAGCCAGAGCTCCTGAACAGCCCTGGGCTAGGGGCTCCTCTGCCTCCCCTTCTCTGGCTGCCTTGGAAAGGGCCAGCAGAGGCCCCTGGGACCTTTTAGAGTTACAGCATTAGTCAAATAAAAGTACAGGATGGCCAGTTAAATTCAAATTTCAGATAAAGGATCATTTTTTAGCATAGGTATGTCTAATGCATCATTTAAAACATATTTATAATAAAATAATTCATTATCTGAAATTTGATGAAATTTTAAAGTATGTCCCAAATAATACATGGGACATACTTATACTAAAAATTGGTCATTTACTTGAAATTTACCTGAAATTCAGATTTAACTGGCATCCTGGATTCTATCTGGCAACCCCGTTTGAGAGCCACATCTCCCTTGGTCCAGCACGTCCAGGGAGCCAGGGAGGGCAGAGCCCTCAGACCTTTCCTATCCTATTGTTGCTGGGCAGCTGCATCTGGGGAGGTCTCTCCCTGTGCACTAGGAGAAGCACTAGGAGAAACCTCAACCTGGAGAGGGGAGGGTTCTTGACTCTGAATGAGAACAGAGAAAGAATTCTCCAGCAGGTCAGATTAGTGTAGGTAAGGAAGGAATTCATTAAAGCAAGGGCAGCAGGGAATGGCAGCTGCCTTGCAGGCAGCAGAACAGGAAAGTGCAGAGGGAAAGAGGGAACATTTTTGGCCTAGGGCAGATTCCCTTGCCAATTCTTTTTTTTTTTTTTTGAGAGGGCATCTCTCATATTTATTGATCAAATGGTTGTTAACGACAATAAAATTCTGTATAGGGGACTCAATGCACAATCATTAATCAACCCCAAGCCTAATTCTCAACAGTCTCCAATCTTATGAAGCATAACGAACAAGTTCTTACATGGTGAACAAATTCTTACATAGTAAATAAGTTCTTACATGGTGAACAGTGCAAGGGCAGTCATATCACAGAAACTTTCGGTTTTGATCACACATCATGAACTATAAACAATCAAGTCAGATATGATTATTCGTTTGATTTTTATACTTGATTTATATGTGAATCCCACATTTCTCCCTTATTATTATTATTTATTATTATTATTATTATTATTTTTAATAAAATGCTGAAGTGGTAGGTAGATGCAAGATAAAGGTAGAAAACTCCCTTGCCAATTCTTAAAGCCATGGTCATTTGATGTCCTGTGTCTGCTTGGATCTGCACATCATGGGGACTGGCCCCTACTACTCCAGGATCTGGGGGAGCCATGGAGCACAGGATGGAGTAAGAGAACTTCACAAAGAAGGGAGATTTTCAAGTAGGCTACTAAGAGCAGATTGCACAGCTGCAGTTCCTTCTGGGGTCACCCAGGCAACAGGAACTTGCAGGCACAAGTTTTAGCTCTTAGCAGCCCCTTTCTACTTATCAGGAGTAACGTGGAGAGAGAGTGAAGACTTGGAGGTAAAATGAAATAGCAAAGAGACAAAACACAATAATCTGAACATTGAGAAAGCTTTATTTTAAAGTACACACTTAAAGAAAGGAAAGTGCAGGTGTCTTCAGAGAGGAGGTGCGCCGAAAGGTTGGAGATTCTGTCTTTTAAGGCTTTCAAGAATGGGGCAAAGGGCAGAAGGGGTTTGTTGGGTGTAGGCTTGACTTATGGTCTCAAGATGCTTATCTATGGTGAGACACCATGTCTCCTCTCCTCTACTATCAGTCCTCCAGATAATTCTGCTAAATAAATGCAACACAAGGGATTTATTTATCCTGTTCTTCTCCAAGATAGCGGTTACCCTCAAGCAGTGAGGACAGGTCAGTTAAGACTGCCTCCCCTGCCTTGAGGCAGGCTGTTGGCTGATTACTAAAGAGTATGTTAGGAATCTTACTTCTCAACTCTCTGTTTTTTAAAATGGAATCTTAGCCTTAAGATGGGGTCCCTCGTGTTTTTACCGTACAGTTTATATCTCAGCATTTTTCATCACTTCTCTACCCCACTCCTAACTCCGTGAGCACACCCTAAGCTGCTTCTGAGTGTACGCTCTTATCCAGGATCATGGGTGTTGAATTGGGAAACAGAAGACCTGGGCTCTGAGTCCCTGCCTTCCAACCCTGGTTTAGGCAGTTAGCCTCTCCAAAATCAACGTCCTCCTCTTTGAATGGGTGTAGTAAGGCATGTAAAGCCTGCTAGATGAGTGTGTGGCTGGCACATCATTCATCCTAGTACATTCAATCCGTGCATTTTAGGAAGCAGAGAGCAGAAGCCTCAAACTTTGATGCCAGTGGGTGCTGGGTGGGGGAGGGGCAGAGTAAGTGAAGTGAGCAGTTCTCCAAAAAGGCATAATCCACGGAGTTGGGGGGTGCAGGGCGACTGGGACCTGGCTCCAGCTGGTTATTGCTGCATGGTAAAGTGAGGTCAGATCTCACAATTTTTCAAAACAATCTAGATATCTGGATTTACATAGAAATATATGATTAAAAAAATATTGGCAACTAATTCATATTTTTCTTTAAATGGCATTTTAAACACTGTGTAGCCCTAACTAACAAGTAAAAACTAATAGTTACATAATACTTATCATGTACCAGGAATTATTCTAAGAGCTTTATGTGTGTTAATTCATCCAACTACCCTATGAGGTAGATATTATGATTCCCATTTTACATATGAAGAAATGCAGGTACAGAGAGGCCAAGAACTGATGCCATATTTGGCCTCATGGCAGTTTGTTATCTTTAAAGACTGTTTCCTTCTGATCTTGCCTGGCACTAGTTACACTGAACTGAACATTCAATCTGTGCATTTTAAGAGGCACAATGGCTAAACACATAAGCTCAGGAATGAGAGAGACATGGGTTCAAGGCCCAGCCTTTTCACTTTCTTACCAGCTATGCTGGTAAATGTCTAACAACTAGCCCTCCAGAGTGTTTGCTCATTTCCATGGTGTAAATACTCCCACCATAGCTGATCTGAAACTTCCAGGGTGAGGTCCCTGAATGTTCTTTAGGAGGAGGTGCACAGCTGTTGCTGTTGTGCAGCCTTAGACACGGTGGTCCACATTTGCATCCTCCTTGCCTGTAAAACTGAAGTCGGAATGCCTCCCTCTCCAGTGAGAAGTGAAGAGATTATGTGAGTGATGTGCTTGCACTAAGCCTGATCTCAGAAATCATAGCTGCTGTACTGTGATTACTTCCCAAGGTGACCCTCTCATCTGTCACCAGGCTTTGGCCTCAAGCTCATGTACATAAGAGGTAACTTCACCAGTGGTGAATGAATCATTTTGCCTTATGCTCTTCACCTACTGAAATCCTCTTTTTCAACTCCAGGCCAGTCTGCTTCTTCCAAGATGCCCTCCTGACTGCTCTTACCCACATAGCTCTTCCCCTGCATTTAACTCTGCCAGCTAAGGTGGGAAGGTCTCTGACCAAGAGATGCACCCTGGCCCCAATTCCTCTGCAGGGGTGCCCTCTGTGGGAAGGAGCAGCAGCAGCTTCCCGGGGGAGCAGGCTGACCTGCTTGCAGACAGGTGTGAGGCCTTAGGTAGATCGTGCATGTTTTCTGGCAATGGATTTTTCTGCCTATAAATCATGGTGGCAACCCCTTTCTTGTCTCCCAGGTGCCAAAGGGCAGGTAAGTGACCACTGAAAGCAGAAATTATGTTCAAAGTTAATTCATCACATGTATGTGGTACTAACTCCTCTGACCTCTCTGTGCATTCAGTTTTGTCATCTGTAGAGGGGGAATAATAACCAGGGCTATTTCATAGGGTTTTTGTGAGCATTAAATGTGTTAATTAATACAAAGTACTTAGAAGGGGCCTGACATATATTGCATAATACATATATTAGCTATTATTACAAATAATACCTTAAGTAACAAATAATATTATGAATAATATTGAGGGGTGGTAAACTGTCACTTTGAAAGTCCCTTTTAGGAGTCCTGAGAGGTTCTTTTGAGTGGGATTCTGCTGGTGTTTCCTCCTTGCTGGGTACTCTGAAGCCAAAGCCACCAGGGGCCTGAATCACCTCTGCTCACCCTGCCAGGCAGACCTCTGTGGGTGTACGTGCCTCATGATTTGACTCCTGAGAAGTCAGAGGCAATAGCAGTAGGTTAGACACCCTATCTGTGACTGTGACCTGGAGCAACACTGAGATACCTCCATCCAAGTATTTCTTCCTTTCATGCAAAGATAGTTTTTAAGCCCAAAAAAGGCCAAAGGCCTATGCTGGACTCATTCTGATCTCAGAGGAGCAATATAACTATGATGAAGTGCTACACTGGGGTCAGAAAACCCTAAATTTAGGGTCTGGCTCTACTAGTCTTTGCCTGGGTGCTCTTAGAGAATTTAATCAGTGCTTCTGGCACATTAACTGTGGGTTCATGGGGGACATCAGCTCCCTTGTGTTTTGCTCTGCATCCTTTCATTTGGGAAACTCATTCCCCCAAACCTGTGCTTCTGGTGAAACTATGAAACTCTGATCAGCAGTGGGGGTATAACCTGACCTGGGGAAAATGAGTCAGCTTCAAGAACCAAAATAGGGATGGTGAGGGAAGGGCAGGCTTTTTTTCTGTGGCTTCACTGGCTGTTCACTGAATTCAGTGTGAATAGGGTAAGCCTAGAATTGCTTGGACCATCTTTGTTGTCACACAGAGACAGCCTGCCTGAAAATGGAGCAAACTCAAGGGAATCCAAAATAGGAACAGAAGGTCCTAGTTGACATAATTTGAGCTCCTGGATGCAGCCATGCCTAAAGCCAGAACATCCTTGTAGCTCCCATTTATTTGTACCAATAAATTCTTCCTTTTTAATTATTCCAATTTGAGTTGGATTTCTATGGATTGCAATTGACAGAGTTCTGGAAAGTATAGTGTCCAATAAATGCAGTAGCACTTGAGGACAATATGTGAGATCCTTTCTACTCAAAGTCATCCAAGGACCAGCAGCATGGGCATCTCCTGGGAACTTGTTAGAGATGCAGAATCTCCGGCCCATCCTAGACCTAAAGAATCAGAATCTGTGTTTTAACATGACCCCAGGCTACTCATATATGTATTGAAGTTTGAGAAGATTACTCTAGACCAGTGGTCCTCTGCTCTAGTCACACACTTAGAAGTCCCAATCCCCAAGACACACCCCACACTAACTAAATCAGAATCTCGGAGGGTGGACCCTGGCATCAGCATGTTTTTTAAAGCTCTCCAGATGATAACAATGTACAGCTGAGGTTGACAACGACTGCTCAGGTGTGATTTGCTTGGTGGGAGCAAAAGGTCTAATACTTTGTGAATTAGCCTAGAGCAGAAGCCTGCTTCTGTGGGGGACACAGAAAGGGACTCCTTGGTAGTGGTGGGAACCCTTAGGAATCACGTGGGAGCTGCCTCTGCCAGGCAGAAGGGTCAGACTGGGCTGTATCCCACAGGCACCCCATGGGGGATTTTTACCAAATCCTGGAACACTTTCTTTTCCTACTACCTCAAATACCTTCTTTTCCCCTGAATTCATAACTAAACACTATATGAAAATCTCTTAAACTTTCAAAAATTCAGGTCCCTCTGACACAGGGACTTGAACATAAGCATAACGTGAATCTCAAACTGAACCCAAATGTTACTTTATTTTTTTTATTGAACCATGACCTGCTCCCAAAATATGTTGTGAGTTTTCATTTTCCTTCTGTAATTCATCATGGTGGTGAATCAATTCACTCTGGAATTAATCCAGATGCCTTCTAAAACCAGTCAGGTGGAAGAAAATGGGGATATCAGAATATTCTCTGACTTCAACTTGAGCAAAATTTTTGCAGTGAAAACTTTTCTTTTGTCACTGTGGAATTTGACCTGTGGTCTCAAGTTTCTGGTAGCTGGTCAGATGCTGTGTTCTCAGGCCTTTCCATCTCATTCTGAGTGGGGACCTCTCCAGGGCCCAGGGGGCCTGTGTGACCTATTATGAATAAGTCCAGGTGGCATCATTAGGATGTGAGCAGGCGGTAGCCATCAGTATGCCTGGAAAAACAGGTAAGATGGGGGTTTCCTCTTTAGGAGGGGGAGTAGATGGATGGGCAGGGAGTCTCTGGGGCTGCTTTGTGTTTGTCCTTTATGGTGTTACCGGCTGGCAAAGAACCATTTCCTGCCTGGTGCTCTGCTTGGGAGCGGGGAGAGGTGTGGGAGGGGTGAGGAGAGAGCTGGAAGCTGGCCTTCCCCTGCTCACGGTAGTCAGCAGCTCATTAGGGATTCTAATCAGGCAGAAATATTTTCCCGTCAGCTCATTACAAACTCTAACAAGGTCCCAGCTCCAGGTCGTGGCTGCTTTTCTCCTGCTGGGCATAACGATGAGCAGCTTGCCGGAGCCTTTGGTAACTCATTTGTTACAACATGCGATTCATGGCAGCAGGGGCTCTAGGGTGGAGGAGGTGGAGGGGAGAGCCAGGGAAGAGATGGAGGGAAAGTCCCCTTTGCAGAGGACAGGAAGGCAAAAAATGCCCAGTGCCTTGGGACAGTCAAGCCCATTCCCTAATGGGCACCTGGAATCTTCTGGGAATCTGGGCCCAGCTGTGTGTGAAGCACAGACCAGCTCTAATCGTGTGTGGAAGTAGGTGGAATCCCAACCACTTGCTGGCTGAGGACAAAGGCAAGTGTTTTATCCTGTGGGAACAGTCCTCAGGGCCTCTGCCTTGCATGCCTGTATGGCCCCAGAGGCCAATCCTTACTCAGTGATTTGGAAAATATTTCTCTGCCATAATTTTCCAGCTCAAAAACTATCAATAGACCCCTAATTCCCACTGTGTTACATCTAAACTTTACTTCTCTATCAAGGCTCTCGGTAAAATAATTCTACTCAAACTAGCAGTATTTCAAGTATTTCCTCTATCCCAAATCCTCTCTTTGAAATTCTTGAGGGCCTGGTATCTTCAATATCTCATAAAAATTGTTAATTTTACCTTCTTCTTGGTTGTTCTTCCTTCATATTCAAGTTCCATCCATTCATCCAAGCTTAACCAAAGCATTGTGTCATCTATGAATCCTTTCACGATTATGCTAAGTTTCACTGGTTCCTACGGCATGGCTGAGAGCAGGGATCAGCCGGCTACACGTAGCCTGTGGGCCGAACGTGGCCCACCACCTACTATATAAAGGTGCATTGGAACACGCAGCCATGCTTATACATTTATTTACTGTCTGTGACTGCTTTTGCTCTACAACAGAAAGCTGAGTAGTTTCAACAAGAGACCCGATGACCCGCAAAGCCTAAAATATTTACTCTCTGCCCCTTTGGAGAAAAAGTTTGCCCACCTCAGATTAAACTATACAATTTATAAATTAAATAAATCAAAAATTTAAATTAATGGGTTTCCTCAAATTATTTCAAAAAGGCTTCCCAGAGTCTTTTTTCCTCCACTCCCTACCCACGCTGTACCCTTCCCATGTTTCCTCGCTCTGAACTTCCATCACATTTTATGTTTGTTTCCTGTAATGCTTTTCTCTTTCTAAAAATTTTGAAGAGTCATTTATTTAAGCACCTGTTTTGTGTAATCCTCTAGTCTGCAACCCCTTTGAGGGCAGTAGAATCTCTTCAGACCCATCTCTGTAAGCCCTCAACTATTAGTACAAGGGTTCAGTAAGTGGGGAAAGACTATTGGTTGCAGTCTGCCGTGGCTCCTGAATGGCTGGGGAAGAGCTTACTTCCTGCTGGAATAAGGCTGCTGTAATCCTGCCCTTGAATTGGGAGCTAGATCCTGCTTCTGTAGTAGTGAGACCATCATTTAATGGAGAGAGGGATGCCCTACAACTTCATGGATGAGGTATGGGATGCTGTTGATTCTGGTTCATTTCCCTCTCTCCCTTCTTTAACATGAGCCCATTTTAAAGAATTCCAGTGTAGTCCCATTAAATCTACAGAGATGCCCAAGAAAAGGAAAAACTTCCTGCCTCTCAATCTTTATTATACAAAATCACAGCAGAATTGGGGTAGGCAGAATAACAGCCCCCAGAATGTCCATGTCCTGATCCCTGGAACCTGTGACTATGTTACTTTACAATGCAAACAAGGAGTTTGAAGATATGATTAAGGTTAAGGACTTTGTGATGGGGAGATTATCCTAGATTATCTGATTGGGTCCATTTTAATCACCTGAGGCTTCAAAGGTGGAATAGGGAGGCAGGAGGGGTAGGTGAGAGAGATGAGGATGTTAGAAGGACTTGATCAACTCTTGGGGGGGTGGGGGGGTGTCATGAGCTTACGAATGAGGACAGCCTCTAGGAGCTAGAAGGGTAAGGAGCAGATTCTCCCATTCAAGCTTCCAGAAAGGAAGGTAGCTCTGACAACACCTTGATTTTAGCTCAGCAAGACGCATGTCAGACTTTTAGAACAGTCAGATAATGAATTTTTGTTGTTTGAGACACTGAGCTTGTGGTAATTTGTTACTGCAGCAGTAGAAAACTAGTACAGATACCCCGTGCTCCTTTTTTCTTTTAACCTGGAGTGGCTGACCCGCCTCTCATAGACGGTTCAGTGACTCAGAGAGGCAGAGTGGGCAGGTGTAGATCAGATAGGCATCTGCCCATCCATCAGTGTTGTCCAGAGTCCTGGAGCTAAAGCTGGGCTGGTTGTCTTGGAAATCATGACCTTTGCCCCTAAGAAAAAGTTAAATTGAGCAAATGTAAATGACTTTTTGCTGGCCATCTGGGAAAGGGATGAACTGGGCTTGTGGATTTTTGTTGCATGTGTATAGTATACAAGCTTTAGGATTTTAGCACCAGCTGGTAGAAATCAGGTCTCAGAACCCTAAAGTTTAGGGCCTGCAGTGATTTCTTCCAGCCTTGCTTTGATTTCTGAAATGATTGGATGAACCATGTATCAATTATCTGTTGATGTAATAATGCGACATAAAAAACCATCCCCCCAAACCTCACTGACTTAATGCAAAAACCATTTATGATTGCTCACAGGTTTATGGATTGGTTGACCAGTCTGCCGATCTGGGCTGGGCCCAGCTGCACTTGCTTACGCTCTGTGGTCAGCTGGCAGGTGGGCTGGAGGCTGATTGGTCTAGGATGGCCTCAGCTGGGGACACTTGGTTCTTCTCCACATGCTCCCTCGTCCTCCAGAAGGCTAGCTGATCTTGTTCTCATAAAGGAGGCAGGGAGACTGGGGAGAGAAACAGACACAGAGAGAGGAGTGGGTGAGGGCTCTTGAGATCTAGGCTTGGAGCTGGTATGTCTCTGTCCACGGTTGCCTTGTGTTCTGTTGATCAAAGCAACTTACAAGGCAACATAGATTCAAAGAACAGGGAAACAGTCTCTGCCCCTTGGTGGGAAGAACTACCAAGTCACGTTGCAAATGGTGTGGGAAGGATGCCACTTTTGCAGCTATCTGTTGCAAACATTCTGGGAAGGGAAAAATGTCCTTAGCCCCAAATAGCTCCTGAAGGCTAAAGTCAGCTAGGCTACTGCCCACTTCTGGCCCCTCTCTGTAGGCTGTGAGCCATCAGAGCCTCTAGATGCTATCCTCTCTTCACTCCCTGTCCTGGCCCCCAAAGAAAGCCATAATTCTCCCTATGAATTGCCAGCCACCAGTCCCACCCTTCCCCTCTCCCTGCTCCAAGCCGGAGGGATGTTGTGGGCAACCAGCCGGCTTGATGAATGTGGCTCTGTAAACCTTCCCCTGGCCTCTGCTGTGGCATAGGCATGAAATGAACTTGCTAATACTTCGAGAGCCACAAACCTTTTCCTCTTCTTCAGCACGACGCAGCGAATTGATCTGGCTGGGTGAGCCACGACAAACCTCACGGAAAAGGGCATCAGCAAATTCAAAGCCTCGTTTGAGGTCTTGATTCACCGTAAACTAAGCTGCCGGCAGCAGGCACTGACATTCCTTCCACTGCAGTTGATACTGGGTTTTATCGACTTGCTGTAAGAAGTTGATATTGACCAAAACTGAGTTCCAATGAAAAGGTCCATGGCAGTATGTCTTTATTGCTCAAGTAATCCAAGGATTTGCTAATCCTTCCTTGTCCCACTCAGTAATGTTGCAGAAATTCTTTTGGAACTGAGAGGCCATCGCTTAGATGCAACAAGGTGCTCTTTCCCCACAAGGCCTCCTGGAAGAGGGATGGAGGCATAAGCAGTGTGTTGAGAACACAACCAAAGTGTTGGAAAATTTATTGATGCTCACACTTCAAACCATCATACCTTCAACTTTTAGAAACTCAGCTCTATCCCCTTGCAAAATGGCCCAGAAAAACAACAGGATGCCCCATGGGACCTGCTCATGAATAATATCTCAGTCTCTTTGCCCACTGCTCCTCAGCCTTGCCTACCTCCAACCCAGTCTATTGAATCGCAATCCCAGGGGATACTATGTCTTCCTTAGCAGTGAGGAATTAATATGACATTTGGTTTTTACTTATTTCAAGGCCCACTAGGAACACAGAGAAAGAGGGAAAATTTATTACTTGCTAATTTATTTTTGCATTGAAATACAGTCTGCAACCCTCCCTTCAGGGGTGGGTGTATGTTTGCAGTAGAATTGCATATAGTGACTTTTGAGTTATGTTGAAGGTTGGGGTCCCTGGAGAAACCATCAAAGAGAAGATGAGCAGATAGAACAGGGCCAACGAAGTAGCCCGGAGTGGCTGGGTCAGGGAGTGAGTCAGGCGGGCAGAAGAATTGCCAGCCAGTTTCCCCACCCAGCTCTGTTCCCCCTGGTAGTCTCTAAAGGCCCATTCAAGCAGGAAAACAGAGATCAGCAGTGAGAGGCCAAGCGGGGCAGAACCACAGGATGGTGGGGCACTCACGGACTTGCTGTCACCAATGGTCAGGGAAGCATGCAGGATGCCCCGTGCTGGTCCACAGAGGGGCTTTCTCTGTTCTCTGCTGACTTGTGTTTCATTAGCAATGCAAATACTAATCCTGGGGGCGGGGAGGGGGGGCTTGCAGCTCCAAGGAGGGAAGAAATTGATCACAGCACCAAATGCATCCTGAAGCAATATCAATTTTGCTCAGGTGTTATTTCCCATCATCTTGGGAAGGTGGGCCCAGTTCCTGATCCAGGAGTGAACATGTGGTCAGTTCTGGTCAATAAGAAGAAAAGAGAACAGTTCTGGGATGGCTCCAGGAAAGATTTTCCCTCCCTCATAAGAGAAAGTGGACAAGAAGTATCTGTCTGACACCTGTCGCCTTGACATGAAGTAGGTGGGTGGGAAGAACCTCCCTCCTCATGTTGCCCTGTCTTGTATAGTGGAAATTTATTGAGTAATACGATAGTTTTGGCAGCCATTTTATTGCCAAGAGATGAAGAGAATGTGGGGACATCTCTCCAGGGTCCCGCCATCATGGGGCAGCTAAAACAAAGCCATTAACGGACCATATTTCCTGTGAAAGAAATGGATCCTTGTTGGTTCATGCCATTGTGAATTGATTACTCTGTTTGTGCAGCTGAAATTATTTCAAAATGACACAAGTACCTAATTCATGGTTTGATGAGATAATCAAATGAGACAGTCAGAGTCTCCTAGACAGAGACCTGAAAATTTCTCTAGTCTCTCTGCAACGACTTGACAGTAGGTTTGAAATGTGTTCCCTGGGTATAATGAATGAGAGAGTCTGGGAAAACGAGCAGAGGAGTGGAATCACTTCACTTTTCTTTCTGTTTTGGGGAGAAGGCAATTAAGGTCATAGTGGGATGATTCTCATCCCATTAGGGATGTGCTTTCTGCTGAATCAAACACCTATTGAATACATCTTGCAGGCAATGAAAGGATTTTAAAATTTGTGTGTACCTCATATATGGTTAAATTTCATCTACTTTTCTCATTGCTTTACCTACTAATTTTAGAACTGAATAGGGCATCATTTTAGTTTGAGTTCAGTAAGCAGTGGATCCCATTGTTTTAGTTTTCTATTTCTTTGCCATTAGGTCTGCAATCTGTACAGACTCAAGGGGACCGGATAGTTCCCTTTTGCAAAGGAAGCTTCTGGTAAGTGAAGAATCCTTTTCTAATGCTAAGAATCATCTTCCAGTTGATTGATTGACTGAAATTCTTGAGACCTCAATTGATGAATTCTCTAATGGGGCATGTATCTGCCCCAGCATGGCTTCTGAACCCTGAAGCTCAAGTGTCATGGTAACCCACAACCTGAGAGAACCTTGCAAGCTATTAGCAAGAATAAGGGAAGGAACTGAGAGGTAATGTATTCTTGGCTTTGAGTTGTTATAGCTTGTCTGTCTCATAGGTAGATATTCCTTTTTAAAATTTGATTTAAAAATTATTATATAGTAAAATTGATGTTTTTGTGTATAGTGCTATTAATTTTAACACACATTCAGATTTATGTAACCACCACCACAATCAGAACAGTGTTTTTGTGTGCTAGCACTTTCTAGTCACATTCTTGCCTCACCTCTAACCTCTGCTACTCCCTTGTCTATTTTCCATCACTATAGGTTTGGCAGTATAAATGGAGTTATATGGTATGTAACCTTCTGAAACTGGCTTTTTCCACGTTAGCATAATGCCTTAGATTCATTCAAGTTATTGTGTGATTTAAAATCTGTTTATTTTTTTGCTGAGTGGTATTCTACCACATATCTATGTGGCTATACCACAGTGTGTTTAAACATTTACCTACTGAAGGACATGTTGTTTTCAGTTTTTGTTAATTATGAATAAAGCCACTATAAACATTTGTGTTGAGGTTTTCGTATGAACATAAGTTTTCATTTCTCTAGGGCAAATAATCAGAAGTGGAATTGCTAGTATGATAAGCATATGTTTAACTTTATAAGAAAGTGCCAAACTGTTTTCTGGTACAGCTATACTATTTTGCATTCCTACCAGCAAATTCAGAGAGTTCTATTCAGTCCACATTTTCTTCAGTATTTGCTATTTTCAGTACTTTTTAATTTTATTTTACCCATTTAATAAGTGTGTAGTGTTAAGTAACTGTGATTTTAATTTGTTTTTTCCTAATGGTTAATAATGTACATTTTTTGGATATCATATGTCCTTTTGTGGAGTGTTTATTATGGGCATTTGTCAATTTTGAAATTGTGTGTTTTCTTACTGTTGAGTTTTGAGAATTCTTTATATATTCTGGATGTAAGTCCTTTGTTGCTCATGTGATTTGAAAATATTTTTCTCCAGTTTGTAGTTTGTCTTTTCATTCCCTTAATGAAATTAAGGGTCTATTACAAACCAAAATAATTTTGAAGAAGAGTGATTTTCATCTTTTTCTTTTATGGATTATGCTTTGGTGTCATATCTAAGAAAGTTTTGTCTAACTGTAAGTGTCAAAGATTTCTGCCTGTCTTTTTCTACAAGTTTTATAGTTTTACATTTTATATTTATATCTGTGATTTATTTGAGTGAACTTTTGTGTATGGTGTGAAATTTAATTTGAAGTTCATTTTTTTAGGGTGTGGACATTCAGTTGTTCCGCACCATTTGCTGAAAAGACTATCCTTTCTCCATTGAATAGCTTTTGCACCTTTGTCAAAAACCAGTTTGCCATATTTGTGTGGGTCTGCTTCTGGTCTCTATTCTGTTTCATTGATAGGTATGTGTACTGTGTCTTTGCTAATACCATGTGTTGACAGCTATAGTTTTATAGTGAGTATTAAAATCAGATAGTGTGGTTTCTCCAATATTATTCTCCGTTTTCCAAAATTGTTTTAGCTACTTGTCTTTATCAGTTTGGGCTGCTATAACAGAACACCATAGAGTAGATGGCTTAAACAACAAACATTTGCTTCTCAGTTCTGGAGGCTGGAAGTCCAGGATCAGGGTGTCGTCCTGGTTGGGCTTTAGTGAGGGCCCTCCTCCTGGTTCATAAATGGTGCCTTCTCACTCTATCCTCACATGGTGGAGAGAAAGAGGAAACAAGCTCTCTGCTTCCTCTTCTTACAAGGGCACTAATCTCATTGGGGGGGGTTCCACCCTCATGATATAATTATCTCCCAAAGGTTCTTTCTCCTAATACCATTCCACTGAGAATTAGAGTTTCAACATATGAATTTGGGGGGAACACATTCAGTCCATGGAACCATTGTCATTTCTTTGCTTTTCCATGTAAAGCTTAGAATTTGTCTACACAAATCTATACACAAATCCTGCTGGGATTTTGGTTGAAATTGTATTGAATCTATAAATTAGTCTGAAAAAACAGGCAACTTTACTACATTGACTTTTCCAGTTCATATCTCACCCTTTATTTAGGCCAAATTTGAATTCTTTCTTCATCATTTTGTAGTTCTCAACATACAGATCCTGTGCATATTTTGTTAAATTTATTTTTTGAGTATTTATTTATAAGTATTTCATTTTTGAACTACTGTAAATGGTATGTATTTTTAATAAAAATATGATTGATTTTTGTGTGCTAACCTGGTAGCCTATGACCTTGCAAAACTTACTATGTCTAAGAATTTCTTTTGCTTTTGTTGTTTATTCTTTAGGATTTTCTCTCTTAAAAATTATGTTATTTGTGGATAAAGAGTATAATTTCTTCCTTTCCAATTGTGTGTCTTTTGTTTATTTTTCTTGACTTGTTATGTTAACTGTGATTTCCAGTATGATGTTGAACTGTCTTCTTCCCAATCTTAGGAGGAAAGAATTCAATCTCCTACCATTAAGTATGATGTTAACTGTAAGGTTTTGATAGATGTCCTTTATCAGATTGAGGAAGTTTCCTTGAATTCCTAATTTGCTAGGATTTAAAAAAAAAGTGATTAGATGTTGAATCTTGTTAAATGTTTTTCTGCATCAGTTGATGTGATCATAAGGTTTTTCTTTTGTAGACTTGGTATGGTGGTTTGCATGGATTGGTTTTCAAATATTGAATCATCCTGGAATTTCCAGAATAAACCCCATTTGTTTGTGGCATATTATTCTTTCTATATTTTCCTGGAATAATTTGCTACTGTTTTTTGAAGATTCTGCATCTATTTTCATGAGGGATATTGATCTCTAGTTTTCTTTCCTTTTTTTCTTTATCTTTTTTAAGGTGGGAGGTATGAGGGTAATGGTAATGGTAACTTCATAAATTGAGACAAAATGCTCCTTCTTCCTCTGTTTTTTGAAGTAGATTGTCCAAAATTGGTGTTATTTCTTCTTTGGTAGAACTTGTCAGTGAAATAGAGTAGTTCTGTGGATTACTATTTTTTGGAAGGTTTTAAACTATAAATGCAATTTCTTTAATAGTAATAGTAGTATTTGGGTTATTTATTCCATTTTGGGTGAATGTGGATAGTTTGTGATTTTTGAAGATTGACACATTTCATCTAAATTTTTGAATTTGTGTGCAGAATTGTTCATAGTATTTATTTTCTATCCTTATTATGTCTGTGGGGTTTGTAGTGATAGCACCTCCTGCACTCCTAATACTGATTTTGTATCTCTTTTTTTTTGTCAGTCTTTCTAGAAGTTTTCAATTTTATTGATCTTTTTGTATAGAAAGCTTTTGGTTTTTATTGCTTTCCTTTATTTGTTTTTGTTTTCATTTTCAATTTCTGCTATCTGTATTACTTCCTTTCTTTTGCTTGTTCTTTATTTTTTCTTTTTTTAAAGTTTCTTACTGTGGAAACTTAGATTATTGACATGAGAGCTTGATTATATTCTAATATAAACATTTAATGCTATATATTTCTCTAGAAGTACTGCCTTAGCTCCATCTCACAAATTTTGATATACTGTACTTTCATTTTTCAGTTAAGATATTTCTTAATTTCCCTTGAGATTCCTCTTTGACCCATGGGTTATTTGGAAGTGTGTTGTTTAATTTCCAAGTGGAGATTTTCCTTTTATCTTTCTGTTACTGATCTAGTTTAATTCCATTATGGTCAGACAATATTCTTTGTTTGGTTTCAATTCTTTTAAACTTATCAAAGTTTAACAAGTTTATCTTTGTGAATGTTCCAAGAATGTATATTCTGCTATTCTTGGGTGGAATGTTCTATTGAGAAGAAATGTGTATTTTTCTGTTGGGTGGAGTGCTTATAAATGTCAATTAGATACAGTTATTTGATGGTGTTGTTTCTTTCTTCTATATTCTTGCTGATTTATGTTTACTAGTTCTATTTATCATTAAAGTGTTCCAGTCTCTAGCTGTAATTATAGGCTTGCCTATTTGTCCTTTCAGTTCTAATGTTTTACTTCACGTGTTTCAAAACTTTGATGTTATGTACGTGTTTAGGATTGATAGTTCTTGGTGAATTGACTCCTGGTAATTTTTAAATTTCTGAAATCTTTTTATCTGCTATTAACATAGTCATGACTTTCTTTTGTTTAGTGTTTGTATGGTATACCTTTTTTCCTATTTTTATTTTTGTATCATTATGTTTGAAGTGAGTTTCTTGTAGACATCATGTATTTGGGTCATTGATTTTAAATCTATTCTGATAGCTGTCTTTTAATTGATGTGTTTCGATCATTTTCACTTAATGGAGTTATTGATAAATTTTGATTTAGGTCTACTATTTTATTATTTGTTTTCTGTTTGTACCCTCGTTTGTGTTCCTCTAATTCCCCTTTCCTGCCTTTTTTAGACTATTTAAATAATTTTTAGCATTTCATTTTAATTTCTTTATTTTTTGAGTATATCTCTGTACTTTTTTTAGTGGTTGCTCTAGGAATTACAATATGCATCTTAACTTTTCACAACCTACTTACAGTCAATAACACAAATATTAGACTTGCAGTTAATGTACCACAGATTCCTAAGACTCTGTTCATTTTTTTTCATTTTATTTATTTGGGAAAATTTTATTCATCTATCTTACAGTTGGTTGATTCTTCTGTCATCTCTATTCTGTTTTGAGCCCATTCCATATTTTTCATTTCTAGACTTTCCACTTGTCCTTCTTAATGTCTTCCATTTTTTTGCACAACTTATTTCCAGTGTATTAATGATAATTTGTTGGAGCATTTTTACAACAACTGCTTTAAAGTCTTCATCAGGTAATCTCAACATTCGTGTCATCTAGGTGGTGACAACTGTTGATTGTCTTTTCCCATATAAATTGAAAATGTTCTGGTTCTTCATGTGTCTGATAATTTTGGATTGTATCTTGAATGTTTTGAATATTTTCTTATGAGACTCTGGGTCTTTCTTAAGTCTTATGGAGAATATTGATATATTTGTTTTAGTAGGTAATTGATCTATCAGGTCATGTTCAGTGGGCTATGGTTCCCATGCCGTTTTGGCTTTTAAATCTTTTGTGTGCTACTTAAGTCTCTTCTTTGTGTGTGCTACCCTGTGGCTAGTGTGGGACCTGGGTAGTGGTCTTTTAGTTCAGTGCAAAGTTTTTCATAAACTAATTGGGGCCAACTCCATTCATGCAGAGCTTGAAGACAATCCTGGAAATTCATAATCAACTTTATGGGAGCACTTTCCTAAGCTCCTCCTTCTCCATACTTTCTGGGACCCTGGGGCACCATTTTCTGTCCTCCAGTCAGGAATCTAGGGCTTTATTTACTCTATTTTGCCATCCACTTTCACAGCTGTGTCTGGAGCCAGGAGGGAAAAAGCAGTGGAGGTTCACACTATTCTCTTGGGACCAAAGCTTCACCAATCATAGAGGACAGTTCCTCCTTCTCTTCAGTTTGGTTTCTGTGGGGTTTTGTTGCTCACACAGAATTGTGTAGGGGCCAGACTATGAGAGAACGGAGGTAAAAAAGAAAAAAAAATATTCAGGGATTTCTGCACTGTCCCTGAGTATTAGGAGTTCCCTTTCTTGATCCCTAAGCCAGTGCTAGAGGCTTGTCCTGGAACTCATTCTCTGTGCCCCGGTGCCCCTTCTGGGTTTTGGGCTGCACCGAGTTCAGGCTGGGGAATACCAAATGGAAAAACTGGTAAAACTCCCATTTACTTTTGAGAGTACTCAAATAGCTGCTCTATGCATTCTGTCCAAGATTTATACCTGCATTCAGTGGGAGAATCAGGGTGAAGTGTGCTTATTCCATCTTACCTGGAATAGGTGCCCCAGTATCCTCTTTCAGATTTAATAACAATTACCATTCCTTTACACTATGCTGAAGACTTTACATGGCTTATCTTATGCATTAACAATCTGACTAATAGAAGGCCTTCTTTTATAGGAAGAATAGTCTATTCTTTCATGGGCTCCTAGAGTTTATTTAAGTTGTTTTTATCATTTTGTTCCTTAAGTATGTATTGATAGACAACTAGGTCCCTGCTTTGTATGTTTACAGTGTTTAAACTGTAAAACAAATAGAAATTTATAAGTTAAATGCAAGTAAAAGTATGACACAAAACAATTCAAATCAACATCATTTATTTCATGAGACAGATGATGATGTTTGTTGAAACTAAATAGCTGTTCATACTGTGAACTGTAGTGGGGTTCCTGTGTGCAGTTTCCTGTGTCATATTACTGCTCCTTGAGGTTGAGTGATGACTCAATTCTCCCACTAATTTCCCTATTTAATCTCGGGACTACCCTGAAGCTTCCATTTGTACAGTGTGATTGTGACATCATTTGCCCTATCTTTAACTCAAAGTAGTATTTACATATAAGTCAGTCTTTCTTTCTCTCTCTCTCTCTCTCTCTCTCTTTTCTTTACCAGCCTAAGGTCACTGAAAAGTAGTCACTGGTGCTAACACTCATGCAAATGGCATTGAAAATTTTGATACTGAAATCTTCCAGCAGGATGCCTATGAGGCAGTCAGCCAGATAAGGTGAAATGCATTAATATTAGAATTTTAAGCCTGCCAACCAATTGAAAACTCATATTAAAAAATGTAATTTGAGAAAATTCCTAAGACTCAGAACATGTAATTGTGGATCCCCATTTGAGAAACGTTGCAATATTATTTAATTTAATCCTTTCAACAAAAATCATTATCTCCATTTTACAGTGAGGAAGCTGAGGCTCACAGAGGTTAAGTGACTTGGCCGAGGTCTCATAGCTGATAAATGGCAGGGTCGGCGTACAAGGGGAGCAGCAAATCTATCTCCAGAGCCTCCACTTGTAAGAGTAACTCAGTCAAGTCTGTTTCCTCCGTGGAAGTTCAAGCCTTGACCTGTTTTTCCAAAGTGGGCAGAGGCCGCATGAAACCCTCTAAACTGCCTCACCCAGGCTCCCTTTGCTACTTGATCTAAGGCCTTTATGTTCCCCTGCGTTAAAGGAAGATTTGTTTTATTATGCCCTCAAGACAAGCAAGAATACAAGGAACCTAGAACTGGATAATTTATTTCCCAGAATTCCCTTTATGCCCTTGTCACTGCACAGAAATGTGTTTTTCCATGGGGATAATCAGTGCACACATACATGTCACCTCTGAGCAGCTTCTTCCTAGACACAATTAATCACTTCCTTTCCTCTTCAACAAAATAGCATTCTGCTCACAGGCTGAAGGTAGCACCTTATACACTGTGTCATGTTCGCCCTTCTTTTCCCAAACTGTGAGTACCTTAGGGACAAGGAGCTGGACTTCTTCATCTTTGTGGTACTGGGGGAGCATCAGTTCAATGCACAGTTCAATGTGCATTTGTTGAGTTGAATTATGTCATGATCTCATACTTTAATTGGCTATATGTTACAATAAAACCACTCTTGATTTTCTCCCTGAATGATGTCTTCCTCAGTTTGTTTTTGTTTGTTTATTATGTGGCGGCTATTTCCATCTTCATCACAGTGGAGAGGTAGTTTTTGCTAAGAGCTGTGAGAATGCCTGGGCCAGTAATGGGCTGGAGAGAGTGGCCATAATAATGATTCCTGCTTCTGTCAGGGCCTTAGATCCTGCAAGACACTGAGGCATCCTATTGGAGGCCTTTGCACATGGGAGCTCTCAGGAAAGGCCCAGAAACACAGCTTTGGCGGCTTTGGCCCCACTGCTCGGTGGTCTGCAGGTTCTGGGCTGAGAAGGCCAAGCTCTTTGGAGGTTTGGAGGTTGAATTCTCTCCATTTTGTTACTGTTGACTTGGGGATTGGAGGAGGCAGAGAAATGGGAGGTTCCCGGAGGAAGTTTACATTTGCTTAGTGACTGTCCACTCTGGTGGAGTGCGTGCTGGGTGGGCAGTTAGGTTCCTCATGATGTTTGATGTGAGCTGTGAGGGTGAGGGCAGAGCAGGTCTCTTGGAAATCTCTCTGCTAGCAAAACAAAATAAAGGCTGCATTGTTAGCAGTACACTGGTGTTTGTCTAAGACATTTTGACTATTTGTCTATTTGTGACTTTAAGGAAACTGAAATTGATATTAGTTAACATCTTGATAAAATCTATGTTAGTAAATTGTGAATATATTTTATTAGGTAGCCATGGGTTTTGGTGTACCTGGCACATGACTTGTCACAAGGGTAAGAGAGAGAAGAATGGAATGAAGATACATAGAGTCAGCTTAATGCTTGGCTTGCTACATGTGTCAAGACTTTCTTCTTTTACTTTTTATAATGAAAAATAGTAAACAGGAGATTGGATTAAAGATGGCAGAGTGAGAGGAGAGACAGAGGTTTCCTCCTAAAACTGGATACAATTAGAAAATTTAATTGGCACAACTAATCCTGAGAGAGCAACAGGAAAGAGGACACATCAGACTGCACACACCTGGAGAAAAGAGCAGACCTCACCGGGTGGGGTAACGTACCAGAGCTGTGGCTCCGTGAGACCCGAGCCCTTCCCCCACCCCAGCTCACTGGCGGGAGGAAGAGAAATGGAGCAGGGAGGGAGTGGAAGGCTTGGGACTGCTGAATACCTAGCTCCGGAGATCTGCACTGGGAGCACAAACCTACACTTCATGGTGCTTTCATGAGACTCGCATGACTATCGGGTTGGAAAGTTAATACAGACAGAGTTCCTGAGGAGACCGGGATTCAGGCTGCTTGTGGAAAGCAGGGATCCATATCCAGCTGCTCTGAGACAGAAACATACCTGTGTGACTGGCCCACTGGCTCAGGCAGTGGAGACAAGCACAGCAGCCGGTAGGTGGGGAACAGCTCTTTCCTACCCCCAGGCACCAGTACCGCTCCCCTGTAACCCCCGACATTGCTTCAGGGGCTGAGCAGCTCCAGAGTAGAACTTCTGGACACTAGAGGGCGCCATATACAAACATGAAACGCCAAAGGAACCTTGTGCAGAGTAAAATTATTAATATAACTCCCGAGAAAGATTTAAATGATATGGACCTTGTGACTCTTCCTGAAAGGGAGTTCAAAATAAAAATCATCAACATTCTAATGGAGGTACGGAAAGATATCCCAGAACTCAGGAATGAATTCAGGTCGGAGATCCAATCGTTGAAGAGCACGATGGATGGTATTAAAAGCAGGTTGGATACGGTGGAGGAGACAATAAATGAAATAGAAACTAGAGAAGAGGAATACAAAGAAGCTGAGGCACAGAGAGAAAAAAGGATCTCTAAGAATGAAAGAATATTGAGAGAACTGTGTGACCAATCCAAGCGGAACAATATTCGCATTATAGGGATATCAGAAGAAGAAGAGAGAGAGAAAGGGATAGAAAGTGTCTTTGAGGAGGTAGTTGCTGAAAACTTCCCCAATCTGGGGAAGGAGGTAGTCTCTCAGGCCATGGAGATCCACAGATCTCCCAACACAAGGGACCCAAGGAAGACAATACCAAGACACATAGTAATTAAAATGGGAAAGATCAAGGATAAGGACAGACTGCTAAAAGCAGCCAGAGAGAGAAATAAGATCACATACAAAGGAAAGCCCATCAGGCTAACATCAGACTTCTCAGCAGAAACCTTACAGGCCAGAAGGGAGTGGCATGATGTATTTAATGCCATGAAGCAGAATGGCCTGGAACCAAGATTACTTTATCTGGCGAGATTATCATTGAAATTTAAAGGAGGGATTAAATAATTTCCAGATAAGCAAAAGCTGAGAGAATTTAACTCCCACAAACCATCTCTACAGTCTATTTTGGAGGGAGTGCTATAGATGGAAGTGTTCCTAAGGTTGAATAGCTGTCACCAGAGGTAATAAAACCACAGTAAAGAAAGTAGAACAGCTAATTATGAAGCAAATGCATAATTAAATTTACTATCCTCAAAGTCAATCAAGGGATAGACAAAATGTATAGAATTTGATACCTAATATATAAAGAATGAAGGAGGAAGAAAAAGGAGGAGAAACAGAAAAGAACCTTTAGATTGTGTTTGTAACAGCATATTAAGTGAGTTAAATTAGACTCTTAGATAGTAAGGAAAGTAAACTGGAATCTTTGGTAACCATGAATCTAAAGCCTGAAATGGCAATAAGTACATACCTATCAGTAATCACTCTAAATGTAAATGGACTGAATGCACCAATCAAAAGACATAGAGTCACTGAATGGATAAAAAAACAAGACCCATCTATATGCTGCTTACAAGAGATTCACCTTAAACCCAAAGACATGCAGACTAAAAGTCAAGGGATGGAAAATGATATTTCATGCAAACAATAGGTAGAAAAAAGCAGGTGTTGCAGTACTAGTATCAGACAAAATAGACTTCAAAACAAAGAAAGTAACAAGAGATAAAGAAGGACATTACATAATGATCAAGGGCTCACTCAGTCCAACAAGAGGATATAACAATTATAAATATATATGCACCTAACACAGGAGCACCAGCATATGTGAAACAAATACTAACAGAACTGAAGGAGGAAATAGAATGCAATGCATTCATTTTAGGAGACTTTAACATACCATTCACTCCAAAGGACAGATCCACCAGACAGTAAATAAGTAAGGACACAGAGGTACTGAATAACACAATAGAACAGATGGACCTAATAGAAATGTATAGAACTCTACATCCAAAAGCAACAGGATACACATTCTTCTCAAGTAGAACATTCTCCAGAATAGACCACATACTAGGCCACAAAAAGAGCCTCAGTAAATTCAAAAACATTGAAATTCTACCAACCAACTTTTCAGACCACAAAGATATAAAACTAGAAATAAATTGTACAAAGAAAGCAAAAAGGCTCACAAACACATGGAGGCTTAACAACACGCTCCTAAATAGTCAATGGATCAATGACCAAATTAAAATGGAGATCTAGAAATATATGGAAGTAAATGACAACAACAACATAAAGCCCCAACTTCTGTGGGATGCAGCGAAAGCAGTTTTAAGAGGAAAGTATATAGCAATCCAGGAATACTTAAAGAAGTAAGAACAAACCCAAATGAATAGTCTAACGTCACAATTATCAAAATTGGGAAAAGAAGAACAAATGAGGCCTAAAGTCAGCAGAAGGAGGGACATAATAAAGATCAGAGAATAAATAAAATTGAGAAGAATAAAACAATAGAAAAAATCAATGAAACCAAGAGCTGGTTCTTTGAGAAAATAAACAAAATAGATAAGCCTCTAGCCAGACTTATTAAGAGAAAAAGACAATCAACACACATCAACAGAATCAGAAATGAGAAAGGAAACATCACGATGGACCCAACAGAAATACAAAGAATTATTAGAGACTACTATGAAAATCTATATGCTAAGAACCTGGAAAATCTAGAAGAAATGGACAACTTCCTAGAAAAATACAACCTTCCAACACTGACCAAGGAAGAAACACAAAATCTTAACAAACCAATTACCAGCAAAGAAATTGAAGCGGTAATCAAAAAACTACCCAAGAACGAAACCTCTGGGCCAGATGAATATACCTTGGAATTTTATCAGACATACAGAGAAGATATAATTCTCCTTAAAGTTTTCCAAAAAATAGAAGAGGAGGGAATACTCCCAAACTCATTCTAAGAAGCCTGCATCACTCTAATATGAAAACCAGGCAAAGACCCCACCAAAAAAAAAAAAACTACAGACCAATATCCCTGATGAACGTAGATGCAAAAATACTCAACAAAATATTAGCAAACCGAATTCAAAAATACATCAAAAGGGTCATACACCATGACCAAGTGGGATTCATCCCAGGGATGTAAGGATGTTACAACATCCGAAAGTCCATCAACATCATCCACCACATAAACAAAAAGAAGGACACATGATCATCCCCATAGATGCTGAAAAAGCATTCGACAAAATTCAACATCCATTCATAATAAAAACTCTGAACAAAATGGGTATAGAGGGCAGGTACCTCAACATAATAAAGGCCGTATATGATAAACCCACAGCCAACATCATACAGAACAGTGAAAAGCTGAAAGCTTTTCCTCTAAGATCAGGAACAAGACAGGGATGCCCACTCTCCCCACTATTATTCAACATAGTACTGCAGGTCCTAGCCACGGCAATTAGACAAAACAAAGAAATACAAGGAATCTAGATTGGTAAAGAAGAACTCAAACTGTCACTATTTGCAGATTACATGATATTGTACATAAAAAATCCTGAAAATTCTACTCCAAAACTACTAGAACTGATATTGGAATACAGCAAAGTTACAGGATACAAAATTAACACACAGAAATCTGTGGCTTTCCTATACACTAACAATGAACTAATAGAAAGAGAAATCAGGAAAACAATTCCATTTACAATTGCATTAAAAAGAATAAAATACTTAGGAATAAACCTAACCAAGGAAGTGAAAGGCCTATACCCTGAGAACTATAAGACACTCTTCAGAGAACTTAAAGAGGACACTAACAAATGGAAACTCATCCCATGCTCTTGGCTAGGAAGAATTAATATCATCAAAATGGCCATCCTACCCAAAGCAATATACAGATTTGATGCAATCCCTATCAAATTACCAACAACATTCTTCAATGAGCTAGAACAAATAGTTCAAAAATTCATATGGAAACACCAAAGACCCCAAGTAGCCAAAGCAATCCTGAGAAGGAAGAATAAAGTAGGGGGGATTTCACTCCCCAACTTTAAACTCTACTACAAAGCCACAGTAATCAAGACAGTTTGGTACTGGCACAAGAACAGAGCCACAGACCAGTGGAACAGAATAGAGACCCCAGATATTAACCCAAACATTTATGGTCAAGTAATATATGATAAAGGAGCCATGGCCATACAATGGGGAAATGACAGTCTCTTCAACAGATGGTGCTGGCAAAACTGAACAGCTACATGTAAGAGAATGAAACTGGATCACTGTCTAACCCCATACACAAAAGTAAATTTGAAATGGATCAATGTAAGTCATGAAACCATAAAACTCTTAGAAAAAAACATAGGCAAAAATCTCTTGGACATAAAATGAGTGACTTCTTCATGAACATATCTCCCTGGGCAAGGGAAACAAAAGCAAAAATGAACAATTGGGACTATATCAAGCTGAAAAGCTTTTGTACAGCAAAGGACACCATCAATAGAAAATGTACCCTACAGTATGGGAGAATATATTCATAAATGACAGATCTGATAAAGGGTTGACATCCAAAATATATAAAGAACTCACGCACCTCAACAAACAAAAAGCAAATGTTCCAATTAAAAAATGGGCAGAGAAACTGAATAGACAGTTCTCCAGAGAAGAAATTCAGATGGCCAACAGACACATGAAAAGACGCTCCACATCGCTTGTCATCAGAGAAATGCAAATTAAAACCACAATGAGATATCACCTCACACCAGTAAGGATCACCACCATCCAAAAGACAAACAACGACAAATGTTGGTGAGGTTGCAGAGACAGGGGAACCCTCCTACACTGCTGGTGGGAATGCAAATTAGTTCAACCATTGTGGAAAGCAGTATGGAGGTCCCTCAAAAAGCTCAAAATAGAAATTCCATTTGACCCATGAGTTCCACTTCTAGGAATTTACCCTAAGAATGCAGCACTCCAGTTTGAAAAAGACAGGTGCACTCCTATGTTTATCGCAGCACTATTTACAATAGCCAAGAAATGGAAGCAACATAAATGTCCATCAGTAGATGAATGGATAAAGAAGATGTGGTACATATACACAATGGAATATTATTCAGCCATAAGAAAAAAACAGATCCTACCATTTGCAACAACATGGATGGAGCTAGAGGGTATTATGCTCAGTGAAATAAGCCAGGCAGAGAAAGACAAATACCAAATGATTTCACTCATATGTGGAGTATAAGAACAAAGAAAAACTGAAGGAATAAAACAGCAGAAGAATCACAGAACCCAAGAATGGACTAACAGTTACCAAAGGTGAAGGGACTGGGGAGGATGGGGTAAGGGAGGGATGAGGGCAGGGAAAAAGAAAGGGGGCCTTACGATTATCATGTATAATGTGGGGGGGGGGCACAGGGAGGGCTGTGCAACACAGAGAAGACAAGTAGTGAGTCTAGAGCATCTTACTACGCTGATGGACAGTGACTGTAATGGAGTTTGTGGGGGTGGGGACTTGGTGAAGGGGGGAGTCTAGTAACTATAATGTTCTTCATGTAATTGTAGATTAATGATAATAAAATGCATTAAAAAATAGTACACACATAAAAGCAGAGAAATTAGTATAATGAAGCCTTACATACCCATAGCCCAGCTTTAATGAGCAACTTTCTTCCATTTTTGTTTCATTGGTTCCCTCACCTTTACTTTAATTGTTGGGGTATTCTTGAAGCAAATCCACTACCCATAGATACCTCAGTATAATTTGTTTAAAATATATAACCACAAACATACACCAGACAACTACTTTTTAAAAATATAATTATAAGATCATTTTTATACACCCCCAAATAAACAAAAATTCCTTAATATCATTTAAAATTGGGTCTATGTACAATTTTCCTTGATTGTCTGAAAAATGTCCTTTTTATAGTTGGTTTGTATAGATTAGAATCCAAGCACAATCCACATGCATTATATAGATGACTTGTCTTTTATGTCTCAATCTATATTAGTTCTTTACCCAGCTACTCTCCAACTTAAAAATATATTTTTTTAAATTAAAAAAACTTGTTAGGAAACTGGATTGTTTGTCCTGCAGAACTCCCAAAGTTTAGATTTGGCTAATTGCACCCCTGTGGTTCTCCTAAACAAGTTTCTCTAATCCCCGAATTTCCTATGAACTAGTAGCTACAGCTAGAGGATTGTTCAGATTCAGGCTTTCTTTTGGCAGGAAGACTTCCCAGGTGACATTGTGTGCTTCCTGTTGAACCATTAGTTCTTCCATGGTAAGTGACATTAACTTTAGTCACTGGGTTCAGGTGATGTATAATCCGTTCATTATAGAGTTGGTATCAAGGTGTTTAAGTGTGAGTGGCAAAGACAGGTTTGTTTTACAAAGATTCACCTGCTAACTGTATAGAGAATGAGCTAATGAAGTGATATTGGTGGTGGTGAGACCAGCTGATAGCAACTGCAATGGTCTAGGTAAAGAATGAAGATATTTTACTAAGATAACAGTTGTAAAGATGGACAGGAGGACCCTATTAAACAGGAAGGTGTCTGTTGGATGCAGGGGTAAAGGAAAAGAATACAATTAATCAGTCAGCCTATTTGTCTTCTTTTCTCTTGATACATCACAACTTAAGGTGGTCTCATCCATTCTCATGGTTTTAAATACCCTTATATGCAAATAACTCCAGAAGTTGTTTCTCTGGTCTTAAACTTTCATCCTGAACTTAACACTCTCATATCCAAATGCCTGCTGAACATCTCCACTGAGATCTCATATTTTATGTCCAAAACTCTACTCTTGTCTTGTCCCCATCAACCTGCTTCTCCCCAGTCTTCTTCATCCTGATAATAACGCTCCTAATTGTTCAGACAAAAAAGCCTAAGAGTCTCCTTGTTTCTTACCTGTCCCTCATACTCCCTTAAGTTCTGTCAGCTCTGTCTTCAAAATGTACCTGAATCTGAGCAGTCCTCAGCACGTCTGGCCAAGGCCAAAATAGAGTGATCTTTCAGCTCATGCTAAGATCTCACTCCACTCCTGCAGTAGTGCAGATAAGAGATGTAGACCAGGAGATTTAAGGCTCAAAAGAGGTTTAGAGCTTCTAGCTCTAGCCTGTCAGAGGATGGGAGAGAGGTGAGGCAGTTAAGGCTAGCCTGGATAAACTGACAGCCAACTGATCCCCAGATATGTAAGTGAGTTGAGCCACTTAGGTAGTCACCCCAGATGTGTGAGAGATTGGGGTTTTGTGGTTATTTTATTATGTAGCATCATAGCAATAGACAATAATAACATACTAAAATCTATACTGTATGAACATTTATGTAAGTTATGAGTACATGTAAGTTATAGAAGACTAGGCATTGTATTTTAAAATAAAAATGTCAGACCATTTCACTTCCTGATCAAAAAGCCTTCAGAGACTTCCCATCTTATTCCTCCCCATGGCCTTCAGGCTCCAAAGGGCCCTACTCGGTCTCGGTCTCTCTTTCCAACTTCCTCTTTTACAACCTTCCTTCTAGCTCATTTAGATCTAGTGACCTTGGCTGTCTTGCTCAGACTCAAATTCCCAAGTTTGGTACTGCCTCAGGACCTGGGTATCTGCTACCCACTCTGCCTGAAATACTTTCCTTCCGGATATCAGCATGTCTCATGCCCTCACTTCAATCTGATTTGGGCTTGAATGTCAGGTCCCTAGAGATGCCTATACTGAGCATTCTAACTCAGGCCCCTTCCTCCACTTCATCCTTCATCACTGCTCTCTCCTTGTCCTGCTCAGCTTTCTTATTAGTACTCATCACTACATCTGGTTACATTATCTACTTACCCCTCATCTATCTCTGTCTTTCATCTGCCTTGTTCACTGCAGTATCCAGATCCAAGCAGAGTACCTGACTTACTGATTACACTCACTCAGTATTTGTTCAGTGCATGAGCTCTTAAAAAGTTTATCAAGTTCCTACTATGTGCTAGACGCCGTGGACTTGTTTTTGGCATCTGGGTGGAAGATTATACTATTGACTGACACATGGTATTGAGAAAGGGAAGACTGGAGTCTGTCTGGTTTTAGATGGATTGGGTTTGAGATACCTTGGACTAGCAGACAGAGATGGAAAAGGGCAACTGTGGCCCTGGTATGGAATTGGGGCCTCTGAGAAATTGGTAGGCATGCATAATAGAACATATAGAGTCCTACACTGGGGCTGGCTACCAGTCTGTCCCATCTGGGATTTCTATCTCTGAAGGGGGCAAAGGGGGCTTTGAGGAACGAATGGTCACTGTGGTCCATGATATCAACAGGAAGGCTCCAGTGGAGCCCCCTGATGTTGCAACTTCTCTCAGACAAGAATCGTTTATTTGGCCACTAGAGAGAAGCTAGAAAGGCCAGTAGTCCCATGAGAAGGTCCCCTCCACTTTAAGGTACAGAGACATAAAGATGGCTCATGCTGGAACTTCCCAGGTTTTGGGTGGAGAAATAATCTGAGGTCTGGGACAAAGAGCAAGAGAAGCAGGAAAATGGGCCCAGACATTTCACAGACTGAAGAGTCCTAACTTCTCTCTCATATAAGTCATTGTCCACAAATTTCCTAGATAAAAACTGTCCTTACCTTTGCTTAGTGCTTCATGGTTTATAAAGTATTGTATTGCAAAGTCAGGTGCTCCTAAATTTGAATTCCAACTGCTACTTACAACCTGTGGGACCTTTGGAAAATTTACTTCTACAAATGTCCTCATTTATAAACTGCAGGTTATAATATATTCCTCATGTGATTAAAGGAGACAAGTTATATAAAATGCTGAGCCCACAGCACATGCATAGTCAATACATGTTAATTTCCTATACTTTGTCTCATTTGAGCCTTATACCACCTATGAGAGGT
Source organism: Manis javanica (assembly GCF_040802235.1). Classification (NCBI taxonomy): domain Eukaryota; kingdom Metazoa; phylum Chordata; class Mammalia; order Pholidota; family Manidae; genus Manis; species Manis javanica. The sequence goes on along the minus strand of NC_133163.1, from coordinate 24,102,864 downwards.
GAGTTTGGCAGCTATTGTCATCACCCTATTTTACAGATGAAAGATCAAGACCAGAGAGATTTATTCTGACTTTCCTAAAGCCACAGAATTTTAAAATAGGGGAGCCAGGATTTGCATTCAGGCCGTTGGTTCCCACACTGTCTCTCCCACCAGGGTCCCTCTAGCTCCTTTCTGTGTCGATATTGATGGTTGATCACATGGCCCCTGCACTGGAGAAACAGTGTTCACCACATGGTCTGTCCTGTGGGCCAGGAGAATGCTGCCACCTTTGGTTTTGTTACAATATATTTTTGAAAATATGTAGAAGCAGAATGTCTGAAGGCCGAATAATGGATTTACATGTTATCAATGGTAGTCTGATCAAATTATATAATCCCTAATTGCACGTTACTTATAGACTTAACCTTGCTCTATTTCTAGCACCTCAGGTTGGGTTTAATTTCACTTTTTCCTTCATGCCTGAACACAGACTTGGCTGGCTGGCTCATACTGGGTGGCCAGTCAAAGCTAATGATTCACCTTTGCCTCCATTGTCCTAAATTTATGAGACTTTTCACCTTCTCACTAATACCAACCGTTTCCTCTCCCCTTTCCTTGTTATTAAAAAAAGAGGCAAATTCAATACAGAATTTAGACAATTGTCTCGCTAAACATGGCCATGCTGACGAGGGAAATAATCTTGCTGACCCTAACTGATGAGTAGGGGTAGGGTCATTTTTCCATGGCTCAATGGAGTCTGCTCGTTTCTAAAGGCTAGAAGAGGCTGTGGGTGACTTGAGGCACTGAGGATTGTGCTAAAGCTGCAAATTCAGGTGTGACTCATGCCCTGAACTGCCTGTATCGGCCACGAACTTGAGTGTGGTCAGGAGGTGGCGCCCTTTCTCTGCCCAATTGACATCAGTTGGTCATCACTGTGGGGAGGAAAAAGATGCGCTTCCTCGCTTGGACTGCCATTTCAGAGGCTCTGAGATGCAGCGGCCTGGTTTCCCTCTTCTAAACACACACGATTCTCTTGGTGAAGGAAACCACATGGGGCTTCGCTTCTTCAGCTGCCAGAACTGCTGCTCTGCCCCTCCCCTTCAGAGTGTCCCCACGGCCTCCATCCTCTTAGATGAGCATGGGCTCCAAGAGAACGATCAGAGCAGAGGACCGTCATGAGGGTAGGAGGGAAATGGAAAAGAAGGCAGCATGGCTGAGGGGCTGCTCCTGGCTGTGCTTGCCTCTCTCTGTCCTGTGATGTGGAACCCTGCTGCTCTTAGTCCTGGAATGACAAAGCTGCCTTGTCTTTCTGCATGCAGACCTCAGTCCCCATCAGGTTTGTGACCTGGGCTGCTTCTGGTTTTTATATGGATTGTGGGGGAATCTGAGGTCTGAACTGGGAAGAGAGGGATAGGAGAAATGAAAATCAGAGAAGATAACAGGAGGAAAAAGACAGCCAAATGGACATTAGAGAGAAAACACAAAGATGGAGATACAGAGAAAGACAGGTATGAGCGACAACATAACACATGCACAAGGGCGGGGTGTTGATTTGGAGGCCGAAGAATGGGTTTGCATCCCAGCTTATTTACTACAAGATCTGTGAAAATAGGAAAGTCACTTCACTGCTCTGAGTCTCCCCATTTGAAAATGGGAATAATTATACACCATGTACACCACTGTGACCAGGAGCAAATGGCACGCATGAAAGTGCTAGTTAAAATGGAATCACCCAAAGTTAACTTGACTTAGAAGAGGGGACGTGGTCCTGGCTCATGCTGAATCCTGGCGATGGGGCATCCATGCTCTCAGGAGCCCTGGGAGAAATCCTAGCCCCTTAACCCCAGTCCTGTTTTCTCAGAGGATTTTGTAAGAGGGGAAGTTGCTTGCTGCCAGCTCCTGCGCAGAGAAGCCTCCTTGCCCAGGGCTGCATTGGTGGGCATGTGTGGAGGCACTTCTAGATTACTCTCTCCCAGAATTAACACCCACAGCTAACTTTTTCTGAGTTTACTATGTGCCAGATGCTTCTCCGAGTGTACTATATAGGTTAACATTTAATCCTCACAACTGCTGTATGAAGTATTTTACTTCAATATGAAGTACTCCTATTAGCCTCATTTTACAGATGTTGAAATTGAAGCACAAATTAAAGAAAATTGCCTGAAGTTATACAGGAAGTGGCAGAGGAGATGAAAACCTAGGCCATCTGGTGCCAAGATCTTCATCCCACCCACTCGACTACACCGCCTCTCCACTTGGGTCCAGGTCCCTCATCTCTTATCTGGCAGGAAGCAGGAAACTGCCTCAGGGGAGAATTTTTCTGGCATGCGCATCTCATTCTAGGGGCACACTCTGGGGGCCTGTCCCTGCACTCAGCATGTTTTGGGGCATCCCAGCTTGCTTTGCCAATCAGGCCGGAACTGTAATGCCTTTTTCTTGTGGTAGGATGGCAATTTCAGCACCTAAAGAGACAGACGGCATAAAGGACGTCATGCGCCCTTTGTTCCCGATCAGATGCAGCACCCAGACAGTGTCTAGACACTACTAGCCACCAGCCTCCAGTCTTGTTTCTGGAGGTGGGAACACCCGTTGTCTGATAGGTCGGTGACTCCAGAGCTGGGCTCAGTTGTGCAGTGGCTGGGAGCAGACAGCAGGGTTTCCTACACAGTGTTCCCACCAAATGTAGGGCACTCTGATTTCAGTTACTTTCTTTAGGAAGGAAATTGTGAAATCCAATGATGGAAACAGGAGTGACAGAAATCCAGCAATACAGAGCGAAACACAATGACAATTCTTTTGCCTGTTTCATATCAGAAAGTGACGTGAAAGTGGTCAGGGGAGCCAGATTCCAAACAAAGAGGCCCCGAGGAAGGGCTCTGCAGGTGTCTTCATCTGGCTGCCATTGCCTGAAAACAAGGCCCACAATCCATTGGTCTCATTTTCCCCCCAGAAAAGGGCAAACCTCGTAGGGGCTCCTGGGCTGGAGACCTAAGGCCCCATTTAGGGTCTCTGCTAACACACCCATTGCCGTGGTCTTCTCTCCTGCTTCCTTGAGTCATTTTTAAGAGAAGATGCTGGGGTCCTCTCTTCCCTGTGTCCTGTCATGTTTGAGAACATCAGACTGTGACCTTATATGTGAACAACAATCTGTTGCAATTTGCAATTATGGCCAATGCTTTCTCTCTTCCTTTGCAGATATTTCAGTGTCTTCAGGCATTCAATGTTGCTGTGAGAAGTCTGAAGCCAGCCTGATATTTTCCCTCTTGCTTATTCTGTTTATTCTTTCTTTAGGTCTGAGGTTCCATGCTTTGACTAGGTTGTGTTTTCCTGATGTCTGTCATGACTTATTTATTTTGATTCTTTTTTTTTTTTGATGTTCAATGACTTAACTAGGCTCTATCTTGATGTTTGTTGTTCTAGAATAATTATTCTTGGTATATATGAAGTACCATTTTCATTTACTGATTCTTCCTTTATGTCAGTGAAATTTTCCTGTATTATGTTTCAGAATATTTCTTGATTTCTATTTTTATAAACCTGAGGGCTCCAGTTGCCCTTACATTTGACAATCTTTGTCCTTTACAGCCATCAACCCCTTCTAATTGCTTTAGTCTCTTTGTTTTCTTTTCTCAGTCACTATGATTTACATCAGGTCTTCCCCCAATCCTGTTAACTCTATTTTCATCTAGGTCTACTCCATTTCCTTCAGCAGTTTCTAATTTATTTGTTTGATTTGTAATAAGTTAATTTTGGTTCACCATTTGTTTCTGTAGTTCTGTGAAATTCCTTGTCATTTCATTTTATTGTTCTGTCTTCTCCTGTGTACTGATTTTATATTTTTTTTGAGTTCTTCTACAGAATGAAACTCTCATGGGGAACCTCGTTCTGTTCCTTGGGTTGCTTTTTCCCCCTGACTGTTAGATTGGTTTTCTAATCGTCCCTGTTCTCTCTCTTCCTGGAAAGACAGTAAGGCCCCGAGGCCCTTGCCTCTGCTGAGACCCCACAGTGCGATGGAGAGGCTCCTACTTATTGGAGTTTTCCTGTAGGTTTTTCTAGATCTGTGTCCTTACTTTCCCAGGCCCTGCCTCCCGCAGTTGCAGGGCATTTGTAGGACTTCTCGGGAGTCTTTAGACTCAATCACTTTCTTACCTTCTACTCTTGATAAGAACGATGTAAGGAGCCACTCTTATCACATCGGAATGTTCTCTCCTTCCCCAGTCACCAAGTTAGTGCTCTGCAGTGGGAGGTTCTATCCCTTTCCTTCTCTGGTCGCTGCTTGTGGCTTTTGGTTTGTTTCACTTTTTTGCTGTATTTCAGTGAAGAGAGAGAGTCAGCGTTCTTGTTCTACTCAGGCGATTACACCTGGAAGTCTACATTGGTTTTATTATCAGAAGAAATACCATAGGACTATTAAAATAAAACAGAGATCTCGGTTATGTCTAGGTTCTCCACCAACTGTTCAAGTATGCTTTTGAGTACAATAATATCTGCCTGAATGAATAAGTTTAATAAGACCACCATTTTTAGCACGGTGGCTTGTTTGAAAACAGATTGGGACAGATATGTGGGGAGCAAGGTTGTACCACACCTTCTCTCATTACATGAGCTTCAACCATTCTAGACACCTTCCTAGAGGGCTTCAAGCAATGTTCAGGTTTGCTTATTTGATTTTGCCTTTCATTATATTGAGCCCAGCTAACATTTCCCTTCTTTTGTGTGCACTTTGGAGATTTTCTTCTTCCTCAGGGAAGCTTTGGTTTTGCTCTCAAGACCTTTTGACTGACTGGGGGAGGCTCACCCCCATCATTGAGGGTAATCTTTACTTAAAGTCATCTGATGGTCGGTGTGAAAATCATCTACAAAACACCTTCGACACAACACCTAGATTAGCTTTTGATTGGATAACTGGATGCAATATTCTAGCCATGTTAGCATAAAATTAACCATCACAAATGGGGAAGGAGTAGTGGGAAATAGAAAGGGCAAAATATCAGAGGAGTTTACTGCCTCCAAAATTTAACAGGTTAAAAACGTGCTCCCGGTCCTCCACCCTGGAAGACATGACCAACAATGAGAACAGCTACATCTACACAGCTCAGTGAGTTCCTTGGAAATGCTTCACTGTGAAACTATCCATGCAAATGTGTGCTCTGGGCAACTGAGCACACCATACCTCCCTGCTGGAGATTCATATACACAGTAGCATATGGGAAACCATGAGAAATCCCATAGCAAAGAAACTTGCTTGTCTTTTTTATTTAATCTGATTTTTCTTAAACTCATTTGACCATGCAACCTTTTCTTTCTCTTCCTCATGTGACATCCAGCCACAGAGCATGCTTTTGGAAAGGCCGTCTTCATCTCCTCTCCCTAAACTGTTAGCCCCCTTTACTTGGGCACCGCTGAGGTTTCCCTGGTAACACAAAAAGAACAACTTTTTCAGTCACTTGCTACACATAAACATTTCCTGCTTTCCTGGTGTTCATGAAAAGTACAAGATTGGCTGACACAGGAAAATGAAATTTTGCGGCTTCTGTCTTGTGCACATGACAAAACCTTTTAAGAGATAAACAATTCAAAGTCCTTTTTATCAAATCTTTGAGTGATACAGTCTCTAGGAAAGTGCCACTTTGTATATCACTTATGTACCAGTCGGCCCCCTCGGGAGTATCAGAACCCTGTGGGAAAGCTTGATCTTGCACACCTGTGAGCTGTACCCCAGGCAGTAGGGAGAGTGGTGCCATCAAAGTGCAATTGATCTCATCCAACAACAAAGTCCGTACTTAGTTCTTGAGTATTTACTGGAGGCTAAGCCATGTATGTGTGTGTGTGCACATGAGAATAAATGAAGAGCTAATAGTTTGAGTTAATGGACTTTTTTGGGTAGGATTTAATCTTGTAACAGAGAGCCCTCAAATAAGAATGCCTTAAGCAAGACTAGGGTTTATTTTTCTCTCATGTAACAGCCTATTCCTAGACCAGAGCTATAATGGGGTTCCGAGGTGCAAGGGACCCAACCTCTGCCATTTCCAAGGTATTTATCTCATCATTCAAAATAGTTTAATACCATGTCCTCATTCCAGTTGGAAGGAAGTGGAGATGGTGCCAGGAAGGGCACATTCCCTCCCTTGAAGGATACAAGTCAGAAGTTTCATGTCACCTACTATACATCCCATTGGTCACATAGCCACATATAGTTTCAAGGAGGGGAGGCTGAGGTAGATAATCCTTAGCTCATGTGGCCATGAAACCCACCAAAGAATCAAGGCTCCTGCTCTTTGGGGGAATGGGAGAGTAAATTTTTGGGGGCAACTAATATTTTCTTGCATAGAATTTATAAAATGTGTAAAGTCTTTAGCAAGCCCTTGACTTTTTCTAAGCAAGCATGCACCACTGCCTGTTATTCCAGAGACTGGACTAAGGGATTTGGATTACAGGTAGGTAACATTCATACCTCTAAGTGGATAGGAACCACCGCAGGGTATGAAACATTTGAGGCTGCCACTCCTGTATCCCAAGTACTTCTAAAGTACTGTTATTTTTAATAGCAACTTAACATATTGCATTCTAATTACTTCTGAGTGTGGATGTGTCTGACTCCCCAATTATACTGTGCTCCTCAAGGGCGGGGACTCTGTTCTATGTCTGACTCATGGTACTACTTAGTAAACATTGGCTGAATCCAGTGGGGGGAGTTGACACCCACTCCCATTCCCACTTCTGCCTCCAGAATGACCTGAACTCTGACCTTTTGTGAATTAATTGGAAGGTATGGGGGTGAACCCAAACACTAGCTGAGCACTCTCTTCTTGGGCTCTCTGGCTGTTGGTTGCTTAACCAAATCTAACCTCCTATTGGGAATAGCTGCTCTGGCTTCTGGAAACCACCTGTTCTGGCTATCCATTGCTACGTATCAAACTACCCCAAAACTTAGCATCATGAAATAACCATTTGTTATGCTCACAGACTCTGTCAGTTAGGAATTTGGACAGGGCCCAGTGGGGATGTTTGTTTCTCTTCCACAATATCAGGGCCTTAGCTGGAAGACTCAGATGCTGGGGTGACTTGACATCTGGGGGCTGGAATTATCTGAAGGTTTCCTCACTCCTGTATCAGCTGTTGGTGGCTGTTGGCCAGGACTTTTGCTGGGGCTGTTGCTGGAACATCTACATGTGGTCTCTCTTTGTAGCTTGGGCTTCCTTACAGCATGGTGACTAGGTTCCAGTGGTGAACTTCCTAGAAAAAAGAGTATGGCCTTAGTTCTAACTTGGGGGATCACACAGCATCACGTCTGCCATATTTTGTTCTGTGGCAATCATAAAGACCCTTCCAAGATCAAGAGAAGAAATAGATTCTACTTGTTGATGGGGTAGTGGCGACAAACTTCTGGGAAGTGCATGTGTGACTGGAAATAAGAGTTGCAGCCATTTTTTAAAGCATGTTCCACCTGGTGGACTCATCCAGAGGACTGAGGAGTGAGGATTCCTAGATTCACCAAGGATTTCTGGCAGGAAGATGCTGTCACTACCTTCAGCCTGATTCCTGAGGGGCCCAGGAAAGAGCCAGGTGGTTTGGCAAAATCCCTGGCATCTCCCTGGCAAGCTGCACAGGAAACTGGAAATCTCCTTTGAGAGTCAAGAGGCCTGTGATTCAGGACAGGTGACTTGATCCACATGAGCCTCAGTTTCCCTGATCTGAGAGAGGAGAAGTTTGGACTAGATCAGTTGTTTTCTAATCTTTAATAACAAGGGATTCTTCTTCTAATTTGTATCATTTTCAAAAAAAAGTTTAGGTTGAACCCAATATATGAACAGAATACAGGTCATTAAAAGGGATTTGGGGGATATACTTGCCCACTTGTCCTCTCTGCTCCCCAGGGATTCTTTGTGGAACCTCCACGCTCCTCAGAGCATGTTTGGAAAATCCCTGGACCAGGATGTTTCCTGAGGGTCTCCAGGATGGGATTGGGATGAGAGAGGAAAGGCCCATCTCTGGTCTCTCTCTCTCTCCTCAGAGTAGTTTCTGCTTCCTTCCTGCCCCTGCTTGAACCCCACTCCCACCTCTCAGCCCCTGGCAGTGGAGTGTCAGGCAGGTGTTCTGGATGAGCCCAAGTCCCACAGATCTGGGGACTGCAATGTTTAAGGAGCAAGATTAAGGGATCCCTACTGGTGTTGTCCGATTCAGGGGCTCTTCCAGTGTCCTGTCATTTGTGCCAGACCAGCTTGGTCTGGGGAGCAGCTGGGGACATGGTATAATGGCTTAAGGGCTACAGAGACAGTGGCCTCCACAGTGCTACCTGCCAGCCTGGGCTGATGGCTCTGGGGTTCCCAGAGAGGAGAGGCCCCAGCCTGCTCTCACCACCCTTTCCTTTTGCCCATGCTCAACTGCCTTTCCCCCCACTTCTCCCTCGGCTGTTACCCCTCCCCAGCCCACTTCCACCCCCACTGTTTCTCTCCCACATTCTCTGCCCCCTGTCTATGTTTCTCCATCCTGATCTCTCTTTAAAAAAAAAAAAAAAATCAATCCACAGAGCGATTAGATTTGCAAATGAGCGGGCAGGAAACTGGGAACAAAGGGAACCAGAGCCGAAGAGGAGCAGGTATAATTACTGTAATTAACTCAAGCAGCAGGGACACATCCCCTAGTTGGAGGCTGCTGAGAGGCACTGCAGGGGAGGCGAGGGGAGCCGGCCTCCAGGCAACTCAGCGACGCCCCCTCCCAGGGCTGGGGCGTCCTCATGGGGGCCCCTGCTGGCCAGGAAGCTCCTCTTGGGGCAGGTGCCTGGGCCATGATATGTCTCATCTCCTGTCCTGGGCTCCGCAGGAGCAGGGCGGAGTGGATCCAGGCTCAGAGAGCAGAGTGGAGCCAGGGGCTGGGTCCCCTCTTTCATCTCTTACCTGGATTCTTAGCTCTTTATCTGCTTTGTGAAATCCTAAGAGCATGCTCTAGTTTCCCTGGGATCCAAACATTTCTAGAGGCCTTGGAGGGGCAACATGTCTTAGATCTGACAAAACCGTTGTATGTGGGTCCCCAGTCATCCCAAACATACACCTCCTGGTGCTTGAGGCCTCCCAGGGCACCTTGACAACCCCGCCTTTCACAGCTGCCCTCATTGCCTCATCCTCCGAGCCGTGTCCGACCCTGAATGTGCCTAGCATTCTCCTGTCTCAGCCTCCACACGTGAGGCTGTCCTTTCTTCCTGAGCACCCCTTTCCTAAATGCCAGCTGCTAAAATGTTATCCACCTTTTGACATACCTTTGAAACTTATCCTGCTTTGGTCAGGTCTGCAGTGACCTCACTCACCCCTTCAAGAAGCCCACTGGTCTTGTCTAGTATATGGGCCTTTCCTCCCTACACCCCATCCCAACTCCTTTCCTTTGAAGAAGGCAGACAGACCCTGAGTTTGGATACCTGAGTTTAAATACCAGCTTTGGGGATCTGTCTCAGTCAGATCCCCTTCACTTGCCAGTGACAGAAACCACAACTCAAACAGAGGGGTTTATTGCTAGGAGAAACTGAGAAGCCCAGGGATGTTTGCAGTCAGGTTGGTTGCATCCAGGGCCTCGGACATGATCATCAGCTCCCTCTTCCTCCTGTCCCCTTTCTGCAGTGCAAGTTTCACTCCCAGGTGGGCCCCTCCACAATGTGGAGCATCTCCAGGCTGTCGTCAGCCCTAGACACAGCCATCCCGACGGCAGAGATTCCTTCCCAGCGTTCTAGCATACACCTGAGAGTTCATCTCACTGGGTTGGGTGGGATCCAGAGACAATCACTGGGTTGGGGGAAATGAAACCCAGTGACTGGCCAACCTGGCATCAAGTAATCCCCCCTGGAATCTGAGCAGGGAGTGGGGCCAGCTGTATCCAAACCACGTAGATTCCCAGTGGGGAGGAGTGGAGCCTCCAAGGGAAACAAGAACACAGCAGAGATGCTGTGCAGGTGGGAACGGCAGATGCTCATCCCTGTGTGGGGCACCCAGGTGAGGGCCCAGGGCCTGGAGACACCCTGTATTCTTGCATGCCTCCCTCCCGCCCTGATGCAGCCCTGGGCACCTAGACCGGGCTACGGTGAGCCACAAGCACAGATTGCAGACTACATCCAGGTGTGAGAACTAACTGGGTCACTTAACAGCCTAGTGGCCTTGGGGAGGAGGAGTCCCTGAACTCTGAGCCTCAGTTTCCACATCTAGAAGTTGGGGCTGTGAACATATCTATTTTACAGCATCATGAAAAATAAGGAGATAATATGTGTGGAAGTGCCTCCCACTCACTTCTCAGCTAAGCCTGGCTTGCCTTCCTCCAATTATACAATCAGGAATTTAATTACCACTGAGGTAAGAAACAAGCCTTTGCCTCCCTTATTTCTGTGACATTGTGCCCTCCAGGCTGCCTTCTGCCTCCCTAGGAATTTGTTTTTATTTTCTTGGCCAGTTCCTCTCACTTTTATGTCTCCCTATGCCTACCTTTTAAGTGATGTGCATGTGCAGGCCGCAGGGCATAGGGTCTGCACTGCGGGCTCGGGGCCTAAATGGCTGCTGTTGGGGCTGCAGTTCAATCGCCTGCCAGAGTGTAACCCTAGGCAGGTTATATAACCTCTCAGTGACCCAGCTCCTCACCTGTAATATGAGAAATCACAATAGTATCTACTGCAGGAGGCAGGGTTTGAATGAGTTAATTTGTGTAAAGCATTTAGAACGGGGCTTGGTAGGGAGCATTATAAAAATGTTAGTTTTAATGTTCCAAATGGAAATATATCATGCTTCAGCACCAGGTTTCACTTCCCAAGATGTTTTACTCCCCAAGAATATTTCACTACTCTCCATTCTTGTGCCTAATTTCTTAATTCAGTCCCTGATAATTTCAAGCATGGACACTCCCACATCCTCCTGACTGGTCTCCCCTACCTGGCTTGCCTTCTAATCTATTCTTCATTCAAAAATCTGATTGTATCCTTCCCTGATTTAACTCCTCCCCAGGCTGCTATAGAACCCTCACCTAGAGCACCCTGGGAATATCTCCATGCCAGCAGTTGTCACTTTGCATAAGTGTCTGACTCCTCCATTATAAGTTTCTTGAAGGCAGGGACCTCATATTTGCATAGCTCTTGGCACAGTTTCTGGCACCTTATCTGTGTTCAGTGCTTGTTGGGTAAATCAACTGTGGTAATCCCTACAAGAATTTGTCAAGCCTTTTCTCATTGTAAGTGACAGAAGTGGCTCTGGGCATGGCTGGACCCCAGTACTCAAATGACACGATCAGGACCATATCTTTCTCCATCTGCAGGCTTTGCTTTCCTCTGTCTTGGTTTCATTCTCAAGCTGGTTCCCTGAAAATGACCACCAGCAGCTTCAATCTACTCACTTAGCAACCCCCATGATAAAAATGGCATCTCCTTCCCAACATTTTTAGCAAAAGTCTCAGCACACTCTCATTAGGCCAACTTACTTGCTATTCCAGGGGCATGAAATGTGGTAATTGGTCAGAAACACCAGAAATTTATTTCTTACAATTCTGGAGGTAGAAAGTCCAAGTTCAAGGCATCTCCAGTGACTGGAGGCACCCACTTCCTGGTTCATAGATGGTACCTCTCACTGCATCCACATATGGCAGAGTGGGTGAGGAATCCCTTGGGAGTCCATTTTATAAGGTCACTATACAATGAGGGCTCCACCCTCATGACTTAATCCACCTCCCATAGGCCCCACATCCTCACACCATAGTAACATGCCCATCCCCGGCACTGGGGAGTGGAGTCATGGTCACCTAAGACAAGTGGAGGAGTGGGGCAGGAGCATCTCCCCAAAGGAAAAATGGGGAGCTCTTGCCAGAAAAATGGGTCAGAGGGAAGCAAAAACAAAATTTGTACAGAAGTCCCAGGTACTGCTAGTTCTTGTGTAAACATTTCAATGAATCTTGATAACAATCCAAAGAAATCCATTCCAGCAATGAAAACACCTAGGTTCTGAGTGGCTGAGAGACTTGCTGGACTTTATACAGCCTCTTGGAGGTAGAGTCAGAGTCTTATCCTGACAGTGTGCCTCCAGAGATTTCCCCCTTTAAAAAGTTTTTAGAAAGGAATACATATACACAGTAAAAATTCTAAACAGTGCAAAGGGTGCACAGTGAACAGGTAGTTACACTTCAAGCCCTGGCCCTAAGTCCCTTCCTGCCACCATCAAGGCCAGAAGGTGCCCATTACTCCATCATGGCCAGAAGTAGTGTAACTTCCACCAGATTTTTATTAATCCTTCCAGAGATATGCTGTGTATAAGCAAGCATGTATAGCCCCTCCTTTATATGTATGGTACCCTCTGCACACACTCTTTGCACCTTAACTTTTATCAGTTATTATCCTATGGATTGTTCCATATAGATTGACCTCATTCTTTTAAAGGCAGAGTCTGCACTCCTAACCCTACCGTATTCTACCTCAGTGACTGACAGATGAGTTGTTATTGGCCATAACTGATGTGACAAATAGTTGACAAGTTGGATACATTGTGTTGAAATTGTGCCCAGGTGACTGGACTCTCATGTTCTGATGTCTGGAGGAAACAGGAGGTGTCATGTTCGGTTTGGAGTCCTTTGTGTTCCAGACTGTTCTGTCCCCTCCTTTTTTCTCTGAAATGGTTCCTCTTACCTCCTGGCCTACCATAGGCTGAGACACAGTAATATGTGAACCTCAGCTCTCCTCTCTCCTCTCCCATCTCATAAGAATTCAATTTACATGACAAAACCACATCCAATGTGTAAGAAGAAGCACATCTGTACCTGTTTGGGGGAGCACCATAAGGTGATAGGAGGGGTGCCTGCATTGTGCTTGGCATCTACCAGCTCAGCAGATGCTTTTTAGATGAACTTGGGATTGACTCGTGTCTCATGCAATTATGATCTAGTCCCCCTCCCCGCAGAACTCCTGGTTGTCTAACATGTAGTTAGAACCTATTAAGTGATGTTGTCAAAGAAGAGTATACGGAGATATTTGTTGACTCCTTATTTATAGAAGTGAGGCTTTGGAAATTACTAAATGTTTATAGCAACAGAATAGTTAAATAAATGGTGAAAGATTTGAATATAACATCAGTATTGTCTTAGTCTGTTTGGGCTACTATAACTAAAACACCATAGACCTGGTGGCTTATAAATAAAATTTATTTCTCATAGTTCTGGAGACTGAGAAGTCCAAGATCAAGGTGCCGGTATAGTCAGTGTGTGGTGAGATCTGCTCCCTGGCTCATAGATGCCCATCTGCATGCTGTTTCCTCAGTTGTGGCAGGGCAGGACAGGGCAGGGCAGCTCTCTGGAGTCTCTTTAAAAGGGCACTTGTGAGGGGTCTACACTTGTGGCCTAGTCAGCTCCTAAAGGCCCAACCTCTTAACACCATCACACTGGGGGTTAGGATTTAGCATGTGTATTTGTATGTGTGTGTGTGGGGGGGGGAGGGGAGCACAAACATTCAGTCTACAGCAAGTATATAGATCTTAAAAATTGTGTTTGTTTGTGTGTGATACAGGTTAACATGGCCCCCAAGTACAAGTCAACCACTTCTGGGTTTAAACCGACTCTTCCCTTACACTATCTTGGGAAGCTAACACACATCATGAGAGACCAATTCACTGTTTCCCCTCTCTTCTGGTTCTCACAGCAGCCTCACACGATGCCTTATTTGCCTCATTTCTAGTTCATGAGCATAAAGCTAATGTATGGAAGCACTAGGATTTGAGTTCAGATCATTCTGACTCTAAAGCCTGAGCTCCAGCTGCCCATGGGGTTAAAACATTGTTCCCGACCGTGCTCTGCTGAACTCTACTCTTACTGAATGTCACAAGGAAAACGGGGTCCCTGTGTTCAGGGAATGCTTGCATTTTGTTCTTGAGGTAATTTCGTTTCTGTTGGGAGGTAAAGTGATAGCATCTGGTTGTGGCTGAGAGAAGAGTGTTTTTTATAGATGGTGGTTAGGTTGACACCTTGGAGTCATTCCATGGGCACTGATCCATTATGTGATCTGAATATAAGATGGCCCTTTCTACACACTGCCTGGGCCATAGAAATTTGACATACGAGTGAGGCGTGCTTCAGAAATACTAATTTTGGCCTACCCTTTCATTTTTACAAATGAGGAAACTGAGGCCTCTAAGCTTTGTACTATATAAATTTTAGTAAAGCTTGCTGAGCCCATAAGAGAGCTCTGGGGCTCTGACTTACATTTGGGGAATACTAACTCTATCAACTTTATAGTTGATGCTCATTCAATTTTCCCACATGTGTAAGTTCTTTGAATGAATAAACAAATGTACAGTGTTTATCGAGCACTTACTGAGTGCCATGTACCATACTAGGCCTTTCTCATGCTATATTATTTAGGCTCCACCACAACTCAGGCATATGCCCTTGATATTTACACAACTAAAATGGAAACACATGTCTGCACAAAGACCTGTTGCACCACATTGGTTCAAGTTTTTTTTTCCTTAACACATTCCTAACTGATGTTGTAATGATATATGATAATATAAAGGAGATATGAAGTTTAACAGTACAAATAGACTCTTGTACTCAAAGTGGGGAAAGATAATAAAGATCTTGTCAAGAAAGCCTTCATCATAAACAAACACCAATTGACGGTCTCTAAGTGCACAGCCCAGAATAAAATGCCAAGAGGATGCAGAAATACTGCAAGACTTGGTATCTATCCCAGGATAGATCTGAGTTCAAATCTTAACCTTCTCTTCACAAGCAGCCTGACTTTGGAAAATCCTAGCTGAGCCCCAGTTTGTGTATCAGCAAAATGGAGACCATATACCCCAAGTAAATATTTAACTCTAAAAGAAATTGCTGAATTTTTCCAAAGTTCTGTATTATTTTTCATTTGTACAAACAAGTTATGATATTTTCAGTTGTTCCACTTCCCTGCTAGCACTTGGTATTATTTCTTTTTTTGATTTTAGCTGTTCTAGTGGGTGGTAGTGGTGTCTTGCGGTTTTAAATTGCATTTACTCAATGACAATAATGTTGGGCATATTTTCATTTGTATATTTGCCATTTGTATTTCTTCTTTTGTGAAGTCTCTGTTCAAATTTTTTGCCTGTTTTAATTGAGTTAATTGGTACAAGATCCCAAATACAAGCCTTTGGTCAGATATATGTATTGCATATATGTTTTTTCTGCTCATGGCTTGGCTTTTCTTTCCCTTTTAAAAATGCTGTCCTTTGAAGAGTAGGAAGCTTTTATTTTGACATAGTTCAATTTATCAATTTTTCTTCCTTTTAGAGTTTGTGCTTTTTGTGTTTTGTCTAAGACTTCTTTGCCTATACTAAGGTCATAACATTTTCCTCCTATGTTTTCTTCCAGAAGTTTTTAGTCTAGCATTTACATCTAGGCAAATGACCACTTTTAAGTTAATTTTTGTTTATAGTGTAAAGCAATGTTCGAGGCTTATTTTCTTCTAAGATGTTCAATTGTCCTAGCAACATTTGTTGAAAATCCGTTCCTATTGGCTTACTTTGGCATTTTTTTCAAAAATTAATTGACCATGTATGAGTGGGTTTATTTCTGGACTCTTTATTCTATTCCATTGATCTATATGTCTATCCTATGTTAATAGCACACTGTCTTTTTTATTGTAGCTTTATGGTAAGTCTTAAAATAGTGCAGTTCTTATGCTATTTTAGGATGTAGTGTAGGAGGTAGTCTAAGTTCTCCAACTTTGTTCTTCCTTTTCAAAGTTGTTTGGCTATTTTAAGTCCTTAGCATTTATATACAAATTTTTTTTATCAGTTTTCCAATTTCTATTAAGAAAAAGCCTGGTGGCATTGTGATTGAGATTGCATTAAATCCCAATATGTTGGGAAGTATTGACATTTTAATAATATTGAGTCCTCCAGTCCATAAACATTGTATGTATCTTCATTTATTTAGGACTTCTTTAAGTTTCTCCAGGGTTATGTTGTCATTTGCAGTGTAGAGGTTTAGCATATATTTTGCTAAATTTACCCATAAGTGTTTTATGTATTTGGGTGCTATTGTAAGTGGTGTTTCTGGTAGCCAGCCTCCAGATTGGCCCCAGTGCTCCTTTCCCTCTGTGTATTCATTGTATTCATGTCTTTGTGCAGTACCCCTCCCACCTCCTGCCCATCCCCTCCCTGCCACACACACACAAAACACACGGTACCAGGCTTGATTCGTGTGACCAGCAGAATGTGGCATAAGTGATGGAATGCCTCTCCTGAGACTAGGTAATAAAAGGTACCATGACTTCTTCTTCACTCTCTCTTGCAGTGCTTGCTCTGGAAGACATGAACAGCTCTACTGTAAGGCCCGAAGTGGTGAAGAAAGACTTTCATAAATGAGGAACTGAGGCATCTACCAACAAAAAGTGAACGAGTGATCTGGGAAGTGGACCCTCCAGCCCCAGGCAAGCCTTCAGATGACATCAACTCTGACTAACACCTTGGCTGCAACCTCCCGAGGGATCCGGAGCCAGACCACCTGGTGAAACTGCTCCCAGACTCTGACTCCCAGAAACTGTATGAGAGGAGAAATGTTTGTTGTTTCAAGCTGTTAATTTGGTAATTTCTTATATAGCAACTGAGAACTAATATAGTATCTTTTAAAAAAAATTAATGTTAGTCTATTTTATTTCAACTTCTAGTTCTTTGTTTTTAGAATATAGGACCCCCCCTTTTTTTTTTAAAAAAAAAAGAACCTTTTACCCCATGTCCTTGCTAAAACCATCTCTTCTGCAGATATCCTAGGATTTTCTACATAGGCAATCATGTCATCTGTGACAAAGATAGATTTACTTCTTTTCAAATCTGGATGCCTTTTGATTATTCTACTGCCTTGTTAAACTTGCTTAGACTTTCAGTATGATGTTGAATAAAATGGAGAGAACAGGTACCCTTGCCTTGTTCTTGATCTCAGAGGAAAGCCATTCAGTCACTTGCTGTATGATCTTAGCTATAGGTTGTCCAGAGATGCCCTTTAGCAGGTTAGGGAGTTTTCTTCTGTTCTTAATTCACTGAGAAGTCTTTTTTTTTTAAATTCCTGATTTCTGTCATCAATACTAGATTTATAGTTTTATTATAGTAACAAATACTTCTTTCAGTGTGATCTACACACATACACAGAATCACTATTTTTAAATTGATTTGTATTTTAAGTTATACTTTTGAAAATGGAAGATGAATTTCAGCTTGAGTTTTACAACATAGAAAAGACCACATAGGACAAAAATGGAGTTAACAGTAAAAATGTAACTATTTGTTTTTGATACAACCTGTGGGAACTTTTTGTCGGAAAGCTACATCTTCTTAATCTGATTCTTCAATTCATTAAATATGGATGATTTAATGCTATTTTGTCAGAAACTGTCTAGGTAGGATTAACCTGCAACATACTGACATTTTTGAGAGCAAATCCAAGCCATTTTCAACTAAGTGTTTGACATGGAGTGCTAGGCTTCCTGGTTCCCACTTGGGAAGTGCACTCTCACAGTCCTGTAAAGATTCTAATTCTGGCCATACTTCATTATTGGGGGTGCCCAAAGCTCTGACGAGTTGATCCATTTCTGAATCCACAAGGAAATGTGGCTTATTAGTTGCCAATTTGGCAAATACAGTGTCTATACTCCATATGTAACTAGAGTTGAGCAGTGAGCTGACCCCAGCAATACTTCTGGACATCTATACCGGAGTGTTACTACTTCATGCCTACATACTCTAATAGGTATTCTGAAAGTTCTGGCAAGGCCCAAGCCAGCCAGTTTAGTTGTTCCTTTGTTACAATAGGTTTTGAGGTTTTAAGTCTCTGTGAAGAGCTCTTCTAGAGTGACGAAACACCATTATTTGATTTGGTACAAATAACACTTAACAAGTGAAGAATCCATGAACTGATCAGGAGCAATAGAATGCAAGTGTTTGCTGAGATCCAAGGAATTTAAGGATGAAATGCAACCTGGAATTCTGCATAAGCACATCTTGGAAACTAATTGTAATTGGATGACAAAGTTCTTTTAACAGAGAAGTTTCTTGAACTGCTGTATTAAGAAGCCCTGCCTCTTTACTTTCTAGTCTGACTGTCTTCCTGGCTACCACCTGACCTGTAGTTTTGTGTCTACCTTCATATTTAGCTCCATAGTTGGGCCTTCTCCAAATTTCTCTCTTTTGGTATAATATCCCATAGTGCTTAGTAAGTATGATAGATCCTGGCTTATTCTATGCTGGTGGGGAGGTGGGGTTGATGAGGTGGGGGCGAGGTGAAGGCACTGGTGGCAGCTATTTCCTAAACTTCTAAGAGCTCTGAGAACTTTTATTATGAGTCAGTTTCTAATACTCCTTTTGAGCCTATTGAGATAATTGCACCTTACTTTTTTCTTTTTATGTTTTGCTAATATGGTGAGTTACTTGATTGACATTTGAACCAACTTGCATTCCTGAGAGCCCACTTGGTCATCATGTGTGAATTATTTTTTAAAACACTTAACGAATACTTTTTTATTTTCTATTATTCAAGGCACATTTGCATTTTGTGCATCTGCAAGAGGCTGGGAGACTCTACTCCGCAGTGGCTGCTGTTGGGATCACAGCGGTCGCTTGGTGCCTGACCAGTGGGTTTTTGTAAACCTCTGAGTTCTATGGGGAAAGATATGTGGGAATCTTGGTAGACTGTTGATAATGTCCTACCCCTTTGAATCAACATATTTGTTCAAATTAAATATTTGTTCAATTTTAATTTGGGGGAGGAGCTGAAAACTGGGTTAGAGAGTGGAAGAATGAAGGAGCACTGCTAATAGAAACCTCATATTAGGGAGAATATTTATTAAGCAACCTGAAAATGATAAATATTCACTATTGAAAGCATACTACTCCTCCAGGATTGTTTTATAGTATTCCTTCAAACACAACTCTGTTTTTCCTGAGAAGAATTTTGAAATTAAATTGCCCCCCATAGCCTTAAGTTTCCAACAAACTAACATTGTAGTGATGCAGGAACATACCTTTCCCTATATACTGGAGCACTAGGCAGTCACCTGGCAGACCCCCTCCTTAATCTGAATCTGGCCTATTTCCTCTTAGTGCTTTGAGATCAGTGGAGGTTAGATCAGTATTTAGTGAAAGCTCAGTGTCCCCTTCTTTGGGACTCTAAGGAGATGGATATGAGATATTGTGCAGATTATTTTTACTCAACAGCATTAATACCAGCAAAAACTTTTCTTGGTAAGGCTTGGAGGCTGGGGTCAGTATCCATATGCTATGAGTTAGGGAGATCGAGACATGGAATTTGGAAAAGGAAACTTTCGGTGGATGAGATGACATAAAAGAGCCTGGGTGGCTCCACTGAGTCCCAAACAGCTGCCAACTTCTCAAGGTTAATATGCTTAAAGGGCTGGAACCTATTGGCTTTCTCCCACATCCAATTAGCCATGGATCTTGGCATCTGTGAAAATAGTTGGTAGGTAGAGTAGAGCAATGCAGTCTTACTCTCTCCTCTATCCCATTTTTCATTCTTTTTCCCCTATCCCCTTCTAATCTAGACTGGGACCATCAGATGACAAAAGAGTTCCACTTTAAAACAAGTGCATTCAGGTATTTATAGAAAGGAAATGGACTGAATGAGCCAGCCGCTAAAAATAGAAAGTCTGACTTAATCCATTCAGGAAGATTGTGGCCCAAAGCATTTAGGGATAAAATAAATCAATTCAGATCTAATATTTAGAAAACATATCCCACATTGGGAAGGTTGGTCTGTCATGAGATATGCTATAGATTTTTCCGAATTGGCAGCAATGATGGGAATGGGCTTTGCAGGCAAAAGACTTGCCTTTTAGCCTGGGCTTCAGAAGAACTGTTCTAAATTTCCTCTAGTACAATTTGGTCTAAGTCCACTAAGCTTTGCACTAATTAAATGTCAGTAAAGCTTGCTAAGCCCATGAGGAAAGTCTGGGGCTCTGACTTATGTTTGGCAAATACTAACTCTGTCAATTTTATCGTTGATGCTCAATTTTTCCATAGGTGTAAGTTCTTTGAATAAACAAATGCACAGCATTTATTGAGCCCTTACTAAGTATCATGCACCATGGTAAGCCTTTCTCATGCTATTTTATTTAGGCCTTACCATAACCCAGGCATATGCTTTCCATTTTGCTGATGCACAAGCTGGTGCTCAACTAGGATTTTCCAAAGCCATGTTGCTTGTGAAGAGAAGGTTGGGATTTGAACTCAGATCTAGATTGGGACTAGATACAGAGCCGTGGAGCATTTCAGCAACCCTCTTGGCTTTTTATTTTGGACTGTGCACTTGCAGGCCCTCATGATTGTTTATGATGAAGGTTTTCTTGCCTAGATGTTCCTTATTATCTCTCTACCCGTTTGAGTTCAAGGGCCTGTTGTACTGTTGAACTTCACGCCTCCTTTATGTTGTTGTATATCATCCACTGTATCATTAGGAATATGTCGAGTACCAAGGGAAAAAACCCTCAACCCATGTGGTGGTTGAAAGAAGTGGCTGCACGGTCTTTGATACGCCTCCCAGTGAAAGTTGGGATTTACGTCTCGTCTCCTTGAATCTGGTGACTACTTTGACCAATTTTGTCCTGCAGAAATGCTACTGTATGACTCCTACGTGAGGGTATGTCACAAAAAGCCAAGCAGCTTTGTCCTAGGTCTCTGGGATGCTTGCTCTCAACACCCAGTCAGCGTACTGTGAAAAGCCTAAGCTGATGGAGGGGCCACATGTGTAGGCACTCCGGTCAACAGTCTCGTCTGAGTCCTGCCTCTGGTCATCGTAGCCCAGGTATAAGAAGCCTCTTGGGAGTGGATTCTCCAGTTCCAGCTGTTCCAGGTCTTAGGTGCTGTGTCACTCAGTTGTGTGAGTCTGGTGAGTAGAGGGCCCAGATGTCGTGGAGTAGAGACAAACTGTACCTTATGTAATTTTTGGCATGTTATAAATACTGACCTTTTAAAATAAACCTCTATATTGCTCTTTTTAAAGTCCCCAATGAAGTCTAAATATCATAGTGATATACTACTACTATCTTCTGTTTAGAAATCACACACAAGCTTTTTTTAGTAGTTAGACATTTTTACATCATTCCTTTTCTCCTTGAACTTATAATTTCATTCCATTTTCCCCATAGAATTTTAACCTGATGTAATATATATTTATACTTGAAAGTTATTTTTTTAATTGATTTCCATATCATACTTCTCTGCAACCAAAAACATACATCTAAATTGAAATAGGATTTTAAAACATTTCATGTGACTAAAAGCCTTTAAGTATTGAAACATTTCTTCTGGACTGAATTAGTGTTAAAATTATTATTGCTATGCAATTGAGAGAAACAACATAAACATACATTTTCATAAATAATTATTATCACTAGAAATGAAATTCATTGGAAATGTATCTTATGAGATGGATGAGATTTTAAAAAATTATTTCATGTATCTGTGGATGAATATTACTTATTGCTAGAATGAGACAATTGCAGTTGTGATCCTATTTTTTGTTCATTGAGACACATGCTGAAAATTTTCACACAAGTAGATGGAAATGCAAGGACTACTGTTATATTTGAGTTACTTAAGCTAATTCTAAGTCATCTATTAAAATCATGTAATGATCTATTGTCAAAAATTATTTTTAATGATCTGTCAGCTGACAGCTTAATTTGGTCATCCTTTGATGATGTGGAAACCACCTGACTTGGAAAAGGACTTGTGGCCAGTCATTTGGGTTGGTCACTTGTGAGTGGATTTGTTATCTACCCATTAGAGACATTTACAACCTTAATATTTACAACCTATTTACTCTTCCTGTTTGGAGTCCTAGAAGTTTATACCCCAGGGTGCAGCATATGAAGATTTGGGATACAAGAAAACCGTATCTTTTTTTTGGTTAAGTGGGAAGAGGTAGAAGTGAGAGAGAAGGTGTAGAAAGAGCTTACCTGAGGCCCCACCTGTAAGCAGTTCAATTTTAGGAGCATCTGTAGGAAAACAGGATTTGGAAATTGATGCTTATAAATCTGTCCATGCCACCAAACTAAGTCTGCTTGCACCCCAAGAGTATGTGTACATCAATTTGAAGACTGCTTTTCCAAAGGTTGTTAGAATTCATAGAGATGTTAATGTTCTGTAGAGGATAGGTTTGTTTCTCTTCTGGCCTATTGGTTGTCACTTAATGAGCTGTTCTGGGTTAAGGGCCTTGTATGTAACATCTCACTGTCCTGAGAACAATGTTAAGAGGCAGAAGCATTATTCCTACTTTGCAGATGAGGACGCAAGGGTTAAGGGAAGCAGCAGCCATCAAGTACCAACACTGAGGTTGAAGCCCAGGGCTGACGGTTTACAGAACCTAAACTCGTTAGCCTCGGTGGAAAATTGTGCCCAGCTTTGGGCACAGAGAGCACAGCTCTTCATATGAGCTATTGCTTAGACTGCTGTTGCTTTTATTTTGCCTCCTTGTAGAGTTTCTGTAAAACAGTGGTTCTCAAACACAGATGGCTGGGGCCCACCTCCAGAATTTCTGATTCAGATCTTGGTGAGGCTAAGAATTTGCATTTCTAACAAGTTCTCAGGTTTGGGAACCACACCTTTGAGAACCACTTCTCTACAGCATGTCCAGCCTCATGTGAGAGATTCCCATTTCTAATGCATTTATGCAGTGATTTTTTTTTTCTAAGTTTCTTTTAAGGTTGAGGTTTTAACTGCTTAGAAGTGAGTATGTATAAATATACACACTCCATGTATATTTCAACACCTGAAACAACTCTGGAAAAACTTGTGCTCTAGGCATTTTTGCTGGAGATTTTTTTAGTGTTTTTGCCCATGGGCATGCCCACATAAAGTGAAATGATGTTTACATATTTTTATTTATTTATATACACTTTGCACATGAAGGTTCTCTGTGTCTTTGCCAAGCTGTCATCTCTGTCTGGGTGGAATGTCCTTTCTCCCATTCTTAACCCATTGGTTCAATCTTTAAGACTCATCTCAAGGTAACATCTTCTCTCTGAAGCTTCTTGACTGAGTTAAGCACCTTTTCCCTGAATTCCTCCATCCCTATACAGCATTCTATAGGTGTAATCTTGCTTATGTGTTATCTCTCCCACCGGATGATAAATTTGATACTAGTAAGTGCTCAATAAATAATAATTACCTAACATTTGCTACACACTAGGCATTTGGTAAACACTTTACATGTATTATTTCATTAAATCCTTATAACAACCTTGTGAGGAATATACTAGTATCACCCCTATTTCACAGTTGAGAAAACTGAGGTACAGAAAGGTAACTTAGCAAGGGCACATTCAGGGGCATTTCCTTGTTGAAGTCCCTGTGACCCAGGACTGACCTGCAGGCTTTCAGCCCCAAGTACTGAAATGTCAGCTCACTGACGCTGAGACACAGAATTTGTATAGTGAGAATGCCAGTCCATTGATTTGCGTGGTGAGAAATGCTGCGTGGGATGGATGCTCTGGGCAGCACATTCTCTCTTATGGCAGGCTTCTCAGGAAGCCGAATTTCAAGGCTGCACTTGACTAGCCAGCACGAGTTTGCACCAAGGAGTTAGTAGCCTGGGTCTAATCTGTAGCTGCACTGGGTTGAGACAATCCAATGCTGCAACAAGGACGTCACTGGGAGCAATGTGGCAAGTCCTTGGGCACTACTGCTTCATGGATGAGAGAGCTGAGACTGCCGCTAGACTGGATGGTCAAATTCTAGCTTTGCCACTTATTAGTTACGTGACCTTGGGCAAGTTACTCATCTGAACAAGATGTTGATAATGATGGAACCTATTCATGACTTGTTGTGAGGGCTAAATGTGTTAGCATATGTAAGGAACTCAGAAATGTATAACAAGAACTATGGAAATAGTTGCTATTATGACCGTTAGCATTGTGTTTTCAGTGCCTAGCAGATGCCTGGCACATAGTAGGTGCTCAATGCATATTTTTGAACTAATGACTGAAAGATTAGTTTGTCTAGAACTTTGTTCGACTCTATCCATGTTTACTTGAGAGCGGTGACTTACAAAAAATTTTTTGACAGTGACCTGCACTAAAGAAATACATTTCAAATTGAGCCTAATACCGCATACACATGTGTATACTAACACACAGATTTTGTGGAAACTATACTTATTGTGATTACATGTGATGCATCCTTGTATTTCCAATTCTGTTTTGCATAAAAAAATACTGGTACTTACTAGGTCATTTTATCTGGCGATTTGATAAACAACCGCCTTAAGAGACTTTCTCCTTCAATGGACACATTCCATCTACAGATATGTTAATATTGCAGGCGGCTTTGCATATCTTTGCTCTGACTTTAAGAGGCAGACTCCTTCCTCTCATTTTTAGGGTGTTAGGCAGCTGTCCCCAGGTCAATAGAGACTGGTTCTCCTGTTCTGGGCTGGGTGCATCTCATGGCCTGGCTGGCCTTGAGGCCTGTGCGTATTTCCGGGGGCCAGTGGATGTGACTCTTCCATGAAGCACCAATTTTCTCAGGGCTGGATGGACTGAAGCTGTGGTCTCAAGGTAACTGCACCAAAACCTTGGGTCTTTTTGGCAAATTCTGGACTTGGTTAAGGAACTGGTGTCTTTTCTTTAAGGCCTTTTGGTGTTTAACACTTTTGCCTGAGGCTGGTGGGCATCTGCTCTGGGGACGGTCTTGGTCTTTACTGGCCCCTTGGCCCAGTGGGTGTAAGTTGCCACTGCTCCTCCTCCTGACATGGGCTATTGGCTCTTGGGCCCCGATTCCACACTGAGGAAGCCTTTGGCTGGCATTTTGCCTGGATTCCTGAGTTTCTGGTGGCTGGCAAGGGTGAGGAGGACAAAGTATCTTGCTGCTGGAGAACTGTGCTGGGGCGGGATGTGTGCAGGGGGTTGAAGGAGAGGGTGAGTGGAGCGTGTCCTTCAGGCAGGTTTAGAGCTGTATAGACTCTGGACAGAGGCACCCTTTGAAGCAGACTGGCCCGAGCTCCGTTTTCTGCCCTGGGTCATGCTCTCCTTCTGCGGTCACTCCGTTTTCTTGAGTGAATGGTAAGGGGAAACTTGGGAAACTTCCTTAGCCACTAGCTTGGGTCTTTTCAAGACTTGCTATAAATGCCCCGTGTGACACTGTTTAAGTCAAAGGAGAGGAAGAAAAAAGGATGCAGGGCCAGGGGAACTCTTAATTTATCAGTAATAACACAAATAACCTATTTATGTTACTATTTATTGAACATCTGACTTTGATACCTGATGATTCTGCCTCCTGACTCAAACTGGTAGCTGTGTCTCTTGCTCTATATGTTGTGGTCTGCACAGCTTCTATTCATCTAAAAATATTTAAACATTTAAAACTATTTCACTGTTTCTTCAAAATGCTAAAGCTAGTCTTCTTAAACCATGGCCATTTAGGGCTCTTGTTTGTTTCCGGCTTAAGAAGGTGAGGACCTCCACGTGTCTTCCCACACTCATTTTGTCCCTCTGTTCTCCATCACTTTTCAAAATGTTAGTGTGTTAGTATACATCCCCCAAAGACTTTGTAATGAGACTCTTAAGATTTGCTGATTTTGTATGTGTTCCCATTTTCCAAGTATTCCCTAGCCTCTTTGTTGTCGATAGTTAATTTTGCAAAGCCTTCATTACTTTCTAATTGTTTAAATGTGTTTCTTGGCCCCTCCCTCTCTCCCTTCCTGTACATTCTCTATGTGACTGTGGGTCATGGATTTTTGCATTTCATGGAGCAAAAGTTAAAAAAAAGGGCAGGCAGGGTAACTTATATAGGGTTGCTGTCTTTTTATTTTTCCAAATAAAAACAACTACCATTTACTTTTACCCTCACATCTTACCAGAAGTTGCCCTGTGAAGACCTAGAAGGAGATTAGTTGCTTTTGTGGAAAGCAGTGTTCTCATAGAAGCCCTGCTTCCTTACTGATTCCAGCTCAGGGCCATGTCTCGGGCACCCATCATGTGCTCAGCACTGAGGCGGCCACAGAAAGGATTAGACTTTTGCCTTTACTCTTAGGGATCTCACAGAGGAGATGAGACAAACAGCTGTATAGGGCTCTAACTTTTGTGTCTACCTGCCCCCGAGACTGTGAAGCTCATAAAAGTAAAGGCCATATCCTTGTGTCTCTATGTCCCACTACACCAGCATGGTGTCTGATACCTCACACACTCTGTCAATGTTGGCTCACTGAGAATGCATTATAGGACAGTACAAGATCCTATACACATAGATGTTCAGTTGTATTCAGTTGTGTATCACTACTGTACAATGCTGCACCATGAGTGGTAGGACAGGGCAGGAGGGATCCCAGCTGGCTCGGGTTGGCAGGAAGACTTTATGGAAGTGAGATTGGAGGTGGGCCCCCAGGAATGAGTAGAAGTTGCATGCCCTTGCAGGAAGTAGTGGGGTCCTGTTTGAAAGCAGTTTGAGGCCCAGGCAATAAAACTGAGGAAGGGGGTTATGTTGTTTTGTAGGCTAATTGCTTATTTGGAGCTTATTTGATAGCATGGGATGGTGATAGGCACCGAAGAACCCCTTAGGGCACTGGTTCAAAACTGGGGGTGATTTTTGCCCCTAAGCAACATTTGACACTGTCTGGAGACACTTGGTTCTTATACCTCATAGCTGGTTGCTACCAGCAAAGAAGTCTGGCACATGGTAGAGGCAAGGCCTGCTGCCAAACACCTCACAGGGTACAGAACAGTCCTCTTCTCCACCAAGACTCGACTGACCCCAAATGTCAACAGTGCTAAAATCTAGAAACTCTGATGTAAGGTGATTGATAAGATGAAAGAAATAAATATGGTGCCATCAGTAGCATTTTATGATCACAAGCAGTGCCTAGAAGGCTGCTCTCATAGGGCTGTTCTAGAGATGAACCTTAAGACCCTTGCCTTTGATTTAAAAAGCATACACATTTTATTTTAGAATGGTTTTAGATTTACAGAAAAATTGTGAAGAGACTTCAGAGAATTCCTGTATATCCTACAACCAGTTTCCCCTGGTATTAACATTTTATGTTAGTATGGTACATTTATTACAACTGATGAACCAACATGGGTACATTATTATAAACTAAAATCCATACTTTATTCATAGTGTTTCCTTAATGTCCTTTCCTGTTCCAGAATTCTAGCCAGGATATCTCATTACATTCAGGTTCTTGTTGGCTGTAACAATTTCTCAGACTTTCCTCACTTTTAATGACCTTGACGGTTTTGAGGAGTACCGGTCATTTTGTAGACCGACCCTCATTGGGGTTTCTCATGATCAGACTGGGGCTGTGGGTTTTGGGGAGGAAGACCACAGAGGTGAAACATACCCTTCTCATCACATCAGGTTGGGAGGATTCATCACTGATGGCACTGACCTTGACCAGATCACTGATGGCTCTTGACCTTGAGATCCTGTTATCAGGATTCTCCAGTGTAAAGTTACTAGTATTATTTTTAACCTTTTTATACTGTACTCTTTGGAAGGAAGTCACTATTTACAGCCCACACTTATGGACTGGGAAGTTCCGCTCCACTTCCTTGGGGAGAGTCTTCAGTTTTAAATGAAAAAAAAATTTTTTTTTTGCCTTTTGCTGACCTCAGAGTTCCCTGCAGAGCCCCAGGCACGCTGTGTGAGTCCATACTCATTTCTTTGTCAATGTCAGACAGCTAATCAAGGCGCTGGGATTTACTTAAGCTAACAAATGATTATCCTTCTCTGTAGAAGGGTTACCAGAATGCTGAATTTGCTAATTACTCTTCTCTTGACTTCTCCCAACCAGTGATCTTAAGTGAAGAGACAAATCTATCTTAAATGAGAGCTACAGAGGGAACCTGGGAGGCTGAGGAAGAGGGAGGCAGCCACTCACCAAAAGTGAAGTGGTGGGGATGGGACGAATGCAGAACTGAAGTGGCCTGAAGGGGAATAATGTGGTTAAGAGGGAATTGACAGTGAGTTTGGTCTCTGGGCCTAATTGAAATTTCTGTCTGTGCTATTCATCAGCATTTCTCCTGGATTACTGCTTGTGTCTTTCTGCTAACAGGGGGGTTGAGGAGAAATGTTTATTCTCAGACAGTGGCTAGAAGGAAAGGCTCCTTGGAGTCGCTCTGGCCTTTTGCTCCCAACTTGCTGCGGTTATCCTCCAAATCCGGCCTTTGCTAGTCTGCTTTTTCTGTTGCTCACATCCAGAGTTGAATGTTTGGGTTCAACTCTGCCATTATCTGGCTGTGTGATCTTTGCTGTCCCATTTTCTCATCTGTAAAATGACGTGTTAGTTTAAACCAGAAAGGCTAAGTACAGCCACTAGTGATGCTTAACCTTTTTCATACTTTTGGCAGATGGTGCTAATTGCTCATACCACTCTCTTCTGCCAAGGACAGATGTGTTCTTAGACTCCTTCTCAACACCGTGCCCCAGGTATTGACTACACATCAGCTGGGATGGTCAAGCAAGTAAATGATTTGTCCTCCCTGGAGTAGATGCTCTTTTAGGGCCTGAAGATTTTATGATTTAGGTTTGCACTATTCACTCATTATTTAATCAACAAATATTTCTGAGGCCCTACATGTGCCAGGCAATGTGCTAGACACTGGGTATACATTGGTGAATAAAACAGATGTGATCTCAGCCTTTGTGGAACTTATAGATTGTGAGTTCACTGATAAAGTGTTGTATCCCAGTAACTCTGAGTACAGTTTAGAGCAGTCAGATCATCTGATGGTGGAAAGGTAGGAAGTAGATTTTTATTAAGCACCTTGGGCAAGGTTCAAATATATTATTTCACTTACTCCTTATAGCCACCTTATAAGTTAGGTAGTAGTCACAATTGGCAAATGGGAAAAGCAAGCCATACAGAAAATTTGCCTGAGCGCCATAGTAAGTGGTAGAGATTGGCTCTTGGTCAGTCTGATGCCAAAGGCAATGGTTTTTATACCCCACCTCACACATGGTGCCCAGATTTTTTTGTTATTTAATAAAGAGGAGTGTTTCAGTAAAGAAGGAGGACAGATTAGAGTCCATGCTAGGGAGGAAGAGGAACACTGGGCCTGCATAGACGCTGACGTGTAGCTGCTGGGGGCTCTGGCTGAGGTTGCTGGGTGGGGCTGATGCAGGCAGTCAGCCCGATGGAGCCGGGCTCTGGCTAGAGTGATGACGTAAATGAGGCTACCCAGAGAATGTGCCTCCAGCTGCCCCCAGAGGACAGCATTTATCATATCACATTTATCACATCATTTATCATGTCGCATCAGCCTGATTTCTTCCTAGGCCTACTTGGATTTACAATTTCTAAGCTTCTTAGAGTTCTAAGATTTCTCCCTATTTTCTTCTGTTTCCTTGAGGCTGCTTGCACCCTGGAAAGATGTGTTTAGGTTAGAGGAAGAAGGAGGCAAATATTGCACACGGCCAGGGTGAACTTGCCCTCCTGGATGACTCAGTTCCCAGCGCAGACCCCTGCCAGGGCCTGATCACCCGGCCCAGCCCCGCTCTGTTCGCACACTTAGTGCAGAGCTTTCCAGGAGAATTTTGCAGTTCAGCTGCTGAAGGCCCAGGGTCTGGTTCACAAAGACTGATGATGTTCAGTGTCTGGAGGTCCAGAGAGCCCTCCCCCAATAACAGATTCAAGGTGGGTGAACTGAAAGACTTTCCTGGAAAAGAAATAGGGAAGGAAATCCCAAAGCTTCATTCAGACATTTCCAAAGACTAGAAAGGCCCGTTTTCTCCTAGAGAAGCTCTCCTTTCTTCTTTCCCTAAATAACCATTTAGTGGATTCCAGGAATCTCTCCTCCTCTGTGAGTGAACTTAGCATCCCAATTGATCCCAGTTTTGTTTCTGTTTTCTGAGAATGGAGTCTGAAGCCAGGTCTTGGATGCAGGTGGTTTACTGGGAGGGGTGGTGGACCTGGAGACGCTGCCCAGCCTTCTCTCGGACCCGAGGCCTGACTCCCCACCTGCTGAGATCCTCAGCGGTCAGCCCCCATGCGGTGGCCTCGGTTGCAGAACACCACCCAGTTTAAGGCCACACCCACTTCTGGAGTGGATTTCCTCCAGTGACTGATGGAAGCCGGGATACAAAGTACGGCCCCCCTGCCGCAGCGCAGGTAACCCGGAATTATCCTCGCAGCTCTACGACTCCTCTGAGGGTCAGCCCCAGCTACTCTGCTGCTTCGCACCCTCCTCCTTCACAGGTGTGGGTTCCCAGAGCGTCAGTAATACACCTAACCTGTGACTGTAGGTGCCAGATGCAGGCTGGGAAAGCCGATGCCAGGATGGGAGTTGGGAGCTGGATCACCACCGCCTGGCGAGCAGCGAGGATTGTCACTTGGAGGTAGGTGGAGTGGTCCAGGTGTAATCTGTGCTGATTTTGGATGTATGCCAGCAGAAAAGAATGGGTTAGCTGGTGCAACGTGTCAGCATTTGAGAGAGATGGGGTAAAGAGTAGCTGTGAGGGCACTGGGATTGGGTAGTGGTTGCTAAGTGTGAAGGCCAGAGGACTTCTGTGGCGGCAGAAAAGGAGGTTCTCATCTCAGCAGGGGGGGCAGGGAAAACTGAGACCCAGGCTAAGGACCTAATCATTAAGAAGGGGAGCTGTGTTCAAAGGAAGTTAAACTCTTGACCTAAGCAAGTGCTTAAGTTGAATCTAACCAAGGTCAGGACCTGGTCAGGAAAGAATGAGATGGAGACTTCTGGTTGATGAATTTGAAAATCTTGAATCTTCTGATTTCCCTGTATCCATTGAGCCTGCAGAATGACCCATTTCTCCCTATCAAGGGCTAGTGTTCCCCTTTGCTTGAAGACAATGAGAGAACCTCCTCTTTGTGAGACAATACATGCCTCCCCCAGAATGCCCCCTTCTGGCCACAGGGCCAAATATTAGGGTACATTCACAACACCTGGTCAGGGATATACCGGGCCTGCAACTAAGGAAAAAAGGGAACATTTGTCACAGGAGCTGCAGGACCTGCAGCCGGAGGTAGGGGAGCATGCTTGGGGCTGGGTTCTGTGATGCTTGATCAAGGTGCAGTGGAATATAGGGTTGGTTGGGGAAGCATTTATCAGTTTGGGAGTCTAAGTCCCCTGCTGGTACAGGTCCCAGTAGCTTGGGAAAAGCACTGACACAGTAAGATGCCGGGATTGCTCTGTTGCTCAGTGGGTGGCGGAGTCAAAACGCTGAAAAACAGTGGGCATGGAAGAGTGGATACACTATTAAAGCCAGAGACACCCCCAGAAGCATGGTACTCCTCAGAAGGCCAGGGGGATTTGTGGAAGCAGTAAGGAATTTGGTGGTGAGCAGAACAGCCTCATCACTGAGGTGGCTCTTTTCTAGAGGTCAAGGGCAGAGACAGGGGAGACCGTAGAACAGGGTTTGATGAGAGCAAGGGAAGTATAGGAGCCTGTGGCAATAGAACCGAGGTGACAGGCTTCACCTTCAGAAGCCAGATGAACACAGTTGTATTGAGCAGAAAGGTCACCAGGCAGTCAAAGTGGTCCCCAGCTGCACAGTTGAGGAGATGATTAACTGAATGTGGCATCTCTAGGGGCAGCCAACAAAGATGCTACAACCAAAAGAAACAGGATGGATCATCAGGATGCTGAGGGCAGTTGACCCTGTAAAATACTATGATCCTTTGCCTAATCTCTCAAACTGAGCTAGTTTTCAGATCTAGAACCTGTTGACTGAAGGAAAGACCAGGTTCTCAGGAGGAGAGACCCTGTAACATCACAGCAAATGTACATGGTGGTAATTCTCTCAGTTCTACCCCGAAGTAATCCACAGCCATTTACTCTGGTGACCGTACACAGGGGACAGGAGAACGCCCAAAACACTGGAAGGACTTTTGACACAGGGTCATAATTGACATTGACACTCAGCTGAAATGTCATTCTGGACATGGGCTGGTTGGAACATGAGCTGTTTCCAGACCTTTGGGTGTTACTTGCCCACTCCTTTCCCATGGGTCTTTCCCGGGCTCGGATAATCGCCTTTCACAGATGTGCAGATCGGAACTCAGCAAATGCCCTCCGGAGACCTTTCTGCACTACCTCCTCTCTGCTACTCTGCTCCACAAATTCTAGCCACTCTGGCATCCTTGAACTCCGAGAGCCTGCCAGGCTCCATCCGTGTGCGCTCTCCTCTCACCGTGGGTAGAGGCCGCCTCTGGGTGGTGGCCTGTGCAGCAGCTGGCTTCGCCTGGCTTGCTTCTCTGTGCTCCTCGATCACAGCCCTGGATCTCTGAGAACTGGGAATCCTATGTTTTGTCTAGTTTGCCAAGTCATTTAAGGTGGGAGGGTAAATCTCGGCCCCATTATTCCATCTTGTCCAGGAGTGGAAGTCCTCTACTTTTTTTTTAAACTTACCACTCAATTCTATCAGCACAAGGGATTATAAATGAAAAGTAAAGTAAAATGCTTGGTGGTAGTGGTGAGTGATTCCTTGAACAATAAAGCAGTCAGCGGTCTATAGCTTAGCCACTAACTTAGCAAGACTTGCCAGCATTTTTCAGCTGAAACTGATGATTTTTCTGCCCACTGGAAGTACATCTCTCTTGTCATGATGGACCTTATTGGAGACTGGTTGGTGTCTCTGTGGTTGATGTGAGTCTCCCATTGGCAGGCTGGGGTACCACCTGCTCCAACAGCAGGCAGCAGCATGTGCTGACAGCAGAGTTTTGTTTCAAGGGTCAGGGTTGTTTGGTCTGAGTAGTGGCACCAAGGATGGCCAGTGGCAGCAGGACCAAAAGCATATGAAATTGGAAAAGCCACAGAGGCGAGTGGGGAGTATATTAAAAGAAGCAAAACTCAATGTCAGGAAGTCAGGTAAGCACGGGAAGGAAGGAGGCCAGAGCAGAGGTGGGATGCAGGAACAGAGGTGCACAACTATTGCCTTGCCCAGGCCTAGTGCATGGAGGTTCCCTCTTAATGGGAGAGTGAGTGAGTCCAGGTAACGATGCAGCAACTGGGGGCTGCTGAAAGCATGGGCCTTGGGAGTGGGGTTTAACTCTTCTACCTTGAGGGCATCCATTTTTGCATTCAAAATCAGGCTTCTCCCAGGGCAAGTCAGATTTTTGGCTCAGAAACCTATGCAGGAGGTTGGCCTTCCCTGGGGGTGGGGGTGGCGGTCTGGGAAAGGTGTCATGGCGGAGCTTGCTGCAGCTCTTCAGGAAGTGACTCCCCTTAGAGCACCTTTCTGTGGGCTGCTTTTCCTCTGGCGTGAAATCAGTCTGGGAATGATGCATTCTCATCTGGACGAGTCGTTAGCAAGTGAAAAGTTCTTAGAAACCCTGCAATGAAGAAAGCTACTTCAATTTTACCTTGCTTTTCCTGGGCTTGCCCAGCTACAGAAAACAGGAAGCCCCTCTATGGTAACCAGCTGGGGGTGGGGCTTATAAATCCTTAACAGGAATTGTAAGAGTCTGCATATAAGCTCACTACCAGTCCAGCCATACTGGTCTTTGTGTTCCTGGAGTCCATCTAGTTCTAGCTAGATAGTACCTTTGCATGAGCAGCTTAGTTTGTACCTAGAATGCCCCGTCTGGTGTCCCTGGCTCCCCGTCCACATTCTTCAATGGCTGGCTTGTCTCTGCTGTCGCCTCACCAGGTCATGGAGGCTATCCTGACCACCCTAATGCTGCCTCTGCCAGGCATTTTAGTTTCTTTATAGTGCTTCTCCAATTCTTAAATTAAGAAGGAATTACCTTCTTAATTTATTTTCTCAGCCTTCTTCTAGAATGATGTTTCCAGGAAAGCTGGGATCTTATCAACTCCACCCCACAGTCTACTCATGCATCAGGTGCTTCACACGTGATAATGGCTCATGGCCATAGGTCTGACTGGCTAGGTGCTCCTCTGCCAGGCAGGCATTGCTCTTGAAGCTTTCCCCTGGTTAGCTGTTGTTAGGATTTGATGAAATTAATAAGGGGAGCCCTCTCCCTGCACTCCATACAAATCTGGCCCACGTGTAGCCCTACCTTTGTTGCCAGGCAGCTGCCTCTGGGGATGTCTCTGCTGCACACCAGGTGAAACCACACCTGTACAGGGCAGGGTTCTTGAATTGGAAAGAGAAAGAATTCTCATGCGGGTCAGATGAGTGTAAGTAACGAAGGACTTCATTAAAACAAGAGCAGCAGGGAATGGCAGCTGCCTGGCAGGCAGCAGAGAATGGGAAAAAGGGAAAGTTCTCCACCTAGGGCAGATTTCCTCACTAACTCTTTTTTTTAAAAATTAAGGTATCACTGATATACACTCTTACGAAGGTTTCACATAAAAAACAGTGTGGTTACCACATTCACACTTATTATAAAGTTCCCCCCCATACCCCACTGAAGTCACTGTCCATCAGTGTAGTAAGATGCCACACAGTCACTACTTGTCTTCTCTGTGCTACACTCGCTTCCCTGTGACCCCCACCACACCATGTGTACTAATCATAATACCCCTCAATCCCTTTCTCCCTCCCTCCCCGATCCCTCCCCTTTGGCAACCACTAGTCCCTTCTTGGAGTCTGTGAGTCTGCTGCTGTTTTGTTCCTTCAGTTTTGCTTCGTTGTTATACTCCACAAATGAGGGAAATCATTTGGTACTTGTCTTTCTCTGCCTGGCTTATTTCACTGAGCATGATACCCCCTAGCTCCATCCATGTTGTTGCAAATGGTAGGATTTGTTTCTTCATATGGCTGAATAATATTCCACTGTGTATATGTACCACCTCTTTTTATCCATTCATCTACTGATGGACACTTAGATTGCTTTCATATCTTGGCTATTGTAAATAGTGCTGCAATAAACATAGGAGTGCATGTGTCTTTTTGAATCTGAGATCTTGTTTCCTTTGGGTAAATTCCTAGGAATGAAATTCCTGGGTCAAATGGTATTTCTATTTTTAGTTTTTTGAGGAACCTCCATATTATTTTCCACAGTGGTTGAACTAATTTACATTCCCACCAGCAGTGTAGGAGGGTAACCCTTTTTTCCACATCCTCATCAGCATTTGTTGTTCCTTGTCTTTTTGATGTTGGCCATCCTAACTGGTGTGAGGTGATATCTCATTGTGGTTTTACTTTGCATTTCTCTGATAATTAGCGATGTGGAGCATCTTTTCATGTGCCTGTTGGCCATCCGAATTTCTTCTTTGGAGAAATGTCTGTTCATATTCTCTGCCCATTTTTTGATCAGGTTATTTGCTTTTTGGGTGTTGAGGCATATGAGTTCTTTATATATTTTGGATGTTAACCCCTTGTCGGATACGTTGTTTACAAATATATTCTCCCATACTGTAGGATGCCCTTTTTGTTCTACTGATGGTGTCCTTTGCTGTACAGAGGTTTGTAATTTGATGTAGTTCCATTTGTTCATTTTTGCTTTTGTTTTCCTTGCCTCAGCAGGTGTGTTCAGAAAAAAGTTGCTCATGTTTATATTCAAGAGATTTTGCCTATGTTTTCTTCTAAAAGTTTTATGGTTTCATGGCTTACATTCAGGTCTTTCATCCATTTCGAGTTTACTTTTGTGTATGGAATTAGACAATGATCCAGTTTTATTCTCTTAACTGTAGCTGTCCAGTTTTGCCAACACCAGCTCTTGAAGAGGATGTCATTTCCCCATTGTATGTCCATGGCTCCTTTATCATATATTAATTGACCATATATGCTGGAGTTTATATCTGGGCTCTCTATTCTGTTCCACTGATCTATGAGTCTGTTCTTGTGCCAGTACCAAATTGTCTTGATTACTATGGCTTTGAAGTAGAGCTTGAAGTTGGGGAGTGTAATTCCTCCACCTTTATTCTTCCTTCTCAGGATTGCTTTGGCTATTTGGGGTTTTTTGTGGTTCCATATGACTTTTAGACTATTTGCTCTAGTTTGTTGAAGAACTGTTGGTATTTTGATAGGGATTGCATTGAATCTGTAGACTGCATTAGGCAGGATGGCCATTTTGACAATATTAATTCTTCCTATCCATGAGCACAGGATGTATTTCCATTTATTGGTGTCTTCTTTAATTTCTGTTATGAGTGTCTTATAATTTTCAGGGTATAGGTCTTTCACCTCCTTGGTTAGACATATTCCTAGGTATTTTATTCTTTTTGATGCAATTGTTAATGGAATTGTTTTCCTGATTTTTCTTTCTGCTAGTTCATCATTAGTGTATAGGAATGCAACAGATTTCTGCATATTAATTTTATATCCTGCAACTTTTCTGAATTCCAATATCAGTTCTAGTAGTTTTGGAGTAGAGTCTTTATGGTTTTTATGTACAGTATCATGTCATCTACAAATAGTGACAGTTTAACTTCTTCTTTACCAACCTGGATTCCTTGTATTTCTTTGTTTTGTCTAATTGCTGTGGCTAGGACCTCTTGTACTATGTTGAATAACAGTGGGGAGAATGGGCATCCCTGTCTTGTTCCCGATCTCAGAGGAAAAGCTTTCAGCTTCTTGCTGTTCAGTATGATGTTGGCTGTGGGTTTATCATATGTGGCCTTTAGTATGTTGAGGTACTTGCCCTCTATACCCATTTTGTTGAGAGTTTTTATCATGAATGGATGTTGAGTTTTGTCGAATGCTTTTTCAGCATCTATAGAGATGATCATGTGGTTTTTGTCCTTCTTTTTGTTGATATGGTGGATGATGTTGATGGATTTTTGAATATTGTACCAGTCTTGCATCCCTGGAATAAATTCTATTTGATCATGATGTATTTTTGAATTCAGTTTGCTAATGTTTTGTTGAGTATTTTTGCATCTCTGTTTATCAGGGATATTGGTCTGTAATTATCTTTTTTTGTGGTGTCTTTGCCTGGTTTTGGTGTTAGAGTAATGCTGACTTCATAGAATGAGTTTGGAAATATTCCATCCTTTTCTACTTTTTGGAAAACTTTAAGGAAGGTGGGCATTAGGTCTTCACTAAATGTTTGATAAAATTCAGTGGTGAAGCCATCCAGTCTAGGGATTTTGTTCTTAAGTAGTTTTTTGATTACCAATTCAATTTTTGTTGCTGGTAATTGGTCTGTTCAGATTTTCTGTTTCTTCCTTGGTCAGCCTTGGAAGGTTGTATTTTTCTTCTAGGTTTTCTTTCTTCTAGAAAGTTGTCCATTTCTTCTAGGTTATTCCAATTTGTTAGCACATAATTTTTCACAGTATTCTCTAATAATTCTTTGTATTTCTGTGGTGTCTGTAGTGATTTTTCCTTCCTCTTTTCTCATTCTTTTTATGTGTGTAGACTCTCTTTTTTCCTGATAAATCTGGCTAGGGGTTTATCTATTTTGTTAATTTTCTTGAAGAACTAGCTACTGCTTTCTTTGATTCTTTCTATTGTTTTATTCTTCTTGATTTTATTTATTTCTGCTTTGTTCTTTATTGTGTCCCTTCTTCTACTGACTTTGGGCCTCATTTGTTCTTCTTTTTCTAGTTTCATTAATTGTGAGCTTAGACTATCCATATGGGATTGTTCTTCTTTCCTGAGGTAAGTCTGTATTGCAGTATACTTCCCTCTTAGCACGGGCTTTGCTGCATCCCACAGATTTTACAGTGTTGAGTTACTGTTGTCATTTTTCTCCATATATTGCTTGATCCCTATTTTTATTTGGTCATTGATCCATTGATTATTTAGGAGCTTGTTGTTAAGCCTCCATGTGATGGTGGGCTTTTTTATTTTCTTTGCATAATTTATTTCTAGTTTCATACCTTTGTGGTCTGAGAAGCTGGTTGGTACAATTTCAGTACTGAATTTACTGAGGCTCTTTTTGTGGCCTAGTATATGATCTGTTCTTGAATATGTTTCATGTGCACTTGAGAAGAATGTGTATCCTGCTGCTTCTGTGTGGAGTGTTCTGTAGACGTCTGTTAGGTCCATCTGTTCTAATGTGTTGTTCAGTGCTTCTGTCTCCTTACTTATTTTCTGTCTGGTTGGTCTGTCCTTTGGAGTGAGTGGTGTGTTGAAGTCTCCTAAAATGAGTGCATTGTATTCTATTTCCCCCTTTAATTCTGTTAGTATTTGTTTCACATATATAGGTGCTCTTGTGTTGGGTGCATAGATATTTATAATGGTTATATCCTCTTGTTGGACTGACCCCTTTATCATTATGTAATGTCTTTCTTTGTCTCTTGTTACTTTCTGTGTTTTGAAGTTTATTTTGTCTGATAGTCTGATACAAGTACTGCAACTCCTGCTTTTTTCTTCCTATTAGTTGCATGAATTGTCTTTTTCCATCCCTTCACTTTCAGTCTGTATATGTCTTCGGGTTTGAAGTGAGTCTCTTGTAGGCAGCATATAGATGGGTCTTGTTTTTTTATCCATTCAGTGACCCTGTGTTTTGTGATTGGTGCATTCAGACCATTTACATTTAGGGTGATTATCGATAGATATGTACTTGTTGCCATTGCAGGCTTTAGATGCATGGTTACCAAAGGTTCAAGGGTTACTTCTTTACTATTTAACAGTCTAACTTAACTCACTTAGTATGCTATTACAAACAGAATCTAAAGGTTCCTTTTTTCCTTTTTCTTCCTTTTTCTTCCTCCTCCATTCTTTTATATTACATATCATATTCTGTACTCTTTGTCTATCCCTTGACTGACTTTGGGGGTAGTTGATTTAATTTTGCATTTGCTTAGCCATTAATTGGTCTACTTTCTTTACTGTGGTTTTATTTTCTCTGGTGACAGCTATTTAGCCTTAGGAACACTTTTGTCTATAGCAGTTCCTCCAAAACACACTGTAGAGACTGTTTGTGGGAGGTAAATTCTTTCAACTTTTGCTTATCTGGAAATTGTTTAATCCCCCCTTCAAATTTAAATAATAATCTTGCCGGATAAAGTAATCTTGGTTCGAGGCCCTTCTGTTTTGTTGCATTAAATATATCATGCCACTCCCTTCTGGCCTGTAAGGTTTCTGTTGAGAAGTCTGATGGGTTTTCCTTTGTAGGTTATCTTTTTTTCTCTCTGGCTGCTTTTAATACTCTGTCCTTATTCTTGATCTTTGCCATTTTAATTATTATATATCTTGGTGTTGTCTTCCTTGGGTTCCTTGTATTGGGAGATATGTGCACCTCCATGGCCTGAGAGGCTATCTCCTTCCCCAGACTGGGGAAGTTTTCAGCAATTACCTCCTCAAAGACAGTATAATGCGAATATTGTTCCATTTGGATTGGTGACACAGTTCTCTCAATACAATATTCTTTCATCCCTAGAGATCCTTTTTTTCTCTCTGTGCCTCAGCTTCTTTGTATTTCTGTTCTCTAATTTTTATTTCATTTACCATCTCCTCTACTTCATCTAATCTGCTTTTAAATCCCCCTATTGTCTGTTTCATTTCAGATACTGTATTTCTCAAGTTTCTATCTCATTCTTGCCTTCCTCCCTGAGGTCTTGAATATTTTTCTGTAGCTCTGTGAGCATGTTTATGATTTTTATTTTGAAATCTGTTTCAGGAAGATTGGTGAGGTCAGTTTCACTTGGCCCTCTTTCTGGTGTTTATGATATTTTGGTTTGAACCAGGTTCATATGACATCTCATATTTGTAGGTAGCCCCCTCTAGTGTCCAGAAGCTTTACTCTCTGGAGCTGCTCAGCCCCTGGAGTGATGGTGGGGGTAGCAGATGAGTGGCACTGGTGCTGTTACCTGCCAGGAGGAAAGAGCTCTTTCCCGATTCCCAGCTGCAGTGCCTATCCCTATTTCCAGGGCCAGTGGGCTAAGTGCACAGGGAGGAACCTCTATGCTATGCATGTGTAGCTGCCATAGGTGGGCCACCCCCTAGCTGGCTTGGCGCAATGACAGGGACAGCCAGTTTGTGAGCTGTGCTGGCCAGGAAGAAGGAATGGCAGGTTGTGTGTCACATGGTGGTGGTGGTGGGGGCTTTGTAGCTGTGTAACCAGCCAGGGGGATGGAGTGCTGGAAGCTCCTGAAAATCTCAACCTGCTGGGCTGAGTACACTGGGACAATTTTGTCCATCTGTCATTTCTCCTGAGCAGCAAGCTCTGTGCAATACTTGCCCCTTTAGCAGCCCTCTTGCTGTTAGGAAGTCTCTCAGAGTTCCCACATTTCTTTTATCCCATAACAGCCAGGTGTGGATCTCTGTTCTTCACAAGTGGCTGGAATCTCAGTCTCTCCAAGTATTCTGCCTGTCTTAGCTTTCCAACCCCACTAATCTCCAGAGCACCATGTAATGTAGGTTTGTGCTGCCAGAGCAGATCTCCATGGCTGGGTGTTCAGTAGTCCTAGGCCTCCACCCCCTCCCTGCTCCATTTCTCTTCCTCCTGCTGGTAAGCTGGGGTTGGGGAAAGGCTTGGGTCCCACTGGATCATGACTTTGGTACTTAACCCTTTTTTTGAGGTCTGCTGTTTTCCCCAGGTGTAGGCAGTCTGGCGCAGCCTTCTTTCCTGTTGCTCTTTCAGGATTAGATGTATTTGCTATATTACTATATTATATGTGGTTTTGGGAGGAAGTTTCTGTCTCACCTCTCAGGCTGCCATCTTTAAGCATCCCTTGCTAACTCTTAAAGCCAGGGTCACTTGGCGTCCTGTGTCTGCTTGGATCTGCACAACATGGGGACTAGCTCCTACAATCCCATGATTTGGGGGAGCCATGGAGCATGGGATGGAGTGAGATTATGTTTTGAAAACTTCCAAAAGAAGGGAGATTTTCAAACAGGCTACCAAGAGCAAATAGCACAGCTGCAGTTCTGTCCAGTTCACCCAGGTGACACGAACTTGCAAGCCCAAATCTGAGCTTTCAGGAGTCCCTTCCTACTTATCAGGGATAAAATGGAGACTTGGAAATAGAATGAAATAGCAAGAAGACAAAACATAGTAATTTGAGCAATGAGAAAGCTTTATTTGAAGGTACGCACTTAAAGGAAAGTGTGGGCATCCTCAGAGGGGAGGTGTGCTGAAAGGTTGGGGATTTTGTCTTTTAAGGCTTCCAAAAATGGGGTAAATGGGGGATTGTTGGGTATAGGCTTGACTTGTTTTCAAGATGCTTATCTCTGGTGAGCTTTTGGGAGTAAAAGAGTTTCTGAACGCTGCTGCAGTGTTGCTGAAAATTGTCTCCTTTCCTTTTATTATCCGTCCTCCAGCTAATTCTGCTAAATAAACCCAACACGAGGGATTTATTTATCCTGTTCTTCTCCAGGATAGTGGTCGCCCTCAAGCATGTCAGTTAAGACTGCTTGCCGTGCCATAAGGCAGGCTGTTGGCTGATTATTAAAAAGTATGTTAGGAATCTTACTTCTCAACTCTCTGCTTTTTAAAATGGAATCTTAGCCTTAAGATGGGGTCCCTCCTGTTCTTACTATGCTGTTTATATATCAGCATTTTTCATCATAGGCATTAAAAGTTAATCATGATGCTTGTTGCATTTTCCTGCCCTACCTCACCTTGACTAGGGAAGTATTGTGGCCAGCACTGGCCCTGTTTCACAGCACTTACTGCTAGGGACCCACATTTTGCATGCAGATCATAGTTTACCTATTGTTGATTCCATTCTTAATAATGGTTAAAATTAATTGGGTGGTTTTTTGAATACCGACTTTAAAGCTTGCTTTGAAATGCTTATGATGGTAGCTTTTGGGAGTAGAAGAATTTCTGAACTCTGCTGCAGTGTTGCTGAAAAGTCCCCCACTGGGCTGGTAATACCTAAGTATGAGCTCCTTGGTGGCAAGAACTTTTCGTCACTCAGCTCAATCGCCAGATATTCATTGAGTCTGTAACATGTGCCAGGCATATGGGTCAAGGGGCTGGGGACAGTGTTGAACAAGTTATGCACCACTGTGGATCCCCATGCTTCTTACATCCTAGAGGAGTTAATGGCCCTCTGCTCATCTCCTGGTGTTAGCATGTGACTGGGCACTCATTCATTCATTCATTCACCTGTTCACTCATTCACCAATATTTGAATGCTGACCACATTCTGAGCACTGATCTTGGTGTATGGATACACAGTGAGAATTAATAGATACATAACTCACAGGACAGCATATAAGGGGAGGGAACAGATAATCAAGTCATTAGGCATAGCAAGCTGTCTGAAGGGGTTTGCTAAAGTCTGGGGTACCAGGAAAGGCTTTCTTAATCTGAAAGGTGAAGAGGTGTTCACTGGACATGAAACTGTTTTTCTTGAAGGTGGAAACAGAGGTGAGAGAGAGTCCTGATGTTCTGGGAACCAGAGAGGTAGGCCAGTGAGCTGGGAGACAGGGGGAAGGGGCATCTAGTAGGTGCTCAGGTAACACTAGACAAATAGAAAATTTAACCATGGCTTTTATTTAAACAAATACTTCTTGCAACATAACTCAATCCAAAGCCTGCAGCAAATGCTTTTTGGGGAGAGTGAGACTAGAGGCAGACATACCTTTGGAAGTGGCCTCTCATGTAGCTCTGCACTGGGTGTCTTCAGGGAGTGGAGGGTTGGTGGATTCACGCTGCGTTATCGCTGAGCGCTATGGGCTTGTAGAGTAAATGCCAGCAAGGGATTGGTTGCTACCCACTGCCTCCTCTGAATCCCTTCTGCTTCCCAAGGGGTGGCTGCTTATGCCACTCAAACATGAATTCAGCTGCTGGTGGAAAGGGGTTCAGAGGGTTAGGGAGTGGGAGGACGGGGAGAAGGGAAGCTGTCAGGAGAGAAAGGGGGAGACCCACTCAAGGGTTAATTCCTCCTGCCTGTGTCTCTGTCCCTCTCTGCTCACAGGCTGTATTTATAGATGGGATAATTGCGGAGGCTTTGAAAGCCTGCTGGAAGCGCTGGTGGGTGGGGGTGGGGAGGCCCAGGTCCCACCTGCTCCTGGGAGCTGCCCCTCCTCCACTCTCCCGTCAGCTTCCTAAGCAGACCCAGCAGGGCATGGGGCCCCACAAGCAGCATCCTCACCAATATTCAGCACCCCACATGTAACCTTCTGAATAGCCCTAGGCAGCGAGTACAGTCATTCTCTCCAGTAGTTCGGTAAGGCCTTTGCTGACCTCCTTAGCTGGGGGGTCCCTACAGCCCAGCCCCTACCAGCCCTCTGCACAGCCTCTGCTTGTTTCACTCCAGTCAGAGCGCTGGTCATAATCAGAAGATCATCTGGCTTGTTTTTCAATTGTTTAGTGTCTGCTTTGTCTTCTTTGCTCACTGACTGGCCTGCAATAGGTGTTCAATAAGTAGTTGTTGAATAAATGACTGAGTTAACAGGATAGGAAACTGAGGCTCAGAGGGGTGAAGTCATTCTCAGGGTCATAGGGTAAGTGGCAGAGCTGAACTTGGCACCCAGGTCTGACCATCTTCAAAGTTTCTCACCAATGGACCAGGAATCTCAAACCAGGGGGGCCAGGCTGTTTCAAGAGGTGCCTGTGGGGTGTGTGTGTGTGCGTGTACGTACATGTGCATATGTGTGGGTGTGGTTACTGTCTCTGGTGGACGAGCTCCCTCCCAGTCCTGCCTGAAGATACAGATTCTATTCAGCTGTGGCTACTTATTGCCGGATCTCCTGGTTTTTCTGGGTAATTCAGAAATCTAGATTCTTATGTGAAATTTCCTGGTTTTTAAGTGCTGGCAACAAATCCACATTAAAAAAAAAACACCACATAGCATGGGTCCAAACACAGCACAGCTGCGGGCTGGACGGGGCCTGCACTGGGAAGCAGTGTGGGTAGGCTCATCCCTTCCGGGACACTGCACTTCGGACATTTCAAAGCCTTTCCTTACCTAATATTTCTCTTAATATTCCTGATGTAGGAGGGAGGTAGGGGAGCTTGCTGTACCCATTTTGGAGGTTAGTGAACAGAGACCCAGAGGGACTCCTATGAGGCCACAGGAGGTGGCAAAGAGCTCTCAGTTCTCAGGCCCTTTGTTTTCCAGGCCAGTGTTGTCTGCCGAGCCCAGACCCCCCTCCTCTCCATTGTTTTATTTCTTCCCCTCCACTGGGAGGTAAAAGAAAGGCAGTGTGGTGGGTGGGGATGAAGAAATCCCACGTGCTGCCATGCCACATTAGGGGTGCCCCCAATTGGATATAGTGCCAGCTCTGTAGAGAGCAAGTGTGCTGGCTCTTGTTTGGGGGTGCAGTTATCAAAATATTGTCATGCTGAGAAATGGTAGACCTCTCAGTAAGTTTAATTCTGATTAGGCTTTAACAGTTATCAACCAGCCCAAAAAGAGAAGGGGAATCCTTAGCTAATCTGCAAGCTCTTGCATGGAGCAGTCCCTCCCGTATCCCAGCCGGGGGCCACCCCAAAAGGGCTGGCAGCAGATGACTGCTGAATGAATGAATGAGTCTCTGAGGGCCTATGGAGTGAGGGGAACAGGGAAGAGGACCTCTGAATAATAGTAATAGTAATAGTAATAGTAATAGTAATAGTAATAGTAATAGTAATAGTAGTGTCATAACCTGGCACTTACTGTGTACCTGTATATTCCAGACACTGAAGTCTTTTACTTGTGTATTCTGTAAATCTAGAATAGTGACTGGCACTGTGTAAGGGCTTGAACACATTACCTATTAATATTTAATCCTCACTGTAACCCTTAGAGGAGGCACTACTATTTTTATTA
This sequence comes from Manis javanica, assembly GCF_040802235.1. Classification (NCBI taxonomy): domain Eukaryota; kingdom Metazoa; phylum Chordata; class Mammalia; order Pholidota; family Manidae; genus Manis; species Manis javanica. The sequence goes on along the minus strand of NC_133163.1, from coordinate 24,058,382 downwards.
CACAGATAAAGAAACCAGGTAATCAGGAGGTCCAGCAACTTGCCCAGGTAAGCCGGTCAGCAAGTGATGGGCCCAGGGCTTGAACCACTGGCTGTCTGACCCCAGATCTCATGTCTCCCTTGGGGTGTGGGGTGAGGGGGAAGAATAGCAGAGGAGGGAGCTTGCTAGGGTGAGACAAAGGCAGACAAGAGAAGTGAGGGAGAGCATTCAAGAGTCAAGAAAGGAAGGTCGTCTGTGGGAGCCAGGCTGAAAAAGGGCAGCAGATGGGGGCCTCAGGCGGAGGGGTAGTGGGAGCTAAGAGTTAGAACACAGTTCAAGGCACCCTTCCTCTTGCCCCCCGGTGTTTCCCATGTGAACATAATGGGAGATGATAGATTCAGGATTAAGCTACAGGTTCCAGCATTCCGAGTACCAGGTGGAAATTTCCGTGAACCATAGCCAGAACATGATTTGTAAGCAGAGCTTGACTTTGGCCAGCAGCCAGGCCCTGTGCCCTCTACACAGAGGCTGACAGGGCCATGGCCCACTGCTGAGATAGGTCAAGAGGGCTTAAAAACAGTCAAGAAACAAGAAAATGGATCAATTTTTCACAGTGAACTTAATGCTCTTTGAAGGATGTATGTAATTATATGAACTTATGTGTATAGGGAGAGACCTATAACTGTGTGTCTATCTCTATTACTTGGTGGTGGTCTGGGGCCTTTTACAGTATGGGTCTCCAGAGCTTAAGATTTTGGGTCAGAAGGTGAGGAGGATCAGGTATTTTCTTTTTTTTTGGTTCATGGTCCACAGAGAGAGAAACCTTCAGTATGATCAGCCAGGACACAAATGCAAAGGGGTGGCAGGGGTCATAGTTCCTGTGGTCCCATCAGGCCATGCCTGGTTGCCAGAATGGCAGGTGGCCGTGGGAGGGCCCACATCAAAGCCCAGCACTCGCCTTCAGGGAGGCTGAGCTGGTCTGGCTGTGTCAGGAGAGTTGGAGGGCGTGGTGGTCAGAGCTCTCTCCTTGAGCAAGCCAAGTGATGCTGGGAATGCGCTTACAGTGGGTTCAGGGCAGACTGATTGCAATTCTCCTTCCCTGTTTGATAGTCTGTGGTGACCCACTTTGGGCCAATGAGCTGTAAGAATAAGACTTCTGGGGGCTTCTGGGAAAGATGTTTCCTTCCTGATAAGTGAGAGCATGAAAGGAAAACCATTTTTGCTGCTGTCTCCTTTTTGAATACTGTGTTAGGTACTCTTGCGTGGTGTTATGTTGCGTGGAGTGTGGCAGCCATCTTGTGATCATGAGGAAAATGTAATGTAATGAAGACGGCAGAGGGCTTATGGAACTAGGTCCCAAAGATGTGGCTGAGCTGGGGTACTTACCCTGATACCACCTACCTCCACTTTCTATCTAGTAAGTTATAACTGTCTCAAGAGTTTAAGTGACTGTTGGTCATATTTCTACTCCTTGCAGCTGAAGCAATCCTAACTGATTTAGAAGCATAAACTCGGGGACTATATTCCTGGGTTTTAGCAGGTCCAGACTTTTTAAACTGACTCCTAGAGCTGGTGTTGCATGATTCAGATGCGAGGGTTGGCTTATGCCTTACATATTTTTGTGAAGGATGTTATTGTGGAGGCCTTCATAGTCTTGGCTCAGGATGTTTATTCCTTAGTGTTTTGTTCTGTTTAATTTCCATGCTTTTTTACCCTTTTACAAGAAAAAAAAATCCCTTGAAAATGAAACTCCTCTTGTCAATTCAATCAAAAATTATCCTGGCCAGATATTTTTGGAAGAGCCACAAATACAGTGCTGAGTTCCCAAGTCTGGGAAGGGAATGAGGAAAAAGACCTTTAAATAGCTAACGTTAGTTACACACCTATATATTCCAGACATAAAGAAAGTTTATTTCTGGGCTTCCCGTTTTATTCCACTGATCTGTATATCCTTATGCCAGCACCACATTGTCCTGATTACTATAGCTTTCAAGTAACTTTTGAAAGTGGGAAGTGTAATTCTTCCAACTTTGTTCTTCTTTTCCAAGATCATTTTGGCTATTCTGGATCTCTGGAGTTTCCATATAAATTTTAGGACCAGCCTCTCAATTAATTTATGCAAGAAGGGCAGCTGGGATTTTGATGTAGGTTATATTGGTCCATCTGGTTCGTGATGCCATCTTAACAATATTAAGTCTTCTGTTCCATGGACATGGGATGGCTTTCCCTTTTTTAGGTCTTCTGTAATTTCAACAATGTTTTATAGTTTTCAGAGTATAAGTCTTGTACTTCTTAAAGTTTGTTCCTAAATATCTTAACATTTTGATGCTAAGTGGAATTGTTTTCTTAATTTCATTTTTAGATTGTTCATTGCTAATGTAAAGAAAGATAAATGATTTTTATGAGTTGAACTTGTATCCTGCAATCTTACAGAACTCATTTATTTCTCGTGGATAATTCCTAATTGGGTAAGTTTTTTTTTCACCTTAATTTTACATGTGTCTGATTTCCAAGCTTTCTGAGCTAACCTTGGCTCCAAGTGGTTTTCCCTTCCATTTTAATATGAGTGGACAGAATATTTAAAAAGCAAATGATGCAACTAGATATTTCTCCATTCTTTATTTTCATTTTTGCTTTGAGTCTGAGATAGAGCGTGAGATGGGAATAATATTAAGGTCTCCTGGGAAGGAGGGAAAAGGAGATCCACTTACCCAGGGAATTAGAAGGGAGGGTTGGAGCAGAAAAAGGAATAAAGGAGAGGGGAGCAAGAAAGAGAAAGTGCCCAGCATCATGAAGTGAGTTCCTTGAGGGAGTGTAGGAAAGTGAGCAAAAACCCAAGGAGTGAGAGGAAAAAAGAGTGAGGGTGGGGTTCAGAAAAAGGCACATCAGTGTATGTGGCACAGAGCCTGGTTGCCCAGGGTAGGGGGTGCCAATGCCTTGCCCAGGAAAGGCTATTTGGCACTGGTGTTGTTAGGAGGGAAGAACATGATGGCCACCCCATTCTCAATATCTACATCAAGAAGTACTTAATTCATGTCTGCTCTGTCTCAGGCATGTCTGCTTTGTGTCTGGCATTTACATTCATGACTCCTTAAAATGACCCTGGGTGGTAGACCGTTTTACAGGTGAGGGAATTGAATCTCAAGGAAGTTCAGGAACTTTCCATCAAATGAAGGACAAACTCAAATGCTGATAGTTGGTGTGGGGAAAATGGAAATTCCTCTGGCCAGGATCCTCACCTCACCCTAAACTACTTGATGATGTAATTGGCCTACTGCTAGGCTAATGCTCCCACAGCTGTAGGGAATGAGCTATTATTTATATATTAGTCACTATATAAAGAGCTCTGCCCAGGGCTCTGGGCAGAGGCAAAGATGGACATGGATTATGGACCTGCAGACTGCTGGATGCAGATGTGATTCTAGTGCTCAAGCCATGAGAATAAAGCCAGGTATAAACCCTTTTACCTCAACAACATTCCATTGTCATTCCTCAGTCTCACTGAATCCACAGTGAACTTGCTCAGGGCTGAAATCCTCAGGCAAGACAGCTGGCACTGTGGCTTCCAAGTCTGTCATCTTCTTGCTGTGCAATATACCCTCCTAACCCCTGGGTTGGGAGGTGTGCTCTCCAAGCCTGGTCTACTCTCCCTCATGCAGCCAGTGCCTCCCAAGCCTTCTCTGAAAATTGTCTCTGAGGGCAGGGGATGTGTGTGCGTGTGCATGCATGCACATGCATGTGTGCATACATGCACATGTGTGGTGCTCCTAAAGCCTGCCTGTAAAGAATTCTCAACTCAGCTCTGAAAACCAGAATTCTCTGCCTTATTTAGCACTTTTCTAGGTACAGGCGTGAGAGTTGGGAATGGGAAATGTGAAACACATGTTCCCTCTTGCCCTCAGAGTTCAATAGCCAATGCGGGTCAGCTGGGAGATGAGCCTTCTTTGTGTTTGGGCAGACTGGCCTTTTGGATTCAGTTTTGTGAATACAGGAGCAGCCCATGGCCACCCCACCAAGACTTTGGCTTAGGAAATAATATTTGGCCACCTGGAAAAGCAACTGAGACATAGTTGGGTTTCAAAAATATTTGTTGACGGTTGAACGAGTGGTTTCTGGTTCTTGCTCCAGCGCCAGCATTACTGGGGGCTTGTAATCTGTCAGTCGTTTTCAAAATGGGAGGCCATTCCAGTTTAGGATAGGTGTTGGGACTCCCTGTTATAATCGATGCCACTTTCATAAGCTCATCTGTCTGTTGAGTGAACAAATTGCTTTCTCAGGAGATGCCAGGGACAGACCAGCCAATGAATCTTGGTACTCATGGAATTTAGACTTTAGAGGGAGAAATAGATGTAAAATAAACAGTTACAAGTACCCAAATCCTGGCCACTGCTGTTTCTTGTTACCACATGGCTTTTCTTGCCTAAACAAGACCTGTCAGCTTGCCCACTCCTTTTTCCTCTCCTCTGCTTTCTATGTTACTGCCCCACCTCCAGCCATCCTCTGCTGCCTCTGTCCGCTCTGCACGGGGTGTGAACTTACCTTCTTCCTGTGCTAGAGGCTTCCCACTCCTCCTTCCTGACATGCTCCAGGCAAATGTTCCACACAAGGCTCTTGTGAATCTCAGTTTGTGAGTCACTTTCCTGCCCCGTCTCCACCTGTGAATTCTGGTGGTGCTCCCCTTGGTCAGGATAGGCTCTGTAGAGCACTTTCTGCCATCTGAAGGGCAATTCCAGGGAGAGATGCCATGGAAAAGCATCATTTTTGACTTAGTTCTACTGGAGTGAATTGCGTAAGACCAATTTCCCACCCTTGGAAGGAAAAAATTTCTTATTATTTCCACCACTGTCCCCCTTCACTGAATGTGTCTTTAAAAAGGACACTTGGTGGGTCAGATACAGGGCTAGGGGATGAAGATGTGTGTGACAGTCAGTCCCCATGCCTATTCTTGTCTTTTTGTGGATATAGGAAGTACCGATCAATTAATAGCTAATAAGATACAGAATCATAGAATTTCAAGGTTCAAAGGGACCTTATTATTTACTCCAATAGTTTTCAAAGTTCTTTGATTATGATTAAGAAAAAAATTCTTTTACATGTTTTTTGCATGACCTAGTATGTATGCATATCATTATTTACATATGTACATATTAAATGTATGTATAACAAAAGTTTTACAAAGCAGTGCCCTTAATATGCCTGTATTTTCTATTTCATTTAAAAATGCTGACCCTACAACTCACAAAATTGATTTTATGACTCAATATCTCAACATTAAATTTCAAACTGCAGTTTGGGAAACACTATGCTAACGGTAACCTGGAGCTTATATTCTCATTTGTCAAGACATTCTCTAGTCTTTGCTTGGATTTCTCTAGTGATAGGAACTCAGTATCTACCTAAGAAGTCAATGCTATCTTTGAACAGCTGTGTGTCTGTTAAAAAGTTTTCTTTATAATCTTAAATCTGGTCTTCCACACATGACTGAGTCATTCTTTTAAGTAAAATCCCTTCAGAATAGCAATACCTTTCCATTCCTCGGTCTTGTATAATGATCAGTGGTATGCTTGAGCTCTTGTACACCAGCTCATGTGAGCCAATTTCCAAATTTTTAGGAATTCTGGGAGTTGATTATTAAAGTCACTTTTAAGAAATTCTATGACATTCAAATTTATTAAAACAAAGGTAAAAAGTGCTCAAATTCATCACCCTAATTATTTTACTACTCTGATTATAATCTGCATTCATGAAGTTATTTGTCTATTTTATCTGTGTGGTAGTAATACTGCATGATTGTGAGCTATAGCCCATCTCTTCCCAGCTCTGTGTTCAGTGAGGTCACATTGGTGGCTTAATAATTGACCAAGGCAGGGGTATTTACACTGTAGAAATTGACCCCCACCCCATGGAAGGCAAGTTGATGAACATTTTTCAGCACACCATTGCTCTGCAGTCACACTGCTTGGATTTAATCTCAGCTACAGCATTTGCCAGCTGTGTGACTTGGCCAAGATACTTAACATCTCTGTGCCTCAGTTCCTTTACAAAATGCATATACTTCTAGGGTTGCTTTGAGGATTAAAGAATTAGTACACATGAAGTACTTGAAATAGTGCCTGGCATATGGCACCTAAATAGGTGTTTCTGTCATCTAGGCCAACTGTTGCTAGATTATTCTATTCTCCCTGGTAGGGTATGGTTTCCAAGAGTCACTCAGCATAGTCTTTCTCCCCATCTTGCCTTGGTAGCCAACATATGGGTCTGTCTTCTCTTCCAAGCCATAGTATCCCTGAGAGGAGGGATGGTTGACTCTTTCTCTGCAACCTCTGGGCCCTGCCTTGAGCCAGGTGCAGGATGGATATTTTATCTCATTAACCAGTGGGAACCCTCAAAACCCCTGGGGGCCCTTGTCCTGGTAGAGGGCTCTGAGCATGGCTGGTTGATTTGAAGATGAGTAAGTATTTCAGCTGAGGCAGCCCTGAGCTCTCTAGCTATTGCAGACAGCCCCGCTGTCACCGCAGCCCAGCTGTGGTTGGCCTATAAATCACTAGGCCTCACCCTCCCTACAACTACACAAAGGTGAAGCACAAACAACATCTTGTGTCAATGATGAAGTGTCTGGCTCCTCCCCCAGCTCTGGACAAGGCCTCATGGAACTCCCGTAGGCCCCTAATTCTTCCTTGTATATAGCTGATGTGCTATTTGAAGAAGTCGGGAGACTCTTCTGCCTCAAAACAGCTCCACTGGTGCTTATATTTTACCATTAGGGATTTATTCTTTTGGGGTAAATGGTGCTTTGTCCATGAGGTTCTGTTTTAAAATGGTACTACCCTGGGAGAATGGTGTATTATTAAGCCTCTAAAATCTTAGTGGGAATGAACTTGTCAGCTGCACTCTTCTTGCTCCTCTGCCAACCCTTAGCAAAGTGGGCATCAATTCCAAAGAAATGCTAGAGGCAGCACCATGTAATGTCAGGTTCCCAAACCTGCCTGTGCTTTCAGAATCACCAGGGGAGACTTTCGCTTAATTAGGAAATTTTTAACTTGATAACTATTGACCTCCCACCCATTCAAAGTAAATGTCACTCATACAATCTCATTATTTAGATATGTGCATATATGTTAATTAGAAACAAAAAGTTTTCCCCTCAACTACCCACTTCCACCCTGGGAAGTCTTTAAAAAGTATAGATTTCTTGGGTCTCTCCCGAAACCTACAGAAATAGAATTTTCTGGAATGGGTGCCAGGAATCTTATCTAAAAATATTCTCTCCTAGTGATTCTAAGTGTGCAGACAGGTGTGAGAACTCGTGGAGTAGTAGACTGACCTTTCTCAGTGATAGGTACCGTGTTAGATTCATTTCCACACTCCTGAAGCTTCCTGCCCAGGGCTTGGTGCACAGCAGGCTCACAGCAGGTGCTCAGTAAGTGAGGTTTAAAGGAAGAGGCTAGCAGTTGGGCAGATATGGATTTGAGTGCAAGCTCTGCCACTTTGTGTATACCTTGGGGAAATGACTTCCTGCTTATCTGGGAAATCAGGAAGGTAATGCCTACAATAATAGGACCCTGTAAGGGCCAGGGGAATGTCCCACCCCCTTTCATGACTCCTTTTCCTGGTGCTGTCAGGGGAGGGGAGGCAGTCAGTTGGAGGGGCTAGGTAAGCCCCAGGGGCTTCTGTACCATTCCCTCGGGAGTAGCTATAAGCCTCCCTCTAGCGCTGGCCTTGTCCTGCCCGCCAGATCTTATAGCATTGCCTGTGGGCCGTGCAGATGAAAAGCTGAGGACACTGGCAGGGGCTGAATTGATCCCTTCTCTACCTGCCTGTGGTTGGATTGATTGGGTTCCTGCCTGATAGATGCAATTAGGAGACCAACTGAAGCTAATATCCAGGATGACTTGCCCCTAGCTCTGGAGGACTGTAGGGGAGGTGGCTTTAGAGAAAGCGGGGAGACTAGCAGACAGCTTGCAGAGGACTGGGGAGGCCTTTGGAAGGGGTAGAACAGCAGAGGGCTCTACCCTGGGGGTAGGATTGCTGACAGGTGAGTCCTGCTTTCTTCAAGTGTAGGGGAAGAGCTATGACCACCTTCCCCACAGTCCTGTGTCTTGCTGACACCTGCTTCCAATCCTTTTCTATCTTAGTTTAAATAATCTGCATGTGAGTGCATTTTCTTAAATATTTTATTGACCAGGGAGACTGGAGTGCTTAGAGGGAAGGATGGCTCAGGCGTTGGGAAGTAGCTTCGCTCTTTTGGAAAGAGGGATTTGGGCTTGTCTCACTTCAGGGACTTGGTTTCTGGCTGAGGGCCTGGTGGAGCCCTGGGGCCAGTTTTGGAGTGGTGAGAGGTAAACTCATGGAGTTTTGATGCTGTGGATTTGGTTACTTTGGGGTTACAGCTGTTCTTGAAAAGGAGGCTCCCTGAATTTCACTTTCTTAATCTGTAAAATGGACTAACAATATCTACAAGGAGGCAGGGATTCAGTGAGAAAGCCCAGGAAAAGCCCTTAGCAGGGTCCTTGGAACATAGTAGCTGCTCAATAAATGCTTTTTAAAAATATGTCTGAAATCAGGTTGTGTCTTACAGTCAATTTGCATACTTTAGGTATAATGTATTGCTCCCTGCTTCCCTAAAGAGCTCTTATTAAATCAATGAGACTTTTAGATCTAAGTTTCTCAGATCCTAGAAAATGTGTTATCATGGAATTTTGCTTCCCATACCTCAGTTGGGATTGCAATGATTTGCAGGTTTGTTTGGCCAATAACCTCTCTTCGGAAAGGGAGATTAGCAGGTGTTGTGTATTAGCAGCTAATTGAGCAAAATTAGGAAAGCACTGAAGAAAGGGAAAGGTCTGTAGTGAAGAAAGGAACTGTGCAAAGATTCACAAGGCAAGGAAAAATAGTTAGGAACTTCTCTGACCTGGGAGTCTCCAAATCCCGTGTCTCCCATTCTACTCACATGCCTGCCTCTTCTTCAGAAATATCCCTCTCCTCCTATAGAGATGTCTCCCTTGGGGGCCCCCTGCAGAACGAGGGTATCCCAGAGTGTCTTGTATCCCCACACCCAGATCAGTTTACTAAATGCACTCCATTTAAAAAAAGAGCCTAATTCCTAAAACATCAGGAAATAGCAAAATGTTTAATTCTGGCCTCTCCACTCATAACTACTGCATAAGGAATTGAAGATATCCTAAGTTTTTCTATTTAGTTTTGTACATGTGTGTGCACATGTGTGCTGTGCAATTAGGGCCTGATATTCCTGAGAATCTTACTGAAATCATTCCAGAGAATTAACACCTTGCTACCAACGCCAACACCCAGCAGCCAAAGGAAGCTTTCAAGCCCAGTTTGGTTTCCAGGTGACACTGGGCTGTGAGCAAAGTCTTTCTGGGGTCCTGCCTTTCATTGCCACATGCTTGTCAGGGTAGGAAGTGGCTGGTGGCTTTCATTAGAGTGAGGCAGGGTTGGCTAATGACAATACTATTACTGATACCACCACCAGTGCTTTTGCTGGGGAGCTGATGCTTGTTAAATGCTTACTATGTGACAGGTCCTATGCTAACAGCATTCCTATTAGAAAGATTCTATTACCAATACCATTTTATAGATGAGGAAATATAATCCCAGAAGACTGCTTTGTGATTCCCAGGTCAGCTTGACTCTGTATTCTGAGTTCTCGGCCAAGATCACTGCTATTCTGGCAGCCCTGGAGGAGGGTGCTGAGCATGAGGGCAGAGGTGCTGGGAGGGGTTTTCAAGGTCCTGAGCTGTATTTGTCCCATCTGATCTCTGCTTCTGTCCTGGGTACTGCTGCCCACTGTCTTTCTTCAGGCTGCTCATCACACAGCTCCAAGAATTATCATTCCTATTTTCATCTATGGTAGAGGTTGGCAAATGTGTAAAGGGCCAGATTATATTTCTGGCTTTGCAGGCTATACAGTCTCTGTGGCAAATAATCAACTTTGCTGTTGTAGCATGAAAGCGGCCACAGACAGTTCATAAATGAATGGACATGGCTGTGTTCCAATAACACTTTATTTATAAAACCAGGTGGCAGGTTGCAGAGTGCTGACTTTAGGTCTGGGTGACATTCACAGAGACAACCATACGGAGGGTGCTCCCTGAAGGGATGCACTGAGGGGGCCCTGCTTTTTTGTGACTGAGGAGTAATCCTGAGAGAGTGATCAGCTGGGTTGAACAAAGCTCGTGTGTGTGGTGTGTACATGTATACTCACATAAATGAATCATGTCCCTTATTAAAACCATTCTAGTTTAACAATCCCTTATTAGAACAAAAGCAAAAATTTCAGCAGTGTCAGGAGAGACTTGCAGGTAGGGAAGGAGGGTATGAGTCAACGCCTTCCGAGTTTCAGGTGTCTTTGTGGGAAAGGGCTTCCCAAGGTCACTGAAGCAGTGGGACTCCAGGGAGGTGCTAATCGCCCCCTTGGAAGCTTGGGCCCCAGTGCAGGCAAAACCCTTTCCTTAGTCCTTTGTAGTAGAGCCAAAAGAGTCAGGGATTCAAGATTTTTCAGAACATTCAGAGGAAACCAAATGGATACATACAGATGAGATACACACAAAAACCATATGCAGTTTACTACATACAGGGCTGTGGTGGTAACCCAGGCAGCTTGTTTCCATGAGTCTCAGAGATTCTCTCACTCCATGTGTTCTTCTGGTACCTTCTAATTAAGTCTTTGGGTCCAAGTACACCCCATACTCCTAGGTAATCAGTGGCACCTGGGTTTGTCATTATGAACAGCCGACAGGGAGGACCTCATTCTCCACGTACGAAGAGGGCCCGTAGCCATGACATGCCAATTAGCTTTAATTAAACTTAAAAAAGCATATAAGTAGTACAAGACAAAGTACATTTAGAAAGAAAGAAAATAAAAATCAGGTGTAGTCCTTCCATTCAGGGATAGCCGTGGCTCCTTCTGACGGGTCCTTCTCCATGTCCCTGTCTGCAGCATGCTCAGTGTCATCCTTGAATCGTAATTATAAACCCATAGAATAGAAATGTCAATGCAGTAACTGAAGGGTCATTCCGTCACAGCAGAATGCACGCTGAGAGGTGTCTGTGGAGGCTGGAGGGAAGGGAGAGAAACAGCAGGGGCATGGGGCATGCCTGATCTGGGCGGGTGGCTGTGGCTCTGCTGCTTTCCGGGGTCCTGGCTTGGATGCTCAGCCTGGAAGCAGTGCTGGGGAGGGTGAGGTGGGTACACACTGCTGTCTGAGGTGTCCTTGCCCTCCCTGGCATTGGAAGGGAGGTGGCAACTATTCTGTAAATGGGGAACGGATGGGGGTAGGAGCTGGTGCCTCCTCATTCTCTGCAGCTGCCCATCCACCCGGGTCAATGATGCTTGTCCATCCCTGCTGAGGGCCAAGTCCAGCCATGTGTGAGGGGAACATCTGTTCCCATGGCTGCAGGGCCCTGCAGTCCTGGAGCCAGGGGGACTGCAGAAGCCAAACATGGGGTCACTGGTTGTGTGTGTGCTGGGGGGATAGAAGGGAGGGAGGATGATGCAGAGTGGAGTGCAGGGGTCTCGTGTCATTGGGGGCACTGCCTGTCACTTCTGAGCAGCTGGCACAGTCAACTCATTGGCCACTGGGGCTCCTGGGTCGCCTGGGGCAGGCCCGGCAGAAGGAGGTAGGTAATGGCTCTTTGGGAGCTCGGCAGGCTGTGGGGCGAGAGAGGAGTATGGACTGTGCTTGTCTCCTGATCTCCATGCCATTCAGCGTCAGTAGTGTAATAGAGGGTGAGTTTCTCTGCTAGCATATTATGAGGGCTTTATGGACATAGTTCCTTATAGCCTCTGAGCCCAGGTGTTCACTGCAGGACTTGCTTCCATCTTTTTCATTAGCTCTCCCACCAGAGCTACACAGATGGCACGAGGGTTAAGGACCTGCACTATGGAGGTAGACCAGAGTGCATTCAATACAAGCTCCTTTGTGTACTGGCTATATGACTTCAGCAAGAAATGAAACCTCTCCATGCCTGTTTCTTTCCCTGAACACGAGCATACCAATGCTTGTCCTGGAGGTGTGCAAAGGGTTAGTGGCCTTAATGCGCATTAGCCACCCAGCTGGGTCTGTAGCTGCCCCCAGGGGTGAGTGTTGATGGCTTCCTTGGTTTTGTTCACATCTGCAGACCCTGTGCCTGTGCTCTTTGAGGTAACCCGGACATCTGCCTTTCAGGGAGGGATCAAGGTCAATGTCTTTGAGCTCCCTGTTTGATCCTGTGATGGCCATCTGGTCACCACCACTTACGTTCACCCTGTCAATCTATTTCCCAGGCTGTAGGGGCATGGGAGTGCTCATAGGTCACATGGATGGCCATGACCGGTTTCCCTGGCTCTTGACTTTACCTGCCTACCTGCTTGACCTCAGCTCTTGACTTTACCTGCCTACCTGCTTGAGCCTATCATCTGGGAGCACTAGGGGGAGGGGTTCTGGGGATGGTGTTGGAGCTGGTCCCGAGCCTCAGGCTCTGCAGCTGTTCTCTGTTCCCCACAGGCCACCAGGCTCATCCCCTAGGCTCCTCCACTGTTTGTCAGTGGACACCACCACCCGTGATCTCTCTCCATACCTGCCCATCCTTTGTCTGAAGCCCTTGAGCCCCAGGCTGTCGCTGAGTCTGTGCTGAGGCATGGTTTGGCGGGAGTGGGGTAAGGGCAGATAATCCCTTTGAATGGACTTTTGGGGTCACACTCTGATGGGAGGTTGTGTCCCAAACCAGTTCTGCATCTACCCCGGTCTCATGGATTTTTCTTTTGATGTCTGTCTTCAGGTTTATTTCCAGCATCCCCTCACCCTGCAGACTTTAGCCTTGGTTCCAGGAGGACTGGCTGGGAGTATGTTTGCCTGTATTCATCCTTTTTTCCTGACCCTGAGCTTCCATGGATTGCAAGTCCCAGAGGCTCTGGCAGGCCTGCCCTGTTGGGCTCCCCACCGAGTCCAGATGATAGGCTCAGGCAGGGGGCCTTGTGCCCACCCGATCCTTTACCATTTGCTTGGAGAGACCATGATGGGTCACCTGACCTTTTGTTCAAACTGAATAATCAGGTTTCCTGCAGCCATCCACGTTTTAACCTGCTTATGTATTTTATAATACTCTTCTGATCCTTTCAAGTTCAGCAGGTATTTCTTGGTGTGGGGGCCAGAGTCTGAACAATACTGAATAGCATGGGCCACTGCGGCATTTCTTGCAGGCCATGTTTCCTGTGTTAGGTGACCCTGTTGGGGGATGTACCATGGCTGGTGATGTCTCTGGACTCCTGGGGTGTTCTAGGTGGTCAGCAGAGCGCTTGCCCTCCCTCCCCTTCCTAGCTCAGATGGCTGGCCCTCCAGCCAGCCAATCCTAATACAATCCCAGTCACCCTGAAGATCCACCCTCATTTCTCTGAAGGCTGGTGGCCCAACTGTGGTCAAGATGTGGTCTGAGGACCACCTTACCAGGGTCACCTGGGGTTCCTGTTAAAAGGCAGAGGCCCGAGCCCTTCCCATGCTCACCACTGTTGTGTGGATTTATTGCCATTCAGTGCATGGTGGAAAAGCTTAGAAACTGTTCAGGGGGCCACTGAAACATTTGTGCTCTGAGAGAGGGTGGTGTTGGGGGAGGGGGATTGGCCACAATATATAAAAAGAAAATTGCAAAATTAAAATTAATAAATGTTTAAATATCTAGAAAAATGTTAACTGTCAACTCATCAACCACAAGTCAATTCACCCACACAGAGTTACATATCATTTATATTTAATGTGGGATGCAGATGGCTTTTAATGTTTATTATGAGGTGGGGTGGTGCTCCCATGGAAAGAGTCCCTGGGGCCTCCTGAAGTCTTAAGATGGTGCTGCCCACCTTCCGGAATCTGGCCCTCTGGGGGCGGGACCTGTGATCTGCAGGCCTGTCATGTTTGTCAGGTGATTCCCAGGAATGCTGGTCTCATGACCTGCCTGAGCTCACCACAGTGCTGACCGCCAAGGACTGATACTGAGGGACAAGGGCTGTAAGCGGTAGGGCAGTGATTCCCAAACCCATCTGACCACAAGAACCAGCAAGGAACATAGAAATATAGCTGCCTGGGTCCCCCTGCAGGCCTATTCAATAAGCCCATGTGGAGTGTGACCTGGGAATCTTCATTTTTGAAAAATGTTCCCAGGGGATTTTAATGATCATCTAGATTTGGGAACCACTGGAGTTGAGGAAAGGTGCAGATCAGTGCTTCTCAAATTTTACTGTGAATAGAGATCCTGTTAAAATCTGGGTTTTGACTCAGCTCTCTTGGTTGCAGCCCCAGATTCTGTGTTTCAAGCTCTGGCAATGCTGACAATGCTTGTACGCAATCCGTACTTGAAGCATTAAGGACTTGGATCCTGGGCTGGAATCCTGGTTTAGCTACTAAACAAATAGGAAAACTTTGGATGTTTTAGAAACTTATGAAAGCCATGTAAACAAGATTGCAATCAGCTAGACCTGAGGACCTGGAGTTTTATTATAGGGCCCAGAGGTGGTGAAGTTTAGTTGGTTCCATTCCCTCATCTTGGCTTAGAGTGGGTTAGAATGATCTCCCCAAAGCTAAGATCACTTTTTGGATTTCCTGGATTTCTCAGATGAGAGCCAGGGACCAGTTTGCTCAGCCAGCAGAATCTGATTTTTGACTATTGCTTTTCCCCTGGCTTTGTAGTCCCCAGAGAAACTCAATGTGATTAGATATTCCTCAGAAATAGGCCCTTTTGGGAATTCTATGAGCTACCTAGTATTCTTGAATAAATTCCTTTTCTTAAATTAGAGTGGATTTTGTTGCTTGCAATTAAGAACACTGACTGATAAGTGCATGGAGGGGGTAGAGATCAAAGCCACAGATGTTAGAAATGGTTGTTCTACCTTCCCACCTGTGCTGGGTCAGGTAGCTGGAAGTTTCAAGTTCTTTTTGTCCTCCAAATGTCCTTATAATGTATTTCCTTATGTTGTATTTTTGTGTTTTTATCTTGATAATTTGTCTGAAAGACTCTTGAGGGCAGGACTGGGACTTCATTCATATCTTCATTCATTGATTAAGTCAATAAACGTTTGTTTAATGTTAACTATGTGCCAGGCACAAGCTGTCTTAGCCTGGGTGTCCCAGAAAGCAGAACCTGAGACAAGTGGCTCATGGGGGAGTCCTTTGTTGGGGGCTGATCCCAGGGAGTCAGGGACAGGAAGGGCAAAGCCCCGAAGGAGGCAGAACCAAACAAGGATGTACTATTAAGTTGGCCACAGCTATGGGTGATGGTGATAGACCACATGGGACATCTGCGAAGCCGTAGGAAATGTATCCCGGGACTAGCTACCAGTCATCTCATTAGCATACAAAAGACACTTATGACCTCAGAGATCCCAAGAGTTTTAGCATTGGGTGCCAGGAAATGGGGCCTATGTATTATGTCACAGGTGGTTAGGACTTCAATGTATCTTTCTGAGGGGTGCAGTTCAACCCACTATGCCACGATTAAAAGCTTTCCCCATCATGCTAACTCCACTGAAGTTCTAGGTTGCTTACACACGGGTGCCAAAGGCTTCCTACTTGGCCTGAACAGAGGCAGCTTAGGGTGGGAGGTTAGAAATCCTAGACATGGGCCTAAGGTGAATGGAGTGTTAGCTGCACCTGTGCAAGCCTGACAGTGGCCACATCTGGCTGGGTGTTACAGCAGGAACTTCCAGAAGAGAGGCCAGAAGGATCTAAAGTGGTGCATATGAGGAGTCCATGCTGACAGTGATAATGCTAACCGCTGACATTCAGCATTTACTGTGCTGAGCCCTGTACTAAATACAGCAGATGAATTTTCTTATTTAAATTTCACAAGAAACCCATGAAGGAGGTGCTGTTATTCCATCTGACTGATGAGGAACCTGAAGTTCAAGAGATGTGGCTTACTTGGAGTCAGACCTCCCCTATAGCACGTGACCTTCATAGGAGCAGACTTTGCCTGATGCCATAACATCAGTACCTACAACGAGTTCTGGTATACAGTTGGTGCTCCATAAATGTTTGCTTGCTGTTTAAATGATGGAGTTGGGATTTGAATCCAGGTAGTCCAATATCCAGACCCATGTATTTTAATCTAAGAGATTGGAGGTGATTGGAATGGAAGGTTGCCTCCTTTCCTTTCATGAGCTACAGCCCCATCCAGGAGGTAATTCTAAGCATTCGAAATCTGGGCCAACCCTTGCTCAGGTGGCAGGCGTGCAGCAGGTGCCCGCATACACATTTGAAGGATTGGTGCTGGATCCACATGCCGCAGGATTTGCACTTTCTGATCTGGCCCATAAACAGCCATTGCATTCTGGTCTCTTCTGCAAAGGCCAGACTTGGCCTGCCGGATACATTTCATGACACTAATAAACATTCACACCTACCCAGAGCATTTAGACAGAAAATGGAGCCTAAAAGCTTTGTGCAGCAATGTGCTTCCCCCCAGCCTGGGGAACATTAGCTGAAATGCATACGCTACGGAAACGGGCTGCATCATTATTGGAACCGATGCACACTCACTCTGACCAATCTATTTTTATTTGAAGCACATTGTATGAAACTGAGCATAATAACTACAGTCAATAGAGATGTATTTGTTTTTATTTAAGCTCATAAATGTGCTAACACCAATAAAGATTTTTTTCTCTGTGAAAAGTAAGACATGTATGGAGGAGATGGAAATTTATACATCCATCAAGCCAGAAGCGCTTATTTTCTCAGAAACCATTTTTTGAATTACCAGTGATTTATGGTAGCAGACTGAAGACTGATTTGGTGAGGTTGGGAGACAGAGAGGGAGAAAATCCACTGATGTAGTTAATTTTTTTATTCTGTTTAAATAGCAGAGGATTTAAGACTAGAGAATGAGGGGCAGAGATGATGTATCTGAGTAAAAGTTGGATTCTAGCAATAAAAAGGCAGTTAGATCCTCTTTGTCCTCATTTTTGTCCAAATATGCTTTGGGAATTCTGGAATTGGAGTGGTGTGAACAGCCCTGGCTTTAGAGCACTGGGTTTGCTGCTGCCGAACTGTGTCATTTTGACATGGGTCTTGGGCTTCCTTATCTGTAAACAGGACATCAATATTGGCCTTGCATGGTGGTAAAGAGGACAGGTTCTCTAGAGCCAGACTTTTTGGATTCAAATCCTGGCTCTGGTGCTGACACTTATAACTGTGTGACCCTGGGAAAATCACTTTACCTCTCTGGGCTTTGTTTCCCTCTTGATCTGTGAGTGGATGCTGATCTATATTGTTGGAAGTTTAAAGAAGTAATGCATGTAACAGACTTAAAACAAGCACTTGGTTAGAACAGTTGTCATCAGAACAGCTGGAAAAAGAAGTTAAAAAGTATTTGGTCTAAACCCTCATTTTACAGATGAGGAAACTTAGACCCAGGGCGGTCCTGTATGGGTTTCATATCACCATGGTAACAATCACCACACACACATGACTCTGTGACTTAAAACAATGCATACTGATCATCCTACAACTCTGGATGTCCGAAATGAATCTTCCAGAGCTAAATTCAAATTATCTGCAGGCTGGTTCCTTCTCAGGATTCCAGGGGAGAATCCGTTCTTTGCCTCTTCCAACCTTTAGAGGCTGTCCACATTCCTTGGTTTGTAGCTACAGCTCTGCCACCTCTGTATTTGTTGTCACACGGCCACCCTCTCTAAGAGTCTGCCTCCCTCTTGTAAACAACCTTCCTCCTGACTGCGTCAGGCCCACCTGGAGAATGTAGAAACATCTCCCATCTCGAGGTCCTTAACTTGCCTTCAAAGTCTCTTTAACCATGTAAGGTAACATGGTCACAGGTCTGGAGATCAGGGTGTGGACTTCTTTGGCAGGGAGCAATATATTCAGCCTAAGTCCTGAGGTCTTGGAGCTGGTTAGCAGCATGGACTGGTTTTGAGCAAGAGACTGCTGGACTCATGTTCTTCTCGTGTCCTGCTGGACATGATTTTGGCTGCCTTGGCTCTTGAGATGACTAGGTGACTGGCCTGGGGGCTGCCATCCAGGAAGATGATGTGTCCTTGAATGTCTGAGGCTATTTGGAACTTCCTGTGGGCCTGTCCCCTAAACAGCTTGCCAGCTAGGGCCTCAGGGGCATGAGATGGGCAGGTGGGGTCCACAGCTTAGCTGGCATGGAGCTGGGGCCCTGTTGTGATTCGCCCAGGGATAGAGTGTGGCCGGGGGGCTGTGGGGAGGGTCTCTTGGGTCCGCTGGGTCAGAGTAGATGGAGGGGGAACAGTATCACAGGGAGGCTCCAAGAGGTAACAGACTGCTGAGTGCTTTAGAGCAGTGGTTTCCAACCCTTCCAACTGTGGTTTTAAAAAGAAATGCTCTAGGATGGCTACTATGGGAAAACCCCCCAGAAAATAACATGTATTGGTGAGGATGTAGAGAAATTGGAACTTATGTAGAATGTTGGTAGGAATGTAAAATGGTACAGCTGCTGTGGAACAGTGGGCAGGTCCTCAGAAAGTTAAGAATAGAATTACCATATGATTCAGCAACTCCACTTCTGGATATATGGCCAAAAGAGATGGAAGCAGGGATACAATCAGATGTTTATTTACCCAGGTTCATAACAGCATTTTTTCAGTGGCTAACAGGTGTAAACAACCTAAGGGTCCATTGATGAATGACTGACTAAACAAAATGTGGTAAACAAAACACTACAGGAAATTACAGGTGAGGGTCACTGTCATGTCCTGGAGGGTCTGGAGGAGGAGTCAGGGCCTGCAAATGGGCCGTGAAAGGTAGGAATGTGGTAAAACATGATTCGGCCTTAAAAAGGAGGGAAATTCTGTCAATGCTACAACATGGATGAATCTTGAGGACATCATGCTGAGTGAAATCAGCCAGTTACGAACGAGCACGTACTGATGATTCCACTTACATGAGGCACCTGCAGTGGTCAAAGTCTAAGGGATGGAATGGTGGTTGCCAGGGGCTGGGGATGGAGGTGGGGGTGGGGAATGGGGAGTTAGTTTTAATGGGACAGAGCTTTAGTTTTTTTTTTTTTCAGATGAAGTTCTGGACATGGATGGTGGTGATGGCTACACAACAAAGTGAATGTCCTTAATGCCACTGAACTATTAACAATGGTTAAAATGACAAAACTTAACCAAAACAATACAAACTAAAAACCTAGCAACAAAGCTACAGCAGGAGAGGAGCTACTGAGGATGAAGTGGGTCGAGGTGCGGTGTCCTGCCTTTCCACTACCTTCCCCCAACCACTGCCATCTGGGAGGGCGCCCGGCAAACCGGAGCTCTCCAGTGGCCCTGGGGAGCACCGTTAAGGCCCTGCCAAATGAATGGAGTAACGCAGCCTGGTTACCTGCAGCTCACATCCAAGGTACCTTGGTGGCTACAGATTCTTCTGCATTATAGGAAAAAAGTCATTTCTGTCCTTGAATGGCAATAGTAGTAAAGAAACCCTGATCCAGGAGAAAAATGGTGCAATGCCAAGCCTTGCAGGAGCCCATCTTTGGGCTCCTGAAGCGCCCTGGGGTGGCTGCATCTGGTCACCCCAGCCTCTAATGGCAGTGAGTCTCTGGGCCTTTGCCTGAGGAGGGAAGTGGAGGGGGTGTGCGGCTGACATCTGCTGGCTGTCAGCTTCCCCAGTTGGACCTGCCCCCCACGGGAAGGCATGCCCTCCAAGGGCTTGCTTATACATTTGTCTAGAAGCAATGCAGGGTCAAGTGGAGGGCGGGGTATGGCAAGCAGGGGGCACAGAGTGTGCTCAGGGGGCACGGCTCCCTGGTGACTTGCAGCTCACACTCCTGGTCCATGTCTCCCGGGGCCTCACCTCACGGGCTCTGCCCATGAGCAGGTAGTCGTAGCCTGTGTGACATGGTACTTTCTCTTCCTCTCGTTTCCACATCTCCTTTCTCTCTTCCTCCACCTGCTCTGAAACCCTCTTTTACCTCCTTCCCGAGCCTGTCGCTGTGGGCAGACAACTTGACCGGAGTGGCTGCTGGAAGCTGTCCAAGGCTCTGTGGGAGCAGGTTCTGAAAG
This sequence comes from Manis javanica, assembly GCF_040802235.1. Lineage (NCBI taxonomy): Eukaryota > Metazoa > Chordata > Mammalia > Pholidota > Manidae > Manis > Manis javanica. The sequence continues at coordinate 24,038,371 of NC_133163.1, read as the reverse complement.
GGGGCCTAGGCCATTAGCTCAGGATGACTGAACAGCCCTGCTCCTCCCTGGTTCCTGTGGCTGCCCTAGCTTGGCCTTTGAGTGCTGAACCAGGTATTGGTTTTAGCAAGCTGGGATGGAGGGGGTGGGCAAGAAGCATTTGGTAATAAGAGGCTTTACCTGTATAAAGGGGTCAGGAACTAGCTGTCACCAGCTGTGTGTGGAAAGGCACCCATGAATGGTACAGCCCATAACACTATAGGAAATTAGAGGTGAAGGTCATTGTCATGTCCTGGAGGGTTCTGAGGAGGAGTCAGGGCCTGCAAATGGGCCATGAAAGGTAGGAAGACCTGTCAGTGATCGTTCAGTTGCGAGGGGGGAAAAGGATCAAGCAAAAATCAAGTGTTATAGCCAAAAAGTCCAGAAGTAGATTTCACTTGCGGCCCTCTCTAGGTTGTCAAGCAATGTCATCAGGAACCCCCTTGATGCCACCTCTCAGTTCTACTTTCTCTGGGTTGGCTTCTTTTTCCGCACATGTTGGCCACATGACTTCTAGAAGCTCCAGGCTTGCACCTATCTGCTCAGCAGTGAGGCAGGTGAGCAGGCTGCTTCTGTGAGAGTAGAGGTTTCATGCAGGGGATAAGTTTGAAAGAATAAAGATAAAAGCTTAAAGAATAGATTGGGTTCAGGTTGTGGGTGTTCTTGAATGCCAAACTAAGGGTTTGGGCTTTATTGAAAGTTTTCGAATAGAAAGTAACATGGTTAAGTTGACATCTTCAGAGGCTAGTAATGGTGCGGTGAAGTTTGGACTAGGAATGGATCAGCTGGGAGCTGAGTGCTGTAGGAGTCTAGGGAGATTGGAGGGCCTGGAATGACTTAGAGGGTTGTCCCACTCACTGTGTCGAGACTAACACAGTCGCGTAGATGTAGTCTAGAGATATAGCCATGGGCTCAGTGGACAGCAAAGCTTGAGTGGGTGGGCAGGTGGTGAAGACATGGATGGAAAGAGATCCTGAGTCTTAGACTAGGTGTGCAAAGGGATGGGAGTTGCCTGGAGAGAAGTGTAAATATGTGAGGATCCCCAGTGAGGATACACATGCATGAAGTCCCACCTGGGTTAAGCAGACCCCAACAAGATGTAAGTGCCCACTGCCTTCAGCCTGCTCTTGGCAACACTGAGGACACTGCCCACAGGCAGAGATTAGTACCCAGTATTCCCTACCTCTGATTCGTTGGGCGTCTGGTATTTTCTGCTAGAAAATTTTAGTGCATTTCCCTTTTCAGGGAAACCCAGAAGCAAAGTCTTTATATAATTTGTTGTGTCAGGAAAAGTTGGCAGTCTTTTACTGTCCACCACACCCTGTTGCTGTTCTTAATCTTGTATAGATTGGCAGGGGGAAATTGGGCTTCCACAAATTTAAAACAAAGTTATTGGGTATCTACCACATGTTAAATTTTGTGGTAGGTCCTAAGACCAAAGAATGAAATTTTGTCATTTGCAATTCTTTTGGCTGTAATTAATAGAAACTAACCCTGGCTAATGTAAACGAAAAGAGTAATTGATAGGAAGGCTATTGGAATGGTTGCCAGAGTTCGCAGAAGAGAAGACGAGGCAGGCAGGACCCTGAAAATCAGGAGACAGGCCTGCCTGGGGTCCTCAGCTATCCTCTTCTCGGGAGTCTTTGAGGGAGTATGAGTCTCATATCTCCTTGTCTCAACGTCCCAAGAGACAGACTGTGATTGGCTCAGGCTTGGATCAGGTCTTTCCTGGGACTGACTGCTGTGACAGGGGGTTAAGGGTCCCAGCACAAAGACACAACTACCCTTGGGAAACGGGAAATTCCTAGGGAAGGGGAAATAAATGACTGCTGTGAGTCCGGCACCTGCCCATATTGATATTTAGTACTAAAACCCCTGGCCCAAAGACCTCTAGACTAATCCCAAACATTCTTGACCAGGGGTGGATGGGGAAGGCTGATCTGGCATCCCTTGTGATGCCTCAATTTTCACTCATGTGTAGTGGGTTGTCCCGTCTCTTGGCAGGAAGTAATTTCCTCCAGATACTTGGAGGTGCACATCCATCTTTGAGAAAAATGAAGCAAACAGACCTATTTCACCAGTTTCCAGACCACTTACAAGGCTGGAAACCTTACAAAGTGCTTTAATGTCGAAGGGGCTACCTGGGTATTGCCTGGATGTCTGTAACAGCGCCCCCTCCAGGAAGTTTTGTCAGAGCATCAGTAGTAGGTACAGTAGTGAAGGCTTCTTCTCCATCATTCTTTTTCATTTGCAGTTACATTTGTGGTTATCTGTTTTTTTTTCCTGCTGGCCAGTGTTTGTGACTGGCATTTGTGTTTTAAGTGGGTCAGAGCCTAAATAGGTCATGTTGACTGTCTAAATGTGGTAATCCTGAAATGAACAGGGCAGGGATGGGGAGGGAGAAGGGCTTAACCAGCAGTAGCTGAAGGGAGAGGGAAGGTGAGCTTGGGGCTCAGGGTCCGGCCAACAGGGTTCCACTTGTGTGGAAACCTCTGGTGACAGGGATTCGCTTGGAACCCCTCCTTGAATTGAGGGAGAAATGGCTGTGGGCTTTGGACAGGGGAGAAGATGGGGTGTGTTAGAGCAGCCATGCTTCCCTCTGACCTGATCCGTGGGGGTGATAAGAACTGGCAAGGATTCTGGATCTTTCAGCAGTGGAAATATATGGGAGGGGGTAAAAGCAGGTGGAGGAATATAGGGAGTTGTTATGGCTGAACTGCTTCCCTCCCAAATTCATAAGTTGAAGCCCTAATCCTCAGTACTTCAGAATGTGACCATATTTGGAGAGAGGCTCTTCCCACTGGTTATTCAGTTAAAATGAGGTCAAATGGGTGGGCCCTAATCCAATACACTGATGCCCTTATGAAAGGAGATTAGGACACAAATACCAAGGGAAGACCATGTAAAGACATGGGGAGAAGGTGGTTATCTACAAACCAAGAAAAGCTAGAAGAAACCAGTCCTGCTGGAATCTCAATCTTGGATTTCCAACCTGCAGAATGATGAGAAAGAAAGGCAGCTTAAGCCACCCAGTTTGTGGTACCAGTTGTGGTGACAGAAGCCCACTAGTATAGGGGCCTTCTGTAAGGAGACAGGGTGATATTTCTCTCCCAGGAACACACTTGGCTTTTTGGATTCTCTCATTTTTTGGGGGGTCAGGGTGGGTTCTTAGAGCTTATTGGCCTAGAACCTCTGAGGACAAATTCTGCCTTTATTCTCAAGCTCCTTTCTCCATGGCTTAAGGAACTTTCCTGTTTGACAGTTGGGCAGCTGAGAGAGACTGTGCTGGGCTGACCTTGAGCCTGACCCTGGGTCTCACCTTCGTTTTCTTTCTTTGTATTCCTGGCGTACTTCACACTGAATGGCCATTTCAGGGCAACGGCAAGAGGAATGGCTGAAGTCACATCATTTTTATAGATTGAGAAACTAAAATCACAAAGGGACCTCACTTATCAGTGATATGGAGACTTCACTGGGACTGGAATCTAGATCCCTCAGCTCAGTTTGGTGGTCACAGATTACTGTGGATCAAAGTTGCACCTGAGACACTTCCAGCTAGGCAGTGTGATTTGAGGACACTGAGAAACGTGCCCCAGAACATTTCCCAGGTGAAGCCTGTTCAAAATTCCATATTTATTCAGTTGTTCTGTTAAAGATTTTCACTGGTCTTGTGAAATTACCTGGGAGGACCGCACAGTGCTTCTTTGCCCCCAGTTTCCTGAAAAAAAAAAAAAAAAGTCAATATCTGATTGTTCATTGTAAGTAGATAGAAGTACAAATGATGTTTATATATTTTTTCGTGAGTATTTTACATGCATTATGTAAACTTGGTTATCGTTGTGGATTCCATAGAATTTTCTACAACTATGCTCTCTGTGCATAAAGACAGTTTTACTTCTTCCTTTCCAATTTAGAAAGACACTTTTTTCCTTTATCTTTCTTGACTGCACTAGCTAGAACTTCCAGTAAAATGTTGCAATGCTAAAAGTAGAATCCTTTTTTTATTCCTGACGTTCGCAGGAAAGCTTTCAGTTTTTCACCATTACGAGTGATGCAGCTTGTGGGTATTTTATAGATGCTCTTTATTGGGTTGAGAAAATTCCCCTGTATTCCTAATTTGTTGAGAGTTTTCTTTTCAAATCAGGAATAGATGTTATTAGATATTATCAAATGCTTCTGTGTCTATTGAAATGGTCATATAGTTTTCTTTAGTTTGTTAAATACAATGAATTTCATTGGTTGAATTTTGAATATTTAACTAACCTTGCATTGCTACAATAAATCCCATTTGTTTATGATACATTAACTTTTTATCATATTGTTGGATTCAATTTGCTAAAATTTTGTTTAGAATTTTTCCACTTACATTCATAGAGTAATATTTGTAGTTTTCTGATATTGTATTTGCCTGGTTTTGGTATCTGGATGCTGTTGGCCTAATAGAGTGAGATGGGCAGTACTCCCTTCTTCAATTTTCTGGAAGAGTTTGTATGTAATTAGGAGTATTTCCTCCTAAATGTTTTTATATAGTTCACCAGTGAAGCCATCTGAGCCTGAATTTTTCTTTGTGTGAAAAATTCTAACTAAAAATTCAGTATTTAACACATATAGGGCTGTTCACCTTACCTATTGTTTCTTGAGTAAGCTTTAGTAGTTTGTGTCTTTGAAAGAAATTGTCCATTTTATCTAAGTTGTTGAGTTAACTGGCATAAAGTTATTCATAATAGTTCCTTATTATCGTCTTAGTATTTATAGAATCTATAATGGTATAATCTGTCTCTCTCATTCTTGATACTAGCAATTTGTGTCTTCTTTTTTTTCCTGATCAGCTAGAGGTCTATGAATTTTATAAATTCTTCAAAAGAACCAGCTGTGGGTTTCATTGATTCCCCTCTCCCTCTGCATTTTCCCCACATCATGATTTCTACTCTACTCCTTATTACATCCTTTTTATGCATACTTGAGGTTTAATTTACTCTCCTTTTTCTAGTTTCTTGAGGTTGAGATAATTGATTTGAATCCTCTTTTCTTTCCTAATATGGGCATTTAGTGCTATAAAATTTCCCCTAAGTATTGCCTTAGTGCTGTCCCATAAATTTTGATATGCTGTATTCTCATTTTAATTCAGTTTCAAATATTTTCTGATTTTGTTTTTGATTTTTTTGTTGACCAATGGATTACTTAAAAATGTTATTTAGTTTTTAAACATTTGAATATTTTCCAAAGATCTTTCATATACTGATCTCTAATTTAATTCCGTGTGGACAGAGAACATACTTTATATGACTTTAACCCTTTTAAATTTATTGTATAAATCTTTTGTAGCACAGGATATAGTTTATCTTGGTAAATATGCTGTATGTATGTACTTGAAAAGAATGTATAATCTGTTGGATAGAACGTTCTCTAAATGTCTGTTAGGTCAAATGAGTTGATAATGTGTTCAAGTCTTCTATGTTTGACCTGTTTTTCTGTCCACTTGTCCAATCAGTTATTGAGAAAGAGGTATTGAAATCTTTGATTGTAAATGTGTCTTTGTTCTCCTTGAATTTCAAGCAGTTCTTGCTTTATGTAGTTCTATAACTAGGTATATATGTGTTTAGGATTCTATCTTTTTGACAAATTGACTCATTTAACATTATGAAATGATATTCTTCATTCCTGCTAATATTGTTACTCAAAATCTACCTTATCTGACATTAATATACTACTCAAATTTTCTTTTTATTAGTGTTATCATGGTCTACCATTTTCCCATCCTCTATGTTTAACCTATTTATGTCTTTGTTTTTAAAGTACATTTCTTATAGGCAGGATATAGTTGGGACCTGCTTTTTTATTGTGACAATCTCTGAATTTTTTATAAATGGTGCTTAGAGCATTTATATTTAATGTGATTATTTTTCTGGGATGCAGCTAAATTAATTGAAGATAATGTGATTCTTTCAGGTCTTGCTTTTAAGATTTATTATACAGGGCCTAAGCAGTGATTATATAGCACAAATTATTCCCCACTACTGAGGCAGGACCCTTCTGGGTGTCCTATTCAATGCCTGATGAATTTTGTGCTTTTCCAGCCTGCCTGGTGGGAGCTAGCATTGTTCCCAGCCCTAAGTGGGTGTTGGGTGCTATTTCCTGTAATCCTTTTGGGTGATCCCACCCAACTCCCCCTGTTAGTTTCCTGACTTGCCTGAAAATTTGAGGGGAGGACCTCTTGCAGATCTTTGGAACTCTCTCTCAGGCTCTCTCCTTTATGCTGCTCTGACTTTGAAAGGGCAGCTGCGTTCAGACTCTCAGCTGTCTCTTCAGCGCAGGGCCTCTTTTGGCCCCCACTTGCATCATGGCCTGGGAACTCTCAAGGTGGTGAGTTGAGGCAATCTAGGGCTCACGCCATTTGTCTCTTGTCTCTCAGGTGCGATTGGCATTCATTGTCTGATGGCCAGTGTCTTGAAACCCATTTGAAAAAATACATAGTTTGATTTCTTTGTGGTTTTAGGCAGGAAGGTAAATCTGCTCCCTGAAATAGAAGTCTTGAACAGTGTTTTTGTTTGTTTTGTTTTGTTCAAAATACTGTTTTTTAAACCACATTTGAGGATCTTTAGAGGGGGCTTATGTTCTCAAGTTGGCATAGTTCCTGTCATTTCTTATTTCCTATTTTGTTACTTTGGCTCATTTCTTTCGTTTATGTTACTTACTGGTCCCTTCGCCATTTAAATCGCAACACTTGAAAGACATGGGACATAGAATAGATAACTTTGGGTCTGGTCGAGGGTAGATAGTAGGTGCCTTGAGTGGGGATATCAACATAATGTTTTAATTTTTGTATCCCTTGTACCTATACATTTTTATTGAAAGAAGAGAGGAGGGATCAGGAAAGACTGAATTATTGCTTGGATGACTAATTTATGGACTTCTAAGTAAATTATTTCTAAATACAAAAAATGTTTGTGGTTATTTATACCCCCACCAACTCTGTGTGAGGTCCTCACATATTTGAAAATATTGTTGGGTGCCTCTCTGGGTCTTTCTCCTTTTAATTAAACCTCCTGAGCTCTGCCTAGGGTAATGTAGAAAATGTTGAAGGTTTACTGCCAAATCCCTTAGACCCTCCCTGAGGTCACTTTGATGTAGTTCCTGGACATGATTTTTCCTTGTGTCTCTCTACCTGTAGACATTTTCAGGTCTCAGAAGCACAATGCCCACTTGTGCAAATGCTGGCAAAATAACACCCTAGAGTGCCCTTCCACCAATGAGAGATGGGAGGTGGTGAGTCAGTATCCCAGCTCCAGGTGGGCCTGAGCTCCAGTTTTTACCATAGCAATGCCCTGTTCAGTGGCACACCTTTCATTGACATTCCTGTCTTCCCTGTTTTACTTCTCCATGCCCTCACTGTGCTTCCTGGGATTATTTCCAAAATAAACTACGGGTATCTGAATTCCTGTCTCCAGGTCTGCTTTGGTATGAGGGGATTCAAACTAAGGCAGGTGATTTTGGTAAGGAACCTCCTGGAACTCAGAGCATATTTTATGCTGTCCCTACACTTTGCCCCAAACACAATGTGTGATAGGGAAGGGGGGCAGGAGAAGGTGCTAGGCTGGCAGAGGATGTTGGTTGCCAATGGGCTCATATCCATGGTGGCCATGTTGACATTTTTAATTTTTCTAATGATGGACAGGTCAGCACAGCTTGGAGAAAGCCTGGTTGGGCCCTTGCTCTTGAGGTGGCCTTGCTGTTTGGGTACACAGGTGCTGCCATGTGAGAATGCAGGCAAGAAGAGATGTGACAAGACTGAGGTCCGCTTACTGGGTCTGATGATTTTACTTTCTGCTTAAAACCAGAGTTCTTATTTCTAGGACATCATTAAGTGGAGCTAAGGTGTGTTCTTTTGTGGGTGGATCTATATGAATACTGACAGGTAGCATGTGTACTCTTTGAGGTAGGATCTGTGTTTTATTTTCTTAGTACCTTTTGTGAGTTAATTTGTTAAATATGTCATATATTCATGTGGTTCAAAATCTTCTCACTCCTGCTCTCATCCATTGCACATCCGCCCAGCTTCAACTCCAATCCCATGCCAGGCACCTCTGTCATTAGTTTCTTAGGTACACTTCTAGAGTTTATGCTTGTGCAAATAAATATAAATAAAGATTCTTATGTCCTGCTTTTCTACTCTGCTTCATAATCAAAGTTATTATGAAACACCTAGTTTTGTCCTATTTCTTCTCACAATATGTCTTGGAGATATTGTGTATTTTCATATCTGTGGATATAAAGCATAAAGCATTGTTGCTCTTTAATAGCTTCTTCACAAAATCCCATGGTATGCATGTACATCATTCATTTAGCCAGTCATTTTCAGTGGTAATTTGGGTTGTACCTAATTTCTGCTATTATTTTAGTATTGTGTCAGTGAATAACATTGCACATGCCATTTGGCACATATGTAAGCCTATTTATAGAAATAACTCCCAGAAATGGAACTGTAGAACCATAGGGTTCATTCATTTATAATTTTGATAAATTTTACTCAGCTGTCCTCCACTGGGGTTGTATGAGTTTATATTACTGCCGAGAAGTAAGAGTGCCTGCTTCACTATGGCTTCTTCAACAGGGTATAAAAATCAAGCTGTTGGAGTTTTGTTAATCTGATAGGTGAAAATGGTATTATGATGTATTTTAATCTGCATTTCTCTTATTACAATGGTGAGCATCTTTCCATGCATTTAAGTCATTATATTTTCTGTGAACTCTCTAACATTCTCATTTTTCAATGGACTTTATTCTTACCCATTCTGGTTCTTTCTTTCTTTTTTTTTTTTAACAGATTCTGATAGTTCTTTATATATTAGGAAGATAAGCTTTTTATGACCTGAGTGAAAAAATGTATATATATATATTGCTGTTTACTATTTGTCTTTTGACTTACCTTGGGAGGGTTTATTTTTTTTGTCATGATGGTTTTATTTTTATCCAAAAAAATTTTTGTGTACTCATACTTACCAATTTTTAAAAAGTCTTCTGGATTTTCAAGCTTGTTAGAAAAGATATCTTCCACTCCACTTCATAGCCTTAGCCGTGCCAAGAGCAGCTTAGCTACCTGACAGAATACTGTAATTCGTAGGTCACCGAGGCCCTCCTCCAGTTGTCTTTGTTTTAAAATCCCTGCTTCTGTCCTTCCTCTCCTCTACTTCAAAATAGGCAATTTGATCAGGTGAGTAACAGTAATTCATACTCAGGCGTGACTAACTGGCAGACTTTTCCAAAAGATATTTCAGTTTAAATTAGGAGCTGAGTCAACTGAAATGACTTTCAAATTGTTAGCAAGTTGGGAAATATGGGCAACAGGTCAATGATGCTGCTAAGTTAGAATGACGGATGTTCTGTACTTCCATCAGATCTTCTCACTGAGTCGGGAGCCCCAAGAAAAACTCAGCTTTGGAAGGGGAAATGACTCTTCTGTCTTGGGCTCCATTTCCAGTGATAGTAGCTGTGACGCTTACATGGGCTGGTGCCTGGTTGGAAGGTAGGAAGACTGGGCAGCATTGGGCAAAATGTTGATTAAACTGAATTTGTCTTGTACACCTATTGCTACTTGCCTAGCATCTTCCCTGCCTCCGAATCCTGTCCCCTACACATGGGTCCAGTGGGGGTTATTGGACAAGAGAGGGATGGCGGTAGGATAGTTTTGTAGAGTCCTACAGAAGGGGATTCTCCATTCATCTGGGCCCTTACTTTCCTCAATCATTGAATGAGAGGAAACTCATTATTAAAGATTTTTAGGCCTACCCATCAGGTGGTTCGGGTGTTTGGGTTCTCTTGATTGGGGGTGGGTGGAAAGGAAGTTGAAAGCCCTCCCAGACGCCTCATATCTTTTTTTCTCAGACCTTCTCCGTCCATGACTCCAGAGAGCTTGACCGGCCTCAGCATCTGCTCCCTCTTTCGGTCCCCACTGCTGGCCCAGCTCTTGCCCAGCCCCAGTGGAGCCAGAGAGTCAGTTATGAAATGAATACTTTATGTGGTTCATTGCATTTATTAATTTGTAATTTCACTGGGCTCCAAGTAGTGACTGAAAATTGTAATAGGACAATCAATTCCATTAGTGTATTTTGTGCTTGAACACTTAAAACATTTTTATTTAAGAAAAAAATGAAATGATTTTATTGGGTCTTGGTTCCTGGTCTGTACATTCCATCCTCCTACTTTGGGTCCCAGAGAGTCAATGCTGTTAATGCTACAGGTTCCAGTCACAAGGAGTTTGTCAGAACACTGGGCTATATAAATAAAGCACAATGTAAGTCAGTCTATGTTATTGGTATGTTTGCCCTTGAGTTCTTAGGAAGCTATGAGGATAGAGTTTCTATGGCTGTTTCCCCTGGAGGCTGTGGGGGTCAATTCTCAGTACTGCTCTAAGCTCCTTGATGGTATGACTTGTATAGAAGTGAAGAACTGAAATTGGGTCTTGCCTGCTCTTTCTTTAGCCTTGTTGGTGTAGAAAACTTCCAAGATTAGGACTAGGAAGATATTTCTGGAAGAGAAAGGATTTCCCCAACTTTACTCGGTCAACAGAATTTCTCGTTTTGTTGCCTAAATCACCAGACTTTCAGCCAACCTTCACTGAACTCCTCCTATGTGCAAAGCAAGGATTAGGTCCTGTGGGAAACAGGCACCCTCAAGTTCATACAGTACTAGGGTTCTTTTCCTGGAAACTTGGTCCCTTGAGGTCCTGAAGTCTATAATTGAGAATCTGATGCTGGGTTTGGCTCTAGATCTTGGACCTGAAGGGAAAATGCCCTGGTGTTCCCTTTCTGGGTCACTTGGAAAGGAGGGAGGAAGAGAGGCACCTAGGAAGCAGATTCATGTATAGGTGGAAACAGGTCCCAAAGAATAGGTCCCTTCCTGGACAGAAACAGAATCAGTGCCACAGGATGGTATTTGGCTGGTATTTCAATGGCTGAAAACATAATCACATTAGGAACAGGACCCAAAAAGTACATCTCATTGGGATAAGCAGAGTTAAACAATATTGAACAGTATTGAAACAGGACTTCACAGCAAGTGTGGGGTACACATAAATATGCAATATTTCCCAAACCTATGTTACCTTGACCATAAAATCTTTCTTCTTTTTTTTAAAGGAGCATCACTAGAGGTTTATAGTTTGCAGGCCACATTCTGGAAACATTAATCTTGCCCACTTGCAAGACTTATGAATTAATTAATGGTAGTGTCCCAATTTCCTAACCCATGGGGCCTTCTACTTTATCTTTGATACTCAGAGTGTGGTGTGCAGACCTGAGGCACGGGCATCACCTGGGAGCTTGTTAGAGCTGTAGATTCTCTGGCCCACCCTAGGCCTACCTAATCAGAATCTGCGTGTCAACAAGATCCCCGGTGGTTGGTATACATGCTGCAGACCGAGATGCCCTACTCTACTGCATGCTGCTGCCTCTCAGCTTCAGTGCCTTCCATGTCCCAACTCAGAGGTGAGAGCTTTGGGGTAGTGACAGCAACTGTGCTTGGTTTGGGTTGGAGTAGGGAAGATTTCTGGGTCTTCTGGGCCTAGGGGGATGTCTTCTTCTTAGCTTCCAGGTGGCAGTAGTAACTTACAGCAGCAAGAGAGGCCAGCTGTAGACGACAATTTACAGAAGTTAACAGAGAGAAAGAACAGTGAGACCATGGGGAAAATATAGGGAATTTGATAAACCAGGAAGGAGAAGATCCCTGGGTGGATAAGCATGGACAAAATTAGAAGTAATTTTAGACATGTTTATGCTGAGGGCTGTGATGTGTTAGGGGGCGGTGCAATGATGCTCCAAGTCCTGCCACCACCATGTCCTATGATGGGAGGCTGGGAGAGGACCTCAGAAGATATCTTTTTTTCAGCTGAATATGAGAAGTCCCTGCCAGATCAGATGTTCAACTTTAAAACAAATGGAGGAAAAACGATCAAATGCAGTCAACTAGAAAAATCCACTTTTCCTATTTCATAAAAAGCAAGAGCCCATGAGATAATCCCTCCCTTGGCACATGTTAGAGATTTCTTTATCGTTTCTTTGCTTGCAGCCAATTCTGCCACACCCGGCTGGGGGCCTGGGCTACACTCACTTCATTTGCACCAGGTCAGCATGCCTGTTCCGAGCCAGTGCATCTAGAGCTGAATTCTAGCAGTTTTCCAGGGAGAAGGGCATGACTGCATGTGAATGAGAGGAGGGGAGGGGGAAGAGGAGGAGGACAGAGGACTCATTGTCTGTCCCTCCCTAAGTACAGAGGAGTGTGCTTAAGGTGGACAGTGCAGGGGGCGGGTCGTCCCCTCCTAAGCCGGGCCTGAGAGCTCCTTCAGTGCCAGCAGCATGACTTCCCTGCTATGCCCCAGAAATAAGCACAGTGCCTATATTTACCCTAGAGATGTTCAATAAATATTTGTTGAATGAAATTTGACATAAAACCACTGAGGTAATAAATAGCTCATGAGATGTGCAGTTAGGAGATCTGGGCTCTAGGACTCAACATTGTCCCTTTTTAGCTGGATGTCCCTGGACGAGCTCGCCTTCTCTGAACCTCAGTTTATGGAGTGGTGATTGTGGTGCTCCCCTCCTCGTTAACACATAGATTCTGATTAGGTAGGCCTAGGGTGGGCCAATGGGGTGGAGGAGTAAATGAGATCCCACGCAGACAGAACATAATCAATGTGAAGGATTTAAATGTGGGAGTTCCTTTTCCCCTATACATTATAATCCCCACCAGTCCCCAAAGTCGTACCATAAACAACTCAAGAGTGTGGACCACCTTGGAGTTAACCTTGACTCCTCTTCCCTTTACGCCCCATATCCAAACCTTTGGCCAATCATGATTCAGCTGCTCATTACCTCTGTTGCCACCACCCTGATCCAGCTGCTTATTGTATTTCACCTGGGTTCCTGCACTGATCTCCTGACTGGTCTCTCTGCTTATTCCCTGATATCATCAAGTGTATTCTTAGCTTAACAGCCAGGATGATGCTAATTAAACACAGACCTCTTCCAGTCACTCCTTTGCCCAGAACCTTTAGCGGTTGCCTATCTCACTCAGAATAAAAGCCAAAGTTCCCCCAATGGCTTCAGACCTCCTCACCCCCTGACTTCTCTGACCTTATCTACTTCTTGCTCAAGCTAGTCTTGCGGGTCTTCAACTGCCACAGGCACATTTGTGCCTCAGGGCCTTTGCACTTGCTGTTTTCTGGCCTGAAAACCTCTCCCCTCTTTGTTCCCTAACCTCCATGTCTTTGCCCATTGTCAGGCGAGGTCTTCTCTGACTTTCCTATTGAAAGTCAAACACCGTTCCCATTTCCTACCTGGTACTCCCTAATTTCCTCTGGGACTTTCCATAGTACTCAGGGCCTTGTAACATAGTTTGTATTTTACCTATTTGTCTCCTGCACTCTCACTGCCCTGACAGGGTTTTGGTTATTTCTGTATTGTCGCCTTCCAGCACACTGCGTGGCACTATAATATTCTTGCTGATTGATGAATTATATAGGCTGTGCCCTTCTATAATCTTATTATAAGGCTTGGGTCAGAGGTGTGGAACACAAAGGGCTCAGGCATATTTGGGGACATTACAGACCTTATCCTGAGTTAGGCAGCACCTTTAAGGTGTCATAAAGCAGGTGTTGGTGCTGTTTGGCTGGTTTGTCTCAAGGGCTCCTGGGTGAGGAATATGCCAATGGGTGGGATTTATTACATTGCCCTAGTAACTTCTTCTTGAGTTTTTATTTTGTGAAAACTTGATAACTTGCCTTATTTTTTTTATCCTTAGTTGTAAGGGTCTCCTCCTTCCCCACCATCCCCCATTTCTTCCCTGCCTTTCCATTCGTCATTTATTGAGCATCTCTAGGCCTTTCCTCTCACCCATTAACCAGGCTCTTGGACTAGGAACTGAAACATGTTTACTGATTTGGTGTTCAAAGTACAGACTGTGACAGCTCCTGGTTTCTGCTGTTCCCAGCCCCAGAGGCACTGGTCTCAGGGATCCACATACTGAATCTTCAGAACTCTGCTTGGAAGTGCTTTGGTCCTTGTGTGCCAAGGAAAGAACAGTTCCAGCTGATATCAGCACTCAGCAGGGACCCTGTCTCTTGTAACTGGGCTCTCCTGACACAGCTTATGGTTAGGGACACAGACCTGCTATCCAAGGTGTCAATTTTGAGTCCTGACTGTGCTTACTGGCTCTGGGTCTTAAGTCACCTTAGCTCTTTGAGCTGCTCTGAGCCTCAGCCTGTCACCTTACCTAAACGAGGGCAATCTAATCTACCTCAGGGCACTGCTGTGAGGACTGCATGAAATCATGTGGGTTTAGCACTTAATAAAGAAGCTGGCATGCAGGAGACACTCACTGAATTGTAACTTGTGTCATTATTGCCATTATTATGTTGTTGTCACTAATACAATCAGCTCCCTGGCTTACCTTTCTAACTAGGCAACCCCCAAGTGTGTGTGTGTGTGTTATTTGGGGTGAGGGGGTTAGGTGTGAGGAATTTATAAGTTGTCATTGTAAACTCATCAAGAAATAAATAGGAGATTTATAGCTCCAGGGCAATTAATTCTGCAGCTTTGCCCAGGATTATCTCAGTTCTGGGAACAAATACACTCCTATAATGGATTATAATCTTGAGGTATTTGACATATAAAGCAGCCCCTTGGGCTCCCTGTTGTGTTATGAGGAAACATTAACAGTTTAACATGCAACCCATGGGCAGCCCTCTGGATGGGGTCTGCTCTTTTGCTATATTGGCTTATGATGTCCTTCAAAGAGATGTTAGTGACACAGATATTCTCACCCTCCCCATAGTGTCGTAGGACGAGAAGACAGAATTGAAGTGCTAAGGCCGGCCTTGACAGTGGTGACTTAAAAGGCTTTCAGGCCAGATGGACGTATCACTCCTTTCCCTTATCTGTCGAAGTCCTATTTGACCAGCAGCATCCAGATCTCATGGCCCAACCCTCCTGGGCTGAAGAAATCACTCCCTCCTCTTCCATAGCACTAGGCTCATGCCTCTCCCCACGTGGCTCACCTTCTGTTAGAATCCTGTTTCTGCATTCTCTACGCAGTGTCTCTCTGCCAGGCAGGGAGAACTTTGAGGGCAGGAATGATGTTTAGGGACCTTTTCATCCTGGTGCCCAACCCAGGGTCTCTCACTGAGATAGTGGGAGGAGGGGAAACGAGTTGGCTGATTTCCTTCCGGATCCTTGGACCCTTGGCCGGTGGTATGTTACTTAATCCTTACCGCGGTCCTCGGGAGCTGACCTGGCTATGGAGAAGCAAAGTTGAGTCTGGGATTTTACACGACCGGCTTGTTACTTTACTAATAATCGGCAGAGCCAGGATTCAAACTCAGTTCTGACTCTAAAGCCTGAGCTCACTTACTTTCTTCTTTTCTCTTGTTTTTTTTCCTTCCGGTGGGTGTAATGGTCAAGAGCGTGGACTCTGGAGCCTGACTACTTGGCTTCAAATCTCGGCCTCATCGTTTATAAGCTCCATGACTTTGGGCATGTTATGTAGCTTTTCTCTGCCTCAGTTTCTCCATCTAAAAAGTGGAATAACAATAGTCCTTCCCTATAGGATTGTGGTGTGCACTAAATGAGATCATATAAAGACCTTAGAACATACTATCTGACACTGGGCAAAATCAATACAATTTCACCCTGAGAAAAGTAATAATGATTCTAAAATATGCTTTATGTGAGGAGGATATCAGGGTCCCACTCTCCATTAGGTATGTAAGTGTTCCATGGCTGGTCCAGTAACAGAGGTGGTTTGCAGGAACCAATGTTCAAGGGATCAGTTGAATTTCAGGGTACCACTTATGTAGGCAGAAAAGATGTGTGGCTAGCATGAAAATCCAGGTTGCTGCCTGAGTTTATGTCCTAGCCAGGCTAGAATGATGGCCCTCATCCATATAGAATGGTACACAGAAGCAGGCATGCTTATCAACATGACCATTGACTGGCTACTAGCCCAAATTCAGGCCATTTACAGTGATTTGGATCATATTTTTAAAGTATCAACCATGTTCAAGCCACTCTGCATGGGGCTGTTGCAGATCACATGGTCTGGGTTTCCCAGTACCCTGGGAGATTTTGACAGGAAGAAAACAGGGAGCCAGGATTGGCTTGGGGAATTGGATGCATCCATTACCTAAATTCTCATGCATTCAAGGCTTAGAAAATTTACTCTCAAACTTTGTGCCAAAATATTGTCTGAGGAACTTGTTAACAATGCAGAGGTCTAGACTTTACCTTGAGAGGGCATGGGGTGGGGATGGCCTGAAGATCTGCATGTGACAAGCATCTCATGATTCTGATATGGATGGATCATGGATCAGCTTGAGAAACACGTGGCTCAAGGTCTGTTGATGGTTGGCATCAGAACATAGGAGGCTGAACCCCTGAGGGGCACAAGGGGGTCCTGGCAAGGATAATTCTCGGTGTTGGAAGCAGCCTGCACCAATGGTCGTGGGGCTGCAGTCAGGCATTGCTCAACTTCAGTTGCAGTGGGTGAGCTGGAGTGGGAAGCAGGAGCCAGAGCACAGGCCAGGCAGGTTGGCTGGTCACACAGTAGTTAGATTAGGAGGTTTCTGCCCACAGCTCACAGGGTCCTGCAGGGGCCAAATTCAGCTCTGGCGCACTGAACATGGAGTGTGGGATCAGTAAACTCCAGCAGAGTAGCTATCAATGTGTAGCTCATGACAAGAGACCACGTGAACAGGGTTTGGGGTGAGTGGTGTGGAGGTCCCAGTTGGAAGAGGAACTATATCTGTCTTGGAAACTAGCACTTGGTTTCTACCACACTTAGAATGTCTGCCTGAGTAACCTGGCCCCTGCCAGCCTCCCTAATCCCTCTAGAGCCTTGGTCCCCTCCCTCATTATGTTCCAGCTAACCTTTGAAGAACAGGGTTATTTGGAGGTGCCACGGTCTTTCCCAAGCCTATTTCCTTTGCCTGGAGACCTCTTCCCACCCCCTTTCCCATCACATTGTTTTACAAAAGGGTTGATGACCCTGAGTGCCCTCTATCCCTCCTCATTCCCAGCCCCTTCAAAAGCAACCAAAGGCACAATGACTTGTGCCCTCTGGCCCTTTCCTGGGCTCTGTCCCAGAAGACTCCTGTGGCTTTCACTTCTGTTCCTGGGTATAGGATTTGGGGTGGCAGTGGAGAAGAGGGCACTGAGACCAGTTAAAACTGGCACAGTCTTGGGAAGGTGGGGAAGCAAAGGCCAGTTGGGCCGTCTCTAAGGAATCGGAGTTGTCTCAAGGGTTGATTACATTCAGGCACCATTTGGCCCCACATGCACAGTGGCTCTAAGTCCAGGAATTGCCTGTGGTTCAGAGGTAGAGACCAAATGAGGGAAGGTTTGGTGGTTAACAGAGGCCAACTCAAGCATCCTTGTATCCCCTAGGACTCACTAGCACGCATACCTCTACCTCCTTATCTCTACACTCATACAAATGCCTCTTGCGGAGTGTGTGCGTAGACATTAGAGCATATACAGCATACAAAGAGTTGGGACTTATCAGGAAACATGTTCAGGAGCAGAACTTTGGGAATATCTCAGATTAGATTACCAGCAGGTCTTGGAGAATCAACAGACAAGGCTGTCAAAGGGGTGCACCCTCATGGCTACTCCTAATTGCCTGTTCTAGTTATTTACCCAGTGGTTGCACTGTCCATTGGCTCAGTCAGATCTGTGATGGGCAGGCAGTCCATTTTCACAGGACACGTCTTCTTATCCTTGCAGAAAGGAAGGGTAAATGAATGCTCCAAGTGTGTGTCATCTTCATTTTTGGCTGTGGCTTCTGCTTTGTCTTTCTGTATTCTGTTTCCTAGGGTTTTCCTTGACAGCCTTCTCATTCCCCCAGAGCCTTCATGACTGCCCGTCTCAGCTGTACAGGCCAAGCACATTCTCCAGCTCTCAGTCAGGATTTCACTTCTCCAGAGATGGCCTCCCTGACCTCCCACACTAAAGGGGTTGGCCTAATAATCCTCTCTCTGTTCTTATCTTGAAGAACTCTCATGGCCCTTATCACATTTGTGGATATTACTTTAGTTACATTATTAATGTACTTATCTGTCTCTCTCACTAGCTTAACAATGCCATAAAGGAATTACCATGCCTGTTTTGTTCATCGATGGTCTCCCCAGTACCTTGGGGGAGACACGGTGCTTCTCAATGATTCCTTGTTGAGTGAGGACAGGATGAATGCATGAGATCTGGTTCTTAGAAAATCAATAGGGTTTTGGTGCAAGTTATAAAAAACAAGAGAAGCAAAGGGGTGGGGGAATGATGATGACATCTCTGGGTTGTCTTGGGTAAATCTGTTAGAGCTCAGGGCTTGTGCAGAAGCAGAGTGGGAGGTCTAGTTATGAAGGCGGACGGGGACCAGCACACAGGGTTCAAATTCTGAGCATAGACAACAGGGAACCCTTGGAGGTTTTTGATCAGGGGAGCGAAGAAAGTCTGCTCCAATGGTGTTACCCTGGGTGGGTGGAGAGGGAGAGGCCAGCAGCCCAGGCAGGAGGCAATCAAGTCCTGAACCAGAGTAGTGGCGGTGGGAGTAGAGAGGGAGAAACAGATGCGAGAGACATTGGGAAGGAGGAAATGACAGACTTTGGTGACTGATTGAATGTGGGGGTGAGGGAGTTTCTCAACCATTCAAGGGAAAAATGCCACTGCCCTCCTGCTAACGTCAGCTCAATGGCAGGAGCGTATCAGTGACAAAGAGCTGGCGTGACCCGAGTCTGGAAGCAACTGTAGGAAGTACTGAAGTACAGGCAGCTGAATGTGAACGGGGAGAAGTGTGTGTCACTGAGTGGTCCTATTGCAAAATGCGGAAGGAAACAAGCGCTTATTTATTATTTTAAATCTGCTGGCAACACAGTGCTCCACTCCTTCCTGTGGCTGCTTGCTCTGGAGGAATTGGCTCTACCCACCTGGCCACTGCCTGTTCTTGAAGAGGATTAAAATAAGGGGAAGAAGCAGGCCCAGGAGACTTCTTGGAGCTTCTTTGGTCATTAGATCAGCCTGAACTTCAGCCATGTCTGAGATGAGACATGCTGTCCTGATAAAGTACATGGATTTTAGGGAGATTAAAAAGAAAAGGGTCAATTAAAGCCACAGTTGGCCAGTTCCACAGCAGGGCCCCCACAAACTGCATGAATTTCCACACGTCACTTGGCCATTTGAGCCTCGATCTTGTCACTTGTAAACGTAAGGGTCTAGAAGAGGTAGAAACTCCTTTGTTCCTGTTCTGTGGCCCAGTGGGACCTACTGAGGGTGGCTTCAATCAGTGGAAAGGGTCTTATGAATTTTTATTTAGGTGCCACATGTCCAGAGTCAAAACTTTCAGGGGGACATCTTCTTTTCCCCACAGAACTCCAGTACTAATGTTCCCTTCCCCGTTACCTACTATGAAACAGAACCACTTACTGCCAGATTGCCTTCTTTTTTGGCTGAGAATATTTCATCTTATTTTTTCATGGGGTGATATATAGGGTTATTTGATGCAAATTGACATTGATTGGCATCATTGCTATTTGTCTGGTGGGAAATAGAGCATCTTGGGTAAGAAGTCAAAGGAGCAGGCAAGTTAGTAAGTGTGAAGCCAGGATTTGAAGCCAGAAAGTCCAGCTCTGAGGTCCATGTCTACACACTACTCAATGCCAGCCTTTGACTCAGTCAGCTCAGGATACCATAACAAAATACCATACACTGGTGGCTTAACAAAAAAAATTTGTTTCTTACACTTCTGGAGGCTGAAAGTCCAAGATCTGGGTGTCAGCAGGTCAGGCTCCCCGTGAGGCTTCACTCCTTGGCGTGCAGATGGCCTCTTTCTCCTGGTGTCCCCACAGCGTCTTTCCTTTGTGCTTGAGCATCCTTGGTGTTGTTCTCCTCTTTCTTGTGACACTAGTCCTGTCAGGTTAGGGCCCCACCCTTATGGCCTCATTTAACCATAATTCCTTTCTTAAAGGCCCCATCTCCAAATACAGCCACATTGAGGTTAGGGCTTCAACATATGAATTTGGAGGGGACACAATTCAGCTCATAATAACTTCCTCATGGGTTTATTGAGAGGATGAAATGAGATTGCATGTGAAAAGTATGTGCTTACAACAACAGTTACTGCTCAGAGCTATTGTTGTTATTATTTTTGATGTAGATACAGGGAAGGGACTAAAATTATTACAAGGTGCTAAGAGCTCCCAGGGACATTTCTTCTTCCCTTCATGCCATTTGCTATCACCCTTCCCATCGAAAACACCAATCTCTCTCTGCTGGAGTCCTTCAACAGTTTTGGATGTTCTCTCAGCTTCCACTCTTGTCTCCTATAGTCCTTTAGCCACACAGGCATGATCTTTCAAAACTTAAGTCAGATAATGCTACTCATTTAGTCAAAATCCTCTGGTTCCCCATTAAACTTTGATTAATGTCCCAATTCCTAAGCAAGGCTGCCAATCCCTGCACTACCCAGCTCCTGTCACAGTCCCCCTTTGCTCTACACTCCAGCCACACTGGCCTCCTGCCAGTTTCTTGAAGACCCTGAGCAAATTCTACCCTGAAGGCCTTTGCACTTGCTTGTCCTTAATTCCCAAACCCTATTTCCCCAAATACTTGCTGGTTTGCTGCCTTCTGTGCTCCAGGATTGAGTCCAAAATGCCTCTCCCTGCCCCTCTATCTGAAGTATCTCTGTCTTCCACAGGCATTCTCTGCCCTACTACCCTTTTTTCTTTTCTTTATGGCATTTATTATTATCTAAATGACCGCATCTTTTTGTTTATGTATTTGCTTGCAGATTATCCCTGTTCCTTGCTTAGACTGTATACTCTGTAACAAGGGGATCTTTTCTCTTCGTTTCACTATTGTAACTCCAGTGCGGGATGCTGGGGATAGAGCAATGAATGGCTAGTGCAGGTCGCTTCCCTTGTGGAACTTGTATTCAAGAATATTCCAGTATTTCTTCTGGGCTCTTTCTAAAATATAATATTAAGTTATCAAGTTATTGAAGTGTTGGGGGTGGGAGTAGACAAAGAGAAACGGCATGTGAGATGAAAGGAGGGGTTTCCTGCTTAGTTCTTGTCAATCTCGAGGGGACCTTGTGCCCTGTACTTCTCACCTTGCCTGGGCCCAGCCCCAAGCAGGTCACTCTCCTGGAACCACACTGAACCACCTGTCTCACTGCATGCATTGCAGGCACTTACCCCACCGTGCGGGGCTCTCTAGATGCTGATGCTGCCTTGAGTCATACTGGGCTTTTCCAAGCCTTTTGGACAATGGTTCACAATTTTCATCTACCAAGCCCTGTCTTTCTCTTTACCTGCTCTCGTTTTTCTCTCAGCAGAGAGTGGAGCTGCTCCATGCTTTGACAGACAGAGTCCCAGAAGCCTCCTGCCCTACTTCTCCCACTAAGTCATCCTATGACACCAGTAGGAAGGTGATGCCTGATCTTTTAAATGCAGACATGAGCCAGCTACTTCTGGTGGCATTCTGTCAAAACCCTTTCCCCCAGGCCTGCTCTGCTGGTTCTTTTCTGCTACCTTATTTACTTTTGGTAATTTTGTCTCCTGAGTCATGATGGGTTCAGGTGTGCATCTTTATTTGGCTCTTAATATTTCACTTCCTAACAGTTAATAAAGTGTTTTGGTCAGGAAGCTTTTGGTTGCAAATACTGAAAAATCCACCCAAATTGGCTAAAGCTGAAAGAGTGAATCTATTTTCTTTGTAACTAAGTGATTCAGGCAAGGCTTTAATTAGCACCCAAATGAAATGAACAGAACCTGACTTCTCTCCCCATTCCTTGACATGGATCCTATTATCAAACAGTCTCTCTTCTTGGGTCCAAAGATGATGGTGAACATCTTCCCTGGCAGTTTTCCCCATTCTTAAACATGAGCAAGAGAAATTTTGCTTCTTTAAGGGGTCAACCAAAAGTTGAATTTTATTGGCTCTGATTGGCCTGGTTTTGATCATGTGCTGTCTTGGTCAGTTGGGGCTGCTATTACAAAGTTCCATAAACTGGCTGACTTATAGGCAGCAGAAGTTTATTATTCATAGTTCTGGAGGCTAGAAATCTGATATCAGGGTGCCAACATGGTTGGGTTTTGGTGATGGTCTTCTGGGTAGTCTCCTCACATGATGGAAAGAGAAAAAGCAAACTCTCTGCCTCTCCATAGAAGGGCACCAATCCCACCCTGAGGGCTGCACCCTTGTGACCTAACTGCCTCCCCAAATGCCATTGCTCTGGGGATTAGATTTCAACACATGAATTTTGGGATGACACATTCAGCCAATAACATGTACTTCTCCTCCACCAATCACAGTGGCCAGGGCGGAGGGGATGCACAGAATGGGTTAGGCCCATCTGGACTCAGTTCCCTTCCTCAGGATGGAGTCAATCTCAGCTAAATTGCTTGGCTGGAATATTCAGAATGATATTAGGAAAGGCAAAGTGGTAACAGACTCTGGGACAACAATAGATGTTCCTCCCCTGCAGCAACTTGACCCCTGCTTCAAAATTATACTCTTGTCTCTAGAACTGATACGACATTCAGTATGACTGCTCTGATAGAAGTTTTGTGCATGCCTTTAGTTTCCATCTTGCAAAGCCTTCAAATAACCTCCCTCAACCTCTTTTTTCCTTCTTGGAAGGATGGCTTCAGAGATGTTGTATCATCTGATCTCACAGCATGTTATTGCAATAACTTAGATATTTTAAATGCAAAAGATTCTCCTTCTGCAATAGGAAGGTGAGAATCATAGTAGAAACTATACATATCAATAGTGTTAGGTACATCACACGTAGGCAAAACATTCCAAGTTTGTCAAGCCTTGAAGATACTCTTATTAATTTTCTTGGCTTGATATCTGTGACATATGGCATACTTTATATCCTTTAACTTTTAGTTTTATCCCCATAGAAGATTTCTTAACATTATTGGACTTAAAGAAATCTTGGTAATGATCTAATCCAAGACTCTCACTTTTCACTTTAGCAAAGAGGCTTAAAGAGGTTATGTGACCTGCCCAAGCAGCACCCAGAGTTTAGGGTCCTGGTTCTCAGTCCCCTGCTGTCATCATCCTTGTGGACATAGAGGTGGTGGGGAGTATCTGCCAAGTGGCAGTAGTGCCAGGACTCTGTTCTGAGCCCCAGGTGCTACATATGCCCTGGTGTTCTCATTGGAGTTGCTAAGGCTCCTGTCACAGATTTATAGCCATTCTGTCTCTTGTGAGAGGAAAAAATACAATTTTATTATTGAAACTGGTGAAGTTAAGCACCATATTTTTCTAAAAGATTATAAAAGAAATATAAGCCTGAAGTACAATTACATGTTTTCTAGTTATTCATTAATTATAATTTATGGCTAAACTAATCCTTGCCATAGTTTCAAATTTTGATAGAAATTTTTGTTTCTGGATTACCCTTATGTTGTTCTGGATTACCCTTCCTGAGGTTTGTAAGGTTCTTTGGGACTTGAGGCCTTTGAGGCATTAAAAATACCCGTAGCTTACTTCACCCAATAGTGTTCATTTATTCAACAAATATTTGGTTGGGTCCTTCAAACTCAGAAATGATTCATATAGGTGCTTTTGTCTAATTTGCTAAATAATCCCTGGGAACTTGGGTTTTCTTTTTCTTTGAACCCCCAAGTCTGCTATATTTCATATGATCATGGCTATCACAGTAATGATGACATATATATGTGTGTGTATATATTCATAGGCACTTCTAAGAAGCTTTATATATATCAGCTCAATTAATGTATTACATATACATTATAATTATATGTAATAATATACGTATGTAATACATATGTATTACATGTATATAAAATGTTAAAATACATAGATGTATTTTTAAGGTACCTGCAAAATATGATGGATCTTTAAAAAAAACTCTTTGGAGGAGGATAGTAGAAATCTTATTACAGTAGATTAAATTAAAAATTAATTTTTTCTCAGGAGAGAAGCCCATAGGTGGTGGTGGTGGGGTGTCCATAGTAGTATAGATGCATAGATGTCACTGAGCACTATGGCTTCTTGTGTTTTCTTGCTTTGTTACTCACAGTATGTGATTTTTATCCTCATGATTGCAAGATGTGTTGCAAAACTTTATATATATTAGAACTAGGAACTTTACATATATTAGCTCAATTATATTTTGATCTATAGAAGAATTATACTTCTATTAGCTAAGAACTTTATATATATTAGCTCTGTTAATGTCCACAACAACCTTTCTAGTAAGTATGCATTATTATTATACACATTATACATGGGAAGATGGAAGTCCAGAGAGATTTTATCACTTACCCAGGGCCACATATCTGGTAAGTGGTGGAGCTGGGATTTGAACCCAGGCAGTCTGGCTCCAGAGTGCTTGCTCTAAACCTCTAGATAGAGAAGGCTCTGAACAGATACTATATAGATTCACAGACACTGAACTGCTTTGAATATTTTTTCTCAGATAAGAAGAAAGCAATTTTCCACTTTCTTTTAAGGAATAAAAACTAACACTGCTATTTTCAGCTTACTCTGGGGAAATTGCTGAAAACAATTTAATAAAGTTTTTTCCAGCTTCTGGTTATAAAGATCCATGAAATTTTTTTTAAAAGTCTTGTTTCTCTTATAAGGACTATTTTAACAGCATTTTTGAATGTATCTGTGTCCAGATACTGAGTCCAGCCTATTCCCTTGCAGACTTGCTTTTATCTGGCTATCTGAAAAATGTTTCTCTTCCTAGTTTGCCCCAATCTTTTGCTCTTCAGGGAAGGCAACATGGAATCATAGAAGGATCACCAAACTGAGACGACTGAAGCACTAGCTTTTTGACCGAGGCCCATCTCTTCTCTGATTTGTTCCTTGGTTTACAAATTGTTAAAAAACAAAAACAAAACCCATTTCAATTAGAAGACCTCTGCAGATCAATTCAACTCTAAATACCCTAAGTCTTGGTTACCTCTTTAGAGTACTCCCAAAATGCACTGGATCTGTAAAAAAAAAATCTCTTTGGTAGATGACAATAGAAATCCTGATTACAGTGGATTCAATAAAAAAATAATTTTTTCTTGCAAGAGAAGCCCACAGGTGGTGGTGGGGTGTCCATAGCTAGTATAGATGCATAGATGTCACTGAGCACCATGGCTTCTTGTGTTTTCTTGCTTTATGATTCACAGTATGTGACTTTCATCCTCTTAATTGCAAGGTGGTTGCGATCACGCTCCTGGTGGAAAGAAAGAGGGAGGTGGACAGAAGAGGAAGTGCCGGTCTAAGGAAAGTAGATGCTTTCTTTAGAAATCCCCCAGGAACTTCTGCTTACGTTTCATTGGCCAGAATTGAGTCATGTGACTGCTAGCTGTGGAAAAGTTGGGAAGGTAATGTTTTCAGCTGAGTATATTGTAGCACTGAACAAAATGGGGCTTTTGTGGTGAGGAGGAGTCAGAGATTGGAATGGAGGAACAACTAGCTGTTTGGGCACATGTCATGGTTGGATTGTTTCTTCTAAACTTAAAAAACAAATAGATGAATAAAGAACAAACAGAAAGTTCTTTCTTTCATTCCCTCTCTTAGACCTTTCTGGCTGGGTACTAGAGTCCTTCTCTGATTAACTTCTATTATTAGTAAATGTGGCTTCATTAATTATATATAGTTATTAATAGCTTACCCATTAATTTATACCCAAAGACATGAATGTTTAGACTGAGGAGTTCTAGACCTCACTTGCCAAGGGTAAGGGACAGGCATGATTTGCCACAGCAGGAGGAGGAACGTGGTGAGCAAACGGGCTGGACCCGAGGCCTGAAGGAACAGGGTGTAGATTCTATTTCCAGGTCGGTGTGTGACTGGGGAGATACAACTTCATCTATGGGTCAGTTTATCCTACTTTATTACATAAAGGTAAATGAGATGATGGATGAAAACTATTTGCATTCTTTAGGAAAGGGCCATTTTAAAAAGTCAATGTGAGCTAAAATATACCTTCATTAATACAGATCCTAATGTGGGTACCACTAATTTGGAATTTGTCATAACTCAGGCAACTAAGTTGAATTTCAGAGGGACTCTTTCATCTTCTTAAGAGAATAAACTGTGTGCAGGCAGGCACTGTAGAAGCATTTTTAATTAGTAAAAAGTAAATAAATGGGATAATGGGTAATAATAATAATAGATAAATAAAATTTTTCTAGCTATTCAGGATTTTTGTGTGACATGATACACTGTTACCTTAAGTCCTGTTATATTTTTTTCTGAAAAGTGAAAAAGACTATTTTAAAATGTTTTATAAATTGGGACCATACTAAAACATTCAACAGACCTTTTTATTTACGTATTTTGGTGTGTTCTTTCTGCATTTTTGTGCCAATAGGAAAACCCATCCTGATGCCGCCTCAGGATTCACTTCTAGGTCAGCTGGGAGAATAATGACTTTCTTGAGGCTAGTTACCTTTGTTTCTTTTCCACTTAGGAAAACATTTTGGCATGGTATTTGAAGTCAGTCCTCAATAGACTAAAGGGTTGCTGAGTTACCTTATCTGCCTATATTCTGAGATGACATGTAATCTGCTCATTGTTAAGCATGGCATGTAGTTCAGTGTTCAGTAGTGGTGGCTGTACTTGTTAGAAGGTAGACAGTAGGGTGACAAAGGGGACAGCGCCTGGAGTCAGACACTCTGGGATCAGAATTTCAGTGCAGCCTACCATTTACTTGCTGGGCAACTCACTGCTCTCTGACTTTCAATTTCTCATCTGTATGATGGCAATAACAATAACTATCTCACGCTTTGTTGTGAGGATTAAATGAAATACTGTAGGTAAGGTATCTGACTGACACAGGGTCTGGCACACACTAAATCCTCAGTAAATAGTAGCTACTGTTATTTTTGTTTTTATTGCCAATGTGGTTGTATGTCTCACCTAGACTTCAATAGATTCAAATTTGCACAATCCAAATTTGACTACGGTGTGCTCTGGAGTGTTCCCAAATGAGAGTTGGGAAGGTTTGGAGTCAAGAAACTTAATGCAGAGTCTACCTTCACTGTAGAGGCTATTGGCTAACACTGTCCTAAGGTCATTTGGGAAAAACTTCATTTGCCCTCCAAGGAAGACAGAGAGAAAGGAGCTTTAGCTGTTAACTTTCTGACACCAGGTGGCTCAGTCGTCTTGAGAAACCATGGCATATATTTTGCAAAAGGCTGTGATAGAGCCTTTTGCTTGTTCCCTTCTAGATTTTGTTTGTGCCACATCTCCTAATCATAAAGGGCACTCATTCACTTACAGGAAGAAGTTGAGTTCCCTCCTGATTCTTAACACAGTTTAGAGCAAATAGACTGACTCTTTGCACATGCTGCTGAGGGCAAAAGCACTCTGATACCAGCCTGGGAGGGAGTTATGGATCTGCTATTGATTGCCCACATTTTCCCTTCCATATTAGGTGGTCAGCTGGGTGAGCACCACTCCCGATATGATTGGTGTTTAACATTGGTATTGTACTTTGTGTTTTTAAAAAGCTTCAAAAATCAATTCCTCATTAACCTGATTGAAAGAGGAGTTATACCTCCTCTGCTGTTCTGAATAGGGCATAGATCACTGCAGGTGCTCGATAAATATTAAGCATTTAATCCTCACCATTCCTCCCACCGAAATAGGTCACTAGAACTCATTTGCCTAGGGATGAGTCTTTACTTCTAGAGCAATGCTGCTTTCTGTAAATTTTAAACATTCCAAAATATGAGGATGTTCACACAGGACACTTTACATGTGGACATGTCTAGTGGTCATCTGGTTCAGAAGGTAGTGAAATTCACTGTGCTCTCAGTACTCCTGTTGGTCATCACTGAGGAGGAGGAGGCTGAGCAACTGAGTTACCTGGAATCACACCACGTGCATTACCTGTAGTCGAGCGGCATCTCTCCTGGGAGGAAGAAGCTTATAGTAGACAGGACCATAGGAAGTAGTCTATCAGTCACAGTGCTGCAATTCTGTTAAGAGTATTCACACACACCTGAATGGCACAGACATCTTCTGTCTGGTCTTCCTGATGGAAGATTATTTTAAATTTTGGAATATTTATGTGAGGAACCACGATGTTCACTGTATTCCTTTGGAATTTACATAATGGGATCACTTAGTTTGGAACATCTACTTGTTCAACCTCTCAGAAAATGTAACTGCAGCATAAAGATGTACTCATGCTGGAGCCTGAGAGGGCACTGCTCAATCATACTTTCTGGCCGCCAATCTTCAGTTCTCAGAAGTAGGTTAAGAGGGTGACTAAGCTGGTGGTAAGACCCAATCTGGAGGGGGAAGATACATCTGGATAAGATGCCTGCTTATGGCTTAACTTCTCCAGGGGGGAAGCAAAAAGCCGTGCAGCTGAGGCATTTTCAGGCTGCCTCTGTTGTGCAGCCTGAGAAGCACACAGCGCAGAATAAGTGCTGTTTGGTTAGAGGACGCACACTGATCAATGTCTGGCCATTTAGGTCAGACCATGGAGAAGGAAACAGCACACAGCTTTGAAGCAAGTGGCTTAGAATTTAGCATCAGACAGGGACATACTTTTATTTTTTGGTGAATGCAGTTTGGACAAAGCTTGAATTCAGTGAATGATATATTACAGTAAAATATTTCACCTTGATCTTGGACTACCCAGCCTCCAGGACTGTGAGCAATAAATGACTGCTGTGTAAGCCCCCCAGGCTGTGGCATTCTGTCCTAGCAGTCTGAATGGACTAAGACACCACTCATCCCCCTGCAACAGTTTTTTTTTTTTATCATTCTCCATGCTGTATCATATGGGATTGTCATATACATCTAGGTAAGGTTGGATAATTGTTTGCCAAGGAACTCCTATACCTAGAGCCTTTCTTCCACCCATATTGGACAGGCGTTCATTCTGGCTCATTGTAGGGGGTTAAAGTGGCCACGAACCTTGCATTCTGTCCAGGGCAAGGAGACATTATGCAGCCATGCCTTTGCTCACACCACTTTCTGCCTTAAGTGTCCTGATCTCTCTTCTTTTTACTCAAATATTTTATAGTTACAAATCTTTAGTCTCCTGTCTATTCACTTTATGAAACCAGGTCCATGGCATATATTCCTATACTGACATTTGTCAATCATCAACCCTGTGTTATGACACTTCTTGTGCTATTATTACCTCATCATAAGACAAGGCTATTTACATAGGTATATAGGAAGGGTTGAATTAATTTAGGTGAAAATAGTGATTGTAGACTGTTAAACTTCTAAGAATATAGAAGTGAAGTATAACTTTGTTGAAGTATTTTTTTTTTCAAATGAGTAAGTCATCTTCCCAGCGATGATCAAAGACGACCAAAGACAGAAACTCTCTTTTACACTTGGTGTCCTCCTGAGACTAGTGCTATGTCTCAAAGGAGCATATGCTCAAACACTGTTGGTTGGTTGGTTGATTGTTTTCCATATTTAACGTTCAGCCATCTGCTGAACTATTGCCAGGCATATCCCATGATGCTCTCCTGTTTTTTTAAGTAGAAAGAGAGCCCAGTGAAGTGTGGGTGAATTCTTTCTAAAAGGTTACGTGTTGATTGACTGATTAGCTCCTTGGCAAGGAAAGTCTTTCTTCCATCATTATAGATGCACAGTTGTACCTTTCAGGAGTCTGTTTTTGAGAGGTACAGAACAGTTTAAAGATGTTCCACAGTAGCAAGGCTTTTAGACTGTGGACGACATTTAGTGGCTTCGAGCCTCCATCAGAGTATCTTGATACCTGGGCCAGCTGGAAAGGGAGCCCTCATAGATTATTCTGTGACACTCAGCATCTGTGCAGAGCCCAAGCAGTCCAGAGTGGGATTGCCAGTGTGCAATCCTTGCTCTTCATTACCAGGAATTAGGTACATGGGGGGCAACAGGAATTCTGTAGGAGAACTTCTACACTTGCTGCATTTGTGACTCCTCTTTTTAAAATTAATTAAGTTGACAGATATGTCAGTTGTTTTTGCTCTGCCTCCTTTAGGCACCCCAGACTCCACAGCTGATATGAGCTGCTTTTAGGCCACATCATATGGGACAAAAAGCACCCTTAAATTCCAGTTAGCAAAAAAAAAAGCTTATAGGTCATCCTGCAACTCATGCTCCTTTTCTTTCCTCTATTCAGCATGATGCAAAACTTTTTTTTATTGTTGTTGCTGTTACTGAGTATTCATAATGATTCTACATCGGAAGGACTGGAGGAGATACCATGAATTGGACAAAGGTGGGGCACCAAGAGAAGGAAAATTAGGTTCCATGGAAAAAACAAGAAGTGATATGCTGGAAATTTGAAGAACTCATTTCAGGAATCCAAGTGCTCTATTTTCTTTATGGCAAGAAACTTACCTCTTGCTTGCCAGTGTGGTGAAATCAGGCCCTACCTCACTGCATTTCCTCTGCCATCTCATTTGCTGGTAAATATCAACTGTGACATCATAAAGCAATTTGGACCTGGGGCCAATTGGTCCCTGAAAGGGGGCAGAAGTTGTCCTTTTTTTGCTTACAGTGCCTGAAATACCTAGGGTTACCCTGTTATTATTGCCATTGTTATTTTTGCTTCTTGTCAGTACTCTTGGATACCTTGTGGCACAGAACACAAGAAATTGCATTTCAGATGGGGTCATGCTTTTTCCTCTTCTCTTTTAGAAAGGTTTCTTGTGTGTGGTGCAAGGACTTTCATAGAAAATTCACTGGGGCCTTGCTCTGGACTGTGACCCTATGTAGCAGAATGGCATTTGGCACAATGCAGGCCTGTCTTGGGCTCTGTCCATGGCAGGTGGTGACTGCATGTACTAGAAGGTCATTACAATGCTTAGTTGCCACTGGCATAGATGGAATGACATTATACAATGTGGTTCCTAAGTTAATGGAGAATGATTTTTTTATAAAAAAAACGAACATAATGGAAGTTGTACATCTAAATGAGGGTTGTGCCCTTCAAAAGGTAGAACATGGAAGGCAATGCATTTAATCCATTGACACTTTCCTGAGCCAAGCGTTATTGTAACTTCTGGTATGAAGTTGCCTTCAGGGTCTGTGGCACATTAAAAATGTATTTGTAAAATACTTATATTGTGCTTTTACTCCCCTCCCCATTACAAAAGTTATATACAAAAGAAACAAAAGTGTCTTACAGAAAGTTCAGAAAGTATAGGAATACACAATTTACAAAATTAATTATTCATAATCTTAGCAGCCTGAAAAGACCCCTGTCAAAACTAACATATATCTTTCTGGTGACTTCTTATGCATCTGCAAACATGGATATAAACACACACACTGACACATGCATGCTTAGTTACTGAATTGAGGCCACAGTGTTTATACTATCATTTAGGAGCTTAAAAATATGTTATGGCACATTGCTTTGAACATACGCAGTTGGTCCAAATATTTCTCTAAAAGGGAATGGATTTTATTTTTGGAAACTGCCAGAAGTCACTTAGAGCCACGCCTAGTATCTCCATTATCAAACTGGCTGGTATGTTTTGGGAAAACCAACGAACTTCTATGACTGTGGAGTTATAAATTTGGTTTTCTTGGGTAAATCAATCTGACTTAATGTTATCTCCAAAAGCCTAGTTTCATGAATGTTTCATGTCTGCCACGCCAGAGTTTCATGGCAAATCATTGGCTTGAGTATATGGATTTCAAAGGTGAATAGTTTGAAGGAGAGGGTACTCTGTTGGATATAAAACTTCCGGTTCTGTATTTAAGGAATATGTACTATTCACTACAAAACAAGGCAGAGGATTTTCTCCCGTAATCTTGGAACTCGTGTGTTTTAAGTGACATGGTAGCCAGAGAGCCTCCTTGTTTTTCGGAAGCCGTCTTTGGCTCCTGGATTTCTTTTAGCCTGGCCGAGGATGTTAGTCTGATAGTTAAGTCTGCTTCTTAGTTCACGGATCTTAGCTGGGGTCAGAACGCCCCTACTTTATATAAATACCTTGTTTTCCTTGCCTTGGGACCATCAAAAAGATGGGCTGAAGGGGCTAAAGTTTTAAAATATTATATTTAATAGTTAAATACAATATCATTTATCCATTCTGAAATAATGAATACTTTCCAACAGATTAATTAATATACACTAATAATTCAGTGCAATTATAAAAGAAGACAGACTCCATCAATAATTAGGATGTTGGACTTTACTTTCCTGTCACCACCTGCCACCAGGGTCTGTTCTATTGATGATGGTCTCCCTGCTGACCACCTGGACAATTATTGAGATCCTAGCAGGCCAGATAGGACTTGACTGATGTAGACACATTGTCAGTATCTCATGTATCGTGAATGGTATTTAATACCAGAAATTAATATTTTGGTCGTCAACCTTGACAATCCCCATTTTATCTCTAAGAGAGGTAGGGTAGATGGGAACTTGGGAATAATGGGAGTCAGGAATTGGTTTGGCTCTGGAACCTTTATAGATGAAGAAGGTATATAACCCTTTCCTAATTTAGCTATCTGATTATCTATAGACTCCTTCAACCAGTTCTCCAGTTCTGAGACTCTTGTAGTTCCATGGGGCTCATACTTGGTAGTGATTTAGATTCAACTAACATTTATTTAGCCGCTATTATGGAGCAGACAGGGTGAAAGTCCATTTTACCAGTATTATCACTTTATTCCTACATCAATCCAATTTTGCATATGATGATGGAATTGAGGTTCAGAGCATTTCATAACTGGCCCAAGCTCATTCCATTGATTAATGAGGAAGTGGGATTTAAATCTAACTATTGGGATTTCAAGGCCAGGATGTATTCCACATTGCTTTATACCATGAACTTCTCATCTTTCATTTACTCAATACATTTATGCATTTGTTATTTGTTATATGTCTCCTCCCATTAAAGTATAAGCTTCCCAAAGGCAGGAACTTAGTCTTGGCCACACTATTTCCAGCACCTAGGACCGTGTCTTCCATATAATAGGTGCTCAACAATGGTTTTATATTATGTAGCAGAAACAGACCACCTCTATTAAAATTCTGGCTTAGTTACTTTCTAGCTGTATGATGCTGGGTAAGTGATTCAACCTCTCTATGCCTGTTTTCTCACCAGAAAAATGGGGATAATAATGCCTGATGTATTGGTTGTTAGGATTAAGGTACTTAGAATAGAACTTTGTTCAAATAAAGTACTTGTTAAGTGTTAATTTTCTTATCTGTTGAATAAATAGAATGTTTGAGTGCCTATTATATACTAGACTTGGGATAGAGCAGTAAGCAATATGTTTACTCTCCCAGTCCTCATGGGACTTACAGTCCAGTGAAGGGCAGGGGTCAAACAGCAGGATAAACTCTGTGAAGGGAAGTACAGGCTGTGGGGTGGGAGGGCACGTGAGAGAGGGTCAGGCATGGCTTCCTAGAGCAAGTGATAACTGAAACCGGAAGGATGAAGAAGCATCCAAGTGGGAGATGGTTAGGGAGTGAAGAGGGCCCAGAAGGAAGGAGAAAGCATGTGCAAAGGCCGCAGAAGTGAGTGTAATATGGTGTGCCTACCACTTGGAATGCTTTCAGTTGCAAGTAATATAAAGGGCAAATAAAAGTGGTTTTAATAATAAGGACAATATCATGGTCATTTCTGGAACAAGAAGTCTAGATCCCTATTTCAGAGCATTCTAGGCATTGGTTAGCTGATTAATTAAAGCATTCCAGGGTTGGCTAATTCTGTGGCTTAATCATGTCTCCAGATTCTTTCTCTTGTTCATGCCTTTGGGTCTTGGATATCTTATTGGGTTTGTTCCCCCTTGTAGTATCTAGATGGTCCCAAGATGACATCACATGCAGACCACCACATGCCTATTTTGGAGAGAGAAAAGGTTTCCCAGAAGCCCAGGTTTTCTCCTCAAGCCTCACTGGTCAGAATAGCCTCACATGCCCTTTTAAAACCAATCACTAGCAAGGGAAGCAGAATTACCATGTTGGCTTGGACCGACTGAGATTTTTTCCTTGTGGCTGGGCTGGCCTTCCATAACGCTGTGGTTGTTGGACAGTGGAACAAAATTGGGTTTGCTTTTAGGACAGAAGATGTGGAGTGGGACTGCTAATGGGCAGGCAACTACAAGAGCTACGCAGTCCCCGTTGTGCCCTGAGCTATACTGCTCATGTGTCACAGGGGTAGACTCTGATGCAGGGGAGATGCCAATGTGGAAGAATGTCTTGCTCCCAGTGAGGCATAAGAACACTGTGGTAGCACTCAGATGATTGTGATTGAGAGAAACAAAACAGTGTGCCTTTCAGACCACGGCAGAATTTGAGAGAACACATCCTTGCATTTTAGTAGACTTGTGCACCTTCTATCACCCAGCCAGTTTTTCTTACTAACTTGATGACCTGGGTAGCTGAGGGTAGCAGTGTACATGTATGGAAGGTAGGGTGGGAAGGAGGAGGAGGAGAAGTGTAAAGGAATTGTGGGATCTTAAAGTTTTATGTAGGATAGCTTCCCCCTTGGTGTAGAAATCTCTTCCACTCAGATGTTACTTGAACACTGCCATGGACGGAGAGCTCAGCATCTTCCCCTTTCTATGGGAAGTGTAATCTTCTGTCCCTTTGTCCTCTGTCTGAACTTTTAGTAAATGAAGCTCTTTGATGTCCCATGACCTGCAGCCTTCCTCCAAACACCTATTGTCTCACTTCCCCTCACAGCCCACTGGTTCCTTAATTCATCGGACCCACTGCCCAAACCTGAAAGCCCAGGCTTGCTCCAGTCAACTACACGCCTGCTGAGTCCACTGTGGAAGCTGTGCTTCAGCCTTATAATTTACTTATTTCATCTTAATTTACTTGGCCTGTCTGCCTGGTCACTGACGTTCCCTGGTTTCAGGTGCTGAGCCCCATATGCCTCTTTAGATCTCCAGATATTTTCAATTACTGACCCTCAGCTTGTTTTGACCAGATCACTGTAACTCTAAGACTGCTTCTCTTCTCAGCTCTGCTCCCTCTCTGCTCCCAGGCCAGGAGAGTTCATGCACCCCCAAATTCTCCTTTAATCCCCTCTATTTAATGGGGGAGGATGGTGAGGCTCTACTGTGCATTTTGCTCCATCACTCCTTTATCAGTCATGATCCTGAACTTGTATTTCTTACCTTCCCCATCTCATAGCTCACTGGAGATTTCAGGATGAGCCATGCTTGGCCTGTGGAGGTAGAGAATATTGTGGTCAGTCCCCACTCTGCTTCTCCTGTGCTGTGGGTGGGCTTCATTGCATCCTCCACCTTTCTACCTGGTCCCCTTAATGGCCAATGAAGTGCATTTCAGAGGTGGTGGACCAGGATGAAAAACAGAGCCAAGCCTCCAGCCTATGCAGGCCCTGTGACCTGGGCCTATGGCTTCAACTCTCCAGCCCTCGCAGATGCAAAAAAGAGCATCCTCTTTTCCCGTGCTCTTCCCTTGGGGACATCTGGCATGTAACACTCTGGTGTGGCATGGCAGAGTCTCCTGCTAAGCCAGAGAGGGAAGAGGTCTCCTGTCACAAACAGGCTTTGTGCCTTGTTTACAGCTTATTTTTATCTCACTTTCACTTTTCCTTTTTTCCCTTCCATTTCTGAAATTTAAATACTTGATGTCAGTTCAGTTTTTGTTGTTTTTGTTCTTTTTAAATGACAATCCCCTTTCTCTTCCAGAAACAGAAAGCAAAGAAGATGTAAAACCTACTGGGGCACCAGTCTCCTACCTTTAAGCAGCCCCTTTCCTTCTTCCATGACTCTAGCAGTGACAGGTGCAGGCTGCTCTGTTCTTCCTATGTCCTGTGGTCCTGCTGAGCTACAGATGGGGGACAAGGTTTCAGGAAGGTGGCTGAGGCCTTCTTTGAACCTGGGTGGACGAAAGGCTGATCCTGCAGTAGAATTTTTAATTTTCTGTTTGTTAGTCTATTGTAGGTAGTCCTATCTGAGTACATTGTTTCCCTTATGAGAATTAGCTTTAAATATTCCTGTTTAAGACCTAGGTCCTCATCAAAGGAGGCTAGATTATAGGCCAGAATCTAAGTATTCTAGTCCAGTTTTGCCTCCTGCCTTAGCTAAGCTTTCTGTGCCTCATCTGTCATACAGAGGGAAGACTGTGTCCCCCCCAACTCCCCGTGGAGATTCAAGACTATAGGAAAGAGCTCAATGCTCTCTGATGAAGGGGAAGGTTATGAATTTCAGCAAGACTATTTGGACTACTTATTGTTCCCCTTTTGGAGCACAACTCCTCTTCCTCCAAGCCTGTGTGAGTAGAGGGCTGTTGGATTTTGTTTCTTCACTAGTCCAGTTCTTCTGCACTGTCTTCATCTCCTAGGCCTGTACAGAAAGGCCTGGGGTGTCCCAGCTGGTCTACCCCTCTGCAAGCCCTGGCTACCCTGTGCAGTAGGAGCTCCTTCTCCTTCCCCACCAAGCCCCCAGTTCTGCTGAGTTGACAGGAAGCTGTTGCATATGCCTGTGCTGGGCCTCACTCACTCTCCTATGGCTTGGTGGCCAGAGAGAGCTGAGGGCCTTACCCCTGGACCACACCTTGCAGAAGGGCACATGTGTCTCCCATTGGGATGGAACGTTCTAATTTTCATAGGCTCTCATACAAACCACCTTGCCTTGTTTCATCCCCACTGTGACCCTGTGAAGCAGGAGTGATAGGAAGGACATTTAGCTTTCTTTTATAGAAAACATAATTGAGGTTCTGAGAGATTAAGTGATGCACTCAGGTTAATGCCTCTAGTTTAGTTCCTGGGTGAGAACCCAGGCAATTGTCACTGTATCCCACTAGGTAGCAGGCCTGGCATCTCAATAGACTGGCCCCTCTGCTTCTTCATGTTGTGTCTGGCACTGCCTGGCCCTCCAATGTCCTCTTTTTCTGAGGGTCCCCAAAGTTCTGTGTCCCATATCTCATCAAGCACTGAGCTGTAGGCAGGGCAGGAGGTCCAGGGAGCAGGCCATTAGGTGCTTGTGTGGGGAGAAAGGTATGGGTTGCAGGGTGTGTGTGGGTGGAGGGAGGCTGAGGAACACATGTTCCATATTAATCTTTATTTCAATGAAGTTGTTTGAGTTCATGCTTTATTGCGGTGCTTTAAAATAATGTGTTTCTAATGGTGCCCCCGGGGGTAGCACTTGCACTTTTGAGATCCTATTGCTGGAGTGGCTCAGGAGACCAACCACAATAATAGAAAATGAGGCACCCCCTGGTGCACCATCTGAATTTATAATGGCAATTTCTATGATGCCCCGAGGCCAGCTCTGTTTGTATTTGAGAACATGCAAGAGCTTGGCACTGAGGGGTCCCTCCCTTCCTGCCCTGTTTTGATCTGAGCCCCTCCTTAATCTGGGGAAAGCTCTTTCAGCTTCCTGCACCTGGCCGTTGTGGTTGGTCTCAAAGGAAAGGACTAGTCCTCTACAATTTTGGTTTTGATGAGGGTAGGGAGGTTGGCGGAGGGGGCGTGGTCTCCTATCTGTCAGCCACTTCCCTCCTCCCTCCTCCTGCCTCTCCAAAGCAAAAAGGCCCTCTGGGGTCTCCTGTGCCTTCACCATCAAGGCAGTGAAATATGAAATGACAACAGAATGAAATGAACTTGGTCTCATTAAAATTCCAGATGACTGTTTTTTTCCCTTAAGTCAGCCAGAGACCCACACTATGGTGCAGAAGGGGGTTGGTGCTGCTCGAGGACCGGGGAGTGTGGCAGAAGTGGGCATGAGAGGCCAGCATGGCTCAGGCTGGGGCAGTAGGCCCACGGACATACCAGGGAACTGAGGAAGAGCTGAATCATCCATCAGAATTTCTGGAGACAAGAACACAGGGTTTTACTTCCACTCCCCCAGTGGCCCTCTGCTGCCCCCACCTGCCACAAGCCCACACTAACCATGGAAGTCCTTGAGGCCTGCCCCAGAGGGCTCAGCAACAACCTTTGTCTCCTGTTCTGGGCTACACATGATCTCTGTTTAACAGATGAGGAAACTAGGCTCAAGGTAGGTCCTAGAGCTTGAAGGGTTACAGATAAGTTCAAGCTCAGTATAATGCTTTTTCCACTGTATGTTGGCTGCTGCTTTAACCCCTTTGATTCTGGCAGAAATGGTGGCTACTGGGGGAATAAAAATGAGATGTGATCCTAGAGCAGTGGAATTTAGTTATCAGGTTCTCAGAAAGTGACTGCAGTGACAGTCAGTGCTCACTCAGGATGCAGGACTGTCGAATCTATTGGAACACGGTATTACTTTTCCTTCCTCTCTCTTCTTATCTCAAGTGACCTGTATTGTTTCTCATCTTGTCGGGGGGGTATGGATAGAAGGAAAAGTCAGATTCTTAGACAATCCCAGAAGACAAAGCTCACTTACAACTCAAGACTCAGGAAACAGATCATTGGAAATCAAAGAATATACTCCAGTGGGCTGAGTGAGGGGGGAAGGCCATACTCCACCAAGATTCAGCCAAGAAATCTGAAAGGCACTGAGTAAGATTGAGGGGTGTGTGTGTGTGTGTGTGCGTGAAGAAGCCAGTGATGAGAGATGCATGGAAGGGGGAAGATGAGAAGCTGAAAAACAGACCCCAGCACCAGCCTCTTCCAGAGGGTGCCAGTGATGATGCAGGCTCCAACTGAGATTCAGCAGCCTCGATGCCCTCTTCCCATTGGTCACTACTCAATCCTAAAGAAGTGTCTGTGAAAGATGGCAAGTGCTGGGAACTGACAATTGCTTCTTAGGTAGAAAGCTTATGAGGGGGGCAGTGGGGACAATTATCTGGCATCAAGTTTACTAACATTCTTCCTGTGAGGAGTTGCAAGTGTGCACCTACTTTGTATATGGCACACAGGCTGATGCTCTGAGTGTAAACAACTGTGAATGCACATGCTGCTGTGTCTGGTCATGTTCACATCCACATCCACACCATTACTCTGGGGTGATGCATTGGCATCTGGCACTGAGGTGCTTTGAAGGATCCAAGACCTGAGCTTCGGTGAGGTAGTAGAGAGCTGGTAGCTGAGAGTATGAATTTTAGAGGAAAAGCTAGTAGGACTTTTAAAATCAGAGAGATACCGTAACTCTCAAAAGGTTAGAAATCAAGTTTAGAGAAGTCTCCTAGGTTAGGAAATCTCAAGTCAGCCGTTTGGGGCCAAAAGTAGTTTCCAGAACCTGACCGTCAGCTGCAGAGCTGTCAACCAGTGGCATGAGTAAGTCAGTGAGGTGTGCTCTGATCTTAAGGTAAAGGCTATGTTCTGTTCATTGCTGGGGATTGTGGACCCCTAGCCAGTGATGCTGGAAACTTCCTCCTCCCTCCCCTGATTATTAAACTAATGGAAGAAAATCAGCACCTGGAAAGACTTGGACATTTCCAAATTACTATACAAGATTTCAGGCAAAAGGTGACAGAGGAAAATATTCTGGCCTGTGCATTATATTGTTACATTTTGTTCATTCATTTACTAGAAGTATCATGTTGTTCCTGTGTTGAGCAAGGAACTGTGCAACATGCTGCCATGAATTCAAAGGTCAGACAGATTCTTGCTCTCAAGGTGTTTACAATCTAGAGGGGGAGAGAGACATGCAAATGAATAACTCGAATGTGAGTTTAAAAAAGAACATGTAAGAGAGAAAAAAGGGAAAAAAGTGAATGTTATATGGGGGAATTAGGGGCAGTGTTAGAGGAGGTGACCTTTGATCTGGGCCTTGAAACATGAATGTGATTTATTTGGGTGGGGAGATGGAGAAAAGAAAGTAGGGAATTTTGGGATAAGGGAACAGCATGAGTAAAACATCGAGATGTAAAAAAAAGGTGTGTTGCAAGTCTGAGAAGAGGTAATTAATCCAGTGTGGCTGGCATTTAGGGGGCAGCTGAGATGAGGCTGGAAAAAGTATCTCCAATGAGGAGAATCCAGGTAATCATATCATCTTCCCACTTAAACTGGCTAGTAGGTAAGGGACCTAGAAGGGCGACCAGGTCTAGAAATAATACATTAAGCACACAGAGCAGTTTCAACATATTTTCCCTTTTCTCTTCCCTTTGAAGCCATATTCTTTGGAAGAGTAAAGACACTCCTTCTGTGCTTGTAAACTCACACCCTGTTTTCCTTGCCTGCATACTCTCAGACCTTCCTGAACAGTGGATCCTACCACCTGACCTCCAGTGCGCATGCCTCTTCACATCAGCACAGTGGTGCATGCAGAGGGCCAGGTGATCATTAAACAGGTATCATTGAGCTTGATAGGAGGAAGCAGAAATGGATTGCAAATCAGGTGCAAAGTGGTGCATTTTGCAGGTCAGCCTAGAATAATTTCAGACCCTGGACCTTCTGATGAAGTGAAAAATGATGTTTATAGGAGGGAAGCTTAGAATTAATCCTCCAAAATGATAGTAAAGTAAACTCTCTTCTGGCTCTGCTGTGATTGCTCTTTCTCCCATTTCTGTCACTCCTTATTATTGTAATGAGTCCTGCTCTTCAAAGTGGATAAAGTCACCATTCAGATAAGATCAGTTGTGTCTGGTGCAGCCACATTGATATGATCACAATTTGGACTGCGGTTTTTGAATTCACCTTTGGTATTTAACTTCTGGGGGGAAGGGAAATAAAAATGTCTATCTGGCACAAAAGTGGGTGCAATCATTAGCTGTTTTCTCTAGCCCCATCAAAGGGTAGCAGATTCTTTGTATATTTTTTGGACTTTGGGGCGCTTTTTACCTCAGTCACTTTTTGCCCTGTTACAGTATTTGAATAACACTATAGGTAGCTTCACTAGGGATTATCCACCTGCAATTACTGATGGAGTTCTCACTGATTATAAAAGATGCTAAATCCACACACCTGCTGAGCAGCACGGGAGCTCTCCGTGGTGCTGAGAAAACTGAAGCGGTTCCATGGAGAGGGCAGCTGTTGGGAGCTCTCCGTGGTTCTAGAAGCAATACACTTCTGTAGGGAATTTGAGGGGAAATTGTCCACAAACAGCTCTAAAGATCATTATTGCCCCACAGAAGGGTTGAGATGAAGCCAGAGGAGCAAGCTATTGAGAGCTTGCTGGACGGATGTCCACCCTAAAAACTAATGATCACTTTCAAATTTGCTCCTATTCTGTGATGCCAACTGATTGTTTAAAAATGCTCCATTTCTTTAGTTTTATTCATGGTGGAAAGGGGAAAAAGTAGATGGTTATAATAATTACAGGAAGTACATTATTGTCCACCTGAAGCACAAGTGTAATAAAAGAGCCACAATTCATTTATTCCATAAACATTTGTTGGGCAACTTTAATATGCTAGGCAATGAGCTGGTGCTGAGCCTTGGCACTTATAGCTCACACAAGAATCAGATGAGCTGTGACTCCAGGAAGACTGCTTTTTGCCCTGGAAGTGCTGGTATTTGGTGACTGACAACTCTGGACTTCAGGTAGTGATTATATCCAAGAAGAGACCTGGGATGAAGGCCTGGGAATGCTGGGCTTTTTGTGACTTCTGTAAATGGAATGTGAGTGTGAAAGGGGAGAATCGTTGTGTGGCTTGAGGGGGATCTAAAGGAAGCATAAGGCTTTACAATTCTACATGAACAGAATTTCCATCTTTGACTGTTTTTTTTTCTTTAAATCTTTTCAAGCTTAGGCTTGAGTCAGTTCTGCTGGGATCTTGGCCCCTCAGTTTGCACGGGGTGTCTGCACTGATTACCCTGAAGAGTGGACTAGGAGAATAACCCTGATATGTGCATGGGTGTTCATAAATGGATGCACTTGATATGATAGTAATAAGTGTATAGCACATATTATGTCATTTGTTATGAGTGTTTTACTTATATTAAAGTATTTAATTCTCAAAACAATCTTTTTGTGTAGGTGACTATTATTATAACTATGTTACAGATCAGAAATATGAAGCACAGCTAAAGGTCACACAGTAAATAAATGATGGAGTCAGGATTTGATACCAGGGAGTCTACTTCCAGAGTCCATTCTCTTAATTACTGTGCTACACAAAACTGAAGAAGCAGTTACATGTTCCCTGAGGTTTTTGGATGGCTTGATTCCCCCCTGCTATCATGTTCTTCCTATAGCAAATTTCTCCCACTTCATTTTACAGACTGGCTTCTCAAAGTGACACACCTTAATGCCATTTCTAAAATTTAAATTCCTTTTTAGTTTTGATTGATTTATAATTACAAATAATATTTGTCCCATCCTGAAAAAAAAATTTGCTCATGATGGGCTATTTCTTATTAGTCAAGATTCAGGTCAAAAAATATTTTTTCCAGGGCCTCCTTCCCTGACCACCCAGACTTAAACATCTTTTCATTCCCATAGTTAACTTTTTGTCACATCCTGTAAGAAATACAGAGGAAAGGAGAGAGTTAATAAAGTCCTTTGGATCAAGAGAGATTTGTAAGAGCAAGTATAAAAGGGGAAAAATTTGGCTTATGGCCTATAAAAATAGATCTGGATGGGCAACCACTTCCAACCAGCAAGGACCACCAGCTCTTGGGAGCCAAAGCAAAGAGGACTTGGCAGCTGTATTTGTGAGCCTGGTCTCTCTCCTCCTTCCATCAGAGTTGTTCTGCATAGTCAGCTCACACTGGAGATCAACATGAAGGAGGATGGGCTGTGGTTTAGGAGAGTGAGGCAGTTAGCATGGCCCATGAATTTGTCACCTGTTTTCCTTGTCTTTTTTTCCCCTCAAATGCCTACTGTAGAGATCTCACTCATCCTCAGCAAAATGGTCCTCACATGCTTCAGGTCTGAGCAGCAATACTAAGAAGGGGTAGGATAATCAGTTTTCAAAGTGACCCACACTTGTTACTTGAATTGGAAGATAAATTAAAGAAAGATGATGGGCTATGGGAGAGAAGAGTAGAGAGTTCATGTTTAAAAACCAAGAATGTGAAGCTATTGCTTTATTTGGATTCTGCAGAGGTGACTTATCCATATTTGATTGATTTCCTAGACTTCTAGATTATTTTCTTTCCAGCTTTTGGCATCGATAGTGTCACTCATTCACTTCCCAGAGGCTGCAAAGTAGAGAGAAGACTTGAACCAGTTAATTCAGAGTTTGGAAGCAGATGCATCAGAGCATTTGGTGGGAGAAGAGGTTTATTCCCTGGTCCCCATAGTTACATGCCATATTTTCATATTTTGAGATTTTCTTAGTCAATTGCCTAAAATCTATTTTCACCACCAATATGCATAGGGCATTAATCACTGAAATCTGTTTATCATATTTACCCTTCACCCAGGACTCTGATTTGCTTTCAGGCTAGTCTTTGGTGTAAAACTTCTGTTTGCTGATGTCTGTGTTTGCCATACATTGAATGGGGAGTAAGGAATGGGAACGATGGGAAGGGTCTTCTCAAGGGTCTAGAGATGTGGAAAGGGGGGTCAGAGAAGAGAAGTACTAATTGGAAAGGGGAGAAAAAAATAGGGAACTAAAACTAATCTCTATTAAAACAAATCAGGATGAAGGACCTGGGTTTGGACCCTGGGATGGATACCTTTGGGGATACAGAGAGGAAGAGGGAGTGCACAGGTATGGAAGCCAGAAAGCCCTAGATATGAATCCCTTCCTTGAACCTCCTTTCCCAGCCTTACAGAATTCTTTCAAGTATTCAGTGAGATAATGTATGAGCAGTGTCTGGCACAGAAGAGATGCCAGATAAGTGGAAATCATTGTGGGCTACATAAGGGCTCAAACCTTCTCTTTTAGTTATTTCTCATTTATTTG
Organism: Manis javanica; assembly: GCF_040802235.1. Taxonomy (NCBI): domain Eukaryota; kingdom Metazoa; phylum Chordata; class Mammalia; order Pholidota; family Manidae; genus Manis; species Manis javanica. The sequence goes on along the minus strand of NC_133163.1, from coordinate 23,994,661 downwards.
TTGAGAAATTTGAAGTGCTGAGTATGATTGCATACATGTGATCACTGCCCTTCTGCACTGTAGACCTTTCTAGTGAGAAAAGGAGCCAGGGTCATCTTTAGGAGTATTTCTTAGGGACCCAGTACTATCCCCCTGCATTTACCTGGCACCTACAGTGTACCCAGCTCTCACCTACTTTGTAGGAAGGGAGTGTACTGGTAGGAAGAAGGGCAAGTTGGCTTAAATAATAATGTTTCAGAATATGAGAGGTCAGGCTGCGATAGAAAAGGGGCAGAAAGAAAGTACCTCGTTTATTAATTCAGCAGACATATATAGCTTGTTGGCAAAATCTTAGGCCAAGCAATGGGTTCTGGGAGAATTTCCAGGTTAGTGGGAGCTTGGGGTGAAAGAGTGAGAAAGGAGATTATGAGCATGCAAACTCTTGAGGGCTGAGGAGAGGAAGATAGATGGACGAAGACGGGAAAGAGAAGAAGAAAGGGAAATCACATGTTTCAGGGAGAGTGGCTCAAGCAGTGGGTTAGGAAACCGAGCAAAGTGCTGGGGGCGGCGGGTGGTACCAGGAAAGCAGATGGTGATCCTTGAGAAGGAGCGTACAGATGGCAGTGGTGAGGAGGCAGCGTGGGGTGAAGAACAGTCTCAGCTCGGCCATTCCAGGAGAGGAGAGACTGAAATGCAGCTCCCCACACTGGGTGAGCGCTGTGACTCATCTGGCCCCCAGGGAGTGCCAGGAGGAAGGATGCTGGAGGCTATGTGGTTCTCCATGATGGGTTTTGGAGGTGAGAGGTGAACTTCAAACATCCAGGGATTCCTGGTGAGGAAAGGGCTCTTTAGCCAAGAAAAGAACCACAAAACCCCTGCGATCTTCAAATCCAGGCTCTCGTATAAAGTTTACACTGCCTGTTTGCAGGCGAGTAATTTGATTGCTTTTGGACATAGTTTTCTCATCTGTAAAATAAAAGGGTTAGGTTAGGTAATACTTAAAATGCTTTTAAGCTCTAAATTCTATGACTCTGAGGAATATTTGAAGGTCTGGACTGTAGAGGACAGAGTAGACTTATTAATCTATACCACCAGAGTTGCATGTGAAGGGTAACTGTGAGCAACATGATTAATTTCCCATGCACACTGGTGCTGAAGATAGATTTTATGCAGTTGTTGCCCAAGATTTTACATGAAGGAGGATTTGGGCTTAATGTAATAATGTTTCTAAATAATTGGAGTCACCCAGTGAAGAGTTTGGTTGTTTTGGAAGGTAGTGACCTCCCTGTTGCAGGAAGTGATCAATTACAGATTGAATGATGACATTTTGACCCTTAAGAAACATTACAGAATATTATGCTTTCCTGCAGACTGGTTGAGCATGAATTAAGTGGTAAACAGTGGTGAATCCCAATGTGTATTTCTCAGAATATTATCTTTTTTCACATTACTAGGTCTCCTGTGGGGAAAAGAGGGCTTTGTGGTAGAATAACTTTGAAAACACTAGATTAAACAATTTCCACAGGACTTCTGAAAGACTTAAGTATATTGAAGTGCATCGTGAATTTTCTAAATATATTCGACAAATAGACTTTTTCACAGAGTATCTAATAGGAATAGTGACCTACTGAACATATTTGGAGAAACTGTTTTAAGGGATTGTGTTATGTACCAAGTCCTTTGTATCTAGAAAGAAGGCATCCCAGGTTCTCAGCTGTCCTTGGCTGGGACTGTTGGTGATGAAGCCTAATTTGGGGCTTAAAGCCCGAGGGAAGGGAGTGGGACCCTGGATAATACTGTTAGACCTGAATCAGCTGGTGACCTTAAATGAGTCCCTCCTTATGTCTCAGTTTCTTCATGTGTCAAATCCAGTCCTTTTGGGGTTGAGCTGTCATAAGAGAGTCTAGAGTATTACCTACAGGTATTTGAATTTGAATCAACCTGGGCATCATGTTGAAATGCAGATTCTGGTTCAGCAGTTCTGCTGGGGTGGGGGCCGGGATTCTGCATTGCAAACCGCTGGGGGAGCAATGCTGGTGCCTTTGTGGCCACACTTGGAGTAGAGAAAATCCAGGTTGCTGCACTGCATGGCCCGTATCAGGAGTGTTTCCTCAAACCCAGCAGCAACAAGCTTTCTGGGGTCACTACTTTCCCTGGAGGTTTGGTCTGTGTTTTCAAAAGGCATTATTCATGTAGGAAAATAAACCAGGCTCCTCACCTGTGTCCCTGTGCGGAGGTTTGCCCCGGGCCCCTCTGAAGGGAATCCCTCTTCCTCTTCCACCTCCCCACCCCCCCATTGCCTGCGGCTCCTCAGTCAGTTATGCTATTTTTTGAGTTTGAGTTAAAACCATTTCAGACATATTTTTAACTGCGTCCTGTTCAAAAAGCTGTTAGCATTTGGCAATCATTCCATCTTCAGCTTGAATCCTGGGGAGGGTGTCTCTATCTTTTTTTTTTTTCTCACAACCGGGCAAAAGTATATCATTTAAAAATAGTCCTAGTGCGTGGGTCAGAGAGAATGGTTGCTGGGATGGGGATGGAGATGAGGCGTGCTTTGGAGTCCACAGAATCCCCACCACGGCGGTTGCCTTTCCTGCCAGCACCTGAGGCTGAGCGTGCTGTAGTGTGAAGGGTAGGGATGTACGAGGCTGGCCAGCAGAGGGAGAGAGAGGGACGATGGGAAGGAGGGGCTGCCGAGAGGCAGGGGACCACCTGCCTTGGAACTGGGCCTGGTTGAACCTGCACAAGCAAGGTCTCCAGGAATGATAGCAGAGTTGATGTCTTTTCTGCTCCTGATCCTGAGATAAGCCAGAGCCAGCACATTCTCATTGCTGTTATTATGAATCTTTTATTAAGGGACTCTTGGGAGTAGTGCCCATGGGAAGCTGTTTATTTATTTTTTTAACAAATACTTACATAGCCTTTACCCTGTGGCAACCACTGTTTGAGAACTTCAAAAATATTAACTTGTTTAATCCACAAAACAACCCCGTGAAGTAGGGTCTATCATAATCTCTATTACATAAAGGGGAAACGGAGGCACAGAATGGTCAAGAAACTTGCCTAAGATCCTGAGGCTTGTATGCGGCAGAGTTGGATTCCAGCCTGCGCCGTCTGGGGCTGGAGCTCATACCCTTGACTAGGCTACTCTGCTTCTCCCAGAGATGCAGGTCCCACCCTCTCAGCGCTCAGTCCACAATGGCAGAGTCAGCCTAGCCTGCTCTTACCGGTCTGGTGGGAGGAATGAAGTGGAAAACAGACAGGAAGTCTCATCAAGAAGGAGAAAATAATGTTTTTTGGAAAGCAACCATCAAACATTAACAGGTAACTCCCTGCCACTCAAACATTCAAACCCATTTAACGCTCCAAGTATACCTGGATTGTATTAAAATTTGATCCCCAAGCAGGAAATTCTAGAATTGCTAGAATTGTTCTGAAAATGATAAAAATTGCTTTGAAAATTATCAGAAGGAAATACTTTCCTTCCCAGTTTATTTTCCTTGTAAAGTTTTGTGTGTGCGTGTGCGTGAGCAATTCTGTCATTATCAGTTTAGCCAAGTTGCTGGTACCTGAGTGCTCGGGGAGACAGATGCAGCTGGGGGGGGATTCCACATCCCAGCCAGGGTCTCCCTGAAGCTGGTATCAGGAGTCCTGTCCCCAGGGCTATTTCTTTTCAGTTGGCAAAAACTGCTGAATTCATGGAGATGGTTGAAAAGCTCCCACTGGCTGCAAGTCCCCAAGAATATTTTATTTCCATGGAATAAGCAGGAAAGGAAGATGAAGGGAGAGAGTTCCCCACTGGAGTTAGAAATTGGAGACTTTTGGCCTTCCCAGGAGCTGGCCTTCCCTGTAGCCGCTCGTGGATGTCTGATATCCCCTGGTGGAAGGGGTGCCTGGAGTTAGAAGTGTTCCGTGGGCCCTTATCTCCTCAAGGCCTGAGTGCTCAGGCTGTCCTTTGGGCTTATGCCCTCACATGCCTGCAGATCTCACATTCACTTGCTTTCCATCCATTCTGAGCCAGAGTGCAATACTCGGGGTTATGTGCATAGCTCTCAGAATTTGGGGAGTGCTGCTGTTTGGCTCCCTGGGACTCACTGCTGGCCCTGAGTCCTGTGGACTCCAGGGGCAACTCTTTATGTACAAGTCCCCTCTGCAAAGATGCCAGGCTCCGCCGTGGAACTGTCTGCACTGAACAGTGCATGTCAAATAATACTAATTAATAAACAGTCCGTTACAAATAGCACTGGGAACATCATCACGTTGGTGACAGAAAGTCAAAGAAACTCCAGCAGGCCAGTAGTGCAGCATAGCTCTTGGGGAAGAAGAGGAGAGAAGAGTACAATAGATATTTGCAAGGAACACCGGGCAAACTGCTTCAAGTGAATAGCATTTGAGGCTGAATTTGAAATCTGCTCAGGTGCCAGGCATGCAGGGACCTGAAACCTTATCTTAACTGAAATGTTAACCAGGGGTTAACAGAACTGTTTAAGACCCAATATTTAGTGGCTTGGTCTTGGCTTGAGAAGGCTTTAATATTCCCAGGGTTGGTTGGGGTAGAGCAATGGGAACTCAGAAGAAAAAGACAGACAGAATATATACCCATTCAATGGATGAAGAAACCAAGGCCATTGACCATTGTCATTATCTTCTAAAGATTAATGAAAGGATCATTAGGCAAAAGAAAGAGTCCATGTAATGAAGGTAGAAAACTCCCAGCCTAAGCAACCCTTGAAATTCACATACAAGAGTCACTGGGACAACAGGAAGGCATGTTAAATCTGTTTATCTGTAACCATGATTTTATAGGCATAGTCTTATTTACAAATATGCAATTGCATATATTTCAATAAGTAACATGATAAAGCCAACTTGCTGTAAAGTTAGAGGAGATAACACAGTAATGCATGTGGCACACTTATCTTGGTACCTGTAGGCTCATTAGATCAGGGCCGAGGGCTGGTATGCCCTGGTAGGGCCAAACCAGTTGCTACAACCAGCTTCCGATCTGATTGGTTGCTGCCTATATTATCTCAGCTATTAAATATTTTAAATTCCACTCTGATGATGGTAACTGGTACTCTCCATTGTGGACTTTCCATGATCCCTTCACTATTGTAGATGCTTTTGGTGTAATCATCACAGGAAATGGTTGAGGATGGTTTCATCCCTATTTTATAGATGAGAAAACTGAGGCTTGGCATGTAACTTGGCCAAGGTCTCACAGCCAGCAAAGGTGGAGCTGGGACTTGAACCCAGATGTCTTGTTGGCAGAGCCCTGGAATCTTTACCACAATTCTGCTAAGGAGAGGGCCACCCAGGTGACTTGTGATGGTTATTTTTATTGTCATTGTCATCATTATATTAACTTGATTTTTTTGCCCAGAATGTCATGAACAGATTATTCTTTTGATTGGTGATAAGATTATTCCTTGCTCCATCCTGAAAGCACCAGTCTGGTACATTTGAGAAAAGCTGAAATGGTCTCCATTTTGTTCTCCCCTTGAACTGAGTGAAGGCAGACACCACACAGCCAAGGGGAGGAACACAGGCCCACAAGGGAATCTTCGAACCTCATGGCCTCTGATCGTGGCCCTCTCATGACCAGTGAGAGGTGTGAGCAGCGAAGCACCAATCTCTGAGGGCTTCTGTGGCCCTCTTCTTGTCAGTACCATTGCTGACATGGTACCATAATTTGGGCAAACACCTGATAGTGCTTTATGTTATGGTTGCATTTCATGTCTGCAAGCAGACCTGACTTACTGTCTTTGATGTTGTCTTTCTCTGCCATCTTGTACATATCCACTGTCATAAATCCGGAGATACCTGGGGGGGAATGCTGGGTCGCTGAGAACAAGCAGAATGGTAGTTAGCTAAAACGCTATGGGGGAATGGGATAGGACGAGCCCAGTGATTTCATGATAAAAAAGGCAGACTGAAAGGATACATTGGAGTAATTGAAAGATAAATAACACTTAAAAAGCCCAAGAAGCTGCTAAATGGAGTAAAATGATAATAACAGGTATATTCAAAGTACATGAGGTTAGAAAGCAAAAGGGCTAAAAACAAGTAAATGACAGTTATTACTGTGATACCGTAGTAAGATAAAATTTTCAAAGTGAGAAAATAAAATAAGGGAATGCTAACTATAGGGGGCAGTCCAAAGTTAATAATCCCATGCAGGGGCAAAGGCAGACCTTTGGGCTGAGGTAGCAGATGTTTATTCAGCCCTTCTGAGGGGCCGGTGCTCTGTGTGTATTTAATCACTTAGTTCTCACAACAGTCCTATAGAGTAAGTACAGGTATTATATCCATTTTACAGGTGAAGATGCTGAGACTTGGAGAGGTGAAAGAAAACTATTCAAATTGTGTAGAATTTAGATAGGCAAGTTGGGATTGGGAGCCAGGTATGCATCCTAACCTCTAGGTTGTTCTGCAGATGCGCAGTGGACTTCCAGGGCTAGTGTTAGCCAGAGGAATCCCGTGGGAGCTGACATCTGTCGGGCACTGAGTCCTCAGGTTCTCCCTTCAGACTTACTCCCTCGTACGCCTCCGTGGCCTCCTGGGCCTCTTCCTGCTGCTCTCAAAGGTGAATCTATAGCTGCCCTGGCTGTTCCCATTTTCCTTCTGGCTCACGGGGGTTCCTTCACAGGTTCTTTCTCCAGGAGCTCCAGACAGCTTTCCCAATCCCATGCACTGTGCCTTCTGAATTTCCCTTCCACGTCCGAGGACAGATGTATGGGCTTCAAGAAAGGCCAAGTAAGGAGGATGTAGTTCAGGTGGCCAGGGAAGTTCAGGTCTAGCATAAACTGGTGGAAGTGAAGTGTCATGCATGAAATTAACTCATTAAAGTGTTTGTGTTCGTGTTCCTATTATGTGCTGGGTACCATAGTGGTGTTGAAGATTGGAGACCCAAAGAAACATAAGAAAATGAGATTATGATTTTCAAGGTGGAACAGACTGAAAAGCAGAGTAGTAGTGCTGGGATTATGTGTGGCTGTCCATGCCCAGCCCAAATGCCACTTCAGTCCACCAAGTTTACCTTGATATCCCCCATCTCCAAATCAAAATTTGTCACTTACTTCTTCACAATTTCATAGAACTTCCTTCACATTGCTCTCATGACGGTTATTTTTCCCTTGCTTTACAGGAATACATCTCTGTCTTCAACCAGGGACTCCTTGGGGCAGGAACTGACTTACTAACTTCATTTCCCGTGAGCACAATACCAGGCAAGTACATGTGCCATCAAAGCTTGCTGGGTTGGGTAGGTGTCAGGATGGCTAGAAGAATGTCCAGTAAAGGACAGAAATAAAAGAACTACCCTCCATGGAAGGGATGCAATGTACTGCTGTTCAGGCAGGCAGGCTCTGGGGTTGAATAGACTGTAGCTCAAATTCATTCTTGGTTATTTCCAGCTGTGTGACTTTGGGAGCCTCCTAAAGCTTTGATTTCCTCAACTGTGAGATGGACAACTGTCAAACAGCATGGATCTCAATGGACAGAACAAGAGGACCCATGTGCTGGCATGTGGTAAGTGCCCAACAGCTGGTAGTGGCAATTCCTGCCATTGGTGCTGGCCCAAGAAAGGATGTACATACAGCCCTTAGAGGGGAGGCAGCTGTTTTCCCACTGCGAGGCACCAGGGCCTGATGCTGAGCAAAACTTGGTGGTGCCACCAACTGTCATCTCTTGTTCAGGCTTGACCGAGAAAATGTTTCCACAGACATGGACCAGTTCAGCAAAACCAGTGATGGATTTTGGAGGGGCTGGGGGTGATTGGAAATGCTAGACACTCAGGGTGAGAGCCGCAGAAGAGAGCCATCCTCCTGATCCAGCACAGCACTTGACCCCTGCCTCTGTCTGTCTTAGCTTGCAGCCCCCGGGGGAAAGAATTGTCTGTGCCTCTGTCTGTCTTTTCAACCAGGAGCCCTTGGAAGGGAAGCCCCACTTGTCACCTTCATTTCTATGTCCCCAGCCCTTGTCCTATGCACTGGGCCTCATCCTAAGCAGGCATTCAAAATGCTTGTGAAGGAATAGCTTTGTGTCCTAGTTACAGCCCTAACCTCCACCAGATGCTCAAGGACTGCTCTGATTTTGTAAGGAGGAGTGACTACTCAGGGAAACTGAGGCACACTTCACTCCCTCAGTCTGCAATGAGACACATGCATCTTCAGCAGCAGGAAAGTGGGGCTGTAAATGAGGATTTTGTCTTTAATTCCTGCTCCAGTTCTGGCAAAGAACCTTCCTCAGTTGGAATGGAGGGAGAACTGAGCTCCTGACACTGCCTCTTAGTCTTAGGGGGCTGCAGAGTGCCCCTCTCTGATGGTATCTCCTCAGCTGTTTGCAGAACATTCGGGGAGGAGGTGAAGCCCTGAGCCAGGCTGCCTGGCTGTCTCTTTAAATGCCGGGGTCTGTGTGGGAGAGGGAGGGGCTGCTCTGGAGTGCGTGAAATTCCTGGGCTCCTCCAGCAGTCTCAGGCTCAGAGCTCAGCCCTACACATCTCTTCTCTCGTGCAACTCACTGAGAGGGAGAGGCGAGCGTGTCCTTTCCTCTCGCAGCCGCCAGCATCTCAAGCCTCCAAGGACCTGCTTTTCACACCTCCAACACCCCCCTCCCTTCTTCCCCGCCACTCCTTCCCCAAGAGAGAGAGGAAAAGAAAAGGAGAAAGATTCTGGAATTTGAACCTTCCCAAAGAGGAAACATACCCAGCAAACTCAGTTGATTAAACATCAAACAAACAAACAGATCCCAGATCTTCAGCTGGAAAGGTAAGATCTAGGGGGAAAGGAAGACAGGAAGGATGTGGAACAACTCAAGGTTCTTGTTGGTTCTGGGAAGAGGTTGCTCCTGAGAGGGCAGAAGTTTTCAGTTGGGAGCAACCAACCTAGATTTTTTTTGAATGCTGGAGCCGAGAGCCTCGCTGACCGCGGGAAGGGCTTTTCGGCTGCCTTTCTTTTGCTTCCGTTTCTCCTGGAAGTTAGTCTTTTTGCCCCACATGTTGGAAAAGCCAAAGAATGTTTTTGGATTTTTTTTTTTTACCTTTTTCTTTTCGAGTCTCTCTCCTATTGCTTGGGTTGTCAGTCTGGATGTGTGCTCCTCACTTCATTTGGGGCAGATAGTTTTTTGGCTTTTTGTAGCCACTTTTCCTCCTCTTCATTATTTTTTCTGGGGAAGGGGCTGGTTCAAATGAGAAAGAGAAGGGACGCTCTGAGGATTATAGGAAGGCAGAACTGAACAGAGGCAGGAATCTCTCTAGCTGTTGAGGAACTGAGATGTGTATGTGTGTGTGTCAGTGTGTTTGAGTGTGACTTTTTTTTAAGGGAGTGTGAAGGGGAGGTTCCTGAGTCTGAATACTCAGGCTGGATTGCCGCTGTCTTTCTGTGAAGGTGGGCATACTCAGAGTAGGTGAAAAGGGAGTGTGTATGAGTGTGTGTATGTGTGTGTGCGCGCGTGTGCGTGCCTGTTTGGATCCGTTACAAGGGAATCTTCCTCCTCTGCCTTCCATTTGTTTATATTAATGATTTAGTAGCAGGCTTGCCTGAAAACTTCCACTCTGTGTAAGCACTGTGGGTTTTGCAAGCTCTCAGTGACCTTAAAGGCTGGTTTGATGTATTTTTTTTTTTTCAGGGCATTGTGTTGTACCCAGAGTTTTGGCTCTTTCCCTCTTTTTTTTTAAGCACAAAACTTAACTGCTTTAGAAATGCTGTCCTGATGACAAGGGAAAAAAATCTGCCCCTCCACCCCCATCCCTTCCTAGGCCAGTGATGTAATACCAACCTATGGGTTCGGCTGCTTTGTAGGTGACTTACCCTGTGATTAATTGTTAAAACAAAATAAGTGTCTCTCTTCCTCCATTAAATGTCTTCCTCTTTCGATATGGATGTAGAAATATCATCATGCAGTGAGAAAATTATATCTTTCTTAACCATTATTAGGGTTTAGGTAAAGTAGGATTCCTCTCCCTTGATCATTATTATTATTATTTATTTTTTAAATGCAAAGGTCAGAGATCACATAGAGTTAGCCTAGGATGGAGCTAGACACAGACTAAATAGGAGACCGAGAGAGCAGGAGCTGGCATCTCCCCGCTTCCTCCGGTCATTCCCGCTTGGGGAGGTAGTTTTCTTTTGCCACCACAATCCACCCCAACATTCTTAATTCTTTTTTTCCCCTGGATCCTGTGGATGGCCTGGGAGGGAGAGGGGAGCTCCTTCTCGCACCTGGAGGACGGTGTAGTTTCAGGGGTCAGATGACCGTTTGTCTTTGTGATGAAGGTTCCAATGGAAATTTGAACTCCCAGCATGCTGGGTGACTCTGTCCCCAGGATAGTCTATCTGGGGGGCACCTGGAGGTTAGGTCTGGGGAGTCTGAAGAACTAGCCCTTTATGAATTTGCCGTTCTGGGTAGAGCCTCCCTTCATCGTTCAAGGGCTTCTGCATCGCCTTTCGAGTTACAATGGTCCCGCTGATTGTGATGGGCAAGTTTACCTAAGGGCTGTTGGGTACGTGGTGGAAGGATGGAGGGGAGAGAGACATAGCCGGGCTGGTATTTTTTTTTTTAATCTTCTGCTTTTATCTGCCTAAGTCATATTGGGGCAAACGATATTTCAGATGGGTGCTGGTTGTTCAGAGATATTCCTATTGTTTGATTTTGGGGGGGATGTTGGGGAGTGGAGAGTAAGCTGTCGGCCCATTTTCTGCAGCCTGGGGTTCATCCTGTGAGCCAGTCTTCCTTCTGGATGAAGGGAAAAAGGCTGGATGCTGGAAGTTCGCTATTAAAGTGAGCAACAGGGCTGGGTTAATTTAAAAAAAAAAACAAAAAACAAGTGGACTGTGTGAGTGCCCTTTTCTGGAGCTTTCCAGCCCTTTCTAGTGAAATAATAATTTAAAAAAATTGCTTCTTAAGATGAGGGGCCAGAAATCAGAGGGAGTCTAGATTTTGTGAGACAACTACATTTTTGCTCCTCTGATAGCTCCCTATTATTAATTATTGGGGGTCTGATGGGGGTCTGGCCTCCTTTTTTGTTGATTTCTTTTTCATGCTGCGTTTTCTACTCAATATGTTGATGATGTGCTGCTTATATAAGAGAAATGCATCGAGGTGGATTGATGCTTAGGGTTTTGAGATCGGCCACCGAGATTGGGTGGCGGTTGATGTGTTTGTCGATGTGTATGGTAGGAAGGTCTTTTCTTTGGGTGGTGGGGGATAAGGGGATGGTTGGGAAATGGTAGATGAGATGCTACCGCAAATGGGGACATGAGGGGCGATGGAGGTGAGGTTGGAAGTCACCGGTTTGCAGAATTTCTGTCTTGCATCCCCCTTTCTCCCGCTCTTTGGGAAAAAAAAAAATCCATTATCTCTAAAAACACATTATTCTTCAATTGGCCTTTTAGAGGAAAAAGGAGAGGGAGGGGAGGGGTTAATTTGGTGAGGGGGCTTGGGTGTAATTAGCCCACTGCTGCAAAACTGAGATATAGAAATCCATCGGCACCAGCTTTGGGGACACAGAGAGGCAGCGGAGAGATGGGGACTGGTTGTCAGGCTGGGTGAACAGTGGAGCAGTGGGGTTGGCGTTTGCGTGTTGTGTGTGTATTTGTGTCTCTGTGTGTGTGCAATTTTTTTCCACCCCACCACCGATTTCCCCCTCTGTCTTCCCCCAGTTCTGTCATGTTCTTGCCTTCTGTTTCCACAACCCCACTCTCCGTACCCCATACACCCCCTCCTCCTTTCCTCTAGCCCTTTCCATCTCCATGAGAAAATTCTGATTCTGATGGCTCTGCGGCTCTTTTTTCTTTTCTCTCCTTTTTGCAACACAACAGTGGTGCGATGGCCTTTCCTACATGCCACACGGATGCAGCCTTCTGATAGGAGGGCTAAGTCGGCACATCTACACACACGTTTGCACACGCTCTTGCACATACACTCCCTCTCACATGGGCACAGGTGACCAAGGGCTTGATTTTGTTCGGTCTCCTTTCCCCTGGTGGCTGTCCCCTCCCCTTCCTCCACCATGGCTCCTGTCCTCCCACCTTCATACGGGGAATGCAGTAACGCTATCCACATCTTCTCCCACACGGCTCTCCTCTTTCTCCTCGCCATTATTCTTTTCTGGAAGCTGTGGTGTGTCGCAGTTCATGGGATTAGCATGTGGGAGAGTCTTTGGGGGCAGGGACTGCAAGAGAGGGGGATTGGAATGGGGGTAGATGACATTAATGATTTTTTTTTTTGCCAAATAAGCACCGGGTGATAATGATCCAATTTAACCATCCGTGTAATATATGTTTGCGGCACAGTGGAGAAAGGTTACACGGGAAAATGGAGTATGGACTGGGTTAGCTCTGGGGAGATTTCATGCCTGGACTGTAGAGACATGACCCTCTTCCACACCCACACATGTACGCTGTCTCACTCTCTCACACACACGCACCCCAACACACACTCAGCTCTGCCCAGTGGGCTGTGTCAAACCAGAGGGCACTGCAGAATATCCCAGAGTTGTTGTGGTTTGTTGGGAGGATCGAGTGATGTCTTTGTCCTACCCAGCTCTCCACCTATGGATGTTGTCTGGTCTTGAAATTCTTAGTGGCCATTGTGTTGCCTTTTGGGTTGGGGGCTGGAGGAGTGTTTGTGTTTTGTCAAACACTGGGGTGCCTCCAATTGGACCACATGGGATTGTCGACACTGCGCGCGGCTCAGGCAGGAGGCTGCTTGCCTGTTTGGGCTGTGTGAGTGTTTGTTGGACATGCAGGTGCAGGCAGCTCTGGAGGTGTGTGGGGGTGACAGGGAAGGGGAGTTTATTGTCCCTCACTCCAGGGGAAGGAAGGTAAAGAGCAGAGGTGTTTAGTTGGTAGAGGAAAGAGGGTGATGGACTTTTTAAGATAGTTGAGAAGAGGCTGGAGGGGGAGAAACTGCTCTGGTCTCTGGTGGGAAGCCTCGTCTGCGATCCCCACGTCCTCCAGGTTGGCCTGTGGGTGGGTGCAGACTGGAAGTGGGGGAAGGTGGGCAAAACTGAGGGTTTTCCTTGCTACTCCAGGAGCCCTGGGCAGAGTGCAGGGCAGCTGTGCAATCTCGAGCATCAGCTACCCTTGGGCACCTCGGCCCTGGTGAAAGCTACGGCCCCAGGAGCTAAAATCGCCCTGGTCTGAGGAGCAGCCCCAGCCTCGGAGCAGTCCTGCTCTGGCTGCCTGAACTGCCCGGCGCCATTTTCCCTGCTCCTGTGGCTGGAGGTGTGTCCCTCTTTATTAGCAGTTATAAATGAAACTGGAAAACATTTTGCCTGAAAGAAAAAAAAGTCCTCAGAGCCAAATGCCGATTGTGGTGCATTTCTGCTATCCCTCTCCCTTCCTGGGACTGACCTTGAGAAGTTAGGGATGAAGGGTTACGACGTCACTCCTAGAGAAAGGGGGAAAATGGGGAGGAAGATGTCTCAGGGGCAAAGTATTGTGCCAACAGAGAAGAGAATGCTCTTGGGATCCCTCAGCCCTGTTCTCCTTATGTGACCCTTGCATGTGGATGGGAGACTTGGAAAAGTGGAAACATCTCTTCCAAATCTTGGGGTAAAAAAATGCACGGGCCTGGTGCGTCTGTTTGTGCTGTGGTCAGGCCCTGTCTGCCTCTAGCACGAGCCTGCTGTGGGGAGAATGCCTGAGCCGCAGCTCTGACCCTTGAGGGCCAGCTGGGGCTGCTCTGCCGATGAAGAAGCGCAGCGGTGTGGCTCGGCCAGCCACAGGTGGCAGTGCTGGTTTGCGTAGGGGCTGTGTGGGGGCTGCTCCCAGCCCCTTCCTGCAGGTCTCTGCTCAGACGATGGCTCCTCTGAGAGGCCTGCCCAGGCTGGCTTCCTAAAATAGCCCCCTCACCCCACTGCCTCCACCACTTTCCAGCCCATTACGCTGCCTTTAATTCGAACCTCAATTACTACCATATATTATATTATATAATGAAGGGTGATTGTGTCTGTCTTCGCCTCCAGAATGCAATCTCCAGGAGGTCAGGCACTTGTCTGTTTCGTTCATTGCAGTGTTCCCAGCACCCAGGACGTTTCCTGGCACATAGTGGGTGCTCCACAGGTATTTGTTGATTGGAGGAAAGAACCGTATGGGTTTGGTGTTGGGATTCTCTTTTCTTTCCTAGTAACCTAGGGCCTGTCATCTAGAAAAGCTGAACATCGCCTCTAGCTGTTGTATCCCTGCCTGCAAGTTCCACGTCTGCTCAAAGAATTGCAAAAGTGTAAAGTTTCTGAGTTCAGGAGAAAGGTCTTCTCCATGCCTATCACGGTGCCTTTGCCTCCTCCATGATCCCTCAGTTGCCACCATTTTAGTGGTAGTAGTAATGATGGTGATATAGCTACCATTTCTGAAGAACTTTATATATATAGTGAGTTCTGTACCAAGTTGTTTCTTTATATTCAGTATCTCATTTAATTCTCCAAACAATTCAGTGCCATATACTATTATTACCTGCCTTTAAGAGAGGAGGAGATGGAGACTTAGACTTATGCAGTCTAGTAAAATGTCAGATCAAGGACTCAAACTCAGAACCATCTTATTCCAAAGCCCAACTTAGTGACCCTGGTATTATATTGTTGTAGGTAGAAGGGAGACGAGCCATCAAGTCATTCAGTGCCCTCAGATACAGGTGAGAAAACTGAGGCCTAGAGATTAAATGGCTCGTCCAGGGTCATATGCCAAGTGTGACCTAGAGATGAAGCTGGGGCCCAGGTCTCCTAGCTGCCCAGGAGGTGCTCTTTCTACATCATCACGCTGCCTTGAGGATGCGTGCCTTCTCCCAAAGGGAACTGCGTTTGTGGCTGCCGGTGGGCCCCTCTTAATTCCCCTTCCTCCTCGTCAGAGGGGAGTAGGGTCTTGGTGAGGTGGGTGGGGGTAGGGGTGCCTCTGCAGACTCAGCTCCTGCAGAGCTAGAGGGAGACTGGAGGCACACAGGTGGGCTCTACCAGGGTCACTGGGGTCACGGAGTGCTGGTCAGGGTCATCCTCTGAACATGCTGGAGGAAGAGACCCCAGCGAGATGATCTAGGTTCTGAATCCCGTGTAGCCCAGCCCATCAAGGTTACTCTCAGAGGCACAGTGGCTCCATGCAGAGGTCCAAGCAGCTGGTATCTGGATCCTGATAGCCTGGTGGCTTGTGTGTTTCTCCCAGACTTGCTTAGCCCACGTTTCTCAAGAAAGGACGGCATGGGCCCAAACATTAGCCTCAGTGGGTTTCATTTCTGTTTCCAGAGGCTGTCTGGGGGACAGGATTTCATGAAATGTGGCTGCAGGGCTCCTGCTAGTCTCTCTGCTCCACCTCTAGGATTGGCTTTGACCTTGAATCAAGGAGGAATTAGACATCTTGGCCAAGTGTGTGTGTGTGTGTGTGTGTGTGTGTGTGTGTGTGTGTGTGTGTGTGTGTGTGTGTGTATGTATGTTTTGAGAGGTCAGGATGGTGGGGTAGGAGGGCTTGAGTAAAGTGGATTCGGAGAACCAGGGAAGCCTTACTTTCTGCCAGGACCTTGAGACAGGGCATGAAGCCATTTCTGTGTGACCTTGAGATGGGGTGACCAGATGCCCTGGTTTGTAGAGACAGTTCCCATTTAGGCCTTTGTCCTAGTGTAATTATTAATTCTCAAAAATGTCCTGGTTTGGATGATAAAATGCATGCTTATCCTTCTTGGAGATGACATCACCCACATTCTGTTAATGGGAAGAGAGAGGAAGGGTACAATGCCAGAGAAGAAATCCAATTTTAGGGCAAGAAGGTGGATAGGAATAGAGCTTCTCCTTGAAGGCACTTCCACTTGTCCCCATTTCTAAAGGATTAAAGCCTGAATCCTCTGACTAGTCCTACTACCAGCATCACTACTACTGCTACCAACCTAACTACTCTTACTATAATTACTCCTACTAACCAACATTTGAGTCCTGACTATGTGCCAGATTCTATACTAAGAACTTGACATGCATTATATCATTTAATCTCCCCACACCCTATTAGGTAGTTACTATTATCATCTTTCTATTACAAAAGAGAAACTGAGGCCTAAAGAAGTTAAATAGTATGTCTGAGGTCATATGGGTAGGAAGTGGCAAGGTCATTACTCAAACCCACTGGGCCTGGCTCTGAAGCCTCTGGTCTTAAGTAGCATGTCCTACGACCTCTGTGGGCCTTGCCTCTGGTGCCCAAGTCAGGGAGCTTGGTTTTGAGTACTAACTCACTTGCCGGGCAGTCTGGCTCATAGTTCTGGAACCTGCTGAAGATGTTGCTGCCAGTCAGTGGAACTTGAGGCTTAGGGAGGGGGGCTGCTGGCCCAGCAGTGGCAGTGCTGATTGTCTTTTGATGGCATTTTTGAAATTGTTTCCCATGGTGTCTCAGTTACCCTCTTCCCCACTTCAAGCACCTTGTCAGAGGAGGGAGTTGAGGTTGGTTGGGATGGTGATGGATTGGCAGAAGGCACAGAACCTGCACCCTGTTTATCTCTGCTTTGCTCTGTGGCCCTGATGCCTGGTGGGCCCACAGTCCCCATGGCACTTGCAGCAGGGCCTGGCCCTTCGTGGAGATTCTGGTGAATGGACAGCCATCTAGTATCGGCCGTTGGCAGCGCATCGTGTTCTGCTGTATTCCCTTTAGATGAGTAGGGTCCTCGTTTATCTGACAAGGACGCCAGTGGTCAGAGGGGTTAAATAGCTTGTTTAGGATCACGCAGAAGTAGCAGACCTTGGATCCAAGCTTGGGTCTGACTCCTGAATTCATGCTATCTCTGAGATCCTGCACTGCCTTCCCCCTTGAGCCCTAGAGAAGAGGGGGCAGGAGGTGGAGCATCTGAGATGGGGGCTAGAAGAGGCAATTCTCCAGGGGGAGGCTGGCAGGCAGATCGGCCCCTGAGGCTTGAGGGCTGGAGAAGGTGTCTGGAATTCATCATCCTGGCTCACCATCTCTGGACCCCCTCCCCTTCTCCAGCCCGGGCACGATGGCTGCTGACCCCTCAGCTGGATAAGTGCTGGTTCTGGTCTGGAGAGGAGGGGTGGGTGGGTCCATCCTGGCTTCACAGGTAGAGGTAGGGGGCATCCAGGGGGAGGTGCCTCTTTCTCCCAGGGAACAGTGATATGTGTCCTGACACCAAATCCCTCCTCCTTCTCCCTGTGTCTATGTCATAGGATCAAGGGTAAGAGGGGATGGGTGATCTCTCTGCCTAGAGGCGGGGATGGAAGGATACACAGAGGGAGGAAACCAGGATTCCCCAGGCCAGAGGATTCTAGGAAGAATGGAAGAACTTCTACTTGGTAGAGGAGAGCATTATTCCCGACTGAGGGGATGGTCCGCGGCCCCCAAGCTGAGATGCATTAGCTTCATTGCAGTCCCATTGAAGACCATGTTTATTTTTCCAATAATGTGTTAATTAAACATTGATTTCCGGGTGGAGGAAAGGGAATTGGATTGCCAGAGCTAAATGGAGTGAGGAGGATGGGGAACCGGTGCGAGGGGCCCCAAGCTGGAGTCAGCATTCTTCAGAATCACCCCAGGAGGGGTGGAGGGGAGGTGGGGCTGCCTCTCCCCTAGCTCCAAATTTGGAATTGGCAACTCCCCATAAGCCTTCAGGAGCCATCTTTTCTACCTCCTGGCTGCCAGTGTGGATGGGATCTTTGCTGAACCTCATCTCAAGAGGGAGAAACAGTTGCTCCCCACCTTCCCAGCGTCTTTGGTTTATTGAGTGACCCTATATCAGGCCTTGTGTTGAGACTCTACGTAGGTTAACTCACCGGGTCTTTACATAAACATGGAGGTAGTACTTTTACACCCTCACCTTGGAGATGAGGAAACTGAGGCTCAGAGAAGTTAAATAGCAAGTTCAAGAGCCAAGAGCTTGCAAAGCTTGGGCAGAAAAGGGACCCTGGAGGGATAGAAAGTATCTGAGGTTAGCACAACAGTCGCCAAGGGTCGAAGCCCCTATAAAGGAAGTAAAAAAAGAATGAAGAATCTAATAAGCAACAAAAAGAACCCTTTGATATTTTGTCATTGGCTAAGATTGATTGAGCTTTACCTATGTGCCAAGAACTGTGCAAAGGGCTTTGCATGCTGAGTGGTGAGGCTGCAGTGAAGAAGTGTTAGCTCATGTCACTCCCATTTTAAAGGTGAGCAAAGTGGGGTTAGGAGGGGTTAGCTAACTCGCCTGAGGTTGTGGAGTTGGTAAGTGATGGAGCTGAGATAAAACCTCAGGAAACGTCAGGACCTCTTTACAGCTGTGTTCTATTGTCTTGTACATACTGAGGACACAGATGTCAGATTAGCAAGTCCCCTGTCACCACTGGGAAGTAAAGCCTTGGGGCTTTTAGGGTGGATCCTCTGAAATCCCAGACTTTTGCCATGTGAACTCCACTGTCCCTTCCTTTGTCTGCCCATGGCAGCTCAGGCTGAGCCTCTGGCTTGGTGAAGGCTGCGCTGGGGTGCCTGTGGTGGCTGGAGCCTGCCCGAGAGAGCTAGGCACTGGGCTCTGAGGGTGAGTTAGAGCAGCAGCTCTCACCCTTTGCTGTGTATTAGGATCATCATATTAAAATCCCAAATCTATGCTGCAGCTCATGCCAGTTAAATCAGAAGCTTTGGGGGAAAGACCCTGGCCCCAGTGTATTTTAAAGCTTCCTAGGTGATTCCATCAGGTTTGCAAATCTATGGTTCAGAACAGCATCTACTGCAAAGTTAGGTAAGAAGTGCGGAGGAAGTGGGTTCCACGCACAGAGTATCCAGCGGCCAAGGCCTACATCATCAGTTTTCTTTCCTCTCTTTAGAACCGCAGCATTCAGACTTTGGTATGTGTTGGAACATCTGGGGAGCTTTTATGAAATGCATATTCTCTGGTCCCACTGCAGATCTGAGTTAGGAGTGCTGGGGAGGGTCTCAGGATCTTCATTAGAAGTGGCACTTTCTGTGATTAGGTGAGATGGTGATATCCAGGGCCAGCCCCAGGCTCCCCTTGTTTCATGCAGGTAAGTGTGAAGTCCTCTCTCTTTGGAGGGTGGAAAGGTGAGGACAGGGGCTGCTGTGGTCACCTGTTGTTCTGTGAAGTTTGGCTTCCTTTGCTCAGGAAGGCCTGTCTGCCTGGCTTGGGTCTCTGCTACCCACTGCAAGGCCTTATCTAGTGCCCTGTGTGTGGGTGGTCCTGCAGAAGGAGAGGATGATCCCAACCTGGAAATTCAGGAGGCTCCTGCCCAGGTTAAAAAAAAATCAGAGTAAATCTCTGCACAACTTGAGTGTTTGGAAGTCTGTCAGCAGCAACCATCCTGAGCCTTCCCCGGGGATCAGTGAAACAGCTTCTCTGGGGCTCATTTTAAACTTTTCTTCCAAAGCTGTCAAAAAATAGAGAATAGTCAGAGACTTTCAGAGCTGGAAGGGACCTTGGTGATCATCCATGTCAACACTAATATTTTATGCATTTATTCATGTATTTATTCATCCAACAGATATTTATTAAACACCTAGTATATCCAGGCACTGTACCAGGTCCTAGGGAGATGGCCACAATCAAGAGAGACACTTGGTTTATCCCTCGTGGAACTTAAACTTGGGTGAAAGGGCAAAGATTAAGCAACACAAACACATGTATTGAATTAGGATGAGTGCTTTGAAGGAAAAGTAATGAGATCTCCAAGAATTATGGAGACCTAATTTAGAATGAAGGGGGTCGGGGGAAAATGATGACTTAATGTGTCAAGTGCGCACTATATGTAGGTCCTATTGTAAGGGCTTCACATGTATCACCTCACTAATTTGTACAGTGAGTCTTGGAGGGAGGTACTGTTTTTATTGTTGCCTTGTTACAGATGGGGAGACTGAGGCATGGAGAGGTGCCCAGGCTGGGATTAAAACTGAGGTCTGTCTGACCCTCCTATCCCCTCTGACATCCCACCTCACATGGGGAAGGAGGCTGGGAAGACCCTGGTATCTGTGGTGAGAGCTGAGGGATGAGGTAGAGGTATGGAAAAGCCAGGGAAGTTAAGAAAATGCTGAGAATCCTGGCCACGTATGAAACTCTTAGATGCCAAGCACTGCGAAAATGCTTTACAAAATGATCTCACTGAATCCCCACAACAACTAGGAAGAGTAGGAATTCTTATCCCCTTTTTCAGGTGAGGAAACAAGCTTTGGGAGGGTGAATTTACAGACGTGGACACTCTGAATCCTGAAATCTGGACCGCTTGAATCTCCCCTTTTGGGTAATGCTGATCACAGAGTGGGCGGCAGGGAAGATTCCAGAGGAACATAGAGGAAGGATGAACTAAGACTTCTTCGGGGCATGGCAGCCCTCTGGGCTGTGAGCGGTCTCCATGTTCTCTCTGGCAAGAATGCATAGGCTGGCTTTCCAGGGCTGCTGGCCCAGGAACCCAGAGGGAAATTTGCCTGCCCTTCCCCTTTTCTTCCTCCCCTACCTTTCAGCCCCACCTGTTGCTGATAAGTGAAGGGCTTGTCCCCTGCTGTTCTATCCCTCCCCCTCTGTCTGCTGCTGCTGTGAGCACCCTCCCTGTGTACCCGGGCCTCCTCTGCCCCTGAGCTGGCCCACCTTAGGCTGATCTGCTCATCTCACTGAGCAGATGGGAGTCAAGGTAGGAGGAAGAGGGACTCAGGTTGTAGACTTGGTCTAGATCCTCAAGAGAGAGGCAGGAGCATGTGGGAAGAAAAAGATGTGTTAATAGGGTGCTGATCAAATATTAAATTTCTGAAAAGCTTGCCAGGCTGTGGGATTTCATTCTTCAGCGGTTTTTTCCCTGGCCTGCAGTTGGGCAGATCTGCACGTGTACTCAGGGGCCCCATGGGGCGGGGGCTTCTCTGCACTCTACCTTCATTCTCTTCCAGGGGTGCCTGGGTGGTTCCGGCAAGAGGGGACACCAGAAGTGGGCAGGCTAGCTTTCCATCTGCTTTTCTCCAGGTCTCAGAGTAATGGAGGCCGCCTCAACACTGGGCTCTGACTATATTGAGGCTAACACTCGAAGGCAATCGCTTGCCTCCTCAGATTCCCAGAATCACGACAGAAAAGGGAAAGCAGGGAAGCTTTCCCTGAGGAGGGGGGTGGGATGTGTGGGAGGCAAGAAGGTTGGCTTGTGTGTGGGTTGTGGAGTTTGGATGACATTTACTCTTGCTTTTTTTGGTATATATGTGGTTTGTTTTTTTTTTTACAATATTTAGTTCCTTATAAAAGTAATTTAATGATTTTCTTATTGCAAAGTATGTATGTTTATTATAGGACATTTAGAAAATACCAAAATCAAAGTCTAGGGCTGCTGGCTCAGGAACCCAGAGTGAAATTTGCCTGCTTTTCCCCCTTTTCTCCTCTCCTACCTTTCAGCCCCACCTGTTGCTGATAAGTGAAGGGCTTGTCCCCTGAAATAACCAATGGGAAAATTTTGTTATCTATCTAAATTAATCTTAATTTCTAAGCGTCCAAAATCCAAGACATGCTATTTTGTTTGTAAAGTGGTTCATTCACTCATTTAACAAGTACTGATTGAGCACCCACTCTGTGCTGGGCCCTGAAGTCGCATTTTGGAGGCCCTCACCCTAGCTGTATTTTTCACTTAAGGATGCATCGTGAGCACTTTTCCACCACAGCCAATCGTGCTGTTGAGCTTCCAGATTTAGATTTTGGGTGTAATGAGGCAGTTGGCAAATTTTGGCATCTTGGGTCTTATGTCTTAAGAAGGAAAGATTGCTGAGCCTCTTTCTCCTTGGCGCCTAAGACAGGTGCCATGTTAAGACTTCTTGGAAGAAAATGTGTCTCTTTCCCCAGGAAATACAGAAGGGACAGAAGAAGGTTTGGAGGGTGGGAAAAACTCAAACCCTTTATTTAGTATTAGAATCTGGGATTTCTCCCAATGAGGGGTTTGGGAAGAGACATTCCACCCTCTTGTACAGCACCCTAGCATGTACAGAACCCTAGCATCTTAGATAGTGGGTGGAAACTTAAAGCATGGCTAGTTCTCCTTTTTCAATGTAGAGGGGAGGCCAGGAGAACTTAAATAACTTGCCTAAGGACACACAAATGATTGGTGGCAGAGCTGGAACTGGAACTTGGAGAGATAAGGTAGGTAGGAACAGTTACTCACTGATGGTTGGGGGTGGAGTTGGTAGAAGGGATACAGAGGGAACCCGTGTTGGGTGCATGGAGGGACTCTGATGGCCTTGCTTGAGTTTGGGTCCTGTGTTTAAAGGTTTGCAATACAGATCTTATTTGCTGATCCCCTATTCCTCTCCCACCTCATTCCTTGTCCACAGTGTACCTACCTCATGCCTCCATCTCTCAAGTGCACATCTGTGTTTCCATGGAGGCCTGGTGGGTGAAAGAAAGGAATGCCCTCTGGACCAGTCCCTCTTATAGACCAGGCTGGTCTAGTGTAGGCTTCCACAAACTTGATTCTGCAAATATCCACTGGGCACTTCCTTGGCCCAGGGCACTGTGTTTAGTGCTAGGCACACAGAGAAGAGTAATGGCTGACATTCTTTAGTGAAGGATATTATGAATACATGTCATCACAGCAGGGGGCCTGGATACAGGATAGAAAGGAGGAAGGGTTTCCATGGAGGGGATGGTTACTTCCTGCCAGGGAAGGGAGTGTGAGGAAGGCTTCTATGCAGAGGTGGAATTTAAAAAATGACATCAGCAGATAGGGGAGAAGGCGTAAGGATGACAGGCAGGGAAACTGTGTACAGAAAGGAAAGGGAATGAGGAATTCCCTTTGAAACATAGAAGACTGGCCTTCCCAGCACAAAGATGGAGGGCTGACTGAGAGCTGGGGCTGGAGAGGTATGTGGAGCCTAGTTTTTCAAGAAGCTGGCGTGGCAGGTGTTTCCGTCAGGATGATGTCTGTCATGGGAGCCCCAACTCAATCTGACTTTTTGAGGGATGTAATTTTGAGGTAATTTTGAGGGATGGAGTTTACATAACTAAAGTTTTAGAGAATGGACCTCAGCTATGGCTTAATCTAGGGGTGTCCAGATTATGAGGGCCTCAGGATGATTCTATCCATGGTAGTAAAATGGCTTTGCATATCTAGGGCTCATTCTAGCAGACCTCACACTCAAGAGCTAGAAAGAACTTCTCTTCTCTCAGCCATTGAACAAAAAGACTTGGGCTTCCTTTTTGTTGGATTGACTTTGGTTACATTCTCCTGTCTGACCCAGTCATGACAGGGTGCACCTGGGGCCTGGCCTGGAGCCAGCCCACCCTGACCATGGGGCTGCTTCACCATGAGGGGGGCCGGAGGAGCTGGGAGCTGCAGGATAGTGGGCAAAGGCATCTGGACCTGAGTCCATGTGTCTTAGGGAACGTGGGACATATCAAAGCAGCAGGGTGGCTTGTTCTCCTTTGTTGTAGGAGCAGAACTCTGGATGTGGGATGAAGAAGTCACTGGACTTGGTAGATTAGGGGCAAGGAGGACCCTGCCTGGCTGACATTGGCTCTGCTCTCCAGCAGGAGGCACAGACCAGGCCACAGAGTCAAGTCCAGAATATGGTCCATGTGGGTGTGTCTGACTCACTCTGGCACATGGGCAGGAAGGAGGAAAGGCAGAGTGCGAAGGTGACTGCAAAGTACCAAATCAATCTCCATCCATCACTGCTCTCCTACAGTTGTCATTCTTCAGAGAAAAGAGGCTAAGAGTCTTTTAGGGAAGCCTGAGGGTTGGTATTTTGTGCAAAATACTACTGAAGGGCCATGTGGTTTCCCAGGCAAAAGCCTGAGGTGCAGTAACCTGAGTTTATGCTTTCTGGATTTGAGTTCTTAATTCTTTTTGCAGAGTGTAAGTGCATGGCTCCCCCAGAGTCAACTTTGATTGACAAGTACCTTTGTAACCTCACCATCTCCTCTGGGATCTGATGGCTTCAGAATGGCTGTGCTGGTTTCCATTTGTATTTAGCTGGCCCTTGCTGGGCTGTCCTATACTCTGGACTGGGTTTAGAGAATTAATTCACTCTATACCTCAAAGTCAATAGGATGCTTTTTGTTTCTATTCCCTGCAATGGAGGTAGAAGCCCTTTTACTAGGGGATTCTGCCCTGAGCTGATGAAAGGAGGCTTTTCTGAGTTGATTTTCCTCCTGTGTGTGAATCTGTTTAGGTAGCTGCAAATCGAGCTGGAGAAGGTGGGATGAAGGGAACAGGCTGGTGGTAGGAGAAGGATGCTCTCAGGTTTCAAGGTGGTGAAACTGCTCTGACGTGACTCTTGGATGAGCTGTAGATTTGGGGCAAAAGAGCTGTGTTAGAATCTTAGCTTTGTCATTCATAACATGTGGCATTGGACACTTGCTGTTACATTCCAGAGAACAGCTATGAAGGACTTAGTGTGTTCCAGGACATGTCTGGGACATGTGAATGTCTCTAATTTTGAAGAAGTCCTGAGGCAGCCCTGAGAATGAGCTCTAAGTCACTGGGGGGGCTGCTTCATGCACACACTGCCTAGGCTGTTCGGTGCTGCCCAGATCCTCATGGTGGCTATGTGGCAGTAGCAGTGTCTTTATAGATGAGATAAATGGAAGCTCAGAAAGGTAAGTAATTTATCCACATCCTCTCCTCTTGGTAAGTGAGAGCAGTTCCTGACTTCAAAGCTGTGTCCTGCCCCTGGCCTGCTCCTCCCAGGCTTCCCCATTTTAGAAGGAGGCAACTCCATCCTTCTACCTATTCACACCTAACACATTTATACTTGTTTTGACTCTTTTTTTTTTTGCTCTCACATCCAATGTTCAATCTATCAGCAAAGCCTGTAGGCTCTCCCTTTAAAAATGGGCTTAGAATATGCCCATACTTCTTCCTTCTGTCATCCAAACTGCTGCCACCCCCTCTTGCCTGGCTTGTCCTCCTTATGAGACTCCTGCTTCCACTCTCGATTCTGTATGTTTCCTTTTTCCATGCAGCAGGCTGGAATGATCCTTTGAAATGGAAATCAAATTATGTGACTCTGCTCAAAGCTCTGTGGTGGCTTTCTGTACCTCTCCAAGGGAGCCCCAGGGTCCCGCGTATGACCGTGAGGCCCCACCAGGTCTGTCCGCAGCACTTTCCGCCATGCTCTCCTTCCACTCTCCTTGTCACTCTGCTCTGGGCACACTGGTCCTCTCACTGCTCCTTGAACTCCCTCAGCCCAGTCCCACCTCCAAGCCTTTGTCCTGGCTGCTTCCCCCAGGTCTCTGCACAAATGAACCTCATTGAGCAAGCCCTCCCCCAGTAACCTTTCCAGAGTGGCACCACCCTGCCCGGTACTCTCATCCTCCTTAACTTACTTTTCATAGCCCCTAATCCATCTGACAATACATATGTGTTCGCTTGGATTATTGTCTGTCCATCTGAAAAGGACCTTATCGCCCCGAGGGCTGCTTGGGACTTCGTTTTGTTCACACATGGCCCCGCACAAAGGCTGAGTGCTCAGTGAACACCTGCTGGAGGAATGAAGCCCCTGCTTCCTGCTTCCACACTTCAGGTGCTTGGTACCTTGGGCCACTTCTTGCCTGGACCTTGAGGATCAGATGGGAATGTATCATCATCTTGAGTTCTAGTCACTGAATTTCCTTCCAGAGACAAGGCCTGGGACATTTTGAAATAGCTTTACATTTTTTCTCATTTTAAAAAGGAATACATGTGCCATGTACATTGCAAAAAAAAAAAAGGCCCGCAAAGAAAAAAAAGATAAAATTTCAGTAAACAGAGAAATGCATAAAGAGGAAAAATGAAGATCACCTGGAATCCCACATCCCAGAAAGGAATGCCCAGCCTACAGGCTTTCGTCCAAATCACTGGCTTGCTTTCTTGAGGCGAGGAATGAACTGGGAGGGGCATTCTACAAATGAAGGGTATTATTAGGGAAACTGGTGACAAAATGACAATGACAACCAGCAGTGTTGTCTGGTGGAAAGAGTGTGACTGGGAATTAGTAGAAGTTGGCCCCCTTCAGGGACTCTCTTACACATTAACAAATCAGTTTTTCTCTAACCAGATAAGGGTCTCGTATATAGGGATGACAGAGACCCCTCAGGAGAGGTACAGGGAAATCCATTTTCTCCTTATGTTGCTAATTTTTTCAAAGCATCTATTTGGATGGAGTGTTTTTAGGGCCTGAGAACTGTGTGTTTCAGCACAAACAAATTCACAACTTCAAAGCTTGCAGTGTCCTGCCCCTGGCCTGCCCCACCCAGGCGTCCCCAAGTGGAAGTTTGGATGTGGTGTCACCAGTGTGAAATAATGAGGAAAACCTTGAGATGGGCATGGTGCCTTGGGCCCAGAAAGCCACCCATATCACTCTCCAGCCCAGACTTTTGTGGCAAGTGTCTGCCTGCACATGGATGCAGAGTTCCGGAAACTGGGAGTGAACAGGAGTATTCAATCATCCTTTCTGCTTTTTGAGCTATGGGCGAATTCTGAGCATTGGCCCTGGTGCTGGGGGCTGGCAGGGCGGGAGGGTTGTCTTTTGTATTCATGAAGATCATGACAGCCAGGCCAGTGGCTCACAGACTCAATACTTCTGTGGGGACAGTGCCATGCGGCCCCAGCAGAGGGATCCGAGTTACAGCCCAGCTCCCTTCTGCTTTCATGAGCATGGGGTGCGTGTGTGTCTGTGCGCATACATGCGTATGCGTGAGAGGAGGGTATGTGTTCTTTAGATATTTTCACACTGCCTTAGGGCAGGAGGTGGCTCCAGGGAATTAATGCTGCTCAGATGTTAAACTGATGCTTACACTCTGATCTTGTCTGCAGAGTGCTGAGCTGCCTTGAGGACGAGAAGGATTCTTAACTCAGGTGGTGGTGCAGGACTTGAGGTGGGGTGCTCATGTATCCTTAGATGGGTAGGAAATAACTGAAGTCACCATTTCTCTGCACAAACAGTCCATCTCTCAGTTCTCTTTCTCAGAAAGAGAAGTCCTCTTGGATTTCATTCATTCATCAGACCTTTATTGAGCACCTGCTTATTCCAGATATTGTGCAGGATGCCGGAGGTGGACTGGGGCAGCCGTGTGGGAGACAGCTGGCCAAGCTGAGACATATTTTGGTGGTCCCATTGACTGGAGTTGATGATGAATTGGATCTGGGGGTAAGGGAGGGAGCAGCGTGAAGAACGACTCCTGGGGTGTTGATGTGAGTAGCCATCGGAGGCTTGGCACCAGAACCCCTCTCCCAGGGAGGGTGGCATGGCTCCAGATCGCTGGGGCAGATTGCACATATTTCAAAAAGGCGAGGGGTAGGAGAGGAGCCCTGAGTCTGAACACTTTTCTGTTCCTTACAAGAAGTTGTCATTTACCAGTACTTCCTAATTCCTCCCCAGTCTGCCCAATGCCTCCTACCTTCCTGATGCCCCACCTTTATACAAAATAAGAATATGAGTAGAAATTGACTTAGAGAACAGTTACCAAACTAAGGGAAACTCAGAAAACCTGTAGAGCTTGGCACCCAGGAAGGCAAATAGGACTCGGTCCAATTCTAAGACAGTAGATAGGGTCACAAATGACTCCAGCTGGTGATCTGCTTGCAAACAATTATGGAGGTGTGGAATATTAGCATGAAAATGAAGTGTTGGGGCTTTCTAATGTAACCCATCCCTGGAGATACATAAACTGAAGTTCAAAGAGGTTAAGGGTTACTTAAGTTTATATAGCAGGGTAGGGTGGCCAGGCATTGGGATATAACACAGCTGAAGTGACTGTAAAGTTGGGGAGGGAAGGTTGGAAAAGCACCAAATCAAGGGATTCTGTAGAGTCAGGGCAGTGCTATTTTGCAAGTGCGGGCCAGCCCAGGAGTCTGCTGGAGTGGAGGGAAGAGGCCCCAGTACTGTGAACAGAACTGGCTCTGTCTTTCACTAAGAAACTTGAGTACCAAGAGAAAGTGGGGCTGAAGGGATGAAGGTCACAGCTGAACTGATTAGAAGACAGAGTTCAAGGTCATCTGTCAGCCCACGCCCCTGAAAGCCTTCTTGCCAGGCACTAGAGCCATTGCTTCGTGGTGGCTTGAGGGCCTCCCTCTTTTTGTCTCCCCCTGCCTTACCTAACCTGTTCTCTAGACTTGGTATCAGGGTGCCTATTTTCTACAGCTGTCGGGCTGATTTGCCCCCTCTGCCTGTGCAGTTTGACCCATAGGGACAAGTGCAGGGGAGGGCACTGTGCCTGCTCTGTCCAGTGGAGATGATGCAAGCTGGGTTTGGGGCAGGGGCGTGATACGCTCCCCTTACCTGCATGGCATGAGGGGACTTTCTAGGTGCAAAGGGCTGAGTGCAGTGGTCGGAAACCATAGATTAATCCCATGTGGCCTTGCTTTGGCATTCTGATAAGCAATATGGTGTTTGAGTGTACAGAATTGCAATGCTATTCTTTGACATTTAAAATGGAGTTCTCACCTGGCATTTCACACGGCTTACCCAGAAGGGTTGGGAGAGGGTCAGGGCTGTGGATTCTGGGTGGTACCTAGAGTTTAGGCTTTGCCCCTTGGGAGCCCACTGGGGACGGTGGGGGGCAGAGCCCTGGCAGCCCCCTGTGTGAGCCTCTTCACTTCTGATGTGTGCTTCTCTCAGTCCTGGGGCAGCTGTGGCTCAGTGGCTCACAGTGTAAATGCCTAGAATGTGTGGACAAGGTGGGGCCATTGCCACCCTTGCTCCCTGATGGTTGGCTCCTGACCTGGGATAGTCTGGCTGTATCTGGAGGGAGAAGGGAGGAAAGCTTCATCTACAATGCTGGCCTGGGACCTCTGACCGAGTTGGAGAACCCTCCGGGCTGGTTCAAAGAAGGATAGTGTGAGATGTGCCAGAAGAGCAAAGGGGCAGCAGGTGCAGAGGGGGCTGGGTGTGCCAATGTCCTGGGGTAAGTATCTCCATCCCCATCCTGCTTGGTGCCTCTCGGCCAGCCTGCATTCTCTGTCCTGGGTGGCGCTGACCCCTTGGCTCTCATTTGAGCACCATTTGTCTTTGTGTCTAATTTGCAATGTGTGCAGATGCACAAGTGACTCAATTGATGACCTGTCTTGTGGAGCACTCAAGGGATCATGGAAGGCTCAGTTGCTCTGACATTTCAGAGGCGTTAGGAAGTTCTTGGTGGAGATCTGCATGGGGAGGTTAATTATGACTCCTCCCCACCGACTCTCTTTTTTTCCCCCCATCTGGTAACCTTAGCTCAATTTTAAGTAAGTTTAAATCTCAAGCTGAGATAATGGTTTAAGGACTATAGTCCTTGAAAAATTAGTTCCCAAGGAAAGCAAGGAAAATCAACACAAAGAGGCTGCTATGAACCAGGCACTGTGCTAGGCATTTGCATTCGCATTATCCATTTGTTCGCAGTGATCCTGGAGGATGTGTGTTCATTTGTTTGCTCATTCATTTGTTCATTCATTGTTTCTTGAGCACCCAGCCTGTGCAAAGTAGCATTTTAAGGTCTGGTGAGGGAGTAGAATACAGGGCAGACCAGTTTCTGCTCACAGAGCTGAGATCCTAGTGAGCGGGTAATAGATAATATTCTAAAATTCAGACAGAAGTGACTGCCATGAAGGACATACAATAAAGTAAAGGGCAGGTGGGTGAGTCTGGACAAGTGAAGGAAAAGCCATCTGGGGAGATGACATGTGAGCTAAGACCTGAATGATGAGAGAACCACGGCAGGGCTTGGGAGGGGCCACCCCACAGGGGAACAGCAAGGGCAGGCATCCTGGAAGGGAGGGAACTTGGGCAGAGTGAACAGAGATGGCTTTGTTTCCTCCCTTTTGCAGAAGAGGAGACTGAGCCTTAGAACCCAGCTTGCCGCTTATTACCCAGCTTACCAGAGTGGATCTTCTCAGTCCAAACCCGTGATCTTTCCACTGTAACCTGCTACCATCAGCAAACTGTGATCTGTGCTCATTTGTAACAAAGTCCTTTGCATGCATTTTCTTATTCTGTCCTTGTAAACTGTTGTTAGTCCTGTTTTACAGAAGAGAAAACCGGGACTCAGGTCCCAGTCAAGTACCCTATCCAGGGTTACACAGCTGAAAAATGGAGGTGGGATTCAAACTTGAGTTCATGTGACAGACTGTATTTAGTCACCACAACATGGGATGGTAGATTTGATGCCTGTGGCCCAGGGGAAATTCCCTCCCCCTTTAGAGATGAGACAGCTGCACACCAGGGAGTTTGAGGCTCTCTGCATATCACCAAGCCAGAAGTAGAGGGTGGGGACTAACGTTCGGGTCTCCCACCTTTTGGGGAGGTGACTTCTGCTCTAAATACTGCCTTTGCCCATGTCTGAGGGCTGTGAGGATCCGCTTGGCAGTGTCACCATCACTCAACGGCCTGCTTGCCACTGTTTGGTGTAGAGGACACATTCCCAGTCTCAGATGTGGGCTTCTAAGGTAAATCATGTGAAAATAGACACTGAGCTCCTGTTACGGGTTAGGAATTATGAAAAGCTCTGAGAAAGAACAAAACGAGGTGAGTTGTTTGGATCACCTCGATGGTGAGAAGTAATCACCCAAGGATGCCAGGAATGCTTGACTCTACCCTGCTTCTTGTGCTGGGGACAAAAGGCCACTTAGACATGTCCTTACCTTAAAGGATCTCAGCCTCGTTGGGAAGAAAGAGAAATAAGTAAGACCATAATATGTTGTAGTAGGACTCCCTTATTCATTCATTTATTGAGTCTCTATCAAGTTTCCACACAGGTCAGGTTTGTGGCAGGTGCAGGGGGTAAAACACTGACAAGGCCCCTCCCTTGGAGCTTACATATAAGGGGGAGGGGAGGGCAAGTGAGCACAGAAGCGCCACAATCTGAGTAAAAACTCAGATAAAGCTGTGAAGGAGAGCTATCTGAATCTAAGGGAGGCCCCTCTCTGTTGAGTGCCTTGTAGAGGGCTTCCCTGTGGAAGAAATGCTTTGAACTGATGGGTGAGCTGGAAGGCTCTGATGGAGGCAGCCACAGCTGTCAGAGGGCCACCAAGGAGGTCACATAGCCCAGGTCAGGCTTCCTCCGGGTGGTGGCACGCCCCTGGCCTTGCAGAAGTGTGCCAGGGAAGGGGGTGGCTGGGACTTGTGGCTGGGGTGTGTGTCATGGGCAGTGGGAGTGGTGCGTCACGCACACACTCGTTTTGGCCCCACTCTGCGTGATATCCTCAGAAGACCTTTCTGCCCCACCCACCGGAAGCTGCAGAAGTGTGGCAGTTCGCTTCTGTCTCGAACGTCTGTTCTCCAGCTCTTTCCTTTGAACTCTGCCCACGGCTCTCTGAATGCCATTGCCAGCATATAAATTATCCAGCAGGCCTCGGCCCTGGCCCAGCCTGCCTGTTCTCTCAGTGTCACGCATGCATAATCAATACAGGAGGCTGCCACTGCTTTTAGCTGGGGTTCTGAGGAGACCTTCCGCTCCCACAGGGCTCAACCAACGTGCTGGCATTTATTCTCCAGGTCCCTGCTTCTCGCTTCTGGCTGCCACCTAACTCTATAAGGCTGCATGGCAGGATTTTGCAGGTGCCTGTAACTGCCCCAAAGCCTCATGTCCAGTAGCTGGAGAGGTGCTTGGTTATGCCTTAGCTCAACCTGGAGACCTCCTAGGCCACCGTGCTGAGCCGTTCATTCTGCTTTTCCTCTTGCTGTTCCTGGCACTCCCAGGGCTTCTGACCACTTCTAAGGTGTCCAAGGTAGACAGCTGGGAAGAGAGGGTGGGGGTGTCCCTGTTTCCTTCCTGGCTGGGTAGTTACAGGTGGGGCAGTCTTACCTCCCTGTTTCTCAGTGAGAGGAGCTGAGTGGGCCCTGATGCATCCCTCCCTGGCACATCCATGACCAAGTATTATCCCTTAGAGATGGCTGGGGTCATTTCATTCCCATTCTCTCCTCCTCTCCTGCCCAGAACAGGGAGGAAGAGATGGATTTTAAAACAGCACCCATCTGTGGGAGATGTGGTGTTCTTCCCTGATACCTCCCTCCCATCCCTTCCTAATGTCCACTCCAAAACAATGACTGCTGCCTGGATGCAGTGAGCCGCGATATAGCTCCTGCAGCCCAGAGCAAGGGACATTTGAAAACGGTTTTCATTGAGAATGAATATGACTCAGACTCTGTGCCTGCTTTCAGAAAGCCCTGGGACCAGGCTCTACCCTCCCCACTTACCCATTGGCTGCTGTTCTGCTGGTCCCAGTCTAAAGTCTTGGCACAGCTCTGGGAAGGGAAGACGTCTGCTGGGCTGGCTTCTGCCTGGCTCATGAGCTTGATTTTCTTTTGTTCCCCCTGCCCAGCCACAGCCTCTTCTGAGAGAAACTGCTCTTCCCACCATCCCTGCTGGGTGGGCGGCTGCCTGCTCTGTATCCCGTGACTGAGCTCACCCCCTGCCCCATAGCCATGCTTATTGTGCAGGGGCGAGCACGCACGGCTGCCCTACCACGTCCAGCCTGCAATCTAGAGCTTTAGAAAGGGGAGTCAGGCTGAGGGTTCTGCTCCTTTCGGAGTTTGGGACTGGGAAACGGGGCTGGTGGTGGGGGTTCTGAACTCGAAGATCATGAGGTAGCCCTAACTGAGCTTCGGAGAGTGGCAGCAGAGAGGGGAGGGGAGCATGGCACAGGAAACAAAGCAGCAGTGCCAGGAGGGCAAGGAAGAGAAAAGAGAGGGTGTACCTCCTTCCTTTGCTGCTGGCTTTGTGGTCCTAGCCTGTCCTCACATCCTCCCAACAAGCTCTCACCCTCACCACAGCTGGAGGGGGCTTTTGTTTCTTGTACATCTCAGGTGTGCTCAACAGTCCAGGTCGTCTCTGAGTTGTCAGCACTTAGATGAGGGCTGCAGGACAGAACTTCCTCCAAAAGATGGGCTGAGAGTAGGTTGTAGAGATGTGTTTCCTTTCCAGTGGCCTCTAGTCAAACCTTAGATGTCAACTCATTTCCTGCAGTTTGGCAAAAATTCCTAGAAAGGTCCTTAGCTTGATTTATAGCTGGCAGATTCCTGTCAGAGCCAGGCGACGGGCATGTCTCCATCAGTGGGTGGCCAAGGGGACACCTCTGCCTGACCCATGGCTGCAGGACGGGGCTCCTGGCACCAAGGAAGGTTCTGGTGATGCCAGAAGTGGGGAAGTGTTGAGGTCAGCAGAAACACGTTGTCAGAGCCTGTGTTGTGACTTACAGTGGATTTTGATGAGAGGCCACGATGAACTATCTAGAAAGCAAGAGATGCCTTGTGCAAGAGGAGCAAGTGCAGCAACCGGAGGGCCAGAGAGGCTCTTGGCTGGAGCTGCTAGGGTTGGATGAGGAGGCCATGGGTGCCTGGGGTGCTCTCAGAGGTGTCTGGCTGGTGTGTGGAATCTGGGGCCTCACTCCCTGAAGCCTCTGAAGCATTGCAGTTTGAGCCAGGTGTAGAGCCTTCTGATTTTTCTTGATCATAATGATAAGAGCAGCTAACATTTATTCTGCTAAGCACTTCACAGGCATCTTAAAAAAAATCCTATAAGGCAGGTATCATTATTTACCCATATTACAGGTGAGGAAACCAGGTATAGAAAACTTAGCCAACTTTCCTAAGGCCATACAACTAGCTCAGGGTGAGTGGACCATAGATCCTGGCCTCCATCTGCACAGCCAGGCTTTTACTCTTTTACTTTGTTGGTTAATATGGCCCTGGACTCTAGGTGGGGTCTTGTTCCCTCACCTTGGTCATGTCCCAGTGACCAGTGTCCCAGGAGGTTTGCCATCTGCTGTCCTGGAAGACACCTGTTGATGCGAGCAGCTGCCTTGCCCTTTCTGAGGTTCATCCTAACCTGCTCTGAGGCAGGGAGGGACTCAATACATCATGTAGGAGTGGCTGTCTCTGGGAATGGATGTCACAGACTTTCGTACCTGCAGCAGGAGAGGGCCAGCTGCTTCTGGAAATGAGGCAAAGCCTTGGAAGTTGGAGGTGGATGGAGACCAAGGGTGTGTGTTAGGAGTCTCCCCCCAGAATGTGCCAATTTTTGGGGTTTAACAATCCCTGGCAAAGCTGTTGTAATAGGGGGCATTTCAGGAACGGTTTGCTGTCAGGATGATGGTTGGAAACTCCTCTCTGGTTCATCTGCTTTGTCTGGATTGGGGAAGCTTAGTATAGCACGACGGCAGGCGATCTTGGGCAGGGGGCCAGCCTGAACCTTCAGCCATCTGTTAATGGGGCAATAGATTATGTTGTAGCACAAGCAAGTTGCCTTAATTGGGCAGAACCATCAGATAAGGTTGCAGATATGGGAGGAGACTGAATAAGTATGGATCAGTTGTGGATGTGCAGCTTGGGGGGTCGGGTGGGGCTCATGGAAACGGAAATGTCAGTCTTAGTGAAACTCAGATGCACGGTTCTTAAAGTGGGTCCCAGGGTCACCTGGAGGAACTTGTGTGAAATGCACATTCTTGGGCTCCGCCCAGAGTTCCTGAATTGGAAACTCTGGGAATGGGCCCAGCAGGTGCATTTAAAAATGCCATCCAGTTGATGCTGATCTATGCTAATGGTTGAGAACAACTGTAGAGTAAACCAGCATAAGGGGTGGTGTGGTGTCCTGGATAGAGCCTACACTTCTCTGGGTAATCAGAGAAAACCTTGATCTTGCTGGCTTCATATTGTGTAATGAAAAATATGCTTAATAAATCCTCTTTGGATTTAATGTGTTTAAAAGCAGCAGTTGTCCAACAATTTGGACAAAGTTCCCCATGGTCCAGCTACTCATCCATTCTTGTCACATAAAGACCTTTCCATGGATTTGAGTGGAGGAGACCTGCGGTTTGGTAATGGGTTTGGGCTGGTGGTGTGGTACAGCTGCATGAGAACCTGCAATGGGGTTCTGGCCTTCCCTGCATTAACCCCAAGGGCTGTAGCATGCCTCTCCCTGGCTCCTGGATGCAGGTTCTTCATCTGTGAAATGAGGCTGGAGTTGGAGCTACTAATCCTTCTTGTGGTGACACACCACAGTTCTCAGAAACGTCCTAGGTAAAGGCCATGGTTACATTATGCTGGAGATAGACGTGTTGATGCTGTCATATGATAAGTATGAATATTGGAAGTGACAGCCTGCTGACCATCTGGAAGAATCTCCTAGGGCACTGAAGGCCCTGGACCCTGATTGAGAACTGCATTTTAGGACAGGTGCCTCATTAATAGAAATGGTTTCTCGAGAGCATAGCCAAATAGGCTGCCTGTCTCTGTAGCAGGTTTACCTCTCCACACTGCCAAGCCTTTGGAGCACAGGGGTGAATCCTGCATAACAGGGTCAGTCCTGCAGCCCCAGGGCTCCTTCTGTGTGAACCCTGTGGTCTCACAGTCCTGGTAGTTTCCACCTGGTGACTTGAATGGATATGTGTGCCAGGCTTTGGAGCTGTTGTGGGAAAGGCGGTGGAGAAAAACCCAGCCAGCAAGCGTTCTGTCCTCCCTTGGCTGAAGACACTGTTCAGGCAGTGGGGGGTGTGGTGGCGAAGGAGCCAGAAGCCGGGGGTGGGAGCAGGGGGAGCCTGCATCCTGCATCGAGGACGGCTTGTACTCCCTTTGCTTCCTTGGGACTTTGGCGTCAGAGTGAGAGAACACGTACAAATCTGCTGCAATTGACCTTTTAAGCCAAACCAACTTGTATGTTTGCTACACGAAGAGGCTGCTGACAAGTCTCAGGCTGGAGGCAGAAGGTGGAGGAGAAATACCACCACCTCGGGGAGGGAGCTCATAGGCTGATGAGCAAAGGCACAGGGGCCAACCCCGAGCGGCTGTGACATTGCCAGACTCTGACATGCCGCTCTTCCGTCTTCTCAGAGGATGTGCTTCTCAAGTGTGGCTTGGGGACTGCAAGAAGAAAGTGTGATTGAGCGTGCACCACTGAAACTTTTCAGCGCAAGGTCACCAGAGCAGAAATGGATTATAGTGGCTAAGGCTGTTGCATCTTAAGGTCCATTTCAGAGTAGGGCCTTGACCAGGGGGACCAAGGGAACAAGGGGCAAGAATGGGCTGCTGATTCAGATGCAGCCTTGAATGAAAACAGCAGGGAAGGGACAAACCTCAACAGTGCCCCCTTATGTTCATCCCTCTGGGCCTCCTGTTCCACCCCTGACGCTGGAGGGGCTTTGTTGCCGCAGGGGAGCCTGGTCATGTTCTCCAGGACGGGGAAGCAGAGTGCCATCCTGGGCGCAGTAGGAGGGGAACAGAAGGCTGGGTGGTTGGAGACTAGCATTGCTCCATTTCCCTGTCTGAAAATGAAGGGGACACTCTTTTTGTCTACAGCCAGAGAGGGTTTAAAAGAATTTTTAAAATTAAAAATGTGAAATGAAGGAAGTCAGAATCAGCCTCTGTGAAAGGACTTTGTAGATTCCCTGTTGGTTAAATATGTGGCAGTGTTATTGTGTCTGTTTCTGGGGATGTCAAGAGTAAAATGATAGAACATTTGTCAAGCACGTGGGCTGGCTGTAACCAGAATCTGTTGCTGGGGGAAGGTCACCTGTCAGGGCTGTCCAGTCGGGAACTGGGGGGTAGGGGCTCTCTAGGTAAACTTAGAGTCCCTCCCAAGTCTAACTAGATGATTCTTGTGAAAATTCTTTAAGATGGGAGATAAATGGTTGTGATGTCCCTTCTTGTTTATATGTTGGTTAAGATTCCTTATATGAAGCTCAGTCCCCTACTTACATTCAGAGAAGGAAAACTTGGTTGCTTGGGGTGGGGAGCATGTCCCTGTGAGCTAAGCATCCCTCGCCTTTTCTCGGGACATAGGTAAGAGAGGGAAGTGGAACCAATATCCAAGTACCATGTGCCAGACACAGGATGAGGTTCTTGATGTGTATTATTCAGTTTAATCAGCACAATAATCTGATGGGATGGATAGGATTACTCTTCTCCATGTCCCAGATGAGATCATGGAGGTGCAGACACATCAAAACAGTCGAGTGTAGAGTTGCACAGCCAGCCAGGAGAGACAGCCAGTACCCAGCGCTGATGGGGCCATGAACTCCCACTCTACCTCCTGGCTGGGATGGGGCTTATCTCACTGGAGAGCTTTGCGAAGAAGATGTAGCATGCAAAGGTTCATACCTGTGTCCCTGTGCCTTCCTTTTTCCACATGAGATGTTTGCTGCCATACCTGTGTCCAGAGAGAGGGCTCTCTGAGGAGAACTGAAACAACTTTCCCAAGTGGTGTGATTACTGGGCAGGTGCAAGGACCAGATGTGCTGAGGGAGGCTCCGTTTGTGAGAGAGGCCTCTCCTTTTGGCATCAGCCTTCCGTAGTGAAAAAGGCAGCTTCCTGGGGCGGTGGGGAGGGGAGTGTATGAATGACTCGTTGGCATTGTGCAGCTGGATAAAGCCTTCTCCCAGCGTTGCTGTTCCGGGGTTAGACATCCGCAACTAGTAACCTGGTGTTTGGCTCTAGCTCCCAAGTCTGATGTGTTTCTTTGATCCCAATCTTCTCACTGACTTGGCTCAGTTTCAAAACTGGGTAGGAAATGTTACAGGCTCCCTTTCTAGTTGGGGTTTTTCTTCTTTTCTTTCTTGGGTGTGGCCAAAGGTAGAAAGGTCAAGAAAGGAGACACGGTGAGTTGGACTGACCACCTCCAAGTTTGGAAACCTGAATTAATTTTGCTTTATTTTCTTCACTAATTTGATAGTTTTTTATTACCACTATTAACACATAGTATGTTATGCAATGCAGGTAATACACAATTAATACTGAAAGCTTAACTCAGAAGAGCACAGAGGCCAAAGTAAAAATCACTGTTTTCCCACTGCTTACCACTATTAACATTTTTTTTGGTATTATTAATCTACAGTTATATGAGCAACATTATGGTTACTAGATTCCCCCCATCATCAAGTCCCCCCCCACATACCCCATTACAGACACTGTCCATCAGCATAGTAAGATGCTATAGAGTCACTACTTGTCTTCTCTGTGTTGTACTGCCTTCCCCGTGTCCCCCCTACCTTATGTGTGCTAATCATAATGTCCCCTTTTCCCCCTTGTCCCTCCCTTCCCACCCACTCTCCCCAGTCCCTTTCCTTTGGTAACTGTTAGTCCATTTTTGGGTTTTGTGAGTCTGCTGCTGTTTTGTTCCTTCAGTTTTTGATGTAGACTCTCTCAGGTGTGTGTGTGTGTGTGTGCATGCACATGGGCGTATGAGATTGTGTACATTTATTTCTTAGAGAAATAAAATACATTGTACTTTGTCTATTTTTTCTGCTTTTAGTGTTATAATGTGAATGTATTACTGTATCAATAAATACTCTTTAACATTTTATTTAAAAGGTTGTAAGGATGTAACATATTCCATTATGTACATATAACAATTTGCTTTATCCCTATTGTTAGACATTTAGATCCTACATTTTCTATAGATAGAAATATTACTTTTGCTCCCACTAAAGGTTAGGCCTATATTACCATTCCACCTGCTGTGTCCCAAGAAAAAGCATTTTCCAATACCCTTACAATGTGTTTTTTAAATCTTTGCCTATCTGATTGGACCAAAAAAGAAAGCTACTTCACTGTTTCCACAGTTCTAAGAAAGAGCATGAACATGGGTCGATGGGTTTGTTGGGACTACAAGGAAAAAAATGTCAGCCGTCCCCATGTTTTTCTTTATTTGTCCCCTTTGGCGAGGTAATGCAAAACAGTAGATCTCTACCCCAAGGAAAGAGGCATATATAAATATCTTTTACAGGATATTTGTCACAGTTTTATTTATATCAGCAAAAAAGTTGAAATAACCTAAGTGCTTACAATGAGAAATCAGTTAAATTAATGGTAATAATGGAGTACTATGTAATCATTAAAATAATTTAATAGTATAGGGAAAAATCAGGCTATAAAATAACATGTACATTATGATCTCATTAAATAATATATGCACTGAAAACAGGCTATAACAGTTAATGTTAATCATTTCTGAATGGTATAATTATACTTTTTTCCCTGTGTTTTAAAGTTTTTAAGACATACATATATTACTATAGTAATCATACACAAAACAGTTGTTAGCAAGTAAACCCTAAAATTATACATGGATGTAAAGAGCTCTGAGTAACTAGATTCTGAGTCACTCAGATTCTCCTAAGGACTTTGTAGGTTCCTGAGAATAGGAACAGAATCTGTTCATATTCTGAGGCTTGTGGGACTCTTTGGAAATTTGCAGGACCCATTTTATAGCAGGGGCTTCAGTGAAGATAGAGCCAAAATAAAGAGATCAAGGGTAACTTCCATCTGCTTGTCTGTCCTTTGTGTGGACTTGGGGGCACAGGGTGGTGAGAGAAGGAACCTGTCTATTATGCCCACTACCCTGAACCACAGGGTATGTAGGACATACCATCCAAGGTCGAGTGGATCTCAGAACCGCTGGGGTTGATGTTTGGAAACTGAAAGGGGATGTTTGGAAATCTGGAGGGATTGATTTGGTTGTCAGTATTTCTGATAATGACAAGAATACTGTGGACAGAATCCTATGCCAGTCCCCTCACTTACTGATGAGGAAATGGAAGTCTAGAGGGATTAAGTCACTTGCCCAGCCCAGTGCCCTTTGTTCCATCAATGTCCCACTGGGACAGTGCAGTATGTCATATATTGTGTATGTCTGATTGGCTGAGATGATTAACAACACACTTGGATGACTTTGAAGTACTGAAAGTTACTTGGTTAGAGTTTGGATGGAAGAGGATCATTTAACTCTCTAAGTAGTAAGGTTGGAGCGGGAAACCCAGTGTCAGTCTTTCCTCATAATATGATAATTATTAAATGATATTCAGAGGAAGAAGAAATATTGAATGCTGCAATAAAAGGAGATGAACTAGGTAGGACAGGTGGCAGAGAGACGAGTCAATAGTAGAATGGATTTATTTTCCATAGACAGGTTTCCATGTGGAGGTG
Organism: Manis javanica; assembly: GCF_040802235.1. Taxonomy (NCBI): domain Eukaryota; kingdom Metazoa; phylum Chordata; class Mammalia; order Pholidota; family Manidae; genus Manis; species Manis javanica. Next base: position 23,954,891 of record NC_133163.1, on the reverse strand, counting down.
CCCTTATTTTCTGAGTTGCACTCAGCGGCATGGATTTTTCTCCCATTACATCTTTTATTTTGGGTGAACGAGGAGAACTCTGAGAACTGGAGATTTCATTCGCTTTTGTAACTTACAGCCCCGTGCTGTGCTGCCCTGTTTAGCTGTCAGTGCTCTGAGGATGAAGACACTGAGTTCATCACTCTTCAGTCTGACGGTCTGTCCAGAGGAGGCGGTGGTTAGGGAGGGAGAGACCTGGAATTCCTGGCCAGAGAGGAGCTCTTAAAACAAGTGAAGCATATAGTAGAAGGGAAGGTAGTTAGGGAATGAGCAGGGCATGACAGTTGCCTTCAAATATGTGGGGAGCTATCATGAGGAACAAAGAATACACTTGGTCTGTGTCACTCCTGAAAGGAGAGCTGTGGCTGATGGAGATGTTATAGGGAGACCCATTTCAGCTCTATGTAAGGAGGACCTTTCTAGAAACCAGAGCCTCCCAACAATGGTTGGTGGCCCACTCTGCCTCCAGCAGAGCCTCCAGATGTTTGTCAGAGGAGATTCCTGCACTGGGTGGGAGATTGTCTAGATGACTGCTAAGGGCCATTCCAAGTCTGCACTTCTAAAACTCTGTTTCTGTGTCTGCCTACTGGGTGTATTATCCATTCATCATTCACTGTATCTTAAACACTTATTATGCTTGTCATGTTCCTCTAGGTGTTGGAGATATAATGGTGAACCAAACATAAGATCCTTGATCTTATAATCAGTTGAAGGAAATCAATGGTAAACAGATTATTGCAACATATAAGTCCAACCTAGTAAAATATAGGGTGCTGTGAACTCACATAGGAATGGCACCCAGATTAGCTTGGGGTGAATCATGGGGTCTTCCTGGAAAAAGTGAGGTGAAGACCTGAAAAATGACTATGACTTGGCAAAACCAAAAGACTAAACAAGAGTATTCTAGGTAAGGGGAGCAGCCTATACAAAGGTGGAAGGACCACATAGTTCATTAGAGACACAGGGGGAGAGGCAAGGGATGAAGGTGATGAGGTAGGCAGGCAGATGGCAGATGGCGGAGGACCGTGTCTGCCAGGTCAGAGTCGGGACTTCACATTGAGAACAACAGGGAGTCATCAAAGAGCTTTAAGGAAAGGGTTGTGAGATATGCTTCCACTTTTGGAAAGACCACTTTGGTTCCAGTCGTATGCAAAGGGGGCTAGAGGGGACCAAGACTTGCTGCAGGCAGACCAGTTAGAGTCTATTTCAGTAATTCATGTAAGAGATGATGGTGGAACTCACCCACTGTAGTGTGGCAGTGAGGAAAGAGAGGGGTGGGCAGGTGGGAAGGAAGAGTTCCTACCGAGTAGTAGGGGATTGGATGCCATTTGTTGAGACTGAAAAGTCAGGCCAGAGAGCAGATTTGGGGCTGGCAGGATGCTGAGCAGTCCAGGGTGGGACAGGTGTTTAAGTGCCTATGGGACACAGAAGTGGAGATGCTGTTTCTTCCTATTTTGTAAACTACCCCAAACAAGTTCACTTTTGTCTCCTGATATCATGGAGGAGTTACGTTACAGTGGGACTTCTCTTCCAAAACACTCTCATGACTGCTTCTCATAGATCCTCACACCATTCCTGTGAAGTCACAGGAGGGGAGTTTCTCTAAGTGCACAGAGTTCAAACTCAGCATCCCATGAAATGGGGTTCTTACAATATAGGCACTCAGGTGGTTTTCACACTCTGGTTGTGTTACTTATATCCCAGGAACGCATGGTTCCCTTTCTCTAGTCTGCCCAGAGGACAGTGACCAGGGTGGTGAAAGAACTCAATATTGTCTCCTGTGAAGAGTGATTCTATTTCTGTAGGTAGAGAGGAAACAAGCCCAGACTGGCCAAGAGGAGCAAAACAGTGGATGGAAAGCCGAGATGGGAGTGTTTCCATTCCCTAACGATGGCCTCTTTGGCTGGTTGGCTTACTCGCCTTCCGTGGAGCTACCTTCCTGAATGTTCTTGGGTTGGTTAAATACACCCCATTTGAAGGTCACCTTGTGGTCTGCTGTTGGCCTATTTCACAGATTCACAACTGGGAGGTAAGTTGAAGATCATTAGGTCCAAACTGTGGCTCAAAGGGACGTAAGGCCATTTGTCCAAGGTCACACAATGAGTTGGTTTCCTGGCTTCACATTTCACTATACTGGTCTAAAAACATCTTACTCAGCCACAGATCTACAAGGGTGTTTGTTTCTTAAAGGCTATAAAGACCCACCCATCTTTTGGACTCATTTCTTTGATGTGACCCTCAAATGTCCGAGTTCTCTAGAGCTCTGACACTTGCCCTCCTTCCTTATACTCTACCTGTTTCTTTTGTGTGATCTTATCTACTTTCCTGGATTTTACTGCTATTCAAGGGTGGATGACTCCCAATTGGCACCTCCAGGTTTGAACTCCCTCATACACATCGGATCGCCCATATCCTGGTCCTCTCCTCCCATGGTCATATCAGAATGGATGGCTGTAAAACCAGCCATGTTGGCTTCAGACTTAGGCATGCAGCCGCCTACTGGTTCTTGCTATTGAGAATTAACAGTGAGTCGAGAATCAAACTTTACACACTCATGTCTGCTTTTCATCTTTTCCTGCATATCTGAGTGGGTGGCAACCCTGTCTACCCAGGAATCTGAGCTGGAAATGTGGGGGAGAGCTTCAGTATCCCTCTCTCCCCACCACATTAGTCACTGCACCTCTTCGGTTCTACCTTATAAATATCTGTGGTTTCCATTTGTGCCTGGATCTTTCTTGCCAGTGGGCCATCAGCGTTCCACTAGAACAGTTTGGTGCCTTCTCAGGCAGTCTTCCTAACCCATTCTTTTCTTCCTGCATCTGCTTTTCCTCTCCCACAAAGTGTGGGAGGGATCCTAGAGAAACAGCAACCTAATTGCACCATTCCTTGCATAAAATGCTGCCTTCTCTAAAATCTCTCTAGTGTACCACAGGTAGTGGCTATGAGCCTGGACTCTGGAATGAAACTGCCTAGGTTTGAATTCCATTTATCTTGGGAAGATTACATAACATTTCTGTTCCTTAACTTCCTCACCTAAAAATGACAAGTAATAATGATACCTACTTCATAGGGTTATTCTAAGGATTAAATGAGTTAATATTTGTGAGATGCTTAAAACTGTGCTTAACACACAATAAAGACTACATGAGGGTTTGTTAAATAATGTGTATGTAACTCCTTAGTTTAACATAGAGTCCTTTCAAAATTGGGCCCCTGTTGACCTCTCCAAGCTCAAGTTCTCAATCCTCCTTGCACCTCCAGCAATACTCAACCATTCACCACCTTTCATACCGGTGTGCTTTTCCTTGTGTTTCCTTTTATCAATGGATTTTTATTCTTCTCTCTTCCTTCCAGTCTCTCCTCCCCCTTAGGAACCTCAAGTCATCTTTTAAACTCCAGAACAAATACCTCCTATCTGAAGCCATCCCCATTATACTAGACAGATACCACTTTCCCCCCTGAGCTACTTCCATGCCTGGGCATATTTCGCCACCGTGGTTAGTCTGGAGGCTCTGGAGTGGGACAGACATGATTCCAATTCTGATTTAACCACTTACAAGCTGTCTGACCTTGAGCAAGTTACTTAACCTCTCTGAGTGTCGTCTGTAAAATAGGAATGTTACCCACTTCATAGGGCTATTGTGAGGGTTATATGGTACTTATGCATACTAAGGGCTGGGTACAAGGCTCAGCACGTGGTATGCTCACAGCAAGTATTGGGTTGTTACAACGTATTCCCATGAATATAGGCCTCAAACACTGATTTATAGTTTTTATATGTGTCTCCATGAAGGTTGCGGCCTTGTATACGCAGCTTTATAATCCAAGTATCTCCCTTAGAAGATGGTCACTGATCCTGATGATTAGCCAAACCCCTGGCCTGTACACTGACCATCTCACTTAGGATGAAACTGGTGTCCTGGCCACACAGACCTTCCAAATCTTGCCCCAAGGAAGTTGGTTTTGTTTTCTTGATGGAGGTGAGTCCACACCTGAGAGGTGGCAAGAAGTTCTAAACTGAGCAGGTGGTGTGAAACAAGCTGTGAAGGTTGTTCTAGATGGGTTTATGTTGGGGGTGGGGGGGAAAGGAGAGTTGGAGAGGAGAGGAGAGCCTGGAGACCTTGGGGGGCAGACTGTGCTGGCTGTGTGGTCAGAAGAGGAAGAAAAGGCAGGGAGAGTCCAGAGAGCCTGAGGTAAATGCAGTGGCAGCCAGGCTGCAGGTGTACGGGGGAGGCAGCCTTGGGGTGGAGGGTCGTGACGGGGAACACAGCGCCGGTGGGCCTGCTCTCAGGGTAGGCATGATTACCTTGCCTACTTTCCTCTCTCTGCTCACACGCCTTGCTGAGAAAGGGGCCTTCCCTGAGCCCCTTGTCTTAAATTACAACTCCCTCCAGCACTCTCCCCATTCCCCTTCCCCCGCTTTATTTTCTTCCAGAGTAGTTATCACCATTGGGCATACTATTTTTATACTTACGTATTTTCTTATTATCTATCTCTCCCCAAAAGGATTTATGATCCACAGAAGCAAGTTCCTAATTGTTTACACTGATAGGCCACTAGCACCTGGAACATTTTCTGCCACATGATAAGAGTTTAGTAAATATTTGTTGAATGAATGAATCCCACCACATAAAGATAACACCATTCATATTTTTGTATTCAGTCTGAAGTACATAGATTCAAAAATTTTTGATAGAGGTGTAATTTACATATAATAAACTGCATGCATTTTAAGTGAACAGTTAAGTGAGTATTGGCAGATGTATATACCTGTGTAACCAACATCAAAATCAAGATATAGAATTTTCCCATCACCCCAAAACGTTTTCTTGTGCCTCTTTATAGTTAGTCCTTCTCCTCACCCATGGCCCCAGACAGCCACTGATGCCATTTTTGTCATTACTTATTGCTTTGCTTTTTCTAGAATTTCATGTAATTGGACTCATACTCATGTTTTATTTTGCTCAGTGTAATGTTTTTAAGATTTATCCATGTTGCATGTGGCAGCGGTTTGTTTGATTTTCTTGCTGAATTGTAGAACATAGTTTCTTATTTCGCTGTGTGGTTTCTGTGACAAGTGAGCGTGGGCTCTGTATCTGGCTGCCTGCTTGGAATTCTGGCTCTTCCGCTTACCAGCTGTGGGCTTCAGGCAAGTTTATTTTCCCTGTGCCTCAGGCCTCTCATCTGTTAATCATACCTACCTCATAGGACTGGTGGGAGAAGGAGTGAATGAGGGAAAGTAAACACATAAAGTGCTTAGAATGTTACCTGGACTGTAGTAAGCATTTAGTCATTGTCAGCTGTTATTACTTCCATTTCACAGCGGAAGTGAAAAAGCCAAGCAGCACAGAAAAGTAATTTTTCCAGTGTTATTTGGACCCCAGAAAGGATGGGAACCCAAGTCTGTTTGCTTCAACCTCTTTGTTTCATCATCTCTCAGATTCTGGTCTATCCTCTTTGGGCCAGAATCCTGTGTGTGGCACATATGCAGGAAGGAGAAGAGGTGGCACCCAGCTTGGGGGATGTCTAGCTTCTCTACTTCAGGTTTCACTCAGGCCATCCCTATATTTCACCATCTCTGTCCCTGTCCCAGAGTTCCACCCCCTCCTTTGGCCTGCACAGGGAGTGGTTTGGGGCCTTCTTGTCCTTTCTCCCCTCCCAGGTCCTCTAAGGCAGCTGAGCTTTGCATCAGGAACACCTCTTGCAATCATACAGTATAAGCCCTGTAAGAAGCTAATCTGATAAACCCCACTCCAAAGCTCATTGAACCTGTCTATAACGATGCTTAATTAAAGTGCAGAAACTTTGAAGAGATAGCAAGTTACTGCTTAATGCAATACCAGAGTGCCACTCTTCTACCATCTGCCTCTCTCTCTGCAGTAATTGCTTCCTGACACTTGTTTATTTTAATTAGAAGAGCAGTCTTGATCAAGAGGGAGAGCAGGCAGGGTCACAACTATTGGGGAGGAGGAAAAAAGTAGAAGAGGGGGGCTATGATGTGATGGTTGTGGCCTCAAGGGGAAGCATTGTTGTCTTTATGGTGTAAGGGGTTCCACCTTCCCACAGGGATGGACCTGTGGAACTTTCTTCTTGCAGTGAAAGCACAAGGGTGATTCTGGGTTCCTATGCTCAGGTTTTTGGGGTATCCTTTAGGAAGTATGGGACCTGAGCTTCTTGGTTCGAGAATGGAGGCTCTCACTTTGTTAGGAGGGAGATTTTAGATAGGGCTGGTCAAGTCCCAGGGTGGTGGCTCTAGAAAACTACGTTACTATGACCCAGTGAAGATACTTCCAATCCCAGCCAGGAAAGAGAAGCACATTCATATATATTAATTTTATGGATTTTCACTCATGGTTTTATAGTCTGCCTGGTTATTTTTGATTGTGTGATGGTCATTGTATGTGAAAATTATTTATAGTATAAATTAAGGGCTGAGAGGAAGAAAGAAATGTTATTTTTTTTTGTTATTTGAAGGCACTGTAAATCTAGGGACTCCCCTACCCCTGACTATTAAAAGCTTGAAATTCCATCAACAATATAGGCAATTCAACCCAATCTACAAGTCCTCTTTAGGACTAGTCACTTTATAGTTCATCCTCACCCTGAGGGTCCCAGCTTATTGTGAGAGGTTTTCTTTTGGTCTCCCTGTTTTATTAAGGCTTTGAACATTGATTTCTGACTTGATAACTCTGGCATACTATCAGAACAAAGTTCAAATTTGCCAGACTCAGAAAATGCCTTCAGGGCAAAAGTGATGTCCATATTTCTCTGGGTCCCTGATTCCATTCTGGGTGGAACTAGTGTTTTCTTACTATCTGATGAGCATTTTGGTGATTTTTGAAAGATGTATTGTGCATTTTATATAGGTTTGTAGTTGTTTTCAATGGTAATAGCCTATCATTACCAGAAAGAGAAAATCTCCATGGTTTTTAAATTACATTTATTTTTGCTTTTGGCAGCAGAACTTTTTTTTTTGGTCAAATGAAATCTTACTAGGGTCTTAATATCCAAAATAAAACTGTACAGAACAAAAAAGGTAAAATTGAGGCAGTTGTTGTTACAGTGGGGCTAGAGGCCCCCAAAGCTACCAACCATGCCGCCCCTTTTCTGGGTCTGCATAGAGCACCGGTAAGCCCCTAGGTTTTATGGGTGTGGTCTGAAGACTGCTGTCAGGAACTCTCTGGTTTGACTGACTGAGGAACCCCAGCTCTGGCAAAGCTCGTCTAGTGCCTTCTCTGGAAACAAATGGTGCTTGGCATTTTAGGATGGCTGGGAGCCTTGATGTTGGGCAGAATGCTGTAAGAAACACAAAGATGGGCTGCCTGAGCCCAGAGAGCCCCCATGAGAGAAGATCAGGAGAGTGGGGAATGTTTTCCATCCTCTTAGGAGGACTAATCTGAGGTGGGGAGAGGATGGTAGGAATGTCAGCTTGGGTCTTCCAAGAAGCGGACATCAAGATGGGACTAGAAAGCAGGAATATCACTGGGAAACTCTTGTGGAGGGTGAAGTGGGTGGGAGTGGGACTAAGAAGGGGATGTTCAGACCTTGGTGTGGGTCTGACACCTATGTGAGGAGCGAGACAGGAAGGACTAGGGAGGAAAGCCTCACTGCAGCACAGCTCTGAGACAGTCTCAGCCGTACTGGGGGAAAAACTGGTTGTTAGAGGCCATCTGAACTGCACAAGAATGGACTGCGCCAGACTGGGTCATCAGCTGGGGGCAGCCCTGGGGAGGTATGGACTTAGTGCGAGTCCAGCAGTGGATCCAGAAGGGCAGCACCTGGGGAGGTGTGTCATTTTTGCTCTCTACAGTGAGTCCTGAATTGTGTATCTCCATGACCACCCCTGTAGGGCAGGGCCACCCAGAGAGTAATGAGGCATCTGCTGAAACAAGGGGGTGAGGGAGAGTAAGGCATCCTTTTCCAGACCAGGGGGTGGCCATGGGGACATTTATGAACAGTTGCCTGTATATTCCCCAGGAGCTCAGGGTCTAGATGGGTGGGATTCTACTCAGCATGTTCCAGTAAGTTATCTGAGTTTATGGAGGGCAGGCCTATAGGACGATCCCTCTTCATTATGAAGGTACCCTGAAGCTGCTGGACATGTCACCCCCTCACTTCTAGCTTCCTGAACCCTTCCAGTGGCTTTCAGTAGCTCTTAGGATAAAGACCACACCCTTCTCCTTTTTGGCCTGGTCGTGGGACCTCACTCCTTACTGCACACCACATGCCCCTCCCTGTCCCTGTTTTAGCCCCACTCATCTTTCAGGCCCTTGTCCCTGCCTTGCTCATTCCCACCACAGAGCCTTTGTCCATGGTTTTCTCTCCTGCTCAGGAAGCTTGTCCATCTCTCTCCTTTATACCTTAGCTGAAGAGTCCCCCCTCAAGGAGGGCCACAGACCCCTCACAGTAGCTCTCACAGCATGGTGTCCCTTCCCTTGGTGGCATTTGTCGCAGACACAGTTTTGCATCTCTTCTGGCCGATTGTTTTTTACATCCCTGGCTCTCCCCCCTGGACTAGAAGCTGCCCAAGGGCAGGGCTGTGTCTGTTTTTGCTGATCCTTAGTGCCTGGCCTGCTGGAGATGATGCATCACACATTTTGTCCTAATAAGCAATCTACAAGGGAGGAGGTGAAGAGAATACTTGAATATCCAATAAGTAAAAATAAAATACACATAGAAACAAAAGAAAAGGCAGAGTGAGACATATTCCTCCAAGGGCTGGAAGTGACTTTAAAGGTCCTTGGTTCACCCAAACTCCTTGTCTTGTGCTGGGACAGAGCCTGGGGACGAGGGATGAATCCCTATGTCCACACGGCGAGTGGGTACCAGGGCTGGGACTCAGACCTGAGCCTCTCAACTCTGAGCCCAGAGCTCTCTTGGCCAAGGGAGGCTGTGTGTGGTCACGTGGTGTGTGACTTGAGGGTGGATGCCTGGCTTCCATATTGTAGGCTCTACTCTCACTGTTGATCTGACCTTGAGAATATCATTAATCTGTTCGGTTGGTTTTGTTTCCTCATCTGAAAGTGGGGATAACAATGTGTGTTTTAAATGGAAACTCTGAAGATTAAATGAGATAATAGGTGAAAGAGTGCTTTTTGTAAATTCTAAAGTTTTACAAATGTTTTTACTGTGTCATGTTTCATTACTGTTTGGTAAAAGAAGCTTCAAGTCTTCAGGGTGGGGATACCATCCAGGCCCTCTTGCTGATCGTGTTGCATTGCAGCCCCTCTTCTGTGGATAGGATATTTTTATGTTTTTCTTCAAATGAGTTGAAGAAGTTTAATTTGTGGAGCATCAGCTCTGGGAAGAAAAGAGGAAGGAATGGTTTGGCCAGTTACTTACCACCCTGGGCTCTGGGCCCTTCAGCCATGAAAGCAGGGACAGTGCTGTCTGAAGGCTCCTTTCTGTAGGAAGCCCACAGCCCCTCAGTGAGTGGGAAGGGCTCACACAGGGAGGGAGAGGCTATCACTGGACAGACTCCAAACACAGAGCCCAGAGCAAGAGACTGGTATGGCCTCTTGAGATTTGTCAGATCCCAGAAAGAACTTTCTGGCATTGAGGGTAGGTAGTGAAATGCTGGAAATGGAGAAGGCAATGTTTGTGGAAATTGCTTTCTGGAAGACTTTACAGGAGAAGAAAACCCAAGTGTAGCCCTGCTGGAACTGGAGAAACAGACTAGCAAGCCCTTGAAGTGATTCCCACCTTGTGGGTAACCCACACTGCATAGATGGTACAGGGTCTCAGGGTCAAGGTGCCCTCTGTGTGTGCTCTTTCCTGTTGTGCACACCTGCTTCCCGCCACTGCTGCTTTTGTGCTGGGGCTCGTGTTCCTGGGTGAAAGCTCTCGGGCTTCTCCCTCTGCTCTGTGTTCTGAACTTTGCCCTCTCCTCCCATTTTACCACTTCCTCCTCTTCTTCAGGTGCGTTTCTCCAAGAAATTGGTCCTGGTATCAGCTACTACTGCAGATAATAAAAGCTGGGCATAGTGACTGTTAACTGCCCCTGTTTATGGCCAGTGTGGGGAATTTTCTGCCACACTGGCCAATGGAAGTGAAAACCGAGGAGCGAAGTTTGATTAAACATTTTTAGGGAGCATGATGTTAAAATAATTGATTTTATTTTTGCTACCATTTTCAGTGTATAGCTGTCTCCCTTCCTCATTTTTAACCCTCTTGAGACTGGAGAGAGATTTCCTAGGCAAGTGTAAAAGTAATTACATTCAAAGACAGACTTTTTTTCCTAAAGGTATCAAGTTAATTTCTGGGGCTAATTGTCTTTTCTTTGGTCCAGTTGTGAAAAGGCTGCTTGGGGCTAGAGATAGTTCCCATCTGTAAGTGGTTTCATATGCAGGACATCCTCCGGGTGTCCCTGTGCTTGGTAGTTGTTTTTGTCCCGCTTTCCCAGATGGGCATACTGAGGCGCAGTTTGGCCAGGCTCCCAGAGCTAATACTACCTCTGGTATCAGCACTGTCCCCTTGAACTCCAGCTGACCAGACCATGTGAATTTCAGAGTGACTGGCAAAGGCCAGTTGGTTCTGGACCAAGTTTCCCCTGGTTGGTGGAAGAATGAAGACCTTCCTGAAATGTAGTGTTTGCAAAGGTGAATAGCTTTCTTCTAAGTATGAGTTTGGCAGGGCTCCTCTAACAAAGTACCATAAAATGGGGGGAATAAGACAATGGAAGTTCCTTCTCTCCTAGTTCTGGGGGCTGTAAGTCCAGAACTGAGGGGTTGGCAGTGCCATGCTCTCTCTGCCAACTCCTGGGAAGACTCCATCCTTGCTGCTGCTTAGCTTCTGGTGGTTGAGGGCAGTCCTAGGTGTTCCTTGGCTATAGCGGCCCAGTCCTGTCTCTGCCTCCATCATCACAAGGCGTACTTCCTTGTGTATCTCTGTGTCGAAATCTTTCTCTCCAAGGATTCCAGTCATTGAATTTTAGGGCTCACTTGACTCCAGTATGACCACTTCTGACTTGGTTACATCTGCAAAGACCCTTATTTTCAAATAAGGTCACATTCACAGTTACCAGAGGTTAGGACTTGAACATATCTTTTTGAGGGACACAATTCAACACACCACACCTATTTTAGTCTACTATTCTGTTTGTTTGATTTTTAAAATGTTATCCTTTTTTTCTATGAAATTATGATTATATCATAGATAGCAGTTTTTTATTTTACAAATACATAAGACTCAGACATGTACAACCCCTCATATTCCTATCGCTCAAATGAACCACAATTACCATTCATTTGATACTAATGTTTTTTTCCAGTATTTTTTAAGGATGAAAATATCACAAATACAGATTCAAAAATTACTGTTAACCATCTTCTCAGTTAAATTATCCTCTCCTTTTTCTTAGAGCAGCAGTTCTCCCTCATTTTTTAAACATCTATCCATGTGTATGTGTATATATAATATACATATATATTTATTATGTATAATTTGAAATGATCTTTAGTTACTGTTTTAAAAAGTATCTTTACTTAATGAAATTAAAAACTGATAACCCTAAGTCCCGTGTCAGGCTTGCTGTCTTTCTGGGGAGATCAACTTTTATTTCCCCATCACATCTGTAGGTCTGGAAACCCAACAATAGATGCGCTTGCCATCCTGGCCCATTTTCTGGGATGTTAATCTCTCCAAGAACTTAATCCTTCCAGAAAATAGCAATATTAAAGCCCCGGGAGTCCTCAATCAGCTGGTGGGGAGAATGGAATTATGGTACAGCTCCGATCTTCAGCATCTCCATCCCACAAAGGCGGGGCCCTCCTTGGCTTTTCAGAGCCTCATCTTTCATTGTTTATTTCCCTTATCTTTGGGATTGGAAGTGTCAGAAGCACAAGGGCACCTAAGCTGTAAGAGGTTCCTTCCATGGTTGAGGATTTCTGAAAGGAAATTCCTCCCTTGCCCTCTGTTAATTTGCTAGAGCTGGCATAACAAAGTACTTTAGACGGGGTGGCTTAAATAACAAATTTATTTTCTTAATTCTGGAGGCTAGAACTGAGATCTATATGCCAGGAGGGTTGGTTCCTTCTGAGGCTTCTCTCCTGGGATTGTAGGTGTCCATCTTCTCTTTGTGTCTGCACATGGTCTTCTTTCTGTATGATTCTATGTCCAAATTCCGTCTTCTTATGAACACTAGTCATAGTGGATTAAGGCTCACTGTCATGATTTCTTTTTAACTGAGCTCTTTAAAGAAACCACCTCCAAATACATATTCTGAGATACTGTGGGTTAGGATTGCAACGTATGAATCTTGGGAGGACACATTTCAGCCCATAACACCTTCCCCTCTAACACACACGTGAATATTTCCAGAGGTTGCTGGGGTCACTGGAAATGTTATGTGATATCTGATGCTGAGAACGTTTCAGTGTTTACCTGAGGGTTTTTAACCCTACATTAAATTCAAGGTTGGTAGGGCAAGAAAGCCCAGAACTAAAGTGAGGTCTACTCAGATTTCGGTTTCCAGAAGAAACTGGATAGGCTGACAAATTTGGAAAAGGAAGATGACTTTTGAGAAATGTCATCAGATATACATAGACTATCGTGTAGCGGAAGTCCAAATTATTAGTCTCAAAAGCTAATCACTACAGGATACAATAGAAAGCACCCCACTGAGTTAGAAGACTTGGGTTTGATCTTAGCTACTTTCTAGCTGTGTAACTTTAAATAAATTACTTAGCCTTGAAGTCTCAGTTTTCCTCATCCCTAAAATGGAGGTAATAATATGTCAGTGGATTTCTGTGGGGATAAAATGAGAATCGTGCTTGGTATCCAGTAGGTTTTCAAAAATGTTAGTTGATCCTGGAGTCTGCATCTCAGGAGATTGGACTTGTTCCTTTTGGCAACAAAGAAGCCTTTGGGGTTTCTATTTTAAATGTGAGTTTTAGAAAGTTAATTCTGACTTGGAAGTAGTATATAAAGAGAGTTGGAAGTGGAAAGAAGTTGAAAGTATAAAGGTCAGTTATTAGGCTTTTGAAGTAACCCAAATTAGAGAGACCTGCCTGAACTGAGTGGTGGGATGGTGAGTTGGGAGGGGAAGGAGGGGAAAGAGATGTAGAAAGAGGAGAGAGAAGGAAATGAGGGGTACTTAGGAGATGGCCTCAGAACACCTGAAGATTGATGGGGTGTGGGGTCATGAGAGAGAAGGATGAGGACAGCGGATAGTGCCTGGTTTCGGTGGCCCACTGAATGCATGGCAATAGTAAGTAAGGTAACAAATCAGAGGGAACAGTTATGGGTGGGTGTGGAGGAGGGAAACAATGATACTGATTTTAGTTAAGGTATGTCTGAGTTGGCTAGGGGAACAGCCAGAATCAGGAGAAGGTGGTTGATAAAGGATCTGGAGACATGTCTCTGGGGGACACTGACATCCAAGGGAAAGGGTAGGAAGAGCAGCAACTAATTGTGACTTTCAAAAGCAGAGTGACTTAGAGTGATTTTCAAAGAGGGAGGAGGGGGAAAGAGGCAGGAGACTCACAGAGGGGGTCAGCAGGGCCGCAAGCAGCAGGAAGGCCTTTGAGAGTGTGGCCAGAGAAGAGGCTCTGGTTTGGGTATTTCTGAAGCCGTTGGTACCCTTGGAGAGAGCTTTTTGAGCTGAGGATGTGTGGGGGACAGAAGAATGCAGAGGATGAGAAAAGAAAGGGAAGAATGGAAAGCATGAATTTTGATGGAGAAAAGGATCACGTGGACGAGCTCAAAGGTGAGGGAAGGTTTTTATTTCATTTTAAGGTTACTAGCAGGCTGCTGAGCAGTAGGTGGGTGGGAAAGGAGTGAGTGGAGAGGGTGTGGATGAGCGTTTAGGAAGTATTGATAAGACAAGATCATGGGGAGATGGGAAGGCTTGGAGGAAGACAACTGGGGAGGAGCCTGTCTTGAGATCATTTTCAACTGAGAAGGGATGGGGGAAGGTGGGTAGGAGAGAAAGTGAGGAGCTGAAGGGGAGAGAACTACAGGCCTTCATGCCTAAAGGCATCAATTTCTTAGTAAAATAGGAGCCCCTATAGCATCAGCAATGGTTGAAAAAGGTGGAGAGGGTTTGGAAGAAATGAAGAAGAGAGCAGATTGGGAAAGGTTTAAGGCTGAGAGGGACAGAATTGCAGTTGTGCTCACTGGCACAGTGGGCTGATGTTCTGCTGCTGATCAGTTACGCAGGGGCAAGGGAAGCGTGTGCTTCGATTTCCTCAAAGGTGGAAAGCTTCGATTTCCTGTCAGCATGGATGTGTTGGGAGTCCTCCGGGTGAGGGAATGATTCGCCATGAAGCCCTGCCTAGTCAGAAGTTAAGAGAAGTGTGGAAGGGATGATACATGTAAGAGTGGAGAGTTGGGGTCCTATGGCTTTATGAGGTCAAAGAAGAGAATTAGGAAGAGATGGGAAATGGAAATATGGTTTTTCTGGCACAGGTATTTGGTGGAGAAGTAGTTCTGGGTGAGATCAAAGTCCAGGTGGATATGAAGGGTGAATAAATGATTGTGAAGGTCACTGGAGCAGAGGAGAGCATGAAATTAGGGCACTGTGTACATGGGCATTGTGTACAATGCCTGGATCAGAGTGAAGAAGAGAACTGTTTTGCTGAGAATTAAATCTCTCAATGAAATGTGGCAGAGTAATCTTGGGGTGATGTATCAGTCAGTTATTATGCATAACAAACATCACAAACAGTCTTGGCAACATGCAAATAGTAAGCATTGATTTGGCTTCCATATCTGGAGATAACCCATCCTGGCCAGACTCATCTGGGTAATTGTGTTGGTCTTGCAACTGCAGGGTGGATGGGATTTGGCTGATCTTGGTTGGTCATGGTTTGTGGGGCTGGCTGGAAGGGTTCTGGTCATTCACCTCTTGGGACTGGCAGGCTAGCCTAGTCTGCTCTTCTCATCATGATGGCAGAGGTGCAAAAGAGAATACACTTTTTAAACTTTTGGTGATGTCATGCCCTCTAACATTTCTCTGGCCAAAGTCAAGGGTGGGCAAATACATTCCACTCATGGAAGTAGTCAGGGGTATTGAGTGACTCTTCCTGCATAATAGCCTAATTGACCAGAGGTGGTAGATAAGCACTTTGGGGATGGAGGGAAGATGGGTTGCAGATGGCATAGGACCCTTGAATGACCACAGAGGAGTAAAGGTGGGAAGAAAGGATGCTGTCTGCTCTGTTCCCATCCTGAGATACAAGTGGCCCCAACTGAGAGTGTTTGGCCAAGAAATCATTTGATTAGAGAAGGCACAGGTTGCTGTATTGTGGGAAGTCAAATACAAACAGCAGGAATTCCAGAGGCCACAGAGGCAAGAGTTCAAAAGAAGCACTGGGAGGCAGCTGGCTGCCCAGAATCAGAGGGCAACTGCCTGAGCAGGAAGTCCTAGCCTCGGGTATAAAATTGGTGGAACACACACATATACACAAAGCAGCTAGAAGAGCCTGGGCTGACCCAAGGTGAACTCTCTGGGAACCTTATTGTTTTGGGAAGGTGTTGTGAAGCCCAGCTTCCCTGTTGCTTTGAAAGGGGCTCCACATGCTGGCTCTTTCTGACTAACTCAGGAGGGCAGATGCTTCGAAGGGAGATGTTTCCAGGGGGAGGTGGTCACAGCTCCGTAATGTACTTGGGATTTCACAATTGCTTTTACTCTGACAGGGTGTTGGGAACCTTTTTTTTTTTTCTGCACTGCAAATAAGGAAGCAAGAAGGTAGGTGTGGGAAGGAAACTATTTTAATGAAGTTACAGCAATAGAAATAACCTCCATCCTTGGAAAGAGAGACTCTAGGAGAAAGATGGATGGGGGTGGAGCACCTCACAGCTATCCTTTATCTCTGCAGAGCCTCTCACTCACTACCTTTTCAGTGTTCTTGCCTTTTCCTCCCCAGTAGGGTGTAAACTCATTGAGGGTAAAGGTTGGGTCTGTCTTATTCATAGCTCTAGCCCCATTGCTAACAGTGCACAAAGAATGTAATAGGTACTTGATAAATATTTTTGAGTGGGTGAATGAATGAATGACAGCAAGTTTAAAAGATTGTGTGTCCACTTCCACTTAGAAGAACTTTATTTTGGTCTCATCAGTGAATACATATTTAGGGACTTCTTGACTATCAAGCAGGTGACTAGGCTCCGGGCATTCATAGAGAGTGAGACATAGTCCTTGCCAGTGTCCACTGGTCTTTATTCATAGCTTAGGGAAACAGTAATTAACCATACAAAGCTATGTAGAAATGCTTCAAGCTTCAGCTTACCCATCTGTAAAAGAGGGAAACTTGACCAGATTCGTTTAGGTTTCATTCCTACAAGGCTCCTTGGAGTCTTTAATATTCTGCTCTTCACTGTGAATCTCTCAAACAGGGAAAACAGTTTGGTGTTAGCCTTAGCTTGGGCTGCTATAACTGTGCCACAGACTGGGGGCGCTTACACAACAGACATTTATTTCTCACAGTTCTAGAGGCTGGGAAGTCTAAGATCAAGGTACGGCAGATCTGGTGTCTGGTGAGGATCTGCTTCCTGGTTTGCAGATGGCTGTCTTCTGTGTCCTCACATGGCAGAGAGTAGGGAGAGGAGGAAGCAGTCTCCTCATGTCTGTCCTCAGAGGGCCTCAGTGCGTTCCCAAGGGCTTCACCTTTTTGGTCTAATCACTTCCCAGAGGCCCTGCACCCATCACACCAGGAACCAGGCTTCAACATACGGATTTGCTCTTGACAAACATTCTGCTGATAGCAATGTTTCTGAAACATATTTGACCAAAAGGCATTTTCTTTCCTTTCTTTTTGTTTTTTGTTTTAGAGCCTCTTGGGGGACTGGTTTCCTAAGGAGCACACTTTTGAAAATGTGGGTTTAGGTAATTTTGGTGCACTAATCCTTGTAGAATTTCTTTTGATCACCCTTATCCCATCTTCATAGGCACATTTGCACTAAACTGAATGGTTTTTGTCTTGTTTTGTTTTCTGTGCTCAGGATGGGGCTAGCTGCTTCTTAGTGCACTCAGTGCTTCAGGCATCTGGTTATCCTCTGTCCTGATGATCCTGCAGTGAGATGTTCAGGTTACAGGATTGGGTCATACTTACTAAATGTATTTTAGTCCCCAGAGCAGCCATGGCTCACTCCTGAGCACCTTGCACCCCAGGGAGGATTTGAGGCATCTATCTCTCTGAAGGCTTAGGGACCAAGGGATTGGGCTGTGTAGGGATGTGGCCAGAGGTTGAGAGGTCTGCGCATGTCAACACAGGATAGAATCAGGAATTCAGAAAATCAAGCAGTTCCAAGGTAAGGCACTGACTCTAGCGCAGGGGCTAGGAGCTGTTTTTTCCTTTTGGATTGTCTACTTGGATAGGTTGCGGCCTCAGATACGGGTTCAATCTGGTTGTTCAGGTGTATGGGGAATGGCCATGGATGATTAAAAACTAAGTGTAGGGACCAAGTTCAGGCTCCTCTCTTATCTCCCTTGGGTAAGAGCAATGACCTACTTGTTCTCTCTGTATCTGACACATTCATTTCAAAACTGGTTGCCACATCATCTAAAACATAGACTTTATGCCACCACTCCCTTTGTATAAAATCTCTCAATGGCTCCTCAAGACCCCCTTAACTTAGCACCAAGGACCTTTGGAACTCTGCCCTAACATGACTTTTTAGTTTTCCATTTTCCCCACCTTTCCCTCCCATCCACTCTACATTCCAGCCAGATAAAACTTCTTATGGCTTCCTGAATACCCCATGATCATTCATATCTCCCTGCCTTAATTCATGTCTTTCCCTTTTCTGGCATACCTCCCCTGTGACTTGGTCTAGTAAAACCCATCATTCTTTGAAGTGCAGCTCCAAAGCCTTCTTCTATCTTTTGGCCAGTCATCAGTTCCATCTTTTGTACATAACACTTGTACCATATATCTATTAAAGGATCCATCCATCACCTCTCGTTATGATTGTTGCTTGAATGCCTGTCTCCCTTGGCTTCCTAAGCTCTGGCTGGGATATTTGGGACTTCAGGGTCTTATATGGTGCCAGTAAGTAGCAGGTATTTATCGGACGATTGTTGAATGAATGAATAAGTGTGAGTTGTGTGGAATGAAATGGAGATTGTGACTGCTTAGCTCCCTCTGGTCATCCTCTCTGAGACTCTCACTTTTCTGTGTATGTGCAAATATAAATAAATAAATAAATAAATAAATAAATAAATAAATAAATAAATAAATAAATAAATAAATAAATAAATAAATATATATATATGTAAAGATTTTCCTAGTTTGGAATAACAAAAGCCTAGCTTACCTTAAGAGAGAGATGGAGTTACAGGGTATTTTTCAAAAGAGATGTACCTTTCTTACCTTTCAAGCACAGCACATTTTTAAAAGCTAAGATATAAATAGATACTAATAAGTAAAGTGGAGAAATTAATGCAAAATTATAGGTTGTATTAGTCCTGATTATATAGTAATGTGTTATAAACAAAAGACCATAAACATTTCAAATTATTCAAAGCTCCATGGAGTCCCCAAGTTGAAGCCATGTTGATAGAATAATTTTTTGAGGACTGAGTTTGAAAAAGATTGTGATTTTTTTATTTTAAAAATTTATATCTAGAAACTTTGTAGAGCAAGATGTAATTGGAACTATCCTCTTGAGGATAATGGGAGAGTCTGACATAGGTGGGTCCATTGTGTGCCATCAAATGTGTGTAACCCCTGCAAAATGAGCCCATAGGTTTCACTTCATGTGCTTGTTATAATTGATGGGTAGGTAGTACGTTCCTAATCTGTTGTGTTGAGAAGGATTCTGAGGCTCCATCTGGCTGAACACAAAGGGTCTAAGAGTGATTAGTGAAGCATACTGTGGACATGTGAAAGGACGATTCATGTGTTTACCTTCCTTATCTAACAGGTTCTAGAAATAGTGATTTAATGCTAATCAGTGAGACATAGTGATAGAAACATGAGACTAACTGATCAAATGACTGAATGTAACATTCAGTTACATCACTTATTAGTTCCGTGACCCTGAACAAACCATGTTCTCTCTCAGAGCTTCAATTTATTCATATATAAAAGAGAGTTGAAAAAATTGACACCTTACTTGTCATAATGCAGGTTAGATGAGAGAATGCTTTGGAAACTCTGAGGTACTCTACCCTCATGAGTGCCTATTGTTTTTAACGGGTGTTATGAGATGATTGCTGTGTGTATTTAGTACCTGTTAGTTTGCTCCGTGCTTGTTATATATGGTGGTTTCCACTTGTGTTGCCTGTTGCACAGTCTCAGCTCGCTGTGCACAGCAGCTGTACCTATGTGCTGAGTGAGCTCTCAGCTAGTCTGGGCCCAGCCCGAGGCTCTCACCAGCCTCCCTCCTGTTCAGCTTTCTGTGGTGATGTCCTTCAGGAAAGGCAGTTACCCTGGAGTTGGTGAGGCTGGATCACATCACTGTTCATAGGCTCAGAGGTCCTATCTCAGGTGCTCATAGTAAACTGGGAGCTAAGGACTTGGACTTTCTTTCCTTAGGAGCTAAGCCTTGACCAGGATCACCGGAGTGACTCGGTTCTGTTCTACCTGTGTCATACTCTAGGAGAAGAGCCCAGGCGTATTCTCATGGCAGAGGAGTGAGAATGAGAAAGGAGAAAAGGTAGAAGTAGCTTCCAAGACTCTGCCCACGTCCGTCACATTGGTAACATCACATTTGGCCAAAGCCAAGTCACATGCCTGAGCTTGGTGTCAAGGAAGAGGCACAGTGATGTTAGATGAGAGGGGTATGGAGATTGGGAGAGGCGAAGACTTTGGGTCATTAATACTAACAAACTACTGTACAGTATTTTGGGACAAATTTCTAAAATCATGGTGTAAATAGGGGAACAGAGAAATGGCAGTGACAGTGATGGTAATGGCTAACATCTATTGAAACTGTACCGTGGACCAGTCTCTTCACACACATTTTCCCTCCCATTGAATCCTCACAATAAGCCTTTACTGTAGGATAGGTACTAGTGTTACCTCCCCTATTTTACAAATGAGAACAGTGAGGTTCAGAGGGATTTATGTAATTGCCAAGGGTTACATAGGTCCTATATGGTGGAGTGGAGCATGGATGAGAATCAAGTTCTTTCTGACCAAATCAAAGAATACCAGAACCTGGGGGCAAGGATACCCCTTGAAATTTACTCGAGAGAAACTTAGGACAAATAATGGGCAGCCCCATTTCACACAGAGGGTGAAAAACTTAAGGAATGGTTTACCCTTGCACAAGTGCTTTTTACTGGTGCTAGGAGCAGTGGGTGATGCAAAGGTTATCAGACTCTGTATCAAGTTTGTTTGAATGAAATGTCAGCTCTGTCCAAGAAAAGTTTGTGTTAACTGACAGTTCCTCTGTGGCTTGAGGGGAAAGTAAGAGATTTTAGGGATAGCTCCTTAGATTTTGAGGTTTTGAAACTGTGTCCTTTAGGGCTGTAGAGTTTTTAATGATAAAATCCTGTGGACCATTGTAGAAGTCAAGGTGGAGGTCTGGAGGAAAGATTCTGCCTTCCAGTTCTACAGAGCCCCTCTGTTTTTAACTGTCATATTTTGGGGTTTGGTACACTGTTTTTGGAAGGGATAAGAATCTTGGTGGCTTAAGAAAGGAAAACCACTTTTTTCATAGAAAGATTCCTGGTCAAAATGTCCCAATACCTGGGCTCTAGTGCCACTTCTGCCACTCGCCCAGTTGTGTGATCTTAGATACTTGTTTGACCATCCATGGAGTCCTTCCTTCCTTCTTCACCTATAGAATGAGGGGTTTGAACCAGGTGGTCTCCACTGTCTTCCAGCTCTGATGGGCTTTATCTCCAGGGGCAGCTCTGCCAGTTACACTGTCACAGGTGGAATTGTAGAACTGGTCTGCCAATGGCCTGACCCAGAAGTCTCTCCTTGAATTCTTCTGACTTCCATCTGCTTCCTCACTTTAGTCCAGTCAGCAAAGATTCACCTGTGACTGACTGTACCAGACACCATAACCACCTTCCCTCAAAGCTCGTAAGCTGCTAATACTTGCCCTAGTCTGGGAGAACCCCAGGAGCGTTCCTTAGCTGTGTCTCCTCCTTGCCATCTCAGGTCTTTCTTTCTTCTCTTTCTGCTTCATGTGTTTATGCCTCTCCATGGGACAGAGTATGAGGCTGGTAACAATTTAACCCTGTAGGAGCTGGTGATGGGCAATGGTCAGTGGGGACTGGGGGTGTTGCAGCAGATGGGATCACTTGTCAGTATGTCCTGCCCAGTGGCCAGCAGGGATCCTAGGTTCATCTGACCACAGCACTTTTCTGGTGTTAGATCCCTTTCCTGTGGCTGCCTCCCTTCTCAGGTGGTGACTTCCTGAGCAAAGACAGGAGCTGAGGTCTGCTTGTTTGGTGGCAGTACCTACATCTCCTGTTCTCAGTTCCTAGGTAACAGGATGGGAAGACATGAAGAGATGCAGTTTCCCCACAAAGTATGGGAAGAGAGAAGATGAGAGTGCTAACTGGCGCCCCAAAGCTGTTTTAGATAGAGGAGACACAGGAGTGGAGACCTAGCAGAGAGAGAGTGGAATGTGACAAAGTTTGGAGAAGGGTATTTTGGGCAGTGGGAACAGCAGCTGCAAAGGCTCTGAGGCTGAACTGCATTTAGTGATTTCTGAAAACACCAAGGTGGTGACATGTCTGGGACCCAGTGGGCAAGGGGATAAGGAATAGTGGGTGAAGTCAGAGAGGTAGCCAGGGGTCTTTGGATTTTGTTCTGAGCATGTAAAGAAATCATTGAAAGGATTTGAATAAGTGATAACTTCTCATTTAAGATCACTCTGACTGCGGTGTAGAAGATAGCACGTCAGGAGCAAAGATGGAAGCAGGGAGATCTGACAGGAGGCTGACATGTAGTCCAGGAGAAATGTAAACACTGGCATAGTAGAATTGATCAGAATGTAGCTGGAGGTCTCTGCATGAGGCCTTGGGTCACTGGGCAAGCCTGGAATTTCCTGCCAAAGAGGCAGGGAACCCTGGGGAGCCTGAGTGGAGCAGAGGAGATGGCTGACTGGGTGGGGTGGCGGCATTGACTCTGGAGCCGGACCTCATTCTGCCCCTTATTAACAGCATGACTTTGGGAAAATTAATCTCTTGGGGGTCTCAGTTTACTCATCTATAAAATAGGGATAATAGTTGTTGCTTCTTGGAATTTTTGTCAGGAGTAAGTGACTTCAAGTGTAACATACTTGGAGTAGTGCCTTGCACAGGCTAAGTGTGGTAGGAGAGCTGTTGTAAGATGTGTGTACCTGAAGAACAGTGTAACAGCCTCTCAGCAGCTTTCCAAAATCATGGAACAGATTGCCGCTGGCCTTGGTCCTGAACACATGGATCAGCTCTGCCCCTTGTCAGAGGCTGCCCTTAACTGGCCCGGGATCCTCAGGCTCAGCCCTCACCCACACTGCAATCCTTCCTAGAGATGATATTCCCAGGCATGTTCCTGCTGCCTGCCATCATGTGCCCTGCTCTTAGCCACGGCATTACACCGCGGGAAGCGTGGTCTGCCCCTCACAGCTCCGAAGTGCACTCTATAGATGGGGCTGCACCAGGCTCCATGTTTGCCCGGAGGGGAAGCTGGGGGCTGTCTGGTCTGGGTCTGCACAGCTCAAGTCTGTCCAGAGCCTCTGCGAGTTGGCTCTGCTCTCCCCCTGCCAGCTCTGGTACTATTTGCTTCGTTAATAGGGGAATTTGTCAAGTAATGGGAATAATTAGCGCAGTGGGGGGCCTGACTGTGCCCTGGAAAGAGAACAGAGAGCCATCCCAGCAGCCCCAGACATGATTGCTGGGCAGGCTTATTTTCTCTTGTCTGCCTCTCTCTCCTCATCCTTTGCATGTGCTTGATTTTTTTTTCTCTTTGTGTGGCAAGAGTTGGCTGGGAGAAAAAAGCCATAAATTGCACTCTTGCTGGGCTGGTGCTGCGAAAGCTGGATAAGATTGTCTCCTTGGGCTGAATAATTTCCCTCTCCCCCTACCTCCTTTAGTGGGGAAGATTGGCTAAGCACTTAGTTGATTTCCCCCCTCCCTTTCTCTTCCCCTTCCCCCTGTCCCCTCATGTAAAGAACTTACTCTCAATTGAATCCTTTTTAATGGTCCCAAGAGGCGAGGATCTTGAAAGGTGATTATCTTCATTATAAATTATTAACTCTCTCAGCAGCCAGATGGCTTCCCAACCCGTGGCTTGGAACTCTGGGCTAGGGAGGCCCACTGGCTGGCAGTGGAGGGGACAGGAGAAGGAGGGAGTTTGAATGGCAGATGATCAGTTTTTTTGGGTTCCTGGTTGCCACTGGGACGCTGGGGAGGCTGCTGGCACTTTTGGGCACCTGAGTTCTGAGCCCTGTGGTCTGCGAGGAAAGTTTGCCATTGGTTGTATCCACTGGACTACCCAGAGGTGGCCAGTGGGAAGAGACTAATGCCATGTCCTGCTTTCTGTGTGAACCTTGGAGGATTGTTAAGGTGACATGGTTGCTACCTTAAATTGTGGAGTCATTTACCTCCTTTGATAGGAGAGGTAATGCCTCCTTTCTTCTCGAATGTGTATTTTATTGTTCTCCCTAATTCATAACAATTGGATAGATCATCGATTTCTCCCTAAGGTCAATTAGCTAATATTTAGTGGAAAGACAGAGCCTGGTTCTGACTCTCCCAGTCCAGTGTCTTCTCCATGCCCAGCTTCTACCCAGCTGCCTATCCTCTTCTTCAAGTTTCCATGGAAGTTCCCTGTCCTCTGAGAGTCCATAGTAGGCCAGTGCTGTCTCGTGTTCCTCTGGACTCTATTGCCTCATTGTATTGACCTCTTTATACTGGACACACAACACCAGAGAATGTCCAGCCTCTCTGGGATATCCCCAGTAACGGGGAAGCCAGCTTCAGCTGGAGGTGTCTGTATGTAAGATAAAGACACAATTACTTTTCCTAGAACATCCATTCATTAGACAGACTCCTATCCTTGAGGCTATGGAGAATCTGCAGGATCTGTCTTCCAAGGTCAGAATGTTCCACACCCCTGGAGAGAGTCATGCTCTTGCTATTGCTGAGTTGCCTCTCTAAGTTCAAACACCCTGCTGCCGCCAAAGGTTTCTCACATAAAGAGACTCAGGTATGACTCTTAACTTCTTGCCATTGGGATGAAGTTACAAGGCTGTCCATCTATCCAGCTTACTCTCCCTGAGCAGACTGGGGGAGACACCAACATCAGCCAAGCGGCTAGGATGAGAAATGAGCACCTGGGACAACAGTACAAACAGCAGCAGTGGTGACTGACATTTCCCTGGTACTCATCTGTGCCGAGCTCATCTAAGGGCTTCACTTCAGACTAAGTGCCTTGCTGTGGTAACTCATGATTATCCTCTCCATTTTATGATGGGGCAGTTGAGGCACAGAGAGGGTAAGTGACTTGCTCATGGTCACACAGGCAGCAAGTGGTGGGTCTAGGATTTGAACCCAGGAAGGCTGGTTCCAGAGCCCAGTGCCTTTAA
Organism: Manis javanica; assembly: GCF_040802235.1. Classification (NCBI taxonomy): domain Eukaryota; kingdom Metazoa; phylum Chordata; class Mammalia; order Pholidota; family Manidae; genus Manis; species Manis javanica. The sequence goes on along the minus strand of NC_133163.1, from coordinate 23,930,381 downwards.
TCTCTATGAAAGGGGCACTTATTCTACTGCCAGCATTCTATTTGGACCCTAGAGGCTGACCACTGCCATGTAGTTATAAGTTATATTTTAATTAATGCAGTCTAAAATTGCATTTGGTTATCTGGCAGCCACACAACTGTCTTCCTTTTTCTCCCCATCTCCCTCCGTCCCTCAGTCTCTCACTCTCTCTCCCCCTATCTTTTGTCTATTTGATTCCTCAATTCTCAGTGACTCTATAGTTTAACCTGTACCTCCCATCCTTGCAGGTGGCTTGTTTTGGAGGATCAAGTTGGATAGTTTCCACTTAGTTGCATCGAATTGTGTCTTGTTAGACGCAGGCTGTACTGGGAGCTTCCCGTGACCTCTCGGGATCCCACAGCATCACCCAGTATGCGCTCTAACTCTCAGAGTCAGTTCAGCCACAGATGTGACCAGTCCCAACCATGCTCTTCCCTCTTCACCCAAATTCTTGATGAATGTGAGGAGTGGGACAGGGCCTAGCCTCACACCAGGCTGCCTCCTGAAGGGCTTCCTGCCAGGCTTCCTGGGGTGCTGTTGTTTAGCCAGTGTAAGTCATCTTGGTTCCGTCCACCTTACATTCACCCAGCCATAAGAAACTTCCAGAAGGTGGCTGAAGCCCATATATGTTATAAATCCTGTGTCTGTATTATAATAGATTAGTATTCTTAACAGAGAAGGAATTTAGGTTAGTCTGACATGACAGCTTCTTAGTTCTTATGGAAAACTTCATTTGTGTTATAGTTCAAGGTTTAAAAATTTTTTTCTCTGCTCATCTCTATCCTGTTTTAAGGACAATATAAGCTTCAAACACCCTTTTCTGTGTGCCCATTTGACAGACTGGAATGGAGGTCCTCAGAGGCTTTCTCCCTTCCTTTTCCTGAAGGGGTATGGACAGCAAACTGAGGACAGGGTCAGCTTTGTGGCTGGGGCACCTTTACCACCAGAATCAGCTCAGCACCTTTCAGGGGTGGAGGAGAGGAGAGAAGGAGAGATGGTGTTCTTAGACATCAACAAATTGTGAAGGAGGCCCTGGAGGCATGGAGTGGCCTGGGAAGAGAGCAGGACGGCAAGCTTCCTCCTGCCAAACCTGGTGGATATTTGCCGATACTTTCCTAGATAAGAGATTGGTTTTGAGTTGAAGTGTAACATCCACATAGAAAAGCACCTATGTCATAATTGTACAGCTCAGCCAATGCACGTCCACAAATGGAGCACAATGCACATCACCCAGGTCAAGAGCAAAACTCCTTCCCGTGCTTTGCCTTCTTCCAGTCATTGACTCCCCCAAGGGTACTGGCTATTCTGACATTTAACAGCACAGAGTAATTTTGCCTTTTCTTGTACCTTATATAAATGGAACACATTCAGTATGTGCTCCTCTGTGAGAGTCATCCATGTTACTGTCTGGAGATGAAGGCTGGTCATTCTCAAGGCTGTGTAGCATTTTGCATGAGTAGACTATACTTTTGTTTATCCATTCTAATATAGATGGATAAGAACATTTGATTTATTTTCTAGGTTTGGGTTATCATGAATTGCATTGTTATACACATTCACATGCATGCCTTTGTTGGGGGTATGTGAGCATTTCTGTTGATATGTACTTAAGAGGGGAGTTGTGGAGCCATGGGGTAAAAATGATCAGCTTTAGTAACTACTGCCACACAATCTTCCAAAAGTAGTTGTACCTCTATACATTTAAAAATGCTATAAAGTTCAAAATTACACTTTGAGATAGGTGTTATCATTCCCATTTGTTTGGGATGAACAAACAAAGGCTCAGAGAGTCGCCTGAGGCTCAGTAGCTATAGGACTGAGTCTGGGTTTAAGCGCAGCTCTGCCTGCTGCCAAGGCCCATGCTCTGCATCCCTACTCTGAACTCTTTTATGTGCTGAAGAGAATTCAGGCCTCCACCTCCCTCACTGCCCATGGTGCAGCCTTCGTTGTTAGGGTAGAGAGTACTGGGTGCATGGGGCTGCCCTAATGGTATAGTGTCTGGAGGGGCATACGTTAGTCAACTTTGCAAATCTCTGAGGCTGTTGTACAAGAATAAGCCTGCAGCCTCCTCCAGAGTACCTAGGGATAGAGCAGGTCCATATCCTATGCCTTTGCCCAAGGACATGGGCAAATGGTGGTAGGGGTGAGGCATCTGCTATGTGTCTCAGGTAGAAGGGAGTACTGCCAGGTAGGAGTGACCATATGAGATGAAAGCTTTGGTATGTCAAAGATAATGTTTTTGAAGGTCGAATATTAGGAGTGTATCAGGACTCTTCATCACAAACCAACTCAAACTTGCTTAAGTAAAAAGAAAAAATAAAAAGTTTGTTTCATGTAATAGAAGTCCCAGGATCCATTGGGCTTCAGGCTTGGCTGCATCCAGATGCTAAAACATCACTAGATATTTGTCTTTAGCTAACTTTTGGCCCCATTTTCTTATTTGTTGTCTTCATTCTTAGACAAGATAATCTTAATAGTAATAATGGTATCTATTATCAACTCTAACTTCATTTTAATAGTTTGACAATGAGGTAAGAAGAGGGCCCTTCTTATAATTCCAACAAAAGCCCCAGGGTTAACTCTAATTCAGCCCGGTCTGGGTGACAGTCTGCTCCCTAAACTAACTGGAATGTTCTAATTGGTTCAGCTGGGCCACAGGATCTGGGATTGGGATGAACCCCACCTAAACGACCTGCATTGAGATTGGTGGTAAAAGTCATCTTACCTTCAAAGTGGGGTGAGGCATGTGGTAAAAGGGGGGGCAAGTAAAACTAACAGATAGCCACTCTATGATTTTCTTATCCTGGTGAGGGGCATAAGAGGGAAGCTACTGAGAAGTTGTAGAGGAAAATCTGGCGAGCCCAGTGTCTGGCCTGTAGCATTCCAGCAGGTGCTCAGCGTGAGGACAGTCATCACATGCCTTCACACACCCATCCTGGCTCCAGACACAGGCCTGACTTCCTCCTGAGTCTGTCTCAAGGGAGCAGAGAACTGCAGATGGGGTGGAAGGGCAGATGGCAGCCAGTTCTTCCAAGGCACACCACAGCAAATAGCCTGTGTGTCAGAGTTGTGTGAGGGCCCTGTAGCCTGATTGTGAGACAGGTGCAAAGATGTTAACGCCACGTAAAAAGTGTGCCATTCAATAATTATGCAAATTAGTTGGCAATTAGATGATGTCACTCACTTTCCCTCTCTTCCTAGGTTCCCACACAACAGATAAGCATTTTGAGCTTCAGCACTAGTCTGGACCTGCCACACAGGCTCTGGGGCAAACCACCTGGTCCCATAGCTGTCCTATGGCTCAAGAGAGGGTGGCAGTTGGCTGACTGGGTGGGGAGGGCTTCCTGGCTCCCATTTTCCCATTTCTTGAGCCTTGGGTAGTCCCGCTAGGGAGCTAGAGAGGTTGAAAGAGAAATGCTTGGGGCAGTGGGCTGGAGGCCTGTTATATTTAATATAAAGTCATCTTTAGCTTTTGGGCATTGTGGCAAAGTTTCAGAGGCCATGGTAGTGTCCACAATCCAAGAAATAAATGGAAGGGCTTGAGGAGAGAATATGGGCAGATCATAGAGTGTCAAGGCTAGTACACCCAAGTCTGATGTTACCAGTCCTGAAATCCGATTCTGCCCAGCACCTGTTAGGAAGCTTGGTTTTCCTCAGTCAGCCTTTTGGATCCCCCACAATGCAGGCAGGGGAACATTCGTATCTCCAGTGCCAGTCTGGGTGGGAGGGAAGGCCTGGAAACCTGCAGGGAGAGGTTCGACAGGCAGTATTGAGGGGCCACCCTAGAGCAGGTTCATAATTCTCATGATCCTCCTCCCAGGGGAGTGTTCCTGGCAGCTTAGTTCTTAATTCCTGGGTTTGCCCAAGTCACTAGGCATGTGCTGCTTTGCCCTTTGAGGTCACCTGGGTAGGCATCCCGAGCAGTGTGGTGGCTCAGGATTGTTGTCCTTGGTTAAAGTGGGGTGGTGTGGATGCCCTTCGTGGGACACAAGTCAGTGATCCGCAGGATGCTCGTCAGCTTCGGTTTTTACCGTTCATGCTTTTTACCATTTCCTGAGCTCCTGCTCCATGCCGAGTCCTGCGGCAGGCACCATGCCAAAGCAGACCCTGCCTCCAGGGGTGCTCCATTGGGCATCCAGGGCCAGATGCTGTGGCATCTGAAGCACACTTGCCCTACTACTTTTTGATGGCATCATCATTGCTGTGTCTCTGAAGCACACTTGCCCCGCTACTTTTTGATGTCCTCTAGGGCGAGAATGGTTTTTCTGCTTTGATACTGCAGTAACTGGAATGAATTGGAATTTGATAAACAGATTGAATTGAGCAAGTCATTCAATTTATACAAATAAGTGACTTTCAGAGGCCCAGAGGTGAGCTTATATATAGATCCGTCTGGAAGTTCCTGGGACTCTCCATTGGGAGGGTCTCCTATGTCCCTGCTCATCCATTGTGTTCTCTCCACCTGAATGTGCTTTCCTCCTGCTGAGGGTTCCCCTGGCTTTAGCCACCTGAGCCTAAGCTTTGCCCGTCAGCCAGGGACTCAGTCTAAATGGCAGGAGAGGCAATAGAGTGGGACACTCCCCCCAGGTGGAGCAGCTAGGGTGGTGTCACTGAGAAAACGCTTTCCCAAGCACCATGGGCTCCATTATGTACTACGTGATTTTTACATTCTTGGCTCATTGATAATTCCAGGCTTGGCATACCCTTGTGAAAGGCTTGTTCTTCCTGCTCACACCTGCCTTGCCCCCCTTTTCTTGCCCCCTACCTCTATCTAAATCAAATGCATGACTGGGGCTAGGGGACAGGAGAGAGCAGCTGTCCTCTAAGCACATTCCCTGAAAGTGGCCCCTTTACAACTCTTGATTTAAGGAATATGTAGACATGGCAGTTGTTGAGACCAGAAGGAGCCCTCTCTTCAGGACAAGGGTGTCCCCTCTTCCCTAGGATGTTGCCTTTTTCCTCGGTTGGCTTGCCTCACCTTGTGCAACAATCACAGTTTAGAGACTGGGTCACATCTCATGGCCTGGCCTCCTGACATCCACCTCTGGCCTCATGTCTCCCCTCACTCTACTTTACCAGCACTAACCTATTTGCTGTTCTTCAGACATAACAGCCTGCTCAAGCCTCCAGACCTTTGCACTGACTATTACTTCTGGAACATTCTTCCATATATTTACATGGCTAATTCTCTCACCCTCTTACAAGGCTCTTCTTAACTCTCACCTCTCGAACCCTGATCTGTGGGGTCTGCCTACTTCTGTCATTGCATAATTGATTGCATGCTACCAAAGTGATATTAACCGCTCAAATTTCTGAAAAAGAACAGTTGGCTCTCACAAGCCTGGATGAGTTGGCCTTTCCGTATGGCTGTATCCATGTTCCAGTTTAGTATCTTTTGCCCCACTGGAGGTACCCATGCCATAGTTTGGGGAACACTGCTTGGGCAAAACCTTTTATAGAACAAAGGCCTTCCTTATGCTGGATTTAATGAGCCTCTTGTTGATTGGGTTTGTTTATTCAATGGGAATAGGGGTTTATTCCTGGTTAGGGAATGTTTTCCCTTCAAAGCAGGGGTAATAACTAGCTTCACTAATGTGAACATCATAATAATAGTGGGCAGCAATGGTCTAACAGAGACCACAGTGAATTATCAAATATGCTAATTAATAAGTAGCAACCTGTGAAGCTCTGAGAAATTTTGCTTGTTGCTCTTATGTTAACAATAAGTCTCCACTTGCCTAGGTGGGCCAGAGTCTGCCTTCAGAAACCAGGTGACCCACTGGAGTGGGTGCTGGTGCATTTCTAGTTGGTATAAAATACCTGTGATATGCTCTAAGTCTGTACTTTATTCATTTGTTGTCCATTCTAGATTTTCATAATTTTTAAGGAAGTATTTGTGTTTTTATATGCTGTCCCCACTCCACAGACTCACACATCAACAACCCCTCTTCTCACCCCTCTTATCCAGAAATAAGAAAGGAAGGAGCCTAGTGTTTATTGATCACCTGCTATGTGTATAACCTCATGCTAGGATCTTTCCATACCTGATCTCGTTTAATCCTCTTTCTAATCATACAAAGAGTCTATTTTCTTTTGATTTACCAATGAGGAAATAGAAGCTCAAATAGGTTAAGAAATATTCTCAAAGTTCCACATAAAGAACTAGAATTCAAACTCAGCCTTTCTTTTTCAAGCCTCAAAGCCCATCTTTTTTTCTATAAAACCTTTTCACTAGTCATTAGCAGGAGATGAGAGTTGTTTTGCTCATTACTCACCTTCTAATTTATTTTCACTGATTTTTATAAGTATTTCTCTAGAAAATTGAAAAGTGGGAATCCATTTCAGGCCATCTACACTGGAGCACTGGACTGACAAACTTAGAAAGAAAAATCTAAAAGAGAAATCAATGTCATTTTCATGTCTTTTATTAGGTAAATAAATTAAAATTGTGTGTGCATTGAGTGTATAAAATGGTAGCCCTTGTCTTGCGTTTTGGCTATGTGACCCTGGGATATGAATATCATAAAAATGTGCTGATAGGGTTTTGGGAGTTTTTTACTACTTTTGCATTTGGAAAGACTGAGTGCATCATTAGGAGCTGAGCTCGGGGTCCTGCAATGGCTTTGAAAGAACCTGGGCCCTCTCTCCTGTTAAAAACACCAAGCTGTGGGACCCACTAGAATAGTCTGGCTCACAATCAGCCTTCCATAAATATTTATGAAATAAGATGCATTGTTTTCCTGATACGTGGCTCTAATCTTCCACTCTCTTCCTTCTCTCCTTTCTCCCTGCCCACCTTGCCCCCACAGGTCTTTATCTGGAGTCCTCCCAGGCGGGTTATGGACAGGACTGCCTCTGGCCTGCACCATGAAGCCTGAGCCTGCATCCGCACTGCCCTGGGCCCTGCTCTGCCTGAGCATTCGGCTTCGGGCTGCCCCCCTCCCCGCAGTCCCCCGCTGCTAGGAGGTGGCCCTTTGGGACGGTTGTGGCCCCTTTCTGCCTTTCACCTGGCTTACCTCACCGCTCACTCCTCCTCCATCACGGCGGCTACCCCACCCCAGCCTGCTCCCCGGCCTCCCTGGCTGGGGCATTTGGGGGTCCGTAGGGAGGAGAGCATCGCTGAAGGCTTCCACCCGCCGAGTTCCTTCTCCTCCTTGAATCAAGGCCTCCGGATCCGCATGGATAGCTGAGATCTTTTCTTGGAGAAAGACAGTTTGCCCCTCACTCTAGTCCCTCACTTTTCCCACCTGCTTTCCTCCTCTTCTGCCCTGTATTTCCCTTTTCCTCTGTATTGAATTTCTTGCCTGTGTGCCCATCTGCGGCTGTCTTGCTCATTTCCTTCTTTCCCCACCCTCTCAGTATTTGTGGGTGTGTCTCCTCCCCCTTGGGTGCTCTCTGTCCCCAAACCCATCTCTTCCTCTCTCTGCCTTTGCCACCAAGGGGCATCTTCCCCTGAGGGCTGCTCCCTGCCCATCTGCTCCTGCAGGCTCCACCTGCGGCCACGATGGGCTTCACCACGCACTCAGTTTTCTTCACCCTGAAGGTGAGCGTCCTGCTGGGGTCCCTGCTGGGACTCTGCCTGGGCCTCGAGTTCATGGGCCTCCCCAACCAATGGGCCCGCTACCTCCGCTGGGATGCCAGCACGCGCAGCGACCTGAGCTTCCAGTTCAAGACCAACGTCTCCACGGGGCTGCTCCTCTACCTGGACGACGGTGGCGTCTGTGACTTCCTCTGCCTTTCCCTGGTGGATGGCCGCGTGCAGCTGCGCTTCAGCATGGACTGCGCCGAGACTGCTGTCCTGTCCGACAAACAGGTGAACGACAGCAGCTGGCACTTCCTCATGGTGAGCCGAGACCACCTGAGGACGGTGCTGGTGCTTGACGGCAAGGGCCGGTCTGGTGAGCTGCAGCCCCAGCGGCCCTACATGGATGTGGTGAGTGACTTGTTCCTTGGCGGAGTCCCCATGGACATACGACCTTCTGCCCTGACCCTTGATGGAGTACAGGCCATGCCCGGCTTCGAGGGATTAATCCTGGATCTCAAGTATGGCAACTCAGAGCCTCGGCTTCTGGGGAGCCAGGGCGTCCAGCTGGACACTGAGGGACCCTGTGGCGACCATCCCTGTGAAAATGGGGGGATCTGCTTTCTCCTGGATGGCCACCCCACCTGTGACTGTTCCACTACCGGCTATGGGGGCAAACTGTGCTCGGAAGGTAAGGTCTTCTTCCCCACCCCTCTCACGCTGGAGACCCGTCCCCTGGGTGGGGTGAGGGCTAGGATCTGAATAGAAACCAGTTGTGTGACTGAAGTGCGTCTTTAGCTGCATGTTCGATAATTGGGTCCCTTTCCCTGAGGAGGTGGTAGAAATCCTTTGCTTGCTCTCAATGGAAAATCCATCAGATCTCAGTAGGGTGAGAATCCTAGCTACTCAACCATGGGCTCCTTAGTCAAATGCTTGGCTGTACTCACAGGGCTGGAGGGAGTTGACTGCAGAATCTGTGCCTCAGCTTGGCTTCTACTGTACACAGCGGAGCAGGATCAGCACAGAGCATGAAATCAGATGGGAAGGGGTGAAGTGGCTGTCTGTTCCTCCTGATCCCCTGAGACTTGGGCCCTTGGGGATGGAGGAAACTCGTCACCACTTCCTCCTTGTAATCCCCAGCACAGGAAGCCCATGCAGAGAAGAGTGAGGGTGGATGGACCACAGGTCCAGTCCTGGCCCCGCTGTCAGCCCAGCCCTTCAGCTGTGCCCCTCCTCCCACAGTTGTCGGGAGCACTTAGAGGAGGGTGGGCATTTGGGGAGGGAGCATCTCGCGTTTGGTCTAACAGTAGGGTTTTTCACATGCGGTTCTTCTTTCTGGTCCTTTCCTCTCCATGCACTGACAATAGTACAGGGAGACACAGGATAGACAGGAGACTTGTCCAGCCAAGCCCCTGAGGGAGCTGACAGTACTCAGTACAGCACTGGCGCACCTCCCACGTTCAGCTGCAGTGTCCCAGGGAGAGGAAGGAGGGACTCATGGCCAAGGACTTAGGCTGAGCTCAGCTTATTCTCCAAGTTCTGACTATTTGGGATTAGATCTGAGAGAAGTGGCCCAGACTTGACTGACAAATGCTTAAAACCCAGATTCCTGGCCTCCTGGCCTCACTAAGGCCTATATTTCAGTAGGAGGAACCACTGAGGTGACGGAGTGTGTGAGAGCTGGCCATACATACGGGTGTATGTGTTTCGAGACTGGCATGAGGAGAGGCAGGCAAGTTAACATTTTCTCCCATCCTTTTTGAGTGAAGCCCAGGATTCTCCTAGAGATATTTGTGTTGCCATCCTGTGCTGGGCTCTTCAGGTACGTGGTGGGATGGTATTGGTCTGAACAGTAGTTCTCAACCTTGGCTGCACATTAGGATCACCTGGGGAAGCCTAAAAGCTCTCAGGCCACACCCCGGACCAATTCAGCCGAAACCTTGGGGAATGGGATTCAAGCATCTGTGTATATTTAAAGTTTCCCAGATGTTTCTGTTGTGCAGCCAAGACTGACAATACACAGATGGGGGGAGGTCAGGCCGCAGGAGGTGGGGCCAGTGGGTGTCCTGGGAGCATTGACTCCTAGGATCTCTTCATTCAGGTGAGGCCTCACTGTCCTGGGATTTGCAATTAAAAACAGTGTCTGCAGGTGTTCCTCAAACTGTCCCAGAACAGCCCAACCTCTAAAGCAGGTTGTAATTGATACGAACTTTAGCTACTATTCACTGCTTAAAATAAAAAAATAAAAAAAATCAAAACAAAGTTTATTTCACAGGTGGTACATGCTGGAGACTGGGACACTTTTAGGGGCTTGTGGGAAGCTTCCTTGTACCTGGTGTTCGCGCGCCTGCAGGAGTGTTCCCCCATCTCTGCTGCAGCTTTCCCCTACTGGGTTAGGTGTCAATTCTCCCTGCCTGTGTGGTGGCTGCGGGAGCGGGAGATTGAAGACGTGCGTGCCACCCTTTCTGGCTTCTGTTTTCCCCCATTGAGCCTATTGGAAAAAAAAGGATGGGGAAGTGGGGCGAGGCAACCCCAACCCCCAAAGCCACTTTGGGAATGTGGTTACTGAAGCGCTTCTCCCAAGCAGGTGCCTTCTGGAGCTGACTGCTACTCCAAAGCTTTTTGACTTTGCAGAAAGTTCTGCCTGAAGACGCTGACATGATCACTTGTGTTTTTCTCATTCGCCCAGAAAATCTGTTTTGTTTTCAGAATGTGCCTTGAAAGCTGGCATTCGTCCTTTCTAGGGACCAGGGTGTTTGCAAATGTGTTGTTAACTTGCTGATTATCCCTGATTGCATTTTTTATGTTTGAAAAGAATGTATTTCCTCTGGGCAGGTCTACATCAGCACTTTCTGCAGGAAGAATCTCTATACTGGATATGTATACGATTTGTCTTTTCTCCTTTTTTTTTTCCCTTGGTTTTGGTGTGTGTATGCGTGTGTGTATTTCAGGTCTCCAGCAGAATTTCTTTGGAGCAAATTGTAGGCAATTTTTTAATAGTGAAGTACAGTACATTTTAATAATAGTTCTTTTTACAGGTTCATATCATCTTGTGGCTATGGATTGATACGTCTATCTGTAGAAGGCAATCACATAGCATAGCTCACTTATTCTCCTGATACACAGATAGTGTAAATAAACTCTCTAGTAATAGTAACACTTGGATTGTCTCGGAACAGAGCAGTGCAAAGGTTGAAGTGAGGGCAGATGTTGGAGGACATACCAGAATTTACTGTTGATAACTCGGAGCCTGTTAATCCTGGTAATTGTCATTACATCTAATCAATCACAAAAATGCATCTCAGGCTTTTAGAAAGTATCCATTCTCTCCACACATAGTTAATTTTTAGAGTTAGTGGGAAAAACTCACCTGTAAAATATTATGGGGGAAAAAATCACAACAGCTGCTAAGCGTCAAGCAGATCTGCGTAAAACAAGATAAATAGCCTAACAAATGCCTACCCATTTTCCTAGACATAACCTGGTGAATCATGTGGTGAGGATGCTTCCATTCCCCTTTTAAGCTGCACATGTCACAGAACTGAAACCAGGGGACTTATCTCAGCAGATGGTCCTCTGTACCAGGCATCTGATTGTCCCAATTTGCTGGAATGGCCCTGCCATTGGATTGTGTGGGGGCTTGCACCCAGTGTGGAAAATCTGTTCTGTACTTCCTGCTTTAGCAGTTCAGGAGCAGGAAGAGCCCAGAGGGCTCCGGCAGCCTCAGAGGTGTGTGACTGGGGCCTGCTGGAGGCACTCCCTGTGGTCCATTAGCTTCAGCCTCACTGGCAGCATTGATGTTTGCTTGGCCTGTCTGGCTTTCCATGCCTCGATTGCTCCAAAATGTCTATATGAGGCACCCAGGAAGAATGCCCAGATGGGCCTCTTTGATGTGCTTTGAGCTATTTTGATCTCTGGTTGGGTAAGACCTAGAGGACACTGGGGACAGTTGCTATGGGCAAGTTGGGCCTAGGGGTAAGAGGTACGGGACTCCCTATTTACTCTTTAATGTGGTGAAGAGCTCTATTCACTCTGGCTGCAACCTGAACGCCACACAGTCTACTTGCATCCCGAGACTCCCAACACAGCTATCGGTCACATTGAACATTCTGGCACATGATGGAGGGAGAAGAGGTCCCAGGGTTTTACTTCTAGGTGTTACATTTATAAGAAATGTTTTGGTGTTCAACTTCAGAATTGTTCATGTTGACATTTAACCTTGCTGTTTCAGTAACGGTCTTGGAGGACAGAAGTGCAGGTCATTCAAAATGATTTTAAAATTACATGTATCTGGTTTGGAATATAGTCAAGTTACAGTACAGCATATTCACCTGGTTCTTGTTTAGCCCAGCCTGTCATGTCATGGGCGGCCTTGAAGCTCCCTGGGCAGTGAAGAGGCGTCCTGGCCTCCCTCTGGGGAACTGTCCCCTCATGGGTCATTCAGCTTGTCATTACCTTGAAATGAGTTTAAACTTAATGGTTTAAAAACATCCTTAGTTATGAATGCACATGTTCTGAATTTCTTAATCTTACGGTCATGAAGAATCGATTCACTCCCAGGGTATAATTTCAGTACCAGTCTTCCTGAAAGTTCATTTAGCAAGAAGTCAGCCTGTTGCAGGTGGGGTGGTGCCTTCCTGAAAGATGAAGAGGGCTTCACAGATTGATCTCTACTCCCTAATCTCATTACAGGGGCCTACCTATGTCACATATCATTTGTGTGCCCACATTTTTAGCTTAATTCAGTGACGAGGCATGAGGTCCTATTCATTTGGGAGAGAAAAAAAACCAAAAAGGCTGGTTTGTTGTCTGCTCTCTTCCTGCTGACTTGGGCACGTGCCCAGACCAGAACCTGCTGTCTTGAGTCTCAGCTGCTAAGTTTCCAGGTGTGGAGACGCTGCAGTGAGGTGTGGTGGTGGGTGGTGGTGATAGGCACCCGAGCCTTATGACAAGCACTCTACTGTGTGATACCCACTAGCCTCTGTTCCTTATCCCTCCTATTGTCTGAAACTGACATCCCACACAGGCTGGTGTGACTGATGGCTCAACACCACTGTGTGGCCTTGGTATGCCTTCCTGAAAGTGAATTTCAATTACTTTTCTTTTTATTGAGAATTTTATGACTCTTGCCCCATTTCTCAAAGCCAGAACTAGGATGGAATGGAATGCCATGAGTGAGGCTGCTTAACCTGAGCCTTTAGCAAGGGCCAACAACGTAGGATACTGTAGTTAAGGTCCCAATGATTGCCTCAGCTGGATCCTCCTATTTGGAGCATGTGTGCAGAAACACAATCCCCAGTGCACGTGTCATTATTCTGAATCTGAGTCAGCCCTGGATGGCCTTGAGGAGGGAGGGAGCTTCAGGGGAATGGTAAGTAATCAGAGAGTAAAGGCAATCACCTTGCAGAATTCTTCTCCCTGGTATGGAGGCAGAAGCACAGAAGCAAGGCCTTAAACATACACAAAGGAGGACTTCCATTCTGAGACTTGATTTCCCACCCAGCACTCAGGCATTAGGTGGGACCCGCCTGGCTTTCCACAAGCCCAGCCAGCCAGCCAGCCAGCGGGGGCTGTCTCTAAACGGAGCCTGAATAGGGGTCTGATTGCTCCTTTTTCCTTCTCTCCTTCTGATTACCAAGTGAGATTTCCTGGGTATGCTGTATGCTAAATGGCAGAGCAGCCGCCTGCCACTTGCTCCAATTATCCTTCTTTTAACTGCTGAGGGAAGAGCAATTTTATACCCCCGCCTCCACCCCCCATAGCATCTTTACCTCCTTTAAAGAACTAAGACCCTTCTTCCTTGTTCCCCCTTTAGTGGAGTGAGGACAGCCTTCTCTCTTAGCAGAGCCTGGATACCAGCTGCAGGCTGCAAAGGGGTGGGTGGTGGGTAGGGCTTCCTCCAAATTCATGGGGGTGGAGGGTCGGGCAGGCATTTTGCCAGGAACCTTCAGAGTGGCATGTGAACTTGCATTTGCATTTGGTAATGAGACACCACGGGCCCAGACTGGGGGCTAATTACCTGCGAGACCCCTATTTCCCTTTGCAGGCTTTCCTGGAAAGACAGTCTCCAGTGCTGGGGGCAGCTGCCCGTCAGCCAGGGCCCCTGTCTCCTTCACAGGGCAGAAGAGGTGGGGGATGGGCTGTGCTGGGGGATGGGACTAATGTGCCCTCCTTGGAGGTGCCTATTGCCCTGCAATCACTGGCTCTGAGGTTCTGGTACCGTTCCTGGGAAATAAAGTTATAATGATGGTATTATTGCTATTACTGAAGACCAACATGTTCCTGACATCCTGGGTGCTTTGTATGCGTGGTCTCACCTAATCCTCCCAATGCTCCTTTACAGTTGATACCTTTAACTAGCCCCATTTGACAGAGGAGGAAACTGAGGAGCAGAGAGATATTTGGAACTTGAACAAGGCTTCTGGAGTGAAAAAGATCTGGACTTGAGTCTTGGTGTGCCCACCTTCAAGCTGTCTACCCATGGACATGGTTTTGGAAGGGTCAGCATCCTCATCAATAACAATGCTAATGTCAATGAGAGATCACAGAGCATCGCCCTCTGTCTGCACTGTGTTAACTGCTTTGCACATATTAGGGCTTATAACCCTCACCACTCATGGCATGTCATTATGATACTCATTTTGTGTTAAGGAAGCTGAAGGTTGAGAGGTTAATTCACTTGTCTAAGGTCACAGAGCTGAGGGGAGGCAAGGCTGGGCTTTGAATCTAGGTAGCCTGGCTTCAGAGCCCATACTCTAACCACTGTGTGATCCTGCCTTGCAACAAAGTGGGGATAGTATAGAATCATAGGTTGTAGAGTTGCTGAGAGCATGAAATGAGAAGAAATGTGTAAAGTCACCAGCACTGTCTCTTGGAAAGAAACCCGTCCTGACTCCAGGCTGTTGGTCTCCTGGTGTGTGTAAGAATGGACAGCACATCGGTTTTGTTTCACAGAAGTTTCCCTTTGAGCTCCCCCTACCTCTGCTGTTTTCCTTCATCCCCATTTGAGAGGTGGCAGAGATGTAAGGAGGGGAATTTTAGGAGGGTGTGGAATGCAGTTTCATTGCCACTTTGCCCCTGACAGTGGTTGTTCCTGCTGGACCATATTCAGAGCCCTTTGCCTGTGAACGTGTGGTATTCTGGCCCCCACAGCAACCCGATGGGACAGGTCGGGAGGAGACCCAGCCCTGAGGGGCCACTGCACTTGTGGGGAGAGGACGTGAGGGCAAGCTTGGATGCTGCCTGTTTGGCAGTGTCTCTGGGACCTTGAGAGCCTGAGTCCCCAACATGGCATTTTATTTCTGCTCCTGGGCTGCCTTCATTAACACAAATAGCCCGTGTCTCTATTGTGAAATGGAGCATTGCCTCCTTGGATGCAGGTGATAAGCAAAATGTCAAAGTCCTGGTACAGGAGGTTATCAGTGTGGCCAGTCCCAGGAGCCTTGCTCCTCCCCGTCAGAGGGAAAGAGAGAAGACAAGAGACCAAGAGCAAGTGAAATGAATGAATCTGCGTGTTCAGTTCCCACCCTCAAGAGCCTGGTTTGAAATGAAGCAATGGCTTGGACCCCAGGGTCCTGGGGCAGCCTGCACACAGCTGCACTGCGCTGGAGCATCGCTGGACAGTGTGGCCTCCTCAGACTTACCTTTGGTTTCTCCAGTACCAGCGGTGCCCAGCACCCCACGCGGGGTTGGTGGTAAAAGTTGATGGCCCTGGTTACTCTGTCAGATGCCTTCTCACTCTCCTGCTGCCTCTGATTCTCTTCACAGATGACAGAGCCGAACTCCCCTTCTCCGTGTTTCTTCTTCTCTTTCCTTCGGATGCGCTTGCGTGTGTGTGTTGGGGGGGGAATTACAGAGGCGGATTTACGACGACATGAAACCTTTCCTATATTCTCACTTGCATGGGCCCCTTTGAGGCCCCATACCTACTGCTGTACTTACGATTGTTTTTCCTAAGGAGCCCCCAGTGCCATAAGCTTCTGGTCCTACCTCTGTGGATCCGCCTCTGTTCAGGAGACTGGTTGCTGTTGGGTGACAGCAATGTTGCTCTGGGTGTACGTGTGAGTCCCCAGTGACCTACAACGCTTCATCACAAATGAATTTCCCCTCACTTCATAACCAACAGGGCGGGAAGCCACAGAGAGGGAATGTGGGAGAACGAGGGGCATATCGGGATATTGTTTGGGAAGGCAAGGTGGGAGGAGGCAACTTCTAGGATATCCAGTGGGTGAAGAGAGGAAGTGCTTTAGAAATGTGCATTTAGGGGAACTCGCAGGTATTTAAACAGAGGGAGCACCTGCGCTTTCTCCTGGGCTTCTCCCAGCCGAAGCTGGGATGTTTGGTTTGTGGCAGCTCACTGGGGGATTGTGTTACAGTGACAGGCTGCGGCTGACGGAGGACAGGGACAAAGCGTGGCTCCGCAGGCCTGTGTCCGTGATCTCTGTGGGAACTAACAGTGCCAGTGGGTTGTCATTACGGCTGTTGTTCTCCAGAAATTAATGTCTTTGGGTGACCTATTTAAAAGGAATACAGGGCCCCCTTCAAAGGTGTCATTGTCTCTGCTCTCCGAGCTCCACCTTTGTCCACAGTGTTTCTAAATAATGTATTTCCCAAAGTTCAAAAAAATTATTTTTTAAAACTCAGGAACCAATACCAGCAGCTTTAAAAAAAACAAAGTAATCTCATAGACATCCAGCCAAACCACCCAGCTCCAGTCTGTGATAAAAGTTACTTTGTTTGTGGGCCTAGAAATTCTGAATGCTTTCAGCTCTTCTGGGGGAAAATGCTGTTCTCTCTAGGGTGGCCCAGGGCCTGGAGAGGGGGGAGGTGAACCACAGGCAAGAGCATGAGTTGTAGGCGCCGGGGAGCTGCCAGTTTCAGCTAGGAGATGTGTTTAGGATCCGTTGGTTTTACTGAGGCTCTTACTTAAGCACAGTATCTTTCTAGAGAAGAAAATGACTCTGGGGAGATTTTCTTTTGAGTGTCTCCGTGAGGCTATTCATTCGATCCTCTCCTGACAGATTTGCCTATCACCTGCTGCTTGAGTTTTCCTGAAGTGTTTCTGTTTGCCGGCGTGAGGTCCCTAGAGGCCAGAGTCCCAGCTGGTCTGTGGACATTGGCAGTGTTAGGCCTGGTGTCTCCACTGCAGCAGGCGGTGTGTTCCAGGCAATTCCAGGTCTGACTGGAAGTGTGTTGCTTGCAGTCCCTGGGGAATAGAGAAAAGTACCGTGAGAGAGTGCACAACTTCTTTACTTAATTAGTTGCTTTCAAATAAAAATGATACTCCCACTTAGGAGGAAGGATCAGCAAGGCGGAAATCACTTACCTGTGATCTGAACAGTGGGAAAAGGGCTGCCCAGGCAGGGAGGTCACCAGACATGCACAGTTTCTTCGTTCATCCTTCTTTCCTCAGCTTCTTTTCTCTTCAGGAGAGGTCCTGTCTCCTGCATGGTCAGCCTTGGACAGCTAAGGGAGTTCAGACTCTCACCCACGGCTTTCCTGAAAAGCTAATCATCTCATCCCTCGGTATATTTGCTCCTCTAGGACAGGAAACGCAAGGCTTTAGTGTAGGCTGAGGTGATATTGTGTGAGCCTCTTCTCAGTTCTAGGGAGACACACTGAAATGTGGGGGACTCTGGTGTTGCAGGAGAAATATTGTGAGGGAGGAAGCTGAGATCCCATGAGTAGAGGGCAGTAAGACATTTATATCACCTTCTGGTCATGGCTTCGCCTGTGTGATACACTGGGAAGCTACTACCACGTTGTAGTGTCAATGGATAAGTTTGGAGGGAATTTTAAAGGTCATTGGGTCTAACTACTCCTTTCCCATCCTCTTCTCCTCTGTATATACATTCCTCCTCGTGCACCCCCTAGAAATCTCTTAGACAACTGCAGTGACAGGGGCTTGGTGCTCTCCAAGGCAGCCTCATGCATCTCTGATGACTGCTGGGTATGAGGGAACTCTTCTTACACCATGCCGAAGTTGGCTTCCCAGATATTTTGTTGCTGGCCCTCATTCCAGTTAAAGCAATCTAACCTTTGCAGTCGGCCACGGGGGTGAGGAGGATGGGCTGGTCATAACATTTCTCAATGATGCTTTGCAGGAATTTAACCTCATGTCAAGGTAAAATTCATAAGGGATTCTCTAATAGGGCACTAACAGTACACAGACCACTGAGTTATTTAGAATTAACTGGTTGTGATTAATCTTAAACAATGTGGGCAGGATTGATGTGGGAAGAGATTCTAATGTAAGCAGGTGATTCATGCTCCAGTCATTTTGTTCCTGGGGAGCTTGTCCTCTGGAAGATACATGGTTAGCTCCATCTCTGGCTTTATTGTCTGTGCCTTATTTCATCCCCCCAAGATGTCCTGTATTCCTCCATGCCCAGCTAGCTTTGTAGCACCTCAGAGTTTCCGAGGAGCCCCCTGGAAACCTCTAATGGCTTCGCAATAAGATGAGAGGTTCTATAATGCCGTGGGGTAGAGGAAAATGGAATTGGATTAGACTTGCTTGACAAGCCCATCCTGGCAGCCAGGGTCACACAAACCAACAGACATCAAGATTTTGCTAAAAAGCCTAACAGGATGCTTAAAAAAAAGATAAGGGTATGAGGTGAAGCAATATTGAGTAGCTGCTCCTGGAAACTGGCCCTGGAAGCAGATACCCTATCCAAAAATGCTTCCTATTCTGCCAGGTTGCCCTGAGTATCCCATGTTTTTGGCACTGTTGGGTAGAAGTCTCCTAGGGAGAGGGATTAGGCAGGGCTAGAAGATGTTGCTCCCACACTGGTATACACTAGAACCCTGCCAAGCAAATCCCCTCCCACACCCTAAAGGGGATGAAGCTGGTCTTGGCCTTTGGCCACCTCCCCGTTGACAGTCATTTTACATACACTGTACCGAAGACGGAGGAACCTGTCTCATACTTTTGTGGTTTACAATAGTTTACTTTTAAGAGTGAATCTCACAGACGTCATTTGAGTCCAAGCATTGAAATGGACCTACCCAGAGTCACTGACTTCTACTCTTCTATCCCATTGTCCAGCCAGGCTCTATGGACCCATGCAAGTGCTGGAAAATGGGCATATGCCCATCTCACACAGTCACGTGATGATTGCCATGGGGGAAGGTGGTCGGATTTTAGTCGCTGTGGGAACGTTGCTGCTTACTCATCCTGATGGTGAATGTTCAGCCTTGTGTTAATGCAGATTGGGGCTATGTAGGATATATAACCAGTGGCTACATTTTAATGTGTCTCTTGGCTCCTTCTTGGTTTTTACATCCTTAATGCAAGTTGCAATAGCTCAGTTGGGTTTCCTGATTCCTGTTGCAGAGTGGATGTGAGGAGGTACTCTCTTTGAGAACCATAAGACATGAAACCAAGGGAAGGCTCTCTTTCCCTTGTTAATTACTGCACATACAAGCTTGCGTGCTAAATAGCATGTCTCTGGTATGTGACAAAAAGCAGGTGCTCAATAAACGTTGCCTTATTAAAGCACATTCTGTGTGTATGCATGTTTTGTATGCTTACATATGTGTCTGTTCATGTACTCACTAACATGTATTTTGCATGGAGACAGGTTCCCAGGAATGTGAGCTCACTAATGTCTTTTAATAATTTAATCAATAAAGTCAAATATGACTTGGACCACAGTGGCATGGGCTGCCATTGCAAATGACTTCTGACTTTTAATGAGAAAGGTGGCCTGTGTACTGTAGGTCAGTTTTCACTGAATCAAGCACATACATATTCCACTTGGTCTGATCTAGTTGAGGACAGACTAGAAAGACTTTTTTGTTTGTTTACAAACCAATGGTTTCCTGTAACAATTATAGGCAGCAGCCAGCCTGGGACCATGTAAATGCTTGTGGAATGGCTGTTAGAGGCAGGCATGATGTTGTCACCGGAGATGGAGGGGCCCCATTAGCTCATGTGGATTCCCTGGAGAAGACAGAGCTCACTGGGGACAAGATAATTGTCCCTGGATATCAGCAGAGCTGCCATGTAGAGGAGGGAGTGGATACCAAGTGGGAGGGTTGAAGGGATCAGAGCTGCAGAGGAAGAATTCTGATACTTCAAGCTGTTGCATCTGGAACGCGTGGCTTTGCCAAGCCCTGTCACTGGGAGGGGTGTGGCAGGTGCTGGAGTGACACCTGTCCGGAGTGTGTGCTGGTGTATATGTGCCTTCAGAGCAAAGACTCCATGGCTTTGGGAGGCTTGGCTGCCGCGCCCACCCTTACTTTTGATCATGTACATACTCTGTCTTTTGGGGTGGTTTTATTCTTTAGATCAGTGGCCTTTAAAAGGGAGCATGTGTAAGACCATTCTTTGGAGATACAGGAAGGAAACAATAAAATATATGGTTAACTCATATGCATATTATTTATAGATAAATATATATCTCTTCAGAGAACATAGTCAATTTGTTTTTTCTAATGGAGTTTGTTCAGAAAGGTTTGGAGGCTCCTGATCAGTGCTCATGTCTATATGTATCTGTCTTTAACTGGGAGTAGTTATTCTCGGCTGTTTGTTTCGGTTTGTCCCCACCCCAGGGCTTGCAGCTTCTAGGTGGAGGCTAATGCCTGAAGGGTCCCTGATGCCAGCTGTGTGTGGGGGCTGCTTTACTGTCTTCAACCCGGCTTGTGGTGGTCTTTGTTGACCTGGCCAGTGGTTTTGGAGGGCCCCATGGGAAGTAGTCCTATCACTCCTCCCTCCTAAGTAGGTCTCACACTGTTGGCAATTACTAATACTATGTGAGAGCTGCTTTCAGCATAAAAATCATGGTATTTTCTGAGGTAACTTTGGATTATGAAAGAGAAGAAAGTTGTTGAAGTATCTTCCAGCATTTACAAAGCAGTCCTTGAGGTATCATCATCTATTTGTTCGAACAGGCCATCTGTTGGCTGGAATAAGTTCATTCTTCGGGCATTCACAGAGCGAGTACATGTTAGGTACCAATGTGGGCCCTGCCCTTGAGGAGCTTATGGTCTCGTTGGGGACACTGTCAGGCAAACAGGTGCAACACACATTAGAGCTGCTAAAATACTGGTAGAATGTTTGCAGGGCAGTTTGGAAGGGTGTGTTCCACCCTGCGTAGGGTGGGAATTGGGCTGGAGAAAACTTGGCAACAAAAACTCTTGGGCTGGACTTAGAAGATTTTGTTGATAGACTGGGAAGAGAGAGCACTCCGGGCAGCCCTCAGAGATTGCAAGATGCTGTTTCCAGTAGTTTCCAGCAGTTAATGTGGCTGGACTGAAGGATTGAGGCCAATGGGAAATTAGGCAGCGTACGTCATAAATGCTTTGGAAGGACTTTGGACATCATTGTTTCCTGCAATTGGAAGCCTTGGAAGCTTCTCAGTCGAGGAGTGACAGTCAGATTTGAACTTTAGAAAGATAGCTCTGGGGCAGTTAGCATGCCGGGCTGGTAGCGATTAGAAGGCTTAAAGCAGGTTGGCCAGCTAGAGGCTACTGTGCGGTTTTGGTGAGAGAAGAGTCTGCCCTGGGAAAGGAGTGATGGAAGAAGAAGGGCCGAGTGCAGAGATGTTGAGAGGAACTTCATGGCTGCAACAGCAGTGCCTTTTAGTGGTTTTGGACTTGGGCTGCCTGGCTCTACTACATACTAGCTGTGCAAACTTGGGCAAAGGACAACTTCTCTGTGTTTTAATGTCATCATCTGTGAAGTGGGTATAATAATAGTGGCCACCATTTAGGATGCTCATGAGGTTTTGTTACTATGTTAGGGGTTGAGTTTATTCTCCTTGGTTCTTGTCCCACCACAACAAAGAATTGAAAGACAGAGACACAGTAGCAAAGCAGAATGGAAGTTTTATTTAAATACACTTCAAGGAAGGAGTGGGCCAGAGTCAAGGTAGACAAAGGCCAGAAAGGGCAGTTCATTGAACTCCTGCTTGGCATTGGGCATATCCCTTGTCAGCTCCTAAAGCCAAGGTCACCTGGTGTCCAGTGTCCACTTAAAGCTGCATGGCTTGGGAACTAAGTCCCTACCTCCCCAGGATGTGGGGGAGCTCTCAGCAGCCCCTCCCTACTTATCTGGAGTAGAACAGAAAGAGTGACACACTCGAAGAAAGGGGAGTGTGGACAACCTCAGAGAGGAGGCATGCTTAAGGATTTAGGGTCTCTGGTTTTATAGGGCCTTTTTGGGTAAGGATGATTCATAATTCCTTTGGAGCTTTATCTTAAGAATAGGGTTATTTAGGTGACTATGTTGGTCTATTAGGTGACTATTTTGGCATTCTTTATCCAGATAGGTTTATTTACACTTCAGAGGTCTATCTCCTGTCCTGATTACAAAGTTACATAATTAAGGGGCTGGAAGAAGAGGAAGAACAGCATATAGGTTAAGTTAAAGAAAAAGCTGGGCCTTTTTGCAGGCTAAGTAGATTTTACAATGGCATGATCCAATTGGCATAATGAAGACATGGGCTGCGCTCTGATACTTTTCTCTATCTGGGGAATATCTGGACATTTCAAGTCACTCCTGGCCTTTGAAACTTTAACTAATTAACTCATTAACTCTGTGAGTCCTTTCTGGCTCTCTGGTTTTATCTGGATAACTCTGAGTCTCTTTTAGTATGCTTCACTGGCTTTATTCTCTCTCTACCCCTCTCATGTCTGTCTTTCTGTTTCAGTTTAAATGAGGTAGTGCATGTGAAATGCTTAGAACAATGCTAGGCACATAGTGAGCACTGAGTGAGTGTTAGCAATTATTACTAATTATTATCAATTATTATTATTGAAAAGGAGGAGCTTTAGATAACATGCTTTTCTGGTTGCAGTTGTAACTAGGACAGGAAAGTCAAAGGGAGGAGCAGGTGTGGGGTGAAGGCAGGAGAGGGGTGGTAATAAGTTTTGGTTTGTTCATATTCCGCCTTCTCTTCATAATCTGTAAGTCACCTGTGGGGAGCTGTGCAGAGGCAGTGTTGTGCTAGGGAGGAGGATGGGGCAGGGCACAGATGTCACGGTTGTGATTATAGGGTGCGAAGGAAAGCTTGCACATGGATTAGGTTGTCCAGGCAAGGAGGAGTATGGATAGTTGAGAGGTGAAAAAGGCTAAATTCAGAAACTTTTGGAATCTTAATATTTAGGATAGTAGATAGATAAAGCAGATGACCAGGTGTATAGATGGAAACGAGGAACAAAAGAGAGTTCCTTAACAATCTTCACTGGTCAATAAATGAAAGAGTACCTTTCTTAACCTAGTTGAAGTTGGAGCATGCATTTGGGCAGAATAAAACAGCATTGAAAAATTATGTTATTTAGTTGTAGAAACTATTCATATTAACTTTTTCTACCTTCAATTTAGTGTGTTCCATCCACTTGAGAAAATGTCTACCACTAGAAAAACTTGAGTATCCTATATAGATGATGAACCTGAGGATTTGGGTGTTCTACTCATAATGGAGTTTCTGGCCTCTAGAACAACAGGGTACCTTGGGAATCAAGGACTCAAAGACCTGAAAGAAACAAACCCAGAGAAAAGAAGTGACTTGCCCCAAATCCACAACAAATCAATTGGCATTCTGATTTGTACTCTATTTCTTTGAGACCATGTAAGTTAAACATGAAATGCCTTAGCTGTGTTTTTCTTGGAGTTGGGCATTGAAATCTGGGGGTGCCAGCACTGAAGCTCATTGCAAAGCCACACACCTTTTCCTGGGGCTGGGGAGGAGACTCCTCTAACTCTGGTCCCTATGAATGCAAAGAACAACATCTGTCACACTGGGGAGGCTAGAAGCCCCTGGCTCAGCAGTGATGTAAGTGCTGGTAATTAGTTCACTTGTGATTTCTCTCTCTCTGCTTAGGGGTGGGGTGCTTGGAAAGCAAGCAAAATACTTTCTTAAGAAAATTGAGACTCGGTTCTAGTTGCCTGCCTAGTGCCTTCCTCCTGTCTTCAACTCTCCAGGGGTGGGGGTGGGGGCCGTGTCCGTGCTCTGAATGCTTGCTGTGCATCACAGTTTTCCAGGAATTTCAGGACACGAATTTTTGTCCAGCTGTGTTGTCTGTTGCTGTTCAGCAGTCTGAAGTTGCTTATCCAGCGTAAGTCAGAATGGGGAGCCTAGGGAGGAGGGGAAATGCCTTCAAACATTTTCTACGAAGAAGAAATTGAGGTGTTAGGGGCCCAGCTGGCGTGTGATGGGAACCAAGAAATAGAGCCTACGTGAGCGTGCACGCTCACATGCAATCTCTTATTGAAACCCGGTGATGTTAATCAAAAGGTACGTTTTGCACCTGCTATAACAACAGTGAGCAGTCTGAGGGCCCACTGTGTGTTAAAAGAAACAAGATGCAGGGGGAGGATAAATGGCGAACAAGACAGGCATGCCTTCATGCTGCTAAGTAGGCGAGCAGTCACCGAGGGATGGATGCTTTGAAAGGAGCGTCCACCCAACAGTGGCTTCTGTGCATTCAGGGGTCTCTCTTCACGCCTGACACAGCAAAGACTGTGAAGTTCAGGGGTATGATTAAGACACCCTGGGGAATCCCAGGAGGTCCAGGACTTCTTCTGAACACAGTTCTCAGGCTGGCTTTGCCATCTCGAGTCTGGCTGAGGATCACAAGTGGAGCTGGTGGCCTTAGGGCTGAGTTTAGTTTTAGTGCCTGGCTCTGGACACACTACTGAGTATGCGCTCAGTGATGCTGTTTTAATGGAAATCTTCTTATTTATCACTATTTATCATGTATTTTGCTTGACTAAACTTAATGATGATGATGGTGGTGAACTAATTCTCATGAAGCATGTTCCACCTGGGCTAAGTCCTTTTGAACACGGCTCCCTTTAATTCTCTCAATGACCCTTATATTTCCTGATTCCATTTTTTTTTTTTTTCGATTCAACTGGTGTTGAAGAGAGAAAGCAATCTATCTGCCTAAGAAACGAGCCTGGGTTGTTGATCTGGAGTTTGAGCTCTTACTCATCTTGCTCAGCTGCCTGTTCAATCTGCCGTTAATGGCTCTTGAGGCCATTGTTGACCACACCCTGTTCTCTCCTGGCCCAACTGGGTGTCTCTAATATTCAGAGGTACCACGTGGCTTCTCCTCACTGACCTGTCTTCTGACTGTGACTGCATGTGACTTGGTGCTCTGCTCTGCTCCTGATTCAGACACGGTTTCTGCAAAGAGACACATACAAGCTATCCTGGACAACTCACATTTTCTCCTTGGCCTCTGTTCCATCCCATGGGCCATACCTGAAATGGCTCTGGAACCAGGGACTGCTTGAATGGGAATCCCACATTTCTCAATCTTTGTTCACCCATGACTCCCAGGTAATTTTTCTGTTATTGTTGGTCTGTTGTCAGCATAGTCCCACTAGCCAAGAGGCTCTTGTGAAGTTTTGTTGGAAATCTGTTCCCTGTATTAAATTGTAAAATAAATAGGGTTTCGATTTACGTATCCACCCTCCTCCAATACATACATCTGATTAGCCATCCGCGGTCTTAAGCATCACAATGCAACCTGCTTTTTCTGTGAAACTGTAACCTAGAGAAGCAAGGTGACTTGGAGAACTCAGCTAGCAAGTGGCTGGAGGACTGGGCCTAGAGCCCAGGATCCTAACTCCTAGTCTGACATCCATTCCCCTGCATCACGCTGAGAAGACATGCAGCTCAAAAGAATTGATTGATTCAAAAGAATATTGATTTCGAAGCATAATCCACAGTGATCAGAACAGCAGTAGTGCTTGTCATCATGGAGCTTAGAAAAGTAGAGGAAAATACAACTATGGAACACACAGGCCGATGGTGTGTGATTACAGCTGCAATGAGTCCTGTAGATGGAAAGCTCTATATGAGGAAGAGGGAGGGTGAGGGAAGCTGTAAGGAGGAGGAGTGGTCAGGGAGGCTCTCTGAGGAGGTGACATCTAGAGATGAGAAGGAACAGGGAGAAAGCAATGGAGAGGGGCTGCAAATGTTTACTGCCACTTGTCGGGCCTCAGGACAAGGCTGATGAGTCTGATATTCTTGGCGGGAACAATGTCTTTTACTTTTATGTATTTGTTTGGAATAGGTTGATGGACAGTGTGGATGGCTGGGTGGAGGACTGTCTGGTGGGAGGGGAGGGAGGAGCCTTCAGTGGGATCGCATGAGGCCAGCTGATCCGGTTGCTACATGGATACCTCCATCCAGGGTTCAGAATCCTGGAGGTGAGGATTTGGGGGTGCAGTCTATCTAAAGGAAGCTCTGTGTGGAGAAGGTGAAGATGGCAGGCTGTTGGAATAAGTGATTGTCACTTGTCACCAGCCTAAAGACACTTGTTCCTCAAATAGCTGCACAGTGTGAATGCCACCCGCAGCCCAGAGATCAGCTCAGTCACTTCCAAAAAGCTGAGGCTTGGAATCAGCTTGATCCTAAATGGCCTGTGCCTTCTGGGCTTTAGGCTAATGTTAATACTTTTGTCCTAGCTCTTACATTTGTGGTCCTGCCCTCCCACATCACCTGTGTTGTCTGAACACATGAAGAATAGGGGTTTGCCCTGATCAATGCACAATCTTTAGCATTTGTTACCAGGGACATTTATATTCCAGAATGTCTAGAGAATTCTCAGCTTGGGGGAATAGGGGTACAATCTTAGGCTGAGAATCAGCCTGATTCTAAATGGCCTATGTTTCCTGGGTTTTAGGCTGAAATTTATTGAACACTTGCTATGTTTCAGGCACTATGTGAGTAGTTTTATCTTTTATCCTCATTTTATGGATGAGGAGACTGAAGCACAGAGAGTCTTCCCATCTACCCTCAACCTAGTAGTACAAGAGACACACAAAGGGGGAGAATGAAGTTATACCATTCTTCAGGAAACAAGAAAATAAACATAATATAGGAAATTTATGGTAAGATCACATCCAATTTTTTAAAAAAATTCTGCGATCATACCCTTTTATATTTTGGTGTCAAATGCTTTTTCTTTTTAAGAAAATATGGTAATACAGAGTATCAGTTTTGGGTTTTTATTTCTTGGCAGAATAAAAATATAGTTCTACATTTCCAAGATTGTTTTAAATCACTTGAAATCTGTTACAGGTAAATAAAATCTATTAGTGTGCAAACCATTGTGCAGGCAAGAGCTGGTTACTATGCTCTCTTCTTAGGAGTGAAGTATTTGTACACTTCACTTTGTATTCTGATCTTTTATCAGAAAAAAAATTGCAACTGGACAGGACTTCTGAGACCATATAATTTATTTTTCTTCAGTACTTATCAAGATGTTTTGATTGCACAGTTTGACCATGAGACCTTTTAACTCTATGTTGGTACAGTCAGGATTATATAAACACTAACCATTTTTATTAAGGGTGCATTTTTCAGAAGCAGACCATGTAAGGCTCACATAATTCCTCAATCCATTTTGTCTTCAGCATAGTTAAACCATTTCTTATTTTTCCAATTCATTTTTATTTTACTGAGTTACTTTTAACAAGATCAGTTCTGCTCCATGTATCTTCTACAGTGAGGATTTGATTTATCGATCAGCTGTTTCTTTGTGTGCCTGTCAAATTTTGCCTGTATAACTTCCACCATTGTGAGTGTTCTTTGCTGGTCATTATTTCTATCACCTTCAATTTTCTCATGTCAAACTTGCTGGTCTAAATTTGGTCAAGAATATTTGATTCTTTTCAATTTTTTAGTCAATAGTAAATTTTGCCATGTACATTTTTAGCTGCTGTCAGCTCCATTTTGTGTTAATTTTTTTCCTGACAGGTTCTAATTTTTTTCCAGGTCAATTTTTACAGTTCAGAGAATCACATCTTCTTCCTACAACTAAAGTCAGTCTCTGTCATGACTGTTTTCTAAGAAGATACATGATATACCTGAGGAGTCAAAACGTCAGGGTCAAAATATCTTGTGTTGTTTATAAGAACAGATTAAGAAACCTGCCCAAGGTTGTACATAAAGTTTGAGGCCAAATTCTGTGGGGTTAATTTAGAACACACAGCTCCTCTAGTTCAGTGAAGGGCAGAGTAGGAATGTAAATTTGGGATGATCTTGACAGTCTGTCTTCCTCCTACCCTCCACCTCCCAACCCTTCTTCTGAGCCTAACAGAATTTCCAGCAACCCGCCTCCCTAAGAAACGGCAGCTGGGGCCACAGTTTGAAGCTTCTTGCCTTCTCACAGCTTTCTAGCTAGGCTGCCTTAAGCTGTGTGTGTACTGGGGTGGCATAATTTACAAACAAGCAGGACCAAAAAGGAAAAATCCTGTCTTGTGGAAGAATTAGGTCAGTGGCAGAGTTGGGGAGGGGAGGGACTCCAGACCCTGTTCTGCGTTTCTTCAGTTTACCCCCTCGCCTGAAGCAATCCGGGCAGAAGCCGAAGGTGCTATTGGGAGCAGACATCTGGGGGTGAGGGGGGCACTGTGGGGGCAGCGTCTGTGCACGTATTCTTGTGCAGATGCCTATGAACATGAAAGCGGTCTGTTTCACAGCCACTCGGGACTCCCCCCTTCTCTCAGTGTATTTGTCTGGATTACTCTGAGGGGGATATTAGTGTTGTCTAATAATGGCCTCAGATTTATCTAGGGATTTGTGTGATTAATTCCCAGGCAGAGTACAGCAGATAGATTAGAGCTCAGCCTGTGTGGTGGGTCTACACCCCCCATTCTCTGCCCTTTCTAACTGGTTTTGGGGAAGGCTCTCTTCTCTCCTCCTTCTTGCCCTGATTGTTGAAGATTCTAGCATTTATAACACCTCCCCCCACCATCCCCTGGCCCCTTACAGGGTAGTTAAAACCATCCATTGCTACAGTGCATGAGCGAGTGTCCAGGAAGACAGTGAAACTTACATGTTCACACTCTTGTTCCTCTGTGAAAACTGCAGAGATGTAGCCACTTGCTTTTTCTCTCCTGGTTGCACTATTGTACTTGGTGCTGGATTTTTCTCCCAGACCCCCCTGTCAGGGCACTGGTACCCAGCTGTGGTATGGTGGGAGCAGCAGTGAACTGGCATGCAGATGACCTGAATTCTTGTTCCAGCTTCAAGACATTGTCCAGTTGAATGGATATGTAACTTCCCCAGCCTTGGGGCTGGTTCTCTCATCTGAGCCTCAAAGGATCCCATACAACTTCATTGCACTGATCACAATTATAGTTACATTACTAACTGGTTATCTGTGGCCCATCTCCCCAGCTAGACTTTATGCTCCATGAGCGCAAGACCCATGTATGTCTTGTTCATTTGCCGTCACCCCGGTGCCTAACACAACCTCTCAGACATAAGTAAGTACACTGAATATGTATCAGTGGATTGAAAACTAAAGGGATAGACCTGCTTGATATAGTAGAACTCTTCTGCTTCTAAAAACCTCTGCCTTTTCTCTACTTTGAAACACTTCTATTCATATAAACACTTCTCATCCCATTTTTGTTTTCACTATTTTTTTTAACTGTAGCATTACAGAAATCTTGTTTTAACAAGATAAAAATAGGGATTAATAATTATAATTTAACTCAAAAAGCATATTACTGACGTGCAAAATGTGCAGTTCCTTCTAGGGACCCCCTGTCTGCTGGTTTGATCTCTGTGGTTCCTGGTGGCAGACTGCTCCCTTGCCTGGCCTTCTGGGCCCCCTCGGGAAGGGCCCGCACAACCCTGTTGAGCCCTTCAGCATGGGACTGGTGCTGATTAGTAGGCGACATGCTTGGTTCTCAGACAAAAAAGATTCTTCTGGGTCCAGAGCCTATAATGCACTAGTTTCACCTCACACCACACCCTGCTTTACAAAGGGAAGACATCAACCTTGCAAAGATTTTCCAGCAATGAAAGGGAGGGATATAAAAAAAGTAGAAAAGCTGGCAGTAGTAAAGGAGCCTTCTGTTGGGGCTACTTGCTTCCTTCTGAGGTTCCCCAGGTCACTAGAAACTCCTTTTCTCAGGGGAAGGACCATGGGAAAGCATTCAGTTGAGAGTCCCCAGCTAACTTGAGCCAGTCTGTGACACCCTTCTCAAGCCCATGGCAGATACTGTTAATCAGTCACGACCTCCTTCTTTCCAAGTTCACATGCAGCCGGAGAGTCTTTCTCAACATACTACTCCAGGATGTGATCAGTCAAAGAAAAGGGGACTAATGTGTGCTTAGCATGGTGTCAGGCAGATCATAGGCATTTTATATGCATTTGCCTCATTTGATCTTCTTGACAACTCTGAAATTGATATAATGATCCCCATTTTACAGATGAAGTTAAATTAGTTTATCCAAAGTCACATAATAAAAAGCAAAGCTGGTGTTTGAGTTCAAAGCTTATGGCCTTCCTGGTACACTGGTATACCTCCCTGGGAGCCCAAACTTCAGGGATGCCAGTCTGACTTCTGGCCACTTGTGGTGAAATGTTCTTACAAGATTTCCCACCACTTAATTGTTACTGTTCATCCTTTGGAGGCCACTTCAAGCAGAAAACTTTGATGTGTTCTGTCAACCCTGAATCCCCCATTAGTGCTAAGCGTGACAATAGATGTCCTGTACAGCCAACCTATCATGTTTATGAACTCTTTGGGTTTATTAGATTTACTACTAACTGCACCAGGGCAGTTTTTTTTGAGTTTCTAGTGCTTAAGTTGGTGCTTGGTACATAGTAAGTGGTCAATAAATGTCAGCCATTTCAAACTGAACCCGACACAGAGGCTCACTATGGGACCAAAAAGGGTGAGGATAAAGGCTTATGATAAATTAAAAGCCTTCCCAGCTGTTTTGAGAACCTCAAAGCCAGCCTTTCTCAAACTGTATTCTGTGAGATGTTACTAGGTATTTTATGGAAGGAAAATTGTCCAATGTTTTTGAGTTCTTGCCATGGATATGCTTGATTTTATTTGACTCATTTTTTTCCTAATTGGCCACAGAGTTTTTTCTCCCTCCCTCCCTCCCTCCTTCCTTCCTTCCTTCCTTTTCTCAAGGAACTCCTATTCATATCTTGCTGGATTTTGTATTTTTATGGAATGCAGTTCTGGGTTTGTTGCCCCAGTTTCTAATCCTTTCTCTGAAGTATGGGTCCTGAGATACAGCCCAGCAGCAGATCTTGTAGATACTCTAAAATATTTGATGACAATCGATACTTTCTATGGATCAGTGTGCCACTGGAATTGGCTAGCCCAGGCCAATTTCTTGAAATTTGCCCCCCATGTCCCTTAGGGTGACAGATTTGGGTGGTTAGACCAGTGAGGGAGGAAATAACTGGGGAAGGGTGGATCACACTGTGGGAAGGAAAAGGGCTTTGAGCTAACAAAAATCTTAATTCAGATCCTGGCTACTACTAATTATGAGTGAAGTGGACTTGGGGATGTTAACTGCCCTGGGCCCTGGTTTCCTTGTTAGGTGGGGATGACAATAGTATCTACATCTACAGGATTAAATGAGGCCATAATATGTGCAATGCTACCACAGAGGCCAGACCCATGGGAGTTTTCAGTAAACAGCAGAGATTATAATGGACAATGATTCCTGCACTTGTCTTTTGGGCCATATTTTAAAATTTCTAATATCACTGTGAATAGGTACCTCACTTCATCTTATTTTTAATACCAGTTATGGATGTGGAAATTGAGGCTCAGAGAGGCTGTGAGTTGCCCAGGGTCACACAGCTGGTACCAGGCTGGAAAATTACGGCCCCAAACCAGGGCTTATGAAAGCAAAATGTGGCATATACATTCAATGGAATATTATTCACCCTTAAAAGTAAGACAATTCTGACACGTGCTACACGGATGAACCTTGAGGATCTTATGGTAAGTGAAATAAGCCAGTGACAAAAGGACAAATACTGCATGATCCACTTCATATGAGGCTCCCAGGGTAGTCATATTCACTGCAACAGTAAGTGGGATGGGCATTGGCAGCAACTGGGGAAGAGGGTCAGGCAGTTATTTAATGGATACAGAGTTTCAGTTGTGCAGGATGAAAGGAGTTCTGGAGATGGATGGTAGTGGTGGCTGAATAATGTGGAGGTACTTTATGTCACTGAACTGTATACTTAAAAATAGTTAAGATGGTAAATTTTATGTTATGTGCATTTTACTACCACCACCACCACCACAACAAAAAACTAGGAGCACAAAACAAAAACCAGGGCTTTTGATTCAAGGTGCAGGGCTCATTTCCCCCAACTCCTCCCCCAGTAACAGGCCCCTACAGAGAAGCAGCATGTTAGGCCTCTTCCAATGCACTTTCTATCGAATTACAAAATTTGTAGAACTCTCCTTGGCTGAAACCCTGGGAAACCAGGAAACCCTTACTTCTCCCA
Organism: Manis javanica; assembly: GCF_040802235.1. Classification (NCBI taxonomy): domain Eukaryota; kingdom Metazoa; phylum Chordata; class Mammalia; order Pholidota; family Manidae; genus Manis; species Manis javanica. The sequence continues at coordinate 23,898,598 of NC_133163.1, read as the reverse complement.
GACCTTTTTCCACTTGGTCTAAGCCCCGAGGAATTAGTCTTCTCACAGAGCCAGGAATTCTTGGAAAGAGGACAAATTTTTGGTCTCAAAGAAATCTCTCAGGTGAACTATGATTATGATTTGCCAACATTGATTAGTACGGCCTCTGTGCCAGACACCTTTGCAGTGCTTTCCCATACATTAACTCCTTATAACCCTTATATTAGTCCTGCAAAATAAGTAGATATTCCCATTTTACAGATGCGGAAGTTAGGGCTCAGAGAGGTTTGTGTAACATGCCTGAGCTCATATACATAGTGTGTAGAAGGACCAGGAATTTTACTCAAGTCTTCTTGACTCTGGCACCTGCCTCTTACCCCCTGTGCTATCTACGGGAAGCAGGAAATTGAAGATGTCTGCATAGGCTGTTTTTCCATCATGAGGATTGATGGATTTTTTTCCCCTCCTGAGATGCACTCCACTCTAGCCCTACCAGATGATGAGCCAGCCTCTCATTTAGGTCTGTCCTTCCCTTGGTTTTCTGTTTTCTGAGAGGCAGTGTGCATTCTCCCTGGTGCATCATGAACTCCTTTGGGGAACATAGTATTTTCTTTAGCTAGGAGGCTGGCACTCAGGTCCTGTCCCTTGGCAGTGCCCATCTGCTCTGAGGACTTTCCTAAAGCCTTCATCCGGTTGGGTGGGAGCCTATTGCAGGTGCCAACCTCGTGGCCTCACACTGGGAGGTAATATTTAGCTAGAGATGCCTTTTGTTTGCAAGGCTTAGGCAGCTCTGTAGAAGCTCAACTTGGCACTTTCAGTCGACAAGGGATGTGCCAACAGGCCAGCAGAGACATTGATAACAATTTCAGAAAGTGTTTACTGAATGTTTACTCTGTGCCTGGCATTGTGCTAAGCAGTTTATATGGATCATCTCATTTGATCCTCCAAACAGTCATTTAAATTACGTACAGTCAGTTCTATTATAAAGCTTGTTTTGAAAATGCAAATTTGTTCTGATGCCATTGATATATTAGGGAATGATTTGAGCATGATAATTTTGCTTTCGATTATGCATGATTTGGTCCATGAGAAATACTAGGTGAAGGCAGAAAACCTCAGCCAGCTGAACCAAGGTGTGTAGAAATACACAAAATGCACACATCTTCTACATGTGCCTGCTACGTGAGTTACTATGTGTGTTATGAGCGCACCCATCTACATCTGGTGGTATACTCTCCATCCAGTTTCAGGTGATTTTTCTTTCACTACTTTGCAACAATGCACAAGCTTCCTACTTCTCTACAAGCAAATTTTAGCTCTTTTTCAAGTGCTACACTTATTGTAGCATTTATGTATTTCCTAACCACTTAGTACATGTAAAACTGGCCCCTATTTTGTATTAGTGCTACTGATAAAGTTTTGGGGTGCCATGTCCCAACCCCATTTTCCCTATAAGCCCTGTGGTTTTTACTGTGGGATTTTGCATAACACAGAGACTTGTAGAAATGCCTGGGTGCTTCTAGCAGAATTGACTCTTGCCATTATTCCCATGTGGCTGAAGAGGAAGGTAAAGCTGTTCTTGACAGTATTTCTGACAAAAAGTATTTTGACAACAATAATACTAAGTGGCAAAGCTAGAATTCAAAGCCCTGATTGTCTTACCCCCACGTCTGTGTTCAAAACCCTTGAAGCATTAAAAAAAAAAAGAACATTACCTGCTGTCTGCTCTGATCTCTGATTGTATCCGTAACAATCAGAGCAGACTACCTCGCCCCCAACTGTCTCTCAGGCTCTGTCCCTCAAGCCAAGAGCCACTACAAATGTGTCCATGCCCCTAAGGGATCTGAGCAAGTGGGTACCTGGCTCACAGGAGGGCTGTCCTGGCTCCTTTCTGCTTTTCATCCTGCTGTCCCTGCTGTCCCTGCTGCTTCCTTCCCAGGCTGGCTGGCACCTGACTCAGCAGCCACCTCTCTGCCCCATCTTGCAATCTGGAGTTATTAGCATCAAAGAACAAAAGCAAACAGCATCAGGGCTTGGTGGGTGAGGGGGGGCTCAGTCTTCTACAAAGGCAGATAAGTGGGCTCTGTGTTGGGGATGAAGCTAATACCACCTGGCCTTTTGTGGAGAGACAACTCTTCCTGTGTTTGAAGAGCTCAGCCACAGAGAGCCAGAAAGGGCCCGCGGATGTGGGAAACCAGCCTCTTTGGTGCTAGGAGTTTGCTTTAGCTCTTAACTAAAAGAATCTTTTCTGTCTTTGGAGGGAAGACTCTTATGCTCTTTCTCCACAGGGGCAAGAAAGAACAGACTGGTAGGAGACGAGGTCTTTGCCCTCTTTTGGTTTCCTCCTGATGTTATCGTTGGGGGCAATCCTCAGTTGAAGGCCTGCTCTGGTGTTTGTGGGCCTGGGGCAAGAATGTACATGGAGGCCAGTGGCAGCCTCCCTTTTCTCTACCTCCAGCTCCATAAAGATGCTTGTGGACATTTTTCTGAAAACCCCAGCCCATAGAAGTCCACAGCTCCTGAAAGCAGCCTTCCCTTGGCCATTTCTTGACACTGGAATGTACACATCAGAGGGCTGGCTTGCTTTTTGAGAGAATGGCCTGGGGAAGAGGTACACGGAAGGGGTAGTTTGGGCAAGGAATTCTGAGTTCTGGAGTATGCTCTGCAAGGGGGTTAGCTGCAGAGGCTGCTGGTTCTGGTGGGAACATCCAGTTGGCCCTATGGAGTCATCAGGTTCTAGGGTGGTAGGTGGAGGCCCTCTACAGCATGTAGCCTGGGGCAGGGGCTCCAGTTGCCCAGGCCTGTGGTCTTACTGTACTTGACCCCTACCCTCTGCCTTGGGCTGTGTCTTTTTCTCGCTTCCATGAGATGCCTGACATTCATGGCTGATATATATCTCAGCCCTTATCTGATGTGCTACTCTGAGTATAGGAGGTATTAATGACAGAGCCTCCTCTCTGGCTTTTAGTTTCCTTGTCTATAAAATGGGATGAATAATGTTCCTACCTCTTAGAATTGTGATGAGAATTAAACAAGAATGTATATACAGCACTTAGTGTAGTGCCCAGTGCATAGAATGATTGATGAATGTGAGTTTTATTATGAGTAGTATTGCTTTGGGCCAGGGATATATGGACATTATCCCATTTTACCTGCACATCCATTCTCTGGCGTGTGATACTGGACACAGTAATTGGCTCAGAAACAGTTAACTCAATGAGAGCCTTCCCAGGGAATTTTACTAAAATCAACCGAAATAGACTGCTTTTTTCTCTGGTGCTGCAATATTCCATGTATGCTTCCCTATGGAGACAATTCACCTGATATTGAGGCCAACACAGAAGAAAATGGTATTTGTAATAGTAAGGGAATTAAGACACCTAGAGTCCAATCCCAGTTCTCCCCCTCTGTCCATAGGCATATACCCTAACTTCTCTGAGCCTCTATTTTCTCATGTGTAAATGGAGATGCCAATAGTATCTGCTTCAGTGAGTCAACTGAGATGATCTATTCACCATTCAGTACATACTGCTGAGCACCTATTGTAGGCCAGGCCCTGCTTGCACACTTTGGACACAAGCAGTGAATGAAACAGACAATACTGCTCTCATGAAGCTTGTATTTTAAGGGGGATATAAACAAAACATAAACCCATCCTGTGATGTCAGATGGTGATTAGTGCCATGAAGAAAGGAACATCAGGGTAAGTGGCTGAGGAGGGTCCCTATTTTAGAGACGGTGGTTAAAGAAGGCATTTCCGAGGAAGTAATATTTGAACTGATACATGAGGAAAGTGAGAAACAGTCTTTTATATACCTGATGAACACTGGGCAGGGGCTAGCAAATGCACAGGGTCTGGGCAGGGCCTGCTCAGCTAGTATTGGTTACTTCTGTTGTGACAGGAGGACTGAGGACTTGCTCACGTAACCTGGCACCTTCTGTCTCCTGTCCTCCAAGCTTTGGTGCTCACTCTGACCTTGGTGGTTAACAGGTGCTCGAAAAATACTCGGGGAAAAAATCCTGATGAAAATGAATTCCGGGCCAGTCTGAAATGCCATGCTTAAACCAGGGATGGGGGAGTAAACCAGGAGGAGGATTTGAAAGCTGCTGCCACCCTTCACCCACTCTCTTTGGCATCACAACTAGGGAAGAAGTAAATCAGGGCATTCCTGCCTCCACTCAGTACCCCATGGACACATATTGCCTATTCAACAGTAACTTCAGCCACAAGTGCATACACTAAACATGGCTATTTCAAAGTTCAAAGCAAATGATTTCCTGCAGTTTGGGGAGATCTGGTTCTCTAACCATGTGGGAAAAGAAAGGATTCCCCGTCTGCTGCTGTTGCAATTGCAGAGGATGGCTGAGCTGGGGAGCCCTCCCACCTTGCCCCTCATTTGGACTGGATCATTTCAAGAGGCAGGAGTCCAAGATTCCCCCACTCACTGCTTCCACCCCCAAAGCCCCCATATTCCTGGAGGAGGTTTGGGGAGCATGGGGGTGGGGGCTGCCCAGCCAGCCTGCTGGAGGTGAGGCCCAGTCAAATCTCCTGGGACCCCACCTGGTGAACTCTGCCTTGGTTCTGACCTATTTTCTAGGAGAGAAAATAGAATATAGATTTAAATGCAGTGGAGTTGTGGAAAACTACAGGCCCAGCAGGGTGAGAAAATAAAACAGCAGGAGGGAGCTGAGGAAGTGCTGGCTCTGGAGAGGATGCCACCTCCCCTGGATCAATCTCATCTGGTTGTCAACTGCCTTTTCTTCAGCAATTTGTCCTCACTTCTTATCTATTAAAATTTGATATATACACATAATTACATAGGTGTGTTTCTTCTGACCCACCTTAGGGCCCAATGCCGCTCCCTATCACAGACTCCACGCTGTATACCAGTAGCAGCCATGGGCAGAGGGAGCTCTGCGGATGATCGCGGAGGCGAGGCAGCCAGTTGTGGAGTCATACCACTCTCAGCTGCATCCTAGGGCAGCCTTCCTTGCTGGGTGACTATGGGAAAAGTTTTTAAATACCTTTGTCCTCTCATATATACAGGTAATATCATTATCAGCTAACATTAACTGAGGGCTTTGCATACACTAGGTCCTGTTCTAAGCTCCTCATAACAACCACCAGAGGTAGGAACGATTATCACACCCATTTTACAGATAAGAAAAGTGAAGCACAGAAAGCTTAGGCAACTGGTACAGTCTACACAACATGTAGAGTCAGAGCCTGAATCCCGGCAGTCTAGCTGAGGACTGCCCCTACCCCCCACCTCCCCCACTCTCAATTCTCATGACCTGGCTTGTATCACATGTCTGCTCTTGAAGCTAAGGTAGGGGTGGGGATCATCTTTACAAAGCCACACAGATTGAGGATGGGAAACGTGGGTTCCCCGGAAGACAGCTGGGATGTGTCTTCCCACAAGAAGGAGAAAAAGATGCTGGATGGACAGTAGAGCAGATGGACACTGTTGAGGTTCAGATCCCTCCTCTTCCCAACCCTGCTGCGTTTGGCATTCATTCCGTTGGTTGGAATTCAATGCAGAGATGCAGGCGACGCACAGGGCACAGGTGATATTGCGTTTCTCTACTCCTCAAAATGGACAGAACACCCAGAACTGCCTCCAGCTCAGTGCCACAGCCAGGAATTGAGCTTGGACCCTAATCCCCCACTAAAGAGGGCTTTTTTGGTGGCCTTGTTGCCCCTCCTTGGCCAGAAGAGAGGCTGTAGTTTTTAGGTGCATTACCAGAACTGGGCCAAACTAAGGCTTCAGGAGGGAAAACAAAAGAAATAAAATGGAGTTTGTTTTGACCCTTTCTGCTCACCCAGAACCTTTTCGCTCCCCGTTGCCCCACTTCCTACCAAGGAGCGGGAGGGAGGAAAGAGACCCAGAGCCGGCAAAGGATGGAGCGGACATCTTCACTCACCAGTAGAGGAGTTGAACCCAAATGATCAGAAGAAAAATCGGTTAATTCCTGTGGTCTCTTGGTGTTTCCAGGGAGCCATCTGGTCAGCATTTTTGTTAATTTTGTCTGTGGTAATTCAAAATGATAACAATCAGCATAGCTAACTTACTCTGTGTTTGCCTTGTGCTGAGTTAAGTGCTTTACGAGTATTTAATCTCAAGTAATTAGCATTAACACTGCCATTACGGAGGCTCTGCTATTTTCCCATTTTATAGTTGAGGACAGCAACTCAGAAGTTCAATGACAGACCCAAGGCCATGTAGCAGGCAGGGATTTGAACCCAGATCAGTTGGCCTCCAAAATTTAAGACTGTAAACACCATGTCCAAATGGGCAGTTTAGTATTAGAAGCACTTTGATGTCCCAAGGTATTCTGTCTCCCTTGAGCCCTGGTGCCCTCTAAGAGCCTGTTTCTATGAACCATGGTGTCGACATTCCCATCACTGAGCTCCACCACACGTAAATAGTTTGATATCCTGTTTAATGAAAGGGTATTTTGACGACCACTATTCCAGGCAATGCATCCGTCAGTTACTGGCCCTGCTCAGTTATTTATGCAGCATGTTTTCCCTTCCCACCTCTTCTATTTTGCCTCTTTCCTTCCTCCCTGCTGCCACTCCACCCCTAAATATAACAATGCCAGAAAATTGGAAAGGGGGTGTGGCCAAGGCATGATTCAGAGCTCACTGTCTCTGTGCAAATACAACTTGGAGGGAATACAGGGCTTGTGCTGGAGAAATGCTCAGCCGTTGCTGTGGGGTGCCCCTCCTGGATGCTGAAGTCCAGCTCTGTGAGGTCAGCACCCGGATTGTCCTGGGCCAAGAGTTCCAGTTCCTTAAAAACTTGCTGAAGCTTTCCAAATCTGATTGTAGCACATTAGAGGCACAAAGAATAACCCACGACTCACTCATGGGGTAGTTAGGAGGGTCTCACCCAGTGCCCCCATAACTCTGTGTTAGCCCGTATGCCCTTGAGGGACCTGGGATTTAGTTGACTGAATGTCAAATGAGATGGGATTCAAGACATCTAGGTTCTTTTCTGCTCTCTGTCCCTGAACTCGCTGTGTGACTTTGGGAAAGATTTTTATCCTCTTTCATCCTCCGTCCTAGCAAAAAATGAATTAAACTAGATGATGCCTGTGGATATCCCAGAGCCACCATTCAGTGATTCTAAGGGAGTCGCGCAGGATTGCCTGGATGGCTAGTGGTTTCCTGAAGCAGCCCCCTGGACCTTCTCAGCTGTGGTACATCCTATTAGATCGCATCTGGGGGTTTTAACAAGGCTTTGGGCTGCTCTGGGTTTGCCTTCCCTAGCATGATTGTTTCACATTTGAGAGGCAGGAGGAGGAGATTGCGTTCATGGAGATGATGGGAGTGTAGTGTTCTTCGTTTTTTGAAAGTTCATTGGCTTAATTCAAATGTCAGCCATCCCAGGGCTTGCTGTTTATTTGTAGCTGTCAAAGTGATTTCAAACGGCAATTCCTGTCATTAATGATGGGTGAAAAGCAAGGAGAAAAATGAAAGGGGGAGGCAGAATTTCCATTTGTATGGCAAATGGCCTACTCACACACAATCTCTTGTACACACACTGCTGTCTGTGATGAAGAATGGTCACTGGGAAACCTGGGGAGGGAGGGAATTATAAATGTTTTGTGATCTTGCGTCCTTCAGTCTTGTGTGGTGAATAATGCTGCAACCTGCTCTTAATTCTTATGCCTCTTTTTCTCCGTTCCTCAAGGGAGTGGTTTATTATTAGTTTTTCTCTCTGTGGGGAAACTTAGACTTCATGTCCAGTGCTCTGTACCTGGAGTGAGGAGGATTTGCTTGGGTATGGGTATGCAGAAATCAACCAGAATATTTTAACTAATATTCTTGCAGGATTCCAGTTTGCTTGGCTCTTTGGTGCCCTATCTGATTCCAGGATGATGTCTTTCCGGACAGATGTGAAGCTCACCTCTCTTAGCTACATGCATAGTGAAAAGGGAGCTCGGCCCCTCGGCTTGCATGGGTGGTTTTTGGGTGAAGGTAGAACTAAGTGCTCAGAAGCTGAGCACCTTTGGGTCTTGCATGAACTTGATAGTCATGCAAGGGCACATTGCATTGTGTGTGTGTGCTGCTAACACATTTCTTCCTTTTTCTCCCCCTTTCTCTCCTCTCCCTTTCCCTTCCTTTGAAAATGCTGCCACAGATGTCAGTCAAGGTCCAGGTGAGTCTTTGTGTTTGCACAGCTGCTGTGGAAACTTCCCCTCTGCTAGATTGCGCATGGTTTGACTCTGAGTGAGACCTTTTTCTAGGGATTCTAAACAGAACAGAAATCTAAGAACATTGCATTTTCATCAGTGTAGATTAAGAAGAAATGCCATGAATTAATATATTTGCATTGGTTTCAAAAACCATCTTAAAACCAAGACAATGTGATTCCTATGCTTATGAATCACTTCCTTCTGATTAATATTTCTGGGTGAACCAGAGAGGTGGAAATGAGCATTTTTTTGGAAAATATTTTAAAAGATATGCTTAAGATATGTATTCTCCAATTTAATGAGCGTTTTTGCCTTCCATGAATCTACTTACCTGCCACAGTTTCTTGTGGTTGAAAGTTAAAGATATAACATACTTAACATGGAAAATAGGAATTGGATGATACTAGGTTTCTTTTTATTCTAAGAAATGGCTTTTCTTTTCAACAATGAAATTAACAATATTTTTTTCCTGGTTATGTAATTAATACATGCTCACTGTAAAAAATAAAAATAAAAAAGAAGAAAGGAAGAGGAATGGTTTTTGTCAATGAACAAATGGAGGAACCATCCTTAGGATAATAGTTTATTCCTCTTTAAAATGCATACTTATCCAGAGTTCTAGTTTTAAGCATTGTGTGTATTATGTGTGTACAGACACATATATATATACACACACATATGAAGGTACAACCATTTATAGATAAGAAGTGTCAGATGATTTCAATGGTTTAGAGAGCATTATAAAAGTGGCTAGAACTTGGAATTAGGAAGAATAATTAACCCTACCAAAGGAGAAGGGAATGTCATCTTTCTTGGGTATTTTCATACACATTTTCTTGTTTAGTCCTTTTAACATTTAATTCTTATAACATCAGCGCAAGATAGGTATTGTTATATCCATTTTAATGTGAAGGAAACTGAGGGCTGGACAGGTTAGCAGTTTGCCCAAGGTCATAGAGCTTGTCAGTGGTAGTGCTGGGATTTGAACTCGGGACTTCAGATTGCAGAGCTGATGAACACTCCATTGGAAAAATGATGAAATTCCATCACTGACAGTTCTCAGTGGTTGAAGGTCTCCTAAGTATTTCCTAATGCTTGGGGGTAATGTGACATTTCCATTATTAGCAGCCCTCTTTCCAAATGAATTTATCCTTTATTATTTTTGAATATCTAAAAGAATCAACCAGGCTTACGTAGAGTCTCAGATTATTGATCTATATGGGATATTACACAACCCGTCATCCCTAGCTATACACAGGGTTTCCCTGTTTTTGTTTATTCAGCCCACCCCCAACCTTTGAAAATAACTGGTGTTTGAGCCAAAGCACGGGGACAGGAAGATACCATTAATGCATTCTTTCTGTATTTTGGTTCAATCACTCAATAAGTACTTATGATAACCTACTATGTACCAGGCACTGTATAGGCACTAAGGATAAGACAGTGAACAAAACCCAAGACAATCCCTGTCCCTATGGATCTTTTATCCTAGTTGGAGGCAGACCTTGAACTAAAAAACTATGTACACACATATACATATTACATATAATGTGTGTATATAGTGCTACGGAGAAAATATGAAGCAGTTAAAAATGAAGTTGCTAATTTTTAGAGGGTGGGCAGGAAAGGCCTCTCTGCTAGGATGATATTTTCTGGGGTACCTCAGGAAGGTGAGGGAGTAAACCCAGCACCTCAAGTTTTGTTTGTAAAAATATCACTTGGCTTAACCCTTCCTCTTTCTGGTTGTCAGGAGAGATGTGACCCAGGTGCCCTCTTTGATTTGTGTATTGTGCCCTGCATACGGGCTCCAGCTGAGGGAATGAGTGGGGGCTAAAATCCAGCCTGCATTTCTCTGGACAAGCCTGTGCCCTGGCACTACCTCTGACCAGGGAGCACCTTTTTCTAGTTCTCATGAAGGTGCCACGTTGGTCCCAGGTGAAACGGGGTGTTGGAGTGAAATGCAGTGCACATCATACAAGCCCTTCTCTGTCTCTTCAAAGGGGTGGAGGTCAGTGGGTGACCCTACTTTAGATAAGAACAGCTGCAACTAGCCCAACACAACACCATTCCAATTTCAAGGCAATTATCTTATCCTCTTAGTGAGTCTCTGAGGAGTGTTGGCTGAGCCCCATTTTCCTGCCAGGGAAGTTGAGGCCAGGAGGTTAAGTGATGTGCTGAGGTATATCGGCCATTGAACAACAGGGCCAAAAGGGTATTCCAGCTTGATTCTGCCTCTGAGGTGTCCAGAGCCGACTGCCAATCCTGTCACTCACTGACCCCTTGCTTTTTTGTGGTTTCTGAGCCTGAAGCAAATGACTGGTTCAGAACCTTCCCTTGTGGCCTTGGAGGCTCCAAAACAAGAAGCCTTTAGTGGTTCTCTGATTTTTCCCCTTCCCTTCAGGAAGACAAACTGGGGATTCAAGCTAATGTAACTATTTAGCCAGGGGCTAATGGGAGACTATAAGGGACGATTGAATGATTGATTAATTTTACATGTTGAGGAGATTGCTTAGAAGCAACCCTACTGTGAAACGCAGATGGAGCTGGAGCTGTAGTCGGGCAGGCAGCACCTTTCCCCAGATCCAGGAGATGGACTGGGAACACGGAGAGGGTGCTTTGGACACCCAGGAGAAAAGGTCAGGAGGTACTTCCCGGGACTTCTGTGTGGGAAAATCCACCGCCCTCTCCCCCTAGTCTGCGAAGGAGGTTCAGGGTAAAAAATAGCAATGGGTGCTCGTGGTGGACCAGCCTGGAGATGGAGAGGGATGCTTGGCTCTGCTTTAACTCTTCCCATCAACACCTCCAAGGCAGGTGTCAGCATCCTTTCTGCAGACTAGCACAAGGAGCCTCAGAGAGGTTCAGTAACTGCCCTCAGTCTCCAGCTGCTAGTGCAAGACCAGGGTCTCAGATCTGTCTGCCTCCAAAGCCTGCACTCTTTGTGCTGGGCATGAGTCTGCACTCCTAATTCTTCATGTAGTGCCCAGCACATCGTAGGACCTCAGACATTTACTGAGCAGAAAGTGTAGCACAAGCACTGCGGGCATTGTGAGTCTGTGCGTCCTGAAATGTGTTGGAGCTCAAAGGGTGTCCTAAGGAGTACAGCTCACTTTCCAGAGGAAACTGAGGCCCAAGGACAGGAAGGGCCATCTCTGAGGCCATGTAACCCATCTGTGGCCTCTGTCAGGTGCCTGGCAAGTGCTCCTGGCCCTTTGGGATTTGTTGTTGGCCTCTCTGTGCTGCCTCAGGGCAGAAGCCCTGCCTCCCATGCCATGCCCTCAGAAATCTCTCCCCTTCCAGTGTGTTCCAGAATATTCTCCCAAGGGGAGAGAAGCCCTTTGGAGGTAAGAAAGAGGCAGAGGAGGAATCTGGGAGCAGGGGACAGTGCTGGGGCCTCTGGGTATAAGACCCCCTCCCCCAGCGCTTCTCCCTCCAGCCAGGAGGGGCTGTCCACGGTGCTCCAATGACAGCCTCTCTCCTCAGAAGGGATAATTTCTCAGGCTCTGCCTGCTGATTAGAGCTGGAATTTAAATGAATAACTGTGACCTTGTGGAAGTGCCCTAGTTATTCAGAGGCCTGGTGAGGAAGTAGGCCTCCTGCCTGGGTCCAGCAGAGCTGCTGCGGGAGGAGGGGTTCCTGTCCGTCCAGAGGAGGCCTCCGGCTGCTGTTGCCAGAAGCAACTGACCAGCCTTTGCCATACTTCCTCTGCCTGCTCTTGACCTCTGCCCCTTGGTGTCTTCCCCTTCAGTGTAAGTCCTCTCAGGGCTGTCCCTGGAGAGGGGACCTGATTATTTGTCCAGAGCCCTGCCCTGTCTGCAGGGTCCAGCCTGAGTGACACTCTTCCGAACCTGAAGTCAGAATGAAGCACCTGATATGTCTGACGTGTTTATGGACAGAACGGGTTTGCACTAGAAGCTTGCTGCGCACAGGTGCCCACAGAACCTGCCGTTCAGCCTCACCCAGGAGCTTGTTAGAAAAGCAGAATCTCACCCTGGCCCTGCTGAGTCAGAGCCTGCATTATACCAAGACCCCCAGCAGTGTGCACGTTAAAGCTGGAGACACACTGACTAAGATTCCGGGTCCTCCTCCCCTTCAGGGCCTTCAGGGCTGTGTTTACTGAGGAAGATGCTGTCCACCTTGCTAAAGCCCTGCTCCACTGTTCTGCTGGGCACAGCATGAAATACCCACTTTCTGGATTGATGCAGATAAGAGGGAGAATGAGATTAGGGAAGGGGAAGGGAATGAATATTTATTGGCCATTTGGCCTGTGCTAGGCACTGTTCTGGCACTTCCTCCTATACATAGAAGTTTACATACTGTGTGGCAAGACAGCTTAGGATAGAAGGGGGTTCTGTGAACTAGAGCTCCATGGCCAAACTCAGCTGGCCAACTGGTTTTACATGGCCATTGAGCTAAGGATGGTTTTTCGCTTTTTAAGTGGTTAAAAACAATCAAAAGAAGAAGAATTGGTGATGTAAGAAATTTGTGAAATTCGGATTTCAGTTTCATTAATAAAGTCCTATTGGAACACAGGCAAACTTGTTCTATGACTATGGCTGCTTACCAAGGCAGAGTAGAGAGGCTGTGACAGGGGCCCTACAGCTTTCAAAGCCTTAAATATTTACCATCCAGCCCTTACGGAAGAAGTCTGCTGCTCCTGGGTAGAGCACAGACTCGGAGCCAGATACCTGTGTTAACATCCTGGCCTATCCCAGCATTATGGCCTCTTCCAGTTACTTTACCTTTGTGGGCTTTACTTTCCTCATCTGTAAAATGGGGACAGTAAGTTCCTACCTCATGAGGCTGCTGTGAAGATTAAGTGAGTCATGCAGGTTATGTCTTTAGAGCAGTGCCTGGCACATAGTAAGCCATGTACATATTAGCTAGTATTATAACTTATCTCATTTGATCTTTCCACACATGCTTCTATTTTATAGATGAAGACACTGGCTCAGATTGGTATCAAAACAAAACATTACATTTCAGAGCCACGCTATTCACTGTTCAGAGCCATGCTTCCAGGGCTGTGCTAGAAAGCCCCGCCTAAACACACTTGCTATTTTCTCCCTTTTACACATTCTCTTCTGTCTGTTTTGATCTTTATGCTTTCAGTGAAAAGATCCCTCAAACTTAGATCCTGACCACCATTTCTCTAAAGCAAGACTCCCAATAAGAAGGGAAAGGGGACCAATATTATATAAGACCCACTGTGTGCCAGGGACCTACCACTTTATAGATGAGACCTTGGGCTCCAAAATATTATAGCCCTTGCTTAAGGTCAAAAGCATGTGTGGTAGGGAGCAGGATCTAAACACGTACCTGGGATTTCTGCTCTGTTGTTCTGCCTCCCTTGGCTCTGTCACTTTCTCTAGATGCTGTGTGGCCTTGGGTAGCTCATGTAACCTCTCTCTGGCCACTTTTCTTTAATATGAAGCATTTGAATCAGACAACCTCTTAGATTCCTTTCATTCTGACAATCTATGATTGGGCCTTCTGACTGAGGTACCTTGGGGAAGAGCAATCAGAAAAATGGCCTCTCCCTCATTACCAAAGACTTACAGCTCCTAACTCTAGCAGTTCTATAGTATATTTGTTTTTTCTTCCCTATTTTGGGCAGTAGTCCCACTTGCTTTTCTCCTTTATTTATTAGGTAAAACCCCTAACATTTATTGAGGTTGTATTTTGTGCCAGGCTCCAATATATTGTTTTTGCAGGCATCATTTAATTCTTTTGAGATCCCTAGGAGGTAGATTCTGTTACTAGACCCATTTCACTCATGAAAACTGAGGCTCAGAGATGTTAGCTCACTGATCCCATCCAGCAAAAAGTGGTGGAGCAGCATGCAAACCTTGGTATGTCTGGCCTTGGGGATGTCTCCTGGGGAATTCCATCAGAATGTATACTCCACAAGGGTACACTTCAGTTCCCCACTGTATGTGCTGGGCCTAGAGCAGTGCCAATACATTATAGACATGGTATAAATAGCTCCTTAATGAATAAATAATGCCTGGGGCTCAGCTCTTAGTTTTACCCCACACCCCTCTGAAGGAAAGCCTATTTGTTTTGATTGGGGTTCACTCTGAGATAGCAGATAATTGAGCCAATCTTTATTCAGTGCCCATCTTGGGCCCAGATCCGTGGGGGATGCGGGCTTCAGGAAAATGCACCACTGCTGTGTGTAATTGGTTGGAAGGGGGCCCTCAGCTGGGCTAACAGTGCTCAGCTTTCAGCCAACTTCCCAGCTGGGGCCTGGGAAGACCCCCTTGGCTCCCGTAGCTGCTCTTGCTAAGTAAAGTGTGAGTGAGAAACTGCTTCCAAGCCTGCCTCCAGCTTTGGCTAACTCAGGGAAGCAGATCACTGGGCCTGGGTGCCTCTTTCTAGAGCCTTTTAAAGGTGGCCTCCTTTTCTGTCTTGCCAAGGCAGACTCCCTGGGGTGCCAGTTAGGGTCCCAGTTTGTTTCTTAGTTCTGGACAGCAAGGTCAGCATTAGAGCTGGAATGGCCAGTAGAGATCCTGTAATCTCATTAGAAGTACTGCCTCCACCCCTTGACTCCACCAAATGTGTGGGGTGTATATTTGTTGCTCCATGATGAGGGGGTATTGGCACTATTTAGGAGGAAGGGGCAATGAATGTTAGATGTGCCATAATGTGTGGGAGTCTCATTCAAATATTTGTGCTACTTAAAATACCAGTGGTGAGATCATAGTGAAACTATTCTAGACCATTTCCCTCCTTGTACAGGAGGGGAAACTGAGGCCATAGACTTTCTATGTAACTCAGCTAAGTCATACATCCTGTTTACAGCAGCCTCAGAGAACCCTCCCAGTCTGTAGACCCACCTTGGGAGGTCTGGTAAGGACCTGGGCTAAGCTTGTCAGTTTTGGGGGGTGAGGCCGCAGGAGGCATGGGGAGATGGAGTGCAGCTGAGAGCCAAGTACAGGGTTCCTCTGTGGGGCAGCTTAGCTGACTGTTACCATGGAGGGGGGCAGCTGAGGACACATGGGGCCGGCAGTCTGCCAGTACTGCCAGTCTGTGGGAGAGATGGTGTTGACAAGAGATGGTGGATGGGGCAGAGAGAGGGCCCAGCTAAACCTGGCTCCTAAATGACAGCAATGCCCACCGCCTCTGAGTGCTTCCTGTGAACTGCAAACTGTGCCAAGGGCCGTCCCTATATGGTTGCAGGGGATTGTCATAGAGATCCTGAGAAGATAATTACAAGTGAGAGGCAGATATTTTAAGGAAAGAGGCACAGAAAAAGTTAATTTGCCAGAAATCCCATTGCTAGTAAGAGAATAGAGCTGGAATTTAAATCCAGCCTTTTGGATTATTTAGAGCAGTGGTTTGCAAACTTGGGTAAGCATCAAAATCACCTGGAGAGCAAACAAAGGAAATGCAGGCTCATTAAAACAAGACAGTTCCCTCAGTGATTCTGATGTGACCAAAGTTTGAGAACCAATGTTTGAGATAAGCTATAGGTTTTAAGGGAAAGTGATCTGGAAGGTAAAGAGATTTGAAAGTTTCAGCATTAACCACTCTTTTATACCCTACTTATGTTAAGGGGGTTTGGGAGGTTGCAGGGGGCAGGTGGCAGGGAGGATGGAAGGAATGATCGCCACTTTGTCTGAGCTCCAGTGGCAACTTAGGTCATGGGCTAGGAGAGCCATCATCATAGCATATTATAGTCACCGCTGTATTGCCCTCCGAGTGGCCCTTATCGGCCACTGTGGGCTCTTGAATGATGAGAAGTGACTTAGTCTTCAAGAACAGACTTATCTATGTCTGCATCCTTACTACCTGCCGCTTTATATGTACTCATAATACTTTGTTGTTAGAATCAGCAGTTCAGAGATGGAAAGGACCCAACAGGTGGACATGGTTCTCTGTGCTCCTAATTTTTGAATCTCTTCTATAAGGTTTTATTCAAACTCGGCTTGAACCCCTACAGTGCTGAGCAACTTACTGCTCCTTTAGCCATTCCATTCCATTCTAACAGCATTGAATGTTCAAAAGCTCTTCCTTATTCTGAGTCACTATAGCTTTCACCACCCATGCTGCTTTTAGCCCTTGGAGACACACAGAATAGATCTAATTACACTCCCAGTGTTTGAAGACAGGGCTTTTGTCTTTAAGGATTTTCTTTCCTAAAGGCAAAAACATCTCCAGTTTCTTTGGGCATTCTCATATGAGGGTTTTAAGTTCTTTCATCTAGGTCATTGTTTTATGAAAAGGGACTTTTTTTTTGTCTCCTTTCCAGAGGAGGCTGCCCACACCACATACAGTATTACGGACATGTCCCAAACGTTCATTAGAGCCCCGCTGCTCTGTTTTTCTAGGCTCCCTAGATTTACTAATGGGGGCACCAAATACCTTAGCTTTCTTTCTGTAATGATTATAGTGTTAAGTTGAACTTAAAGTCACTGAAATCATCACTATTTTGTGTGTACTGCTCCTAAGCCATTTTTTTCCCCTTCTAGCACTGTGTAATGATTTGTTTGACTTAATTTGGGATCAGTCTTTAATTTTGTTCAAATCAGCCCTGGATTTTTTAAATCCAGCACACCATGGTCTATTATGGTACAGTTCCTTTATCTAGTCTATCAGCTATCCTTTCTAGCTTCATGTCATTCATGAATGAAGAGCTATTTTAGAGAAGTTCATGACAGTTGGAATGTAAGGGCTTCCTCTCTTCTGGGAAGAGTCTTTTCTAAAATCCAAAGTTCCTGATCACCTTAGGGTGACAAACAGGGCTGCTTTCGTCTTTCTTCTTTGTGTGGTATGCATGCATAGGGAACTCCCCCGCCTCTGCCCTTACCACCTAAAGAAGTGGAATAGACTGGGAAGGTGCTTTCCTCTGCCCTGTGGTTATACAATATAGAAGCTGTTGGTGATTCATGGGTGACACTGGAAGAAATACTTTCTGCTCAGGCCAGCCACTAGGCTGGAAGAACAGAGTTGGTCTAGAGGCAAACCGTGAGTGGACTAGTACAGGTCCATCCTTCAAAGACTTAGTAGTGAGGATAGAACATGGTGGCATCAGAAGCTGGGACTTGGGTGACACACCTGCCTTGGACAATGAGCAACAAGCTGACTTCTGGAAACCACCATCGTCAGTTCAACTATTTAGTAATGCCCAGTACTGTGCAAGGCTTGTGAAAAGCCAAAGTCATATATATAAACAGGTGATCATCTGATCATCCTGATTGTCAGCTCATGATCGCTGTTGGGTGATACATTGAAGCTTTGGTGCCTACCTTCCGATTATGGGTGTTGGTCTTGGTATTGGTTTGAAGCATTTATAGTTGTCAGTTTTGTAGGTCAGAACCAGTCAAATATCAGCATTTCATATAATTTGACACATAGTTGCTTGGCTTCCTTGTAGATCATCTTGACTATAATCTTGTTCTTAAGGGCATAAAGTCTTCAAGTTGGAGTGGATTTTTGGTAGTTATCTCCCAAAACCCCACACTTACTCTTTTCTGTAGCATTTCGGCAAATGATGCTCCCGCTGTTATTTGACTTTCTGTTCTTACTGAATGTGCTAGCTACTTTAGCTTGCATGTGCAACTTTTAAAATGTCTGAAGGTATGCCTCATGTCTTTAGCTCTTTCTTACTTGGTTTGTACATAGTAGTTCCTCCAGCCATTCTGCATGCGACACATCCCGATTATTTTCCTTCTGTTACACCCTACCTGGTTAATGGCTATCTTAATATATGGAGCCATTCTCTGAACCAAACAAAACCCTAGGTTTGGTACAGTCAGTGCTGAGAAGTGGTGGAATTTTGATTTTAAAAAATTTTTTGGGGGGAAGGACTAGGAGGGATTGCGCTTAAGTGCCAGAATTTACATTTGTCCCTTAAAATTAATCTTCATCCACTCACATCCTTTTGGCCCCTGATTCTGATATCTAACAAATTAGCTGTTCCTTTCAGCTTTAATTAATCACAACACCCAGACACCATGCATGCATGAATGTTTTCAGCCAAGTCACTGATCAAACTGTTGAGCAAGCCTGGGCTCTGTAGTAAACCGCTGGTGAACTTCTGATGGAATAAGGAAACTGAAGTCCCCAACGAAGGGCAGGGCATTGCCTGGGGAAGAGCTGGTCTGAGGCACAATTGTGACAGTAGGTGAGGTTTTCTTCAGACCCCACCTCTTTCCTGTAAGCACTCTTCTGGCTGTTCCACCTCGTCCCCTACAACTTCCCCCTGCCCACAGTGGCAGACTTCCTCACCCCGTGGCTACCTGTCTCAGTGCTTCCTTTACTCACATATCCCTCTGCTGCCCCTGTCTTTGAAGAAGGATTAGCTTGACTTCCTGATGACCTCACATACAGGAGGTGCCAAAGACTGGGAGCCTGGGTGTGTTCAGGTGTGTATTTCAATGAATGGGTTAGTGACCCTAAGAAATGACCCGGGGATGGAGATTGAGGAGAGGAAGGGAGATGGTGGCTTTTAAAAAGAGTTCCCTAGAGCTCTTTATATCCTCCTGGACCAGGGGCATGAATGAAATTGAATTAATGCCCAGGCACTATTTTCTGCTCCTGAATTCTCCAAGACATGTCTCCTTCCTTCTCCACCTGCACTGAATTGGGGTAGCTAGTGTCATGGTTACCATCACAGCCTGGGGAGTCCATCTGCTGGCTTAGAATCCTTACTTCACCCCTCAACCAATTAGTGTGACTTTGGCTCTAAGCCTTAGTTTCCTTACCTATAAAACTGAAATCATAGCAATGCCTTCCCCATAGAGCTATATTTAATGAGATGATACATAGCCATGCCTTGTCTACAGCAGAGTCAACAAATATTAGCTACTGTGATAATTCTTTTTACCCAGTTAAATGAATTCATTCTCTTTTAAGTGTTTAAAATGCTGAGATGTGTATTCCTTCTTTCTCCTCTTTCCCAAATTCCCAGTCACCCTATAGACCAACTCACTTTTGGCCTCTGTCTTTTGTGGGCCCCACCCCCTACCACCTTCACCTTCTTAGTTCCTCCAGAAACATCCGGTGAACATTTCCATTACTTTATGATTTTATGTAATTACTCTTTTAAAAAGTCCTTGTGCCTTCATAAGAATTCATCGTTGGCACTTGGCACTTGCAGCAATTAGTGACATTTAATTTCTCTGCTTCAGTATGGAAAATGAGATGATATATGTGGATTTTACACTGGGATAAAAGTTACCCTGAAAGTGAATGAAATAAAAACCTTGGCAGGGAAAACCTGCTCTTTTTTTTTTTTTTTACCCCCCTTGAGTGACTTCCTTCCTCTCCTGAAATACTTTCCCCATTCACCCAAACAAAGTGAAGGAAAGAAGGATGAATTGAAAGACATCTGAGGTGGGCGGGATATTATAGGTTTGAGGGGGAGACAGTATAGCTTAAATGATGGGGGCCTTCAACTGCTGGCCTGCTTCCTGCACATTGCGTTTTCCTCTTGCCTGTTTCAGTAAATGGTTTCTATTCTCTATTAGTCCTTCTCACGACAGGCTTCATAATGGCCACAGCCGCTTACAAATGACTTTGCTTTCACAGCCATTTCCATTCTCCCGAACTGCAAAAGCTGCTATCTCCATGGGGATTTTCCCAAAGGATGTAACATAGTTTAGAGGACCATACATATATTTTGCATATGATTTACATATGATTTGCAGTCTGTTTTAAGATAGTTTCAACTTTGTATGTCTTACCTACTGGTGATCTTTTTCTCCTCTTGTTCTTGAGTGTCCTGAGAACCTGCGAACCATAAGCTCTCAGGGTTTAAGAAGATTCAGGCAGGGTGGACTATAGCACTATCAAGAGTGAGGCGAAGAGTCAGAAACATCAGACACCTTGTGGGGATCCAGAATGCTCCTGGATCCAGTAAAGGTAGAACTTTGTCAGGGTGTGACATCTAGATAGGAGACACTTCAGTTGCTTTCTAATTTTTTGTAATTATTTTTAAAAAGGCGTTCTAGTTCCATAATTCTGTGTTGGTAACTCTCAACATCCTGCCCAATCAAAGGATCATCCAAGCTTACCTCCTCTCTGCCCAACCCATCATTAGGGGAACTTTTACAAGGCTGGCTTTTTTAAAAAATTGGAATAAAGTTGATATAGAGTATCAGACTGGTTTCAGATGTACAACATAGTGACTCGATACTCATATAGATTACTAGATGCTTGCCCATGGTAAATGTATAGTTCCCTGTTACCCTACCAAGATATTACAATATTGCTGGTTATATTCTGTATGTTGTACTTCCATTCCTATGACAACTTATTTTACAATTTGCAATTTGTACCTCTTTATCCCCTTCACCTATTTCACCAATTCCCCCCACCTCCCTCCCTATGGTAACCAACAGTCCATTGTCCATATTTATGGGTCTATTTCTTTTTTGTTTATTTGTTTTGTTTTGTAGATTGTACATACAAGTGACATCATATGTTATTTGTCTTTCTCTGCCTTACTGCACTTAGCATTATCCCTTATAGGTCTACTAGAACTAGCTTTTGAGTCTTAGTTGAGTATCTATTAAAATCCAGAGCCCATGGTGAGGCCGCTTGAGAAAGAGGTGGTCCCCTTTGCTTCCCTGAGCCCCCTGTTCCAGCTCATGTCTTCTTTTTTAGCCTTGATTTCTCTATCTGTAAAATTTGAAATGATAATGCCAGATTCATATAAATGAATATATATATATAAAGCTGTGCCTGCCACAGAACACCTTCCCAGTTAGACTCAAAACTTCCAGAGGTCAGCTACCATCTACCATCCTTGTCTGTACCCCCATTACCTTATCCAGCCTTTGCATGTAGTAGGGCCTTGAATCACTCGATTGATTCATTGTTGGTTCTTCTATTCACTTTTGGGGAGGCCTGAGATTTTTAGCAGCAAGTAGGATTTTTTGGGTGGATGTGAAGAGCAATAGAATTTCAGAATAGATCTGGACACTCCCGAGTTCTTGGTTTTCAGTTCTTAACACTACAGACTTTGAGGGTAGGTTTGTGGTAGTGAAGACACTGATATAAAAGCTCTTGAAAGTGGAATGAAATTCCCTTCTCAAAATGCTAAATAAAACTCAAACCATATTATGGTCACAGTTTCTCCCTGTTTCCTGAATAGGTTTTCATGTCCATTTTGCTCCATTACCTGCAAAACCAGTTTTCACATCAGGATCCCAGATTAGAATTCCTGGCCCAATATTGTTGTTTAAGATTTTTATAAATTGAAGAATATGAACATCTTTTTTTCCTGGAGGTGCAGTATTGAACTACATGTGTAGCTTTAATAAAAACCTGATAACTACATATTTGAATTTAAAAAACACAGGGGGTGGGTTATTTGCATTTTAAAAGGATTCTTCCTTTTACAAAAGGATCCACTGCAGGGTTCCATTAAATATCCTATTATTCTTAGTGCATTTATCATACAGTTTGATTTACTGAAATTTGATTTACATGCTACTCTAAAGGGGTGGCTCTCAGGTTTTAGTGAGCGTGGGAATCAGTTGGGCTGTTTACAGTTCAAATCTTTCCCCCTAAATTCAGATCTCTTCCCCAAGATCCTAATTCATTAGGCCTGGGGTGGGGTCCAGGATATTCATTTTGACAAGCATCCCCAGGTGGTTGATGTAGGTGGTCAGTGAAACACAACTTTGGGAAACACTGCTTTAAAGAACACATGGAGCACATAGATAGGGCCCAACTGTAGAGGCTTTTTCAGCGCCGAGAATACCCTGCTTACTCTTCCTTTGGTAAAATTTAAAAATATTATTTTGGGCCAAAAAAGGATTATTCCACCTCTCCTCTACTCATGCCTTCTCTTAGCTGCCAAACATCTTTAGCTGTAGGTGTAAAATGGTTGTCCTTTCATTTTTTAATTATAAAAAAATTAGTAATTTATCCCCACCCACAGCTTATAATTAATATCTAACATTATGTAAGCCTAAGGTATACAACATGTTGATTTTGAACATTTATGTATTGCAAAATGATTACCACCATAACATTAGCCCACACCTCCATCCCATTTTATAATTATCATTTTTTTGTGGTGAGAACATTCAAGATCTACTTTCTTAGAAACTTGCAAGGATATAATAGAGTATTACTGTCCTCTCATTTTTAACCCCCTATTTTGACTTTTAGGGATCTCCTTGGATCTTCCTTATTCTCATTTTTTGCTGCTTACACCCTTCTGTGAATAGTCACCTACAGAATTCACACACCTATTTTGCTCCCCGTCACCTTTCCTTAGACCCCACCTGCCTGCCCCAGACCCTCCACTTTAGTGCTCTTAATCTGGATGCTGAAGGCTATGGCTTGGTCCAGAAATATCAGGCTTTTTAGGAACAGTTACTTTTGCCAAGGTTCCTCGTAGCCAGATCTAGAGCCCTTTATTCTCTCTTTAGTATCCCCTCCAAAGAAAGACCAAAAATTAATTTTTTTAAACAAATAAATCATGAGAATGACTTGCTTTGGCATGATTCCATTCCTCTGTGAGTATTAATCCTAGGCCTCAAGAAATGAATGCCAGAAATGTACATTTAAAATATGATTATAGTTTAATGAAATTTCTTTTAAAAATAGACTATGACATTTATGGCACATGTATCTATGTATTTAATATAGCATTGATCTTTTAAAAGTCAGTTGCTTGACCCACATTTTGTCTCTGATTATTTTTCTCAATCTCTAGTAATCTCCAAAAACATTTAGAGATTTCCATACTTCAGAGATTTTTCTCCTTTATTAATCCCCTATATCCCTGAACTGCACTCGGGGTAAAGTTTCTCTGCGGTGATCTGGATTTTCATGCATCTCCAGTAATGATAAAAGCAATGAAAGAGCTAATAACTGGTATGGTTGTTTGCTGGTTGGAATCTTTTAAGAGATTAATCAGGATGTATGCTTCCTTTGAAGTATTGAGTTCCTGCGAGCCTGTTCAAGTTTCCATAAAAAGATAGCCAGAGCTTGTGATTTTAGTTTATTGGGATTTTGTGTCCCACCTTAGACCCATTTGGTGCTGGGCTAGGCCTTCCTGAACAAGGCTGAGGGACTTGCTAGGAAAAAGATGGTAGTTAGGAAGCAGTGGAAGGAAGGGGTGTGGTTGTCACTTGGCTAAAATGCAGGTAATAATGGAAATAGTTTAAGGTTGTCCAAGTAAGTCTTGCAAGCAGGAATTCATTTGATGTGCAGCATGATTCAATTTTTGTAGAAAAGAATACTGTAGAAAATACTGTAGAAAAGAGTAAAGGTGGATGTACTCTTTGGATAGTGGGATTACAATAGGGTGTTACCTTTTTTCTTTTCTGGATTTTCCAAAATTTCTACAGTGACCATGTACTATTATGAAAAGCAATTTAAAAGGAAGAAAGAAACCTACTTTGCCTGGCATCTGGAGTCTCTTTCCCAAGGGACCTAATCTTTACAATATATTTATTCCAAATCCTACCTGTGGCATAGAACCATAAGCAAAGTTCTGCTGAGGCCCAGGGCAGTTCAGCAAGCAGAAAGGCTGCCTTAAGCTGGAGAGCCGGCTTTCTGCGTGCCCGCGGGAGGCTGGCAGGTCACTGTGCGCTGCACGTTCTGCAGTGTGTGTATGACCCTGCCACTCCTCCCTCTGCTCAAGAATTAAAGGCCGACTGCATTGCATTTGGGATTTTAACTTTGTCTTTTTTCTTTTTTCCTTGTCCTCCCGCCTCCTGCTGCCCTGTCCCTTTTCCTCTTCAAGGCCTCTCCCACCTCATGATGAGTGAACAAGGTAGGTGCCCTGTGCTTGCGGAGCTGCAGCCGCCGGAACCGCTTACCCGCCTGTCTCTCTGGCTGGTCGCTCAGAGCCTCACAGTGGCCGGCAGGCCATTTGCTGCCTGCCCCTCCAGCTGTGGGCCAGGCTGGCAGCAGGACCCCCCTGTGGTGGGAAGGGTGGGACACCTTTCCCGATGCATCGTGGTCTCCTGCCCCCATCCTCTGCTTGGCTTCTCCATCCTGCAGCACCATTTGTCATCTCGGGCACGGTCCTGCCAGGCCGCTTCCCAGAGAGAAGCATGAAACAAGGCATGACGTGCGATCATGGGGGTGAATGAAGCTGATTTCGGAGCAGCGGAGCGGTTAACGTCCTCCTGTGCCTCCGCAGGCTGTGTGGGGGCCCTGGGTTGGGGGAGGGGAGCAGGGCTTCTCCCTAAATTTCACTCTGAGTCAGGGTTTGCTTTTTTTTTTTTCCTTCCCCTCCATCCCACTGCCCATTGTAATGACTTTCAGCTCCACACGGTCAAAGGAGGCCCTTGAGGGTTTGCCTGGTTCAGTTTTATATAAAAGCAAAAACCACTGAAAGAACGTGCTAATGTCCTCATGGCAGGATCCTAACTCATTATCCGCCCTGAAGAAAAATGCATATAAAGATCTGTAAATTCAGCATCTGCAACCTAAAATATTCAAATATGCAGGGAATGAACTGTGCAGGAAATTTAGCTCAGCTAAGCACAGGGTGGGCTGTGAATGGAGCCTTTTTCTCCTAAATAAAAAATTTCCACATCATCAGCCTAAATCAGGATTCGAGAACTGAGCCTACTTGAAATTGTCTTTTCCTTCACTGTTCAATTGCTACTATTGTGTTTCTTCTGATGGGCTCGATGGGGCTCTGTAAGAGGCTGGGATGAAGTCCCCCTGTTCTCCTTGTGGCGAGTGAGGAAAGTTAATCACGGAGTCAATATGAGGAGGGGACTGACTTGTTGACCTAGTGTCCATGTAGTTTGAGACCTAAGCACATCTCTTCAATGTGGAGGACCTGAGTGCTATGAATTGTTGCAACTTGGTGGCCCAACTTTGATAACAAGTTATACCAGTAAAAGCAGGCTCTCAGAGTCCTGATGACAACACGCCCTTCTACATTTCTTATGTGATGCTCCCAGCTGCCTTTGAAGAGTCCTCCCAGCTTCTAGCTGTGAGGTCTTCTAGCTGGAGGTCTGTGTGCATCATATGGCCGATGTCATAGAATAGAGTCCAGACTGATGAACTAGGCTGATGTAGACCTTTCTCATCTTGATTTGGCTTATTTCAGACCGGCTGATGCAGCACAGGTATTTTGGAGGGCTGAATCCCAACACTGGTATGAAAAACACTTGCAGAATCTGTATTGTATATCTTACCCACTTTTCCACCCACTACTCAGCTCCTCTTGGGCACCCAGAATTGATGTGTACATGATTAAGGAATTCAGATACACCCATGCACATGTGCTCTAGGGGTAAGGCAGGTGTCTTCTAGAAAAAGAGTCTTTGGGCAATGAGATAATGACAAATGCAGATATTATGAATTCCTCTTTAGAGAGGTTTTTAGGAAAGGATGCAGAATTCTTCTGGGTGGTCAATGCCACTGAGTTGAAGTTGCAACTTGCAGTTCAGTCTGTTTTCTAGCAGGTCCTTTGACTGCCTTCCTCCATCTCCTCCTCCTCTCATTCTTTTCAATTTCCCACCCCCTTGTCTGTTCTTGCCCTTGTGATGATTACCTAAAAAACCAACTTTACTTCCCACCAGTATTCCCTTCCTTCCTTCTCATTCCTTCAACATGACAGAGATTTCTGTCTGGCTCCTACTGAGTCTCCAGAATTTATTTTTTATGCCCGTGAATATGTTGAATATGTGTGGAAATAGTTAATGTATGTTGTGTGTGCCCCACCTATGCATGTAGGTTATCTTCTTGGTCCTCACGATGCATATGAGATGTTGGGAAAACATAAGAGAACATAGCTTCTCCGAGATTTCCCCTAACCAATTTTAGATTGGTTACATCCGTGCAATTTCACATATGTGTGGCTATGCAGTGCTTCGCATGCAGACTTGGTTGGGTTTCTAAGGATGGGACTGAGGAGGAACTGAAGGGGGAAAGCTGAAACATGAAGCTGGTGGAAGCGGCCCTGCTGGTCACTGTATCCCAGCATGTTTAGCCTTAATGGGGTGCATTTGTTTTGTGCAGCCTTCTCAAGATATCGCAGTGCTGGTGTCTTGGTCTTCATTATGTGTGTTCCATATCTGTGTGTGTCTGCAGTGTGCTGATGTTTTACTTTCCCTGCTCTCTCCCTCTCTCTCTCGCCGCCTCCGTGGTGGACACCATGCATCCTCTTCGTACTCGGACCTCCCACTTCATTTCTGTAGGTAGAAGTAAAGGTAGAGATCATTTTATTTTTATTGTTATAACTATCAATCTGCTGTCTGAAATATTCATGGGTCCTAGGGGAATTGTTGATTCTGATGAATACAGTCCACATTATAACTTAGTGCTTTTCACATCAACTAAAAAAAACAAACCTAAAAAGCCAATGTTACCATTTCCCTTCAGCGCACCTCGCTTCTGGTGGTTGGGGATCATTCTGAGCTGGCATGCTTCCCTCTAAACCCGGGATGCACCTTATCTATTATGCTGTGCTCTTTCTAGCAGGAATGGGGGACTCTGAAGGTGGTGGGGCAGGTATATTTTACTTAAATGCAGGATTTTCTAAGACCCCCTTCCAGTAAGTGTACTGAGGAATCAGGGCAGATGTGCAATGACATGCCATTGTTTCTGTGACTCGGGAATCGCTCAGATTAGGGATGACATCTGTGAGGGATGATGGATGAGCAGGGGAGAGGATTGTGAATTGCTGGAGATTTTATTTCACATGAAATTGGACAGATTTTTATTTATTGCTCTTTTATCTTCTGTGTTACCTCTTTTATCTTCCTGTATTTTGGAGACTGGAAACTTTCACACCGGGCTAAGGATGGTGGGACTGGGGGTGGGGAAGAACACAGGACTGATGGTGCATTACATTGTAAGGAGAAAGCCAGGACACTGGATTTTAACTTACCAAGTCAGCCTTTTGCCTGGTAGGCAGGGAAAATGAGAGGCAGTGAGCAGGTCCCTGCTCCAGTGCTATGACATGCTTTTCAGCACTTCACACCTTTGGTAGGACAGCTCAGTCATCCGTCCCTAATCAAAGCTGTCAGAGACCTGAGCCCAGAGAACCTAGCTTGCTAGCTCAGACTGGGTGGGCTGTTCAGGAGTGAAGGGAGAGGTTAAGTGATAAATTATAAATATGTATCTGCATCCAGCCTGCCCCTCACCTGTCCAGCTCCCATATCGGTGAAGCTGTGTGCTGCCCCTTCCTGCAAAGACGGGCAAGTACCAGGAGTAGATGTGACTTCTGGTGTGGGGGTGTTGAAGAACGAATGGGCTGACAAATCATTGAAAATGGTGATTTGATGGCTAGCCTGTGAACTGGCCATCTCTCATTTGAGTTTCATGCTTTCCTGGATTTTTAAAAAGTTAGTATGTATGGTTACCTTGGAAGCAGTTCAGTGCTTTCCACTTTGGGGCTGGTTGATTGCTTATTCCTTTTATACTGATTGCAGGGGGGACGATCCTCAGAAATCTGTCATGGGAACACTTACCCCATTACGGGCTTGGTATCTATTGGAAGGAGGTAGAAAAGGGGAAGAGGAGGAGGAACAATGATGGAAAAGATGCCTCTGGCGGCTACTCCACTTTGCTACCTACCCTATTCAACCAGAGGCTGCCAGTGATCTCCTGGCAGAGCCACCAAGCTTTGCCCAGGACTCCACTTTCTGCAGCATGTGGCTCTGTGTCACCTCTCCTCCCCCGGCTTCTGATGATGCATTAGAGTCAGTCTTCCTGTCTTCCTACCCTCTCTCCACCGCTCTGCTCTTTCTTCCTCAGTCTCCTAAAACATCCAGTATGGTGGGTGCACATGACTATCTTGTTTTCCTTCTCTGGCCTCTGCTGCTACCACTGAGTGTTCCCTATATGCCAGTCATGGTGCCACAGGCTTTGTATGCCTTATCACACTTCATCCTCACAACTGTTTCCTGAGGTAGATGATGGTGTTATCCTTACTTTTTGGATAAATAGAACAAGCCTCGGAGAGTTAAATGACTTAAACCAGATGAAACTGAGCCGCTGACCACTGCTCTGTATTATCGTTCTTGAACCCAAGGGGACCTCCATGTGTATGCCTCCCAGCTTCCTCCCTGGCCCTGCCCTGTCTCAAGTTCCAGCCCGGCACTGTGCAGTCTCTGTAACATGTGCACGTAAATGACCCACCAGTACTGTCACCTCAGTATGTCCAAAGTCAACCTTCACACTCTGGCCCCAAATCAGCTTCCCTTTGTACCATCCCTATTTTTCCTAATGGTGCCCCCATCCTCCTTATCACCCACGCTTGAATCCAGGGATTGCTATCTGTCCTTTTTCCTGAACGTTCCTACTCCCAGGTGATCAGTTGCAAGAGCTTGTTAAGATTCTCCTGAGTGCCTCTTGCATCTCTACTGTCAACACTCTAGTTCGCTTCCCCATGAGCCTTCATGAGGTTGTTACCCTACCCATTCAGTTCCCCTGCCTCAACCCTCCTCCAGTCTGCCCAGTAATTGTGAACTCTGGAAACCCCGCTGGCCACCAAATGTGTGCAGGACCAGCTGTCTCACCTTCAAAGCTGTCCCTAACATGGCCAGTTTGCTTTTAACCTTCTCCCCTATATTAGATGTAAAATTGCTGCCTAATAGGCTACCAGATAACCTTACTGGAACTTTCCTTGTCTCCTAAATTGACTTACTCTGTTTTCTCCCATAACAGATCCTTCTCCCCTTTTTCCTGCCCACTGAAGTTGTCCATAGATTTCATTTCCTACATGATGCTGTCCTAGTGTGCTCCATTCAGAGGGAAATGTATAAAGCTCTCCCTTCATGAATCTCTCTTAATATTTTATATTAAAGATATTTGGGAATTCCCTCCACTAAATTGCAAGTATGTTGAAGACAAACATATTTACTTGTTAATGTCCAAATGTGTCTAGCATGGCAGGTTACATGCGGAAGGGACTCAGATCTCTAATCCTTATCCTGCTGTCAGTTATCTTCCTCAAAGTGAAAATAAAAGAAAATTAAAATGAAATTAGATCATGAAGCTCATCTGTTCAGAAGCTTTGATGGATTCTCATTGTACAATTGTCAATGTGCCTTTTCAGCTTTATTTTCTGGGATTCCTAGCCCACTACACACTCTTCCCTGCCAGCCCCACTGTCTCCTAAACTCAACAACTCCAGCTGCCTGAATCCACATTATGGTTTCCCGCTTCTGGTCTTTTGTTCAAGCTCTACCCTCTTTCTTGAATGTCCTTGAAACATTCTTCTCCCCTTCATCATCCTTTAAGGCCCAGCCTCCTAGGTCTGCCAGGCTTTGTGCTTCTGTTATAAAGTACCAATGCCAAACTGCCTTGAATCAGATTTGCTCCTGTTTCAGTCATCCCTGCCCAAAGGACAGTGGCTGTGTCTTAGCCATTTCTGTCACCCACACTGCACTTGGCTCAGTACTTTGTCTAGAGCTGTACACCCATCCATGCCCCTTAGCTCTACCCTCGTCACCCCAACAAACTGAGCAAAGGAGCCCCACTGGGTCGAATGAGGCCAGATGTCTGGTTCCAGTTCCCTCCTCCCCCAGGCCTTCTCTCGGCCTGGTGTGTGTGTGTGACAGAGGGAAATGGTCATAGATTACACCAGAATAAAAGTGGGAGAGGTCTTTGGATTTATTTTAGGAGCTTGTCAGAGAAAAGAATGCCTCAGATTTTGTCATTCTTTTAAAGCTGAGTAACCAAGCAGTAAACCCGTAGAGGGAAGAATTGTGAAGTTGAATCTACAAGACTGAGCAGGGCGTCCAGGCTGTAAGGATAACCACCAAATTCAGGAGGCCCTTGTCTGTGGATCCAAAAGCAAATATGACTTTACCCAGAAATGGCTGACCAAAGGAGTTATGCAGCAACCAGCTTCATTCAGCTTTTTTGACCTGATTTTGGTGGCCTTTGTTTTAGTGTTTGGGGTGTGCTTTGGCCTGATCCCCCTTTACTTGTCAATATGGGGATTGGCCATTCTGGGTTAGGTTATCAAGTACTTTCCCTTGAAATTGAACTAGGAGTAGTGTTGCAGACTGTAATGCCCACAGGGAACTGATAGGTATCATCAAGGAGCAGATTTCATGGTAAGAGAGATCCTAGTATAAGAAGAGGGAGTGGTGGGGCCTGTGGCAAACTAGAGAGCACAGATCCTATCCAGGGTGGGCTCCAGCTGATTGCTGTCATTCAAGAATGCGTGCCAGGGTCACTAGATTGTCAAGATAAGCCAAAAGTGGCTTTTATAAAAATGTCAGCTCATGGCATCTTTCACCATATGCATGTATGAATACATTGATACATGTCATGAGACACAAGTTTTTGACCTTTGGCTTAAGGAGAAAGGAGGAGTGAAATATTCCTCCAAGATTTTTTGTCGAATGGGAGATAATTACTGGTAGCATGCTTGATTAATTTTCTTTTTGCCCATAGCAGTGGTCAGGGCACAAGAATCTCTCCTGCCCTGCCCACTACTGTTAGAGAGCCTGATCCAGGAATTGGGTGCAGCTGGTTTTGCAGAGTAGGGTGGCATGTTTGGGGAGGTTCTGGAGAAAGCTGAGAATGACCAGGAAAAGAGGTGACCAACACCTTGAACAATTTTGCCAAGAACTGGCAGAAGTTTTAAATAGTAAGGGGGGTGGCTGGAGGGCATTTAATTCCTTTTTCCTCTTGCTTTGCAAAAGTCTTTATTTACTGGATTAGATAGTGTTGACCTTAAGATTTATTTTAATCCTTCAGAATTGAGAGACCCTGTCCAATTTATGTATTTTTTTCCCCATGTAGATTTGATCATTGGTCTTCTAATGTTGAACTAATCAACACTGGCCAAACTGGAAAGAGATAATCAAGCTACATGAACTTGAACATGATTTCATGTAGATTGTATTTTGCTGGTAATAACATTACAAAAACTGATTTGAGGAATTGAACCCCCTCTTGTCCCTGCTAGGGCTCGAGAGCCCTGCAAATAAGTTACTGTTTCGATAGCCAACTGTTTATGCAAATTACTAAATGCAATGCCAGCTACTAATTATGAAAATAAACTCATCTGTGCTCTATAAATATCTAATTATAATAAAATAAGGGCAATATTATATTTCCATCTCTTGCCTCATCTGTTTCTCATCCACCGCTGATTTGTCCTCTTGACAATGAATAAAATCACTTTGTTTTTTAAAGAAGCCTGTTTTCCAATGATTTTTTCTTCTAATGTTTTCAAAGTCTGCAGGGGGAAAATAGATTTATTTTAAACATAAATAGTAAAATTGCCTAATTTTAGTAGCTTTGTACTTTTGAGAGTAATGTCTTTAAAATGATGCTTTAAAAATATGAAAAGTGGTTGTTTTTTTTTTTTTTCCTTTTCCTTGTTTAGAAATTTTCACTGGACACTGAAGACATTTTTTTAGGAAAAGTTGTTTCTTGGAGCACTTCTTAAAATGTCTAAATGTGAACAGTATATTTATTAGTAAAATGTACAATGGCTGAGTGGTATATTTCAATTCCAATTGACTATACATAAAGGAAAGTATTTCTCAGATTTCTAAGCAACATGTCTATTTCCTTCTCAATTGTCAATATATGGGTTTATTGATCATGCACAAATTTTATAGCTGTGTATATATCATAAAACACTTTCTCCTTGAAGATCAATAGTGATCTCTGTGTAGACTTTTGCTTACCAAGCCGAGTTGGTTAATCTTAGAGGATATGTAATTTTCAACTATCTATCTCTGTGTATGCACATAAAACTTGATTATGACAACGCCTATAGGAAAAGGATGTTTTGAATTAAGTTGTATCATCTTTATTATGTATCTCATAAAGAATTCAGAAGAATAGTGTGATGGAAACATATTTAATAAGAGAGCAAGCAGAGTGCATTTCCTCAGGTGCTTAGGCAGACTTATGCCCTGGTCTGTCTCTCAGGTGTTCAGGGCAGTATATGTGTGCCTGGGTATAGGTACAGTGTCTAGATACATATCAATAGGTTTCTTCTGGCTGAGTGTGTTCTCACATGTGGCTTCCATTTGTAGTATACTGAAATTTACACATTCCACAGTAATATGCCTATGAATTTAGCAGATTGTCTCCTTTAACATTTGAAAAGCAATGTTTATTTGGCATTCAGCAAATACTGACAGGGCCAACAATGTGCCAGGCCAATTGCTAGGTGTTAAATACACAGGCTGACCACCCACATAAAGGCCTGACCCTCTGACACCCCGCTGATGGTCCATAGGAGTTTGAAAACGGCTTTCAAATGTAATAGCCACCTCTCCTTCTAACGTCTTAAATAAATTCTGTTTTCAATTTATTAATATACGTAGTTTTAAAATAAAGTTTATTAATTTATTTTAAAGGGAAAATGTCAGGTAATAATTCAGCTAGTCAAGTCATGCTCTTGTTAAATTCTCAGAATCAGAAAAGGGAATATGCTTTGTGTGTGAAGACGCAGGGAATTTTTTCATTTATTTGCTCTTGTTTATTGAGGGATAGCACACTCGTGTAAAGTATATAAAGTCCACATTTTTAAGTATACAGCTTAAATATTTTTTAACCTGCACACATCCATGTAGATATTATCCTGATTGAGATACGGAATGTATCCATCACCCCCATACGGTTCTGTCTTGCTGCCTCCCACAATTTATTTTTAAATACATTTATTCTCCTTACTCTCTCTAAGACTGTGCATATCCATGTAGTAATCAGCAGGCAGGCTCCAGAGTGCTTTAATTTTCATTAAGAAAGATTAACCTCCTGAGAGAAGGAGGCATGTGTTGTCTCTGTGTGTAAATAGAGGCAAAACTGTTGCCCTTTGGTGAGGTGTAACTTTGCCTGAGCCTTGTTGATGCTCAGGTTTCCCTCTGCACAAAGAGAATATCTAATTGATATCACTGGGGTTTTCTTTTTTCCTAAGGCATTTAGTGGCGAGTGGAACAGCAGAGGCAGAAAAGACCATATGCTTTGTAAAAAGCCAGACTAATAACACTTTTTGATGGACGTCTGATTTTAAAAGTGCTGCATCTTTCATTAAAATTTACATGTAGAGTAAGGGCAGGCGGTGACATGAAAGCTAATGCAACTTGCGCATCTTGACATAATAACAATCACAAGAAACTGGAGATCCCAGATGGCAGCTTGGCCTTTGCCATCCTTTTAATAAGCTACTAACTGCTAATTATTTCACTCTTTGGGGCGAGTTAATTTACTGTTGACTCTTAAAGAGATACTGCTCTTTTTTTCCTCCAAGCTACAGAAATCAGAGCCCTTTGACCTGGATCCGAGACCAGTCCTTTCCGGCAGGTTGGAAGCTTTTTTAACCAATTGTAACAATGATGGCAAGTATTGGGGTGGAAAATGTCACTTAATAAACAATATTTTCTTAGATTCTTTGAATATAGAACATTAAAAAAATTCATTTGATTAAGGATCCATTGTGTGTCTGTAAGAGCAACAGATCAAGCAGCCAATACAGGGAGAAGATCTGAAATTTGGAGCCCATTTAAGAGTGAAAGAACAGCTGCCTTTTAAATGGTTGCTAATTCTGACAATTAATGCCATTTTGTGAGTGTGTGATTTTCTGTGAGCACGGTTAGGAGGGATGATGGTGTGTAATAGCTCATTTCCTAAGCTTTATGGTAAATGTAGCATAGTGAAGACAGGGGAACTGAAAGAGAACCAGATCCACATTATCTGGAGCCCTTTTAAATGAGAAGCCTGCAAAACATTTTTTTTTTCCTGGACTTCAACTTCCTTAGGATGAGTACCTATTTTAGCACAGATGCAGATTATTAAGTAAGTGATGTGCAAGTGAGCTTGGATGCATCAGGAGTGTTTGTAAAAGAACCTTGTTTGCAACGAGCTGTCTGACAATCAAAATATTTACTTAAAGATAAGCTAATGACTGTGTCTTGCAAATGCCTGCAGATCCATTATTGAAATGAGAGTCGGTTCTTTGGTTTGATGCTATCCAAAAATAAATCTCAAATCTCAGATACTGGTGTGTGCATGTGTTTATGTGTGTGTGGATTACACTTCTCCCAAAACAAAATACAACATGTATCAAACAACAAACTAGGAAAATTTCTCAACCCATTTTCGTGAGATATTTAAACTGAATTTACTGTGTTCCTATGATCAGTTGCTCCTTGTCATTGCTTTTAAGAATTGCTAACTGGTTTAAAACACGCATTGAAAAAACACATTCTCCAGTTGTTGGTGATATTGCTGAACATGAACTTGATAATGGGAGTTTAGTAGTGCAGTATATCTACAGTGGCTTGTGTGTTGTGCAGTTAATGAGATGATTGTGGAACCCAATCAAATACCAACCATTTACTTATTATTCAAGTCCAAGGAACTGGGGACATTTTAAGCGATGCATTTCTTTAAAATGAATGCATCATCTGGTTTCAAAATAGCCTCAAGTAAAAATGTGTGTGTGTGAATTTGGGGATGTTTTGTCATCTTTCAGAATCTGATAGTATATAGCATGTTCAGTCAGAATGCCATCTTTGAAAAGAATTTTGAGAAATGCTAATAATCTTCCAAGAAAAAATAAGTGGGAAAAATATGCTCTTAATCATAGGTTTAAAACAAAATTAAACAGATTTTTTTGATTGTAGGACTTCTCAGAGCCTTTGTTATGACAATGCAAATTATGAATCTCTAGGATAAAAATGTCTTTTTCAATGTTACCCAAATTTACTTGACATCAAGTCCTTTTTTTTTTTGTAATTTGCATTTGGAATGGAATAGCTAGAATTAAGACTTGTGTTCAGTTGAAAAACAAGATAATTCTGAAGTCTTTTCTAAGTCTAATATTCTAAGTTGTAATTTCTCTAGAGTTTGAAAGAGGCTTTTGGATTGGCTTCACTCAAGAATGCTTTTAACTGCATTTTCTGTTTTGATTGGGAATAGTTTTTGGATGGGTTAGTTTCAATAGAGAAATTACTGCTTCCTGGTAAAATGCATAACACAGATGTTAAAACAACTGCAGTTTTAAAGACACTAGTCTTGTTAAAACACTTGCAGTTTGTGTTACCTAAGTACTTAAACGGATATCCATATACTGTGTATAAACAATCTTCTGATAATGACCTGCCTAACTCTAGGAACAGCTTATCTCAGCATAGATAAGAAAATCACTAGGAACTTTATTTGAGTCTTACTTGCTTTGAAATTTGGAGCAGGTTAGCAGTCTTCATGGTCATTTCTCCCCTATATAGCTAAGATCATTCATTTATCATTCAGAGTTTGGCTATCAATGGCCTTTTTTTCCAGACAGTGAGCATGTAGGTGAAGAAATTCTTCCTCGGTAAGAACTGTACTTTGTTTAGAAATCATTGGCTCAGCTAAGGATTCTGTGGGCTCTCTCACTGAAAGGCTGTGGACTTTGCCCTATTTATGTGCTGTCCATTCAGTATGAAGTGGCTGCCATTGATCCATGTGTAGTAGGCCATTCGCCTGGGGCTATTAATCTCGGTTTGCGGAGATGTAGTTTGCTGAGCCAGCCAGACTGTCCCTTTTCCCCAAGTGACCGATACTA
The DNA here is from genome assembly GCF_040802235.1 of Manis javanica. Taxonomy (NCBI): domain Eukaryota; kingdom Metazoa; phylum Chordata; class Mammalia; order Pholidota; family Manidae; genus Manis; species Manis javanica. The sequence continues at coordinate 23,862,954 of NC_133163.1, read as the reverse complement.
AGCATTTACAAATATCTTGGCAAAAATTGTTAGAGGTGAGATTCCCAGTTCTAAACAAATTGATACATGCGGCAATTGAGGCTGGAACACCAGATCCCAGGCATAGTCATTCTAATGTAGGGTCAGCACTTGGAATAAAAAGGGCACTGAAGTAAATATCAGTTCAGGGTGCTGGGGAAGAAAACATGGGAGATTAGAGCACTGATGTTAGTGCTTGACACTTAGAAGCTATATAACCTTGGTAAGCCTCATTATCCCAGTAAGTAAAATGGGCACAGTAACACTGTCCACTTCGCAGGGTCACTGGGAGGACATTGAGATGCAGCTGCTGGGAACCCTTGAGGCAATGTATATAAAGGGCTTATGTTAGAGTTTGGATCTAACTTAGAAGACCATTAGTTATCATTAACATTAACAATAAATATTTGTTTTCATCATCATACATACATCTTGTCAGTATCACTGTAGATCTGGGAACTTTGAACAAATTAACCTTTTTGACCTCACGTCTTTACCTGTAAAATACCTACTTGGAAGGTTTCTTCTGGGTAATAATTGATATCATGCAGGTGAAAGTGCTGTGTGAACTTAAATGGCACCACACATATTAAGGAATTAGTAGTGCACGAGAATATAAGCTCCACAAAATCAGGGACAGTATCTGTGTTATTCACCATACTGTATCCATTGCCAAAAATGGTGCCTGCGTCATAGTAGAAATGGCTCAGTAAATATTATTGAATGTGCACTAGAATCAGAATCAGTGAACTAATGACTCTTAGTAGAGTTCAGGAACATGGACAGACCCATGCTTCCCTGTGATCCCATTATACTTCCAGTAGGAGGTCTTTGGGCACCTCCATTGCAAGAGGGAACCACTGACCTCTTCCTTCAGAACCTCCCGTGATTAAAGAAAAAAAAAGGAATCTCGATAAAGCTTGTTTGTTCTTTAGATCTTTGATGGATGTGTTTACTCTTGTTGTGTGCACAAAGAGCTATGGGATTTCCTTATATTACTTGATGAAACTATACGAGCCATGAAGAAAATGAAAACCTTTAGCTAAGAGTTACTTAAAAAAAATGCTGATTTACTTCCCCAGATCTTAGGAACATATACTTTCAGAGCTCAAAGGGAACTTAGAATTCCTTTAGTTCATCCAGTGTAATTTTGAGGATGATAAAACATGCTGAGGCAGGCATGAGTGCTGTGTTTGTTGTTACACTGATAATTCGTAGTGTTGCCGGGATTGGACCCAGACCTTCTGACTCCCAGTGCTATTTTCTTTACCATCCCACCAAGTTGCCACTAAGATAGATGCATCTTCACTGCATGAGTGGCATTTGTTACAGATTGTCCACAGGCTGCAGAGATCAGTACTGATAATGCCGCGTAAGAAAGATTCTGGAAATAATCAGAGTGCAAGCATTCTAAACAAGGCTGTCTCTTCAATTATTTGCGTGTCCTGAGAACTGATTCAACCCCAGTTTTGGAAGTTGCTAGGAGATTGCTCTGACTTTCAGGATTTTATAATGCTTTCTGTCACTTATGAACTTGCCCTATCAACTACTTTGTCTTGGCTGCATTAAGATGGTGATGGCCATTTGTAAAAACACTTTGGGGTGGGAAAAGGCTTTTGAACCCATTTGTTTTTTTCTTTTTACGGTCACATGTTGACAATTTATAACAGAGTAGATGCCTGTAAGGAAATTCACTTAGGACTGGTTTTCACACTTACTTTGTAGTTTTTCTACTTCCTTTCTTCCTCTTAGAGCAATTCAGTAGTTTTATTTGCAACATTTTTAAGTAAAAAGGAAAATTCTTTTTTTTTTTCACAAGTAAGAATGTATTCATCTTGAAGCTAATACCATTCCTTTATTTTCTTTTAAAAATAATTTTCTTCTATGGGGTTCCTGGTGGGTCTGATGGGTTAAGCTGAGGGCTCCTCCACAAAGCAACTTTGGGGGATGTTGGTCCATGCAGGAAATCAATTCTTAAATTGTTGTAAAATTGCCTTTCTTCAGACTGTTTTGATCACAGGGGCTCTCAAGTGTCAAAGTCATTTGGAGAACTAGATAGATAAAATGCATGAGGACTAAGCTTTTTTTCTAGGATAGAATAAATAACTGTGTTTTCTACTATGTGTTCAGCTTTGATAGTGATTTGTTAAAAGGGACAAAGAAAGGCAATGATATTAAATATTTACAAGAGTGATTTAGTTGTATTATCTTGGGCTCTGCATCTCTGTTTAATAGTGAAATCAGCGGCTGTTGAAATAAAGGTCATTAAACCAGTGGTAGTGTGAAGGTCACTGACTAGGCAAGGTTAAAGTAATTTGTGGAGAATAATGATTTTTGTCAAGTTTCCAGATCCCTTCCTGTTTTTATCAGCTTCCCTCCAAAAATAATAGGGAAAAATACATTTGAGGATTCACAGGCTCACTTTCTCTCTTGCATCCTCAATGCCCTTTCTCACCAACCCGGTAGCTGGAAGCCTTTTATGCATTTTTTGTTTCATCCATTTAGTGGACAGAGACAGGACTGTTCTCCCTTGAGGTGAGCGGTTACATTTCCATTTACCGGCTCTTCCATCAGCTCTTGCTTGGCAGTTTGTTTTAGAGGGGAGACTGGTGCCTTTTCTTTCTTGCAAATGGTTTGTCTGAAATGATCCTTACATTTCTCTACGAATTCCTCTTCTACCTAAATTTTAAAAAAAATTTTTAAACTTTATTTCTCATATTACTTTAAAGAAATATCTGAATGATGACATGGCATTATCCCCATTTTCACAAACAAGAAAACAGAAGTCCAAGTTTATAAAACTAGTTACAGAACTAGTAGCAGAACCAAGATAAAGTTACTTTTGCCTGACCTCAAGGCCTGAACTGATTCTCCATTATGGTACTATCACTTAATTTTATTAAACCTCAGTTTTCTCTCCTGTAAGATGGGGATAATGACATCTTATTACAATATATTCCTAAAATGCATATAAGCAATATTACATATACTGTATTATAAATAATACATTTTTATGTTTTTGGTAAAATTGAGAGGTAAACAAACCAACACATACTAAGTGCATAACAAGATGTCTGGCTCTTGGTATGATTTTCATAAATAATATGTTTCCTCCACTGTTGACAGTAACAGTAAAGTGTAATTGAATTTAACAAGCACTGAGCACAAGGGCTACACAGAAATGAATAAAACACTTTGTTCTTAAGTAGCTCACAATATAATAGGAGGAAATATATAATGAATTCCAAAAGTGTTCTTCTCTTTTTTTCTCTTGTCTTGGGCTTTGTCTGTACCAATGCTACTTAAAATGTGAGAGCCTTTTTCTGGGGGCAAGCAGTTTCCTGCAGGGTTGAGATATTGTACTGAGGATGCTGTGGCAGCTATTTGTGGCTTGTTTCCCAACTAGTCTGTGTTTACTTGATCCTCAAATTCAGAGAGTAGCTTAGGTTGGGAAAAAGGTAAAACAGAGAGGTCCAGGAAGTCGTGGTGCATATTAGGATTGACAAAATGCTATGACAAACAATTCCCCAAACCCAGTAGCTTAATACTAAAAAATGTTTCTTCTATCACAGTTTGTGGTGCAGACTGATGGGTGGTGGAGGAGGGATCTCTGCTCCTCCGCACAATCTTTCAGGCACCCAGGCACCTTCTATCCTGTGGCTTTGTCATTTTCTAGAACCTTGTCCTTCACTGCATTCAACTGGCAGATGGAAAGAGAGAGAGATCGTGTGACTTTTTTGTTAAAAGCGTCAAGCCTGGAAGTAGTGTGTGCCACTTAGTATTGGCAGAACTGAATCACATGATCCCATCCAGTGGCAAAGGAGGTTAAGGAATACAATTTATCTGTGTGCCCAGGAGAAAAGGGAAAGGGGTTTGATGGATATAAGGGCAGTCTCTGCCCCAGTGGGTGAGTCGTGTTCTATTCGTGCTTTATCCTGCTTCATACCTATTAGCCTTCTTCAGCTTACCTTCCTTCAAACATGCCCCCTCCATGGTTTCTTTGAGATAGAGGATCCCTGCTCATTCCTTTCTTTAAAAAAAAAATACACATACATGTATTTAATTTTCAATAAAACCCTTCAAAGTTACAGTCATGTTTCTCAAAGTCATAAGAATCACCCAGGGAACTTGTGAAACTAGAGACTTTCAGGTCTTGCCTCAGAGCAACAGAATCTGCAGGTCTGAGTTATTCTTATGATCCAGCAAATTCGAGACACACCCTGTTATAGCAAGTTCTAAGGAATGAAGGAAACCAAAAAGGAAGCGTATGAGACTCTATTAAAAGCACTCTGTTCTATTGCACATAGTTTAAAATAATTTCACATTTATCTTAGTTTATAAACCTATTTGTAATGCATGAATTTTTGTTGTAATTTTTAAGAGAGTTAATCTTAATCTTGCATCCATAAACCAAAAGCTGGAAGTGTGGCTGGGATCTTAGTTTGAGTTGATGGAGTATGGCAAGATGCCTGATTCCGTAGGATTTTGTTTTATTCTGATCACCGGATAGGAACATCTCAGCATCTTTTTTTTGCCTCTTTGTCACATAACAAGTGACACCCTTGATTAAGAGAAGTTCTTGTGGCATTAAGACAATAAATAGGAGTCCATGTTTGATAGGCCGGCTTATTATTTATGACAGACTTGTGAGTAGTTAAATGATGGCAACTCACTTTAATTTTTAGATTTGTATTATCTTTTTAGATTTGTAATAGTAGATTGTATTATCCCATACTGTAGTGTGTATACGGGAACCATTAAAATCATGATATTTGGAAAGGCACCCCTTCCTGTAAATCTGTGCCCTTATTCCTCACGGAGAGTGGCTGGCTGTGGTGTACTTCTGGAATGAATGTCAGAGTGTGGGTAATTCTGGGCTTGGGACTCTTCTTCCTATTTTATCTGCCTCTTTTTGTGTTTTTTGTGTGGAAGTCTATGATTACTATTGAGTTTTTCTTAAATGCCAGCAATTATCTCACAGGTGGGGGGATTAGGAAAGAGCCCAGAAAATTACACTGGGATTAGAATAAAGGCTCCCTCCACCCATTTCAAATATAGGGAAGGGGGGAGTGGAGACATGGAGGGGGGGTGGTAGGCAGAACTTGGGGGAGAGGGGTGGACAATTGGATTCTGATATTTAAATCCCTAGATGGAGTGAAGGAAGAAACTCCAGACAAAAGAGGAATTAAAAACCTCAGCTGGTTTGGGGTTATTGTTACAGAGAGCTGGGGGTGCAGGAAGGCAGGACAGCCCCGTTTCTAGTCCTCTGCAGCTTGTTTTAACCAGCCTCTTCATCTGAGATTTTTTTTTTGGCCTGACAATATATTTTTCTGGGAGAAGGGAGCTGGGAGGGTCTATTATATGCCCAGGCCAAGAGAATTTTGGTGAGGCATTGTCCTTCTTCCCAGCTGGGAATGATTTATTTATCTGGTATGTCAGTTGAGAAGCTTTCAGCTGCAAAGAACAGAACTTTCGTTTTAACTGCCTTAAACAACAAAGGGAATTTGTGGGCTCTATTCTTGAAAAGTCTAGTAACTCAAACTGTGTGGCCAAGACCTAGTGTCTCACCTCACCCATTTTGTTGGTTTACCTTTCCTGGTGCTGGCTCCGTTCTCGGGAGGCTGCCTCCCTCGTGATCCCTGCGTGGCTGTGGCCATTCCTGGGGTGACTGGCTTTTTGGTTCATGTAGGTGAAGAAGAACTCTCTTCTCCAGCAATTCAACAAAAATCCTGGGGCTTCCAACTACTTGGACCAACTTAAGCCACAGTTTATCTATGAACCAATCACTGTAATCAGAGGGATGGAATTTGCTGGTATTGTAGGCCTGCCTCACATGTTCAAATTCCAGAAATAAGGGCAAGTGTTGGCTTTTGCTGCAGCACATGGGATTTAGGGCAGGGTGGGTGTGCTGGATATTTGACCCAAAATTTCAGGACTAGGGAATTGGGTACTGGGTAGCAGAAGCCAACTGCAATTAAATAAAAGAATTTCAAAAATCTGAAGTCAAACCCAACTAAATCTTTAATGAGGACTCAGGAAACTTTGGGTGTGTTTTATCCTCAAAATCTGGCTTTCAAGTGGCCCTATTTCATGAGGAGGGGGGTTGACAGGGCAGGGTGTGTACCAGCATAGGATCCATTTGGAGCTGAGAACTGAGCAGGGAAGACCACTGGTGTTCCTGGCATCTGTGTAGTCAGGAAGTCTGGATCTTGGGGTCTTCCTTGATCGATATGGAAAAAAGCAGGGGAAGATGTCTGTAGTAATGGAGTGAATGTCAGGCCAAACCTGCTTCTGGTGCAAACTGCTCTGATGGAGTCTTTTCCTTCTGCCTTGATCTCAGGCCTCTGCTTAAGTCACCTGATGTGGATTGCTATTGATGGATAGCTGAGCGAGGCAGCCCTCCAGTCTCAAGTGTGTTTTTAACAGAGTGGCTCTCAGTAAATATCTCTTTCTCAAATGCCTCGCCTCATTCACGGAGTCTTTCTTTTTAGCTGCTGCTTAATCAGCTGCTGCCCCTTAGCACACTGACCTAATTCTCCGCCACACATTTCCTCCAGGCTTTGGAGGTTGTGCCTGCCCAGTGCCTGCTAATGTTAGCTCCACTTTGACCTGAGGCTGCTGCTCTCATCACCTTACACCCCAGTGTAGCAGGCGCCTTTGGCCATAGGAGCTGTCAGTGTGGCAGGAAAACAGGATGAGTCTTAAGGTACAGTAACTGGAAGGATGTGGTTATTACGGCCTCCAAACCAAGCACCACCACGAGGGTAAAGCCCCCTCTTTAATGGGCTGCTGTCCCTTAGCAACAACACTGCATTTGACCTTTCTCAAACTGCTTTCTAGAGCTTCTCACAATTTAATGTGCATATGCATCATCATCTGGACATTTTGTTAAAATGCAGTTTCTGATTGGGGAGGGTCAGGGTGGAGCCTGAGATGCTGCATTTCTAACCACCTTCCAGGGGAGGCCCCTGGTGCCACAGGTGTGTGGACCACTTGGGAGGAGCAAGTCTTTAAGGCCATCACCTTACATGATCTTGCAAGTGAGGTCACCTGGTTCTTTAAAAAGTCAGAATGCAGAGGAGGAGAGCAGCACGCCTTTGGAAGTAGATGGGGAACTGGGACTCAAGTTCTTAGGAATCAGCTGTTACCTTTAGGCAGCCAAGCAGGTGCCTGTTGAAACTCAGGCCTTTTCATCCTCTTTGGATGGTAGAAGTGGAGTGGTGATCTTTGCTTCTGTCTCCGTGTCTGTATGGGTTATGAATGACATTGGCTCATCTCTTTGCAGCCTGGGAAACATTCAACCATAGTATTTGTGATGAGTATACAAGTGCTATCTTATCATTTCCACAGGGAGAGGAACATAGGGAAGGGCAGCCTTTAATTCAGTTTCCACTAGACTCCGCTTCAAGCTCCTGAAAAAAGCCTGCTTCTATAATAAATCGGCTCTGGGACACATTTCTGGGAGTCTACGCTCCCATTCTGTACTCACTGTAATTATCAGTAGGAAGGAACATCATGTGTGCCCTAGCCTCAAGTCCTCCTATTTGCCCAAAGTCCCAAGAGCTTCCCCTTACACCCAAACAGCCCTGGACATTCTTGGCAACGTGGGACTGAGCCACAGCCCTGCACATGGGCTGTCCTCTGGGTGTGAGATCAGCCAAACTTGTTCCCCCAATGCTGTTTTGGTCTGGCCCTCCCTGTGTCCTGTTCAGCCTTATTCGATCTCACTCAACCTATTCTTTGCCTGTATAATCCCCCAGTAGGAATCAGATCTAAACAAAATCATTAAGGAGAAAATGCTTGAGAAATATACATGAACACAACAAAGCAGGATATTTAACTGTCTGGTTGACTCCAATGTCCTATCTGGACAAGTGGGAGGAGAAGAGCTGGGGACGGCGGCTGGAGGAACCGGCGTGGACTAGAAGGCTCTTTCTCACAGCTGTTGGCCTGTACCTGTGTCGGCTGGTGGACAACGGATGACGAAGCTTGGCTCCATTTCCAGCTGGCAGTTGCCAGGGTTCAGGTGTTTCCCTGGCGTCTCCAGGGATGCTGCATTAACAGCTGGAAGAGGAGCTAGTTATTCAATCTGCTCTGAGAAAGGTCCAAGTGTGGGTCTTCGGGCTTCCCTGGGGACTGGTCCAGTAGCAGGAGAGTCAGACATGCACTGCTTGGGAGGGGGGAGCTCTTACAAGGACTCTGGTTGTTAATTTAGTTACAGATGGAAGTGTTAGAAACTTAAACTGAATTTAGGCAGCAGGAGGAGAAATATGGATGGGAATGAATTTTTATTTCATCACTGGGGTCCCAGAAGCATGAGGTGGGCATTAATCTCCTTTGCACAGGAGACTGAGCGGGTTTGAGGTCATCTGTGCGAGATCTGACCTTATCTGCTCCTGGCCAGACACCACGGCTTCAATTAATTTGCCTCAAGAATAATCCAAATAGGACCCTTTCCTTGCTTTCACGAAGCAAATGTGAATACTTACCTGGCAAGTGGAAAGAGGACCTGAAAGTGCTTGTGTCTGTGATTTCTTTTAATCTCATAATTTCCCAGTAGCTCTGAAGGGAAAGAGAAAAACAGGCAAGAACTGACTCGTGCTGCCGGTCTGTGGGTATCTGGGACATGGTGTGGATCTCCTGTGTGATGTGCTCGAGCTGAATGTGCAGCAGCCATTGACTTTGTGCAGTCATCCAGTGGGGGAAATCCCCTGTTGTTCCCATTTCATGGATGGGGAAGTTGAGGTTTAAAGAGATTCAGCATCTCGCCTAAGGTTGCAAACAAGCTCTTAAGTGTCTTTACTAGGATTCAAGTCCAGGGTGCTATCATACCCCATCTTGCTTTCTTTCCACTGCCCCAAGCAAGCAGATACAATAATAACACTTAAAAACTTCCCCAAGGTTAGGAAGGGATAAACAAATAGTTCATGGCAATACAACCACCAGTAAAGACAGACAAAACTTGTTCCCCATAAAGAACCCTAGGTTTCCCCATTCACACCCTCCTGTTCTGTCTGTTTCTTTCTGGGTTCATAAATATTTGTAAGTATAAACTTTATTTTCCCCTTTTTCTCTTCTTATCCCTGGCTCTTTAGTGAGCACAGTGAGTTTTATTAAAAGTTTCCCCCTCAGCTCTCTGTTAGATTTAGCTTATTCTCCTTGCTACATTTATGAGACAGTTGCCCAAAGCAGGGCAGGGCAGGTCTCTGTGCTCTGTGCATGTCTGTCTTCAGGCATCAAGGCAGGGTCCTTGGTTCCATGGCAGAGAGAGGGGAGGAGGAGCCGGCAATATGTCTTCTCTCTACAGTTTTGAAATTTCAGGGTCCCTGAAGCAATGTAGACAGATGTATGCATTTAACAGTGCTTTGTGCCTTCATGGTTTCTGTGGACTTCAGACCATTGCTGGCTTCCCCTTCCAAATCCATTTGTAGGGTGTCTGTCATGTGCTGGGTGTTGGAGAATTAGAGATTATGGGCCTGTAGGAGTGCCCTGCCTGAGAGGTGCCTGAGCCCAGCTAAGACAGCACTCTGCAAACATGCCAGGTGGGGACTTCTGGTATACCCATTCTACCTTTGACTTTAAGTGAACATCAAGTCAAACTCCTGTTTCCTCCACACTTCTCAGTTTGTACCACACTACCTCAATCTGTAGAGTAGCCTTGCTTGGCTTTCTTTTGATTGGCTCTTGAACCTTACTTTAAAGTAAACTGAACCCCGTTACTGAGCCTCTGTGGGTTATTGGGGGTTGGGGCTTAGCATGAATGTGATAGGCCTGGCCCTTCCTTCTGAATGCTTATAATCCTCTGGGGAAGACAGCTGTCAAACAGGTAAATTGTGGAAGTCGTGAGTATTGGGAAAAACAGCCCCCGAGTGCATTAGGGAAGGGAGCAGGGGTTGTGCTTCCCCGCTGCTGGGAGGGGAGTCATCATTTCACCTAGACTTTGTCTCTGCGTGCTTCCCTTTGCAAATTTTGGAGCCCATGCACTCCAACAACTGTACTGCATTCTGTTGTGTAGCCTTGTTAAACTTCTCATTGTTCTCTGATTGTCTCTGTCACGTTGCCTGCATTGATACACTGTCTTTTGTAGGACTGAAGACAAATCTTCCCTCAACTCTGTACTCTATATGTCACTCTTCCAATGAAGCACTTTTAATGCCCCCCCTTACAGAACACCCTTACAGAATAAAGTTCAAACTCCTTAGCCTGGCATTTGGTGTGCCACATTTTGGCTCCATCCCATTTAATGAAACCCTTTGCCAGAGCCAGGCCCTGCTAGTTCACGATCCTCCAATATCCCAGGTGCAGTCTCACCTCTGGGGCTCTGTCACTCTGCTCCCTTCATCCTAGGTCCCTTCTCCACAGTTCTAGCCATCTGTTGAAGTTTAAGTTTCACTTCCTCTGGGACCCTTCACCTGACCATCTCTGCTTTTCAGAACATCATAGAGCTTTCTAGAGCCACTCACTGGCCACTTATCCCATATTGTCCCTTCCTATAGTTTCTCTGTCTCTTTCTTCCTGTCAGTCCAACCAGTTTGTAAAGTCACCTCATTTTCTTCTCCTTGAGATATGATCACCCTGATGCCTCTGAAGATAAATGCTTGCTGGTTAGGGACAGCGGAGTGGCTGTATCTGACTAACTAATATCTCACAGAGTTTCTTTTTTTTTACCCAATTTGGTATAAGTTTTTTAAAATTTATTTACTTTATTTAGGTATCATTAATCTACAATTACATGAAGAACATTATGTTTACTAGGCTCCCCCCTTCACCAAGTCCCCCACACATACCCCTTCACAGTCACTGTCCATCTGCGTAGTAAGATGCTGTAAAATCACTACTTGTCTTCTCTGTGTTGTCCAGCCCTCTCCGTGCTCCCCACGCACTATGCATGCTAATCGTAATGCCCTCTTTCCTTTTCCCCGCCCTTATCCCTCCCTTCTCACCCATCGTCCCCAGTCCCTTTCCCTTTGGTAACTGTTAGTCCATTCTTGGGTTCTCACAGAGTTTCTTACAATGCTAGACACAAATACACAACTAAGAGATGGGGGATAAACAAGAAAAGAACTTGAGGAAATAAACGTGAATTTAAAAGTTTATATTCTTTCCCAAGTTTCAACCTATGAACGTAATCAAGGTACTAGTTTTGTTTTTGTGAAGGATGAAGTAGGGTGTTAGAGAAGATAGAGAAGTTGAGAGTGGGGTAGAAGAGAAGAGTAAAACAGAAGGAGGGGAGTAGAAAAGGGAAGAAGAGAAAGCCCAAATTGAAGAGCCATGTGTGTGGACAGAAGAACCCTGGGTTTCAGTCTTGACTCTGCATTTCTGGCTGTGCAACTTGGGTAAGTACCAGCATACAGAGAGACTCATCTATTGAGGGGGGATCAGGACCCCAACTTGCCTGTCCCTGGTCTCTTGGAAGATCAAATGAAAGCAACTTACAAACTGTAAAGTACGCTGTGAATGGAAAGCAGCGTTGTTACTATAAAGGACACCACATCACTTATCGTCTGAATCCTCCCCAAGCCACACTATGCAGGGGTAGATTGATGGGTAGGTCTGTTGTGACAGGAGGAAAGAGGCCAGACTGGAAGGAGCCTGTGGTCAGATCGTGCTGCCCCCACAGAAGTGCCCCATCTGTACAAATGCTCTCCTGTCCAGGAAGTGCTTCTCCAGGCCTGGGGAAGGATTAGGTGTGCGGGCTCTGACCTTGCCTGTAACAGGTACAAGTGGGAGTGGGAGTCCAGTCCTAGAATGCAAATGGGTCCCAGTTACCATGGTAACTGTAGATGGGTCATGGGTATTATCAGTATGAGCATCAGAACTAGTAGAAGACCTCGGTTGTAGTCCCAGCTGTGAACGGTTTCTAGAAATGTAGTATCAGTGCATCAAGTGCCAGAGATGGAGGGCTTTCTGGCCATGATCCTGCTCCATCCTCCTGACAACACTGGAGCCTTGGCACTACTGTTAGTCTCCTACTAGAGGTGAAGCAACAGGTTCAGGGATGTTAACAGACTAGCTCAAGGTAAACAACTACGAGAAACAGGAGCTGGGGTTGGCACTCAGGCCTCTCTGCCAATCCTGAGCTGTTGACTACTATGCTCTGCCACTGCAACCTCTCAGAACCTCTGCTTCCTCATCCGTGCCATGGGGATAATGGTATCTCCCCTGCTCACCACTGGGGTGAGGGTCTGGTGAGAGAATGGATACAGGACTGTGTGCACTGCAAAGTGTAGATGGTCCATACAGATGTGCACTGAGCACCTACTGCATGCCCAGCATTTCTGTGGGTGCTAGGATACAGGGGACAGGACAGCCAAGGTGTCTGCTTACATTGAGGTACATTCTAGTTGGAACCTGTTAATAAAGGGAGCTGTCAGAAAGTAGGACAGGAAGGAAACAATGTGGCGATCTAAGAACCACTGTGTTTTCAGGAAGAAAAAAGTCATGTTAATGAGCAGCCATTGCCCTTTAAATCCACCTTCATTCTCAAGTATAAATAACAAAACCAAATTGAGAGATTAGGCCATGTGGGAAATTTACAAAGACAGTTAAACAGAAAAGCAAAGAGAGTACATTTATAAACGAACAAATCATGTCAGGACATTTTGATCCATATAAAAAAGCAAATCACAGTTCTGGAAGGTGAGAAGGATGTCATGGATGCAATATACTAGATTTTAGTAAAATCACTTGAAGGAGAAATGGCCTGAAATCTTGCTTGAGAAATTAATTCAAATTGGCCCGGGGTGGAAGCTGTTGCCATTCAGAGTGAGAACTAGCTGGGAGATGGGAGCGAAGGGCACAGTGACAAAAGACCATAGCTCTCGAGGTGTGATGGGGTCAGGTGAGAAGACCCGATTTAGCCATCATCACTTAATGATCTGGAAGAACGGGTAAGCTCCTGGTCATGATGCTCATACATGGTGCTAAATTGGGAGGTGTCACTGTGATGGCTCAGAAAGGAAGTACAGAATAAGAGGACGGCCATCAAGGTCAGGAGGCCATTGTGCAGGCAGGAACAAAGGGGAAGGGTGCTGGCAAGGACAAATGGAGGGAACTTCCTTGAGGACAATCAGAAAGCTTTAAAAAAAATGTATCTAGTAGCATCAGGACAGGAAGGAGAGACAGAGATCCTTCAGTGATTCGAGCAGAGCCTGAGGAGTGGCCAGGAGGCATGTTTTAGGGATCACAAAGGCATCTGAGCCACGGTGGGCTCTTGAACATCCATGGCCCTGTCAGACTGAGCCCCTTCCTTCACCGTCTTAAAGTCAGAACTGCTCTGTCTTTCAGAGGGTCATTGACCTACTTGAGAGCAGGGCTGTCATGACACGCTGTGCATGTTTGTATGCTGACTCTATCACTTCATCTGCAAAATGGGAAAATAATAGTACTTACTTTAGGGTTTATGCAGTTTCGATAAATGGAATGGGCCAGCATTATGCCTGGTATTGAGGAAGTGCTTGATTCAATATTCCTTATTACTGTTATTATGTTCCTCCTCATCATCCTTATTGCCCTGTGTGCATGGTCTATATCTGGGGTGGAATATACCAACTGAAATAGATAATGGCCTTTATCATTAAAGTGGGGGAGAGAGATCCAGAGAACCAGTTTGAAAACAGAATAAAGTCAGGGGATCTAGATTCTTTCCAAAGCTTTGTGGTAGATGATTTTGAAAGAGTCACCTTACCTCTTTGCTCCTGTCTCCACATCGACAAACACCTGGTGCTGAACCTGGTTGTCTCTGAGGTCCCTTTAAGCTCAAAATTTTGTGAGTCTATACAAAAATACAAAGTGAGTTGGACTTTGTGTTATTCAAGTTGTCAGCATATATTCTAAGACCTATCATTCTACAGATCTATTCTCTACCAGCAATTGCCACCCATGGGTAAGCTGACTGACTCATATACTTTCAACATTCAAAGTCCTGTATCCCAGGAGTACCTTAGTCCCGGGAAAACTAGGGTAGTTGGTCAGCTTGCTTGTGGGATGGTTGTCAGACTATAGGAGTGTTGCATGGCAGTCCAGATATGCATCTACAATACAGGTCCTATGGAGCTCATGGGAACCATCCTTAGGAACGCATCAACTTGTTTGCATGGGGAGTTGTCTTGGCTTCAGCTACCAACAAAGAATAGCATAGACTGGGTGGCTTACAGAGCAGAAGTTGCTCTCTCACATTCTGGAGGCTAGAAGGTCCAAGATCAAAGTGCAGATCAATTCAGTTCCTGGTGGACACTCTCCTGTTGGAGGCTGCCTTCTTGCTGTGTTCTCAATGGCAGAGAGAGATCATTTCTCTTGTCTCTTCTTCTAAGGGTACTAACCCCATGAGGAGAACTTCACTGTCATGATCTAATTACCTCCCAAAGGCCCCACCTCCAAGTATGCTCACACTGCAGGCTAGGGCTTCCACATGACTTTTTGCTTGTGTATGTGTGTGTGGGTGTGGGCACAAACATTCACTCCATAGCAGGAATGGGCTATCAGGGGAGCTTTGATAACATAGCATTTTTATTCAGTGTCATGCGTGGGATGTGCCAGAGGCTTCTGGCAGCCACTTCTCATATCTACATTGACCCATCCCACTTAATGCTTTACTCAGGGATCTTCTTGGCTGCTTCTAGCCTTGACATATAGGTTGAAAGGAGAGTAGAAAGTCTTAGCAGGGCACCACTTCACAGGCTCACTAAATGTGAAGGTCCTTGATGGAAACAGTGTACTGAAAAGAAGTACCCATCTTGTTTTCCAGAGCTCTATCTGGAACAGCATGTTCACTTTTGGATTCTTCAGGCACCAGAAAGGTGACAGATTGAAGGGTGCTATGAGGGAGTCATCCGAATGATTGACAAGCTAGACGAATTAATAGGTAAGAAGAAAAAGCAGAACAAAAGACCTTGTATCAGGTGGGTGCACCTGTATGCGTGCAGTGCAAGAGGTGGAAAGTGGTGCACCCAGGAGGAAAGAGCAGGTGGAGGCCAGGCATCCAAAGAGGAATGTTGGCAAAGGCAAAACTGCTCTAATGTTACATACTTAATTCAGCAGATATTTACTTAGCATCTGCCTACTCTGTGCCATGATCTGATTTAGGTGTGTGGGGAATACACAAATATGAGTATTATCCTGTCTTTATTCTAGCAGAGAAGATGGGTAGCGTATATAGCCACGAAGAACAAGGGCTTACATACTAGCCATGTGCCTTGGGCAAGTCACAAAATCTTTCTGTGCCTTAGTTTCCTAATCTATAGAATGGGCATATGTTGGTGTGTTTGAAGAACATCAAGGACGCCAGTAAGGCTGCAGAGAAATGAGTGAAGGAAGGGTGGCAGCTGATGGTGCCAGAGAGGAAGCAGGATGTGTCAGCCAGGGCTCAACCAGAGAAGCAGAACACTAGGAGATGGAAATTACTTATCTGTGGATTTGCTACAGGGATTGGCCATTGCAGGTCCGGCACCGCTGCACACCAATGAGGCGAATCAGCAGATCAGCAACACCGCATATGGGCTGCAGCATGGTTACTGCTTTTTTTCTACTCTGCAGATCTCCCAGCAACCTCCCTCGGGGCTCATCCTGAGTGGAAAGACATAATAAAGGGAATTCTGGGAAACCTAGCTGAGCCTGGCCAAGCTGACACATTACAAAGCCACCACATGGGATGGGATGGGATGGGTAGGTGGAGGCTTCTAAGAAGTCTAGAAAAAATTTCCTCATGAGACTCTCTTGATTGTTCACCCAAAGGACAATGAGTCTTCCATTAATGGTATTTCTCAGGGTGAGGTCCCTTTGATTTTCCAGCAGTTATCCAAGTGCTCAGGTGGTAACTAATAAGGAAGGAGATTTGATTCACATTCTCTGGGGTAAAAGACTTCAGTTGTGTCAGTCATCATTAACCATGGCATCATATACAGCTACTTGATGCAATAGAATTTGACTGACGTAATTATTACTCATAATAGAATTAAAAAATTAAGAATTTGTCTCTGGGGAATAAAAAAAATGTTAATTAAAAATGGGGAGACAACTATCCAGCTAAATTTGACCATTCATTTGTTTAGTCATTCATTCCACAAATGTTGTGCTTAGCACAGACACAATAACTAAGTTTGCAGGTGATGTGTACATTCTGTAAGCACTGGTTGAACTTGCACTGCCCTAAACACCAGGCATACAGAGATGGACCTCTATGTCAAGAATTTTCCAGATACATACATTTAATCCAGTGTAAGCAGACCTATGCACAGGAACGGAGTTGCCGCCAGCAGGAAGCGTGTATGTCTCTCTGGGCAAAGCAGAAAGGCTTTGAGACAGCATCATTTCTTACCTGCATATGAGATGACGTCCTCACTCACAAATTGCTCATGGTGTAGTTGAGGAGTTGACACATACATGAGGCAAAGTACTGTCTTACAACTGCAAGCCTGAGCTGCAGAGGAAGCACAGCAGGCATTTGGGTTGGGGTGAGAATTCCACCACATGGCCGAGTGTTGAAAATCAGAAATCTTTTTGTGCTCATCCCAGAAGCTGCACAGTTTCTAGAAACTTGTCTTTTCACAGGAAATATCCTACTCAGAAATAGTTTGTTTGGTAGGAGGCCTATTCTCTGGCAATCTTTGCCTTTGTCTACAGAGTGTTAAAATAAGAGAGCTTCTGATTCAGAGGAGTTATAAAAATAATATAGTAATTACAAAGTTCACTTTCGTGACTCACTTTGCTCTAAATCACGGCACTCTACAGGGAACCCTTCTTAGAGTTAAAATCCCACTTGCTGTTTATATTTTAAAAGTGTCAATGGATCCAAAATTTTGAGGTTGAATCATTCGGCATCATGGAATCTGGCAGAGGGGGTGGGTGCCAGGATGATGACAGTTTTCAATGTTTGTGTATGTCTCTTTAAAAATGTAGGAAATGTATTGGCCGATTTGTCATGGCTACATCATGTGTACCTTGTTGTGGATTTGTGTTTATTTTTCTCATCCTGCTCCTGTCTAATTGCCCTTTCCAGAATGGAGGCTTCCACTGCCTTTTGGCTTCATTAACGGCTTTCATTTTCATTAAGAGCTTTGCGCTAATGGACTGTTATAAATGCACAGTTGTTTCTTGTAGTCACCGCCAAATGACTGTCATCCTACTGACAGTTTCATGTTTTAGGCCAAAAAGAAGGGGAAAAAGGCCAGTGGGGATGAGTGAGACGAATCCAAACAGAAGATCTACCTACATCTGTCCTTGAGCTTCTATAGGGAAGTTGTGATTGGCACCTGGGATTCTATGAGTGTTTCTGTTTTAGTGCCTCATGGTTGGCAAAATGGGATGAAGGAAGAGAATAGGAAGCTTGTTTCTCATAATATTTTGGAATTTGAGGGTTGTTGGGAATCAGGTTTGCAGAGGCCTCCCAAGAAGGAACACTGATGAAGATCAGATTTCATCAACCTTGTTCCAAATATACACAAAGTGGCCATTATTGTTATAACATCAAAATGATAGATGTTCACTGGGCTGTACTTGGTGTGCTGTCTGCCACGTGCAATGGAAGGCCCAATACTGATTTTGATTTGTTTATAGAGGAGGCTGGTCTGTGCTCTCCCAGTCTCACAACTTTATGAGCATTAGAATCTAGATGCCCACCCTCATCCTCTTTCCTGTTCTCTTTCTCATCCTTCCTTCTCCAAAGCACCAGGACCATTCCTCCTCTCACTTCTCAGAACAAGCACACCCAATGTTTGGTGGCCATGGTAAACTCTTCTATACTCCAGTGCCTTTGCAACACAAATTTATCTCAGATGATCTGTAATGAATAAAATAAGTACAATATATAATGAACAAAAAGTATTCCTCCAAATACTGCACTAGTCTCAGAGCTGGTCTACAACTCAGGTTTTTAATTTCCAAATATCTGCTCTTTCCACATCATAATTTATTTGCTTTAAATTAGACACTCTGTGAGTAAAGCCATCATTGCATAATCATATACTTGTGTTTTGTTTGAATTTGTCACATCTGTTGCACTTCATAGGCTAGAGCAAAGATTGGCCAACATTTTAATGGGCTCATACCTAAAATCAAGTCTTTATGTTAATGAATTATTAAAATCTTTGCAATTAGATATTTTTATTATGTCCTTAATATAGGTGTTAGCATTATCTAATTAATATATTTGCAAATGGAACAATATACAGATTTACTAGCAGTTCTTCCTTCCTCCTAAGTATATACCCATTTCCCCTCATTAAATAAAAGATACCAATAAGTTTCCTAACATTTTTCAGTTTTATGTTGTCATATATTTTAAACATTAGAGCCAACTTCTGTTTGCTTTTGTGGTGATCATTGCAAATTCTAATGGTTGAGGGCTCTGGTTCTTATATTTTATGCAGGGTATTTGATTCATCATGAGCCTATAATGTCAAATAATAACCACAAGGATTTACAAAGCCCAGTTTGAGAAAGGTCACCAAAATGTATAAGTTGACTTTGAGAGTGGATATTGTAGGCTTGAAATGAGGATGATTAAATCTTAAACCTTCACTAAAGTTTGGAAAAGCCTGGCTGGATTTGAGATTTAAATACCCTAGGATGATCAGCCTCCTTTTTCCATCATGCCCTTAAACTTATTTCCCAGTTCAGCTACTGTCTTTAAAAGTACTGTTTTTTTTCTTAAAGGAACAAAAGTTTGACTTCCTCATATTTAAAACATATATAATGGGGTGAAAGAAAGATACAGTGGACAAAAAATCACATTTGTAAATGCTCCAAGACTCCAAGATGCAGAATATCATGAGAGTAGACAGCAGGCTGCATGTGGTACTCCCAACAGGAACACAACAGGCCACAAATTTATCAATCTTTGAAAAAGCATTATTCCCAGAAAAGGCCAATTATAGCTGAATGCAATCCAGAAAATTGTGTTTCAAGGTTACTTCCTGGAACAGTAGTGCAGAGTTCCAGGATCTGTGGACGGAGGAGGAAGTGCTGTTTGCTTCCAGGGAAATAAGTGAGTGGAGATTTGAAGGCACCTCCAGGCTGATGGCTGGTATGCTGGAGACTGGAAAGCATGCGGAGCATGGACTGTTAGTGCATAATGTATCTGAACATAAGTGCTTGATTACTCCATATAAAAATAAGTTTATCTGGAGATCTAGAATTTCACTGGGCTGCCCAACCATCATTATTCTGTTCTACAGGCTACCTTAAAGCAAATTATTTAATTATGGCCAGCCAGGCCAGTGAGAAGGAAAATCACGACATAGCTGCGTGTTAACTATTGAGTTTGATGTTGAGAAATGGTTAGGAACTTTCAAGCTAAGCTGACCTGAAGTCAGAACCCTAACTCTTCTCTTATCAGCTCTATGCCTGGGTAAGTTATTTAACCTCACTGAGCCTTAGTTTCTTCTTCAAAATTGGGGTAATAATGAAGAACTCACCACAGAGTTTTAGAAGTAAATGAGTTAGTGTATGTAAAGCAGGTAGCAGAATACTTGGCACAAGGCAGGCTGTCAATACGTGTTTTTTTGTTTTATTTCTTTTCAATTCCTTTTCTCTTCCCCCACCACTATTTTATTCTCTGCCTCAGGCCCCTATTCTATGCAACAGTTTCTTAGAGTTGTGCTCTCAGTATGCTCACACTACTCCTTTTATGGAGCTGGCTGACAAAGGCTGTAGTATTATCTAACCCAAGCCTAATACCTATCATTTATTAGAGGCAACTTTGGAGGATTGAAAAGCTATTGCAACCTAAAGGAATGAATCTCTAATGGTGAAAATTCTGTGTCCTGGCTTGCAGGCATGGGAGTCAGTTTTGTCTCTGGCCAGTCTTGTCCTGGTATCCCAAGTTATAAATTTCTGAACATTTTAACCCTTTTCTTCATATTCCTTTTGTCTACTTACTTGTAAAGCCAAGCTGGCTATGAAATGGAGGGTTCCTGGGACTGCTGTAATCAGAAGTAAGAATAACTTAGTTACCATGCCAGCGGCCTGTGTGCCAGTGAGATCATGCACAGCTTCATTAGTAAGTGTACTGTGCTGGGCCTTGCAGAGACCATGCTTCTCGATCTGGTCCCTGGATAAATTTTCAAGGGCAAATCTGCTTGTTTGCTGGAGAGCATCCAAACTTGAGACGGGACTATTTTCCTCTGGATTGTTAGGCATTAGATTGGCAGGGTCTTGGACTCTGCTAAATTCTGCAGGTCTGGAGGGAGGCTGGTCATCCAGCCAAGTGCAGGAGGAAGGGACTGTTGGGGAGCATGCAGTAAGGAGTGGCCTATGAGGTCAGTGCCTTGAGAGATTTGCCTGTGAATTTCAAGTCCAAATTCAACAGAGATGTATCGAGTGCCTACTATGTTCCAGGCCCCATTGCAAGAATTAGGAGTATGTCAGAAAATTAAGACTAACAAAAACATGCCTGCCCTTGCAGCTAATGGGGGATGCAGGAGTCCAGTAGATCAGCAGAAGATGGATTGGGAGTGTGAGTGAGGAGTGAAACACAATTTTTACATAAGGTGGTTAAAGAGACCTCACTGAGAATATGGTATTTGAGTGAAGACTACATAGGGATAAACATATTTGGAGTTGGGGTAGAGTGATTCAGACTGAGGGAATAATTTTTCAAGGGCTTTGAGGTAAAAGCCTTCCTGACATGTTTAGGAACAATCTGGAGGCCTGTGTGCCTGAAAGAAGAAAGAGAGAAACAGGGAATAGGTCAGGATATAGAGGGGGTACCTCTCTTACAAGACTTTAATGGCCATTGTGAGGACTGGCTTTTCCTCTGAGAGAAATAGGGAGTCAGTGGAAGGTTTTGGACAGAGAATCTCTCCTATTGTAATAGGATCCTCAGTGGGGCTAGGATGGAAACAAGGGGACCCGTTAGGAGGCTCCCACAGGGAGGCGAGGGTGGTTTGAGCCAGGATAGTGGCAGTGCAGAGGATAGGAGTGGTCATATTCTGGATTTATTTGGAAAGTAGAGGCACCAAAGTTTGCTGCAGGATTGGAAATGGGGGAGAAGAGAGGGACCAGTGACAAGTTCAAGGCATTTGTCTTCAGCCGCAGGAAGGAAGGTGTTGTCCTTGACCAAGATGGGGATATGGGGAACAGACAGTTTCAGAGGAAGGAGACAGAGCTAGTTGAGTCATGCTAAGTCTGAGATGCCCAAATTTGGATTGACATCCAAGGGCAGATGTTAAGCGGTAATTGAGTTTGAGGTTGACATTCGGGGAAGAGGGTTGGGCTTGAGATATGAATCTTAGAGTCAACAGTGTATGGATGGCAAATAAAACTAGGACATGTTCCAGAATTTGTTTGGTGAGATTGTCCTCCTTTGACAAATTCATATTCCCCTGGGGTGGGTTTGGGTGTAGCCTGCAGTTGTGGTTAACGTCTTCTTTGTCCATATCTCTGAGGTTTTGATGCGGTTGGATTCAGGTGTGTGTGGAGTGGAAGACCTGCTCCCCAAAGGGGGTAGATGATGGTCCATGCGGATGTTAGGGAGAACATGTTAGAACTTCTATTTATCTTTGTAAATTTTTTCTGTTTGTGTGTGTTTTATAATGAACTTACCATGTGATTATAATTTATAAAATAAGTTTACATTTACTGAGAATGTGTGTATAAAAATATCTAACTAACAAGGTGAGAGATTAAGGAAGTTTACAGACCATGGCCTGGATGACGGAGAGAGAGAACGTTTGTTAATTTAGAGCCTCTAAGGGATACAGAGAAGAACTGGGGAGGCCTGTTTCTTTGTCCCTTTTGGAGTGAGATGGGTGCCCAGCTTGCCCAATTTAGAAGAGATCCTTATTTAAGGGGACATTCAGATTATCACAACATTGGCGAAGTACCTACCAGGGCCAGAGAGAACAGTGGGTGTTTTCACCAATATTATATCCTCAGAGCAACCCTGGGGGAGCCAGAGAATTGCTCCCCACAAAGGAACAGGAAAGGAGGCGAGTTGACAGTGGGCACAGGTGGGAGCCTTCTCAGGGCTCCCCTGGCCCACTGACAGCGCTTCCTCAGATCAACAGGGAGGGGTCTAGGCTATTACCTCAGGACCAGTGTTTTCTAGACCACCATCTACGATGGAGTTCCTGATTTGAAACACCTCAACTTCTTTCTCTCCAAATTCCTTTTGAGTTTTGGAAGATATTCTTCTAATCTCCAGTCTACACTTGAAATGACAGAAGTAACTAGGCAGTGCCAAGTGGTGGGCAGTGGCTCCCCTGGGAGGGACAAAGACTTGCATTTTAAAAAATTCTGTGTCTCTGTCTTTTATAGAAAAGCCATGTCTGTGGACTTCAGGCCATTGGTCAGCTCTTTTCCATCATCAGTTGTCTTTTCATACGCTGACATCTTATTTCTCAAGCTAGACCTTAAAAATCTAGAGGGTAAGAACTCTCTCTGCCTGAGCTACCTTGGGCTCCCTTTCTATCACCTTCCAGCACTTTGTACCTTGTGGGTGCTTAATAATAACTTATTGGTGGATGACTAATATCGTTAGTTCAAAAGCCTCAACTCACAAATAAAATAAAATGAGAGCATTAGTTAAACAGTTTACAATAGTGGAAAGGAAGGCAGTCACAGCCTGCGTGTACCTTTCCCAGCCCCCGACCTTTAGTTTGCTACGTTTGAAGGAAAGATGTTGCAGGAGGCTCTTGGGTCTAACCGAGGCCCCCAGATCACGATGGAAATTATTTTGCAGACCAAAGGCTCTCTCCATGGAAAGCCCCGGAAAATGTTAATCTGGGAACTGTTGGGGGAGGCACAGGCAATCAGGTGAGGCTAATGGGCAAGAGTTTGAGCCTGGAGAGGGTGTCGCTAATGTAATCAGAACCCCAACTCTAGTGGTTTGGCCTGGATTCACAAAAGCCTTCCCGCTTTCCATTTTAAAAAGGGGCCGCACAAAGTAGACGCTGGAGAATGTGCTTTGGAGCAATGTTTCTCAAAATCTGGAGTGTCTCAGAATCACTGGGGCAGCATGTTAAATTCAGATTCCCAGGCTCGCTCCACCAGAGTGTCTGATTCGATAGGTCTGGTGTAGGGACCCAGTACCTGCGTTTAATACAGTGCATTTATTTATTTATTTATAAATGTGGTGGTTTGAGAGACCACACTTTAGAGAATTACTGTGTTTTTCCTTGGAGTTGTGGGTAAGGCTTGGATCTGGGTTCTTTGAATTGGTCTGACTGGCTTTAATGTGTTAATTAGCCCTCTGCCAGTAGCTGCCTTTTTCATGAGTCTTTGGTCCTTAGTTGACTTTAAGCTGTGCCCACTTTCCCAAGCCTGAGTTCGGATGGGTATTTTAGAAGGCCAGAGCAGACTTACATATATTGTTATTAGTAAGTGTTTGCTGGGCATGTGCTCTGTTACAAGGTGCTGTTCTAGGCGCTTGGAGTAAATAGGGATGAATAAGGCCAAGACCCTGCTCTTCTGAAGCTTCTGCTCCAGGAGGCTTCTGGGTGTACAGTCGTGGTCCCAGAAGGAGTCCCGTCTCTGAAGCTCTAAGGTGATTCCAGGCTTCAAGTTAGCAAGTGTGTGCTTGGACCTTGCATGGAGGTCCTTCTGCTCCTTATTTTACAGATGAGGAGGAAAGGAAGAGCCTGTCGAGGCTGAGTGACTTGTCCGAGGTGACTCAGTAATAGAGGTACAACAGGGAGGGTGACTTTTCAGGTCCTGGCTATGGGAAACACTTTAATTAACATCAACTTAATTAATGTTCTAAAGGGTAAATATTGACATAGGACCACCCCAGGGCATTTATCTGCTTTCCTATGAGAGCATTTTTTGGGTAGGTGGCCAAGGGACAGCATCCCGTTGGATATCATGCCCTGGGATTATGGCTTTCTGCTAGGGTTAAGGTGAGTCATTTAGCCCTCTGTGCCACCATCTTTCCGTGTGGTGTTTGGGATATGTATGTGTTTATAGCTTAGGTCCTGTTCCAATTTTCTAGAATATTTAATTTCCCAGAACATTCATTCTAGAATTCGGTCTAAGCCCTGACTTGTTCGAGTGCATGTGCTATCTGCCTCAGTGGTTTCTTGAGATGTGACATTGTATCTTGCTGTAATTTTCCCTTCTGGTCTGCTATGCCTTCAGAGCAAAGGACCAGTGGAAGAGGGAAATGGTGGGTTCCCTGATTGTGCAGGGGAAGGTGCATGACCTCTGTCTATGACCTTGAGCTCAAGGATACCACCCATTTTCACTTCCTCTACATTCTGGTGTCCTGGAGCGAAGTGCTGGTCACTCATCCTGGTCATGGGTCTCATTGGGTTGTACGTCTCAGTGATAATTAGTGGAGGAGGCAATGGGGAGAGCAGGGACAGAGGGAAGGTGAATCGGCTCTGGGGATGTAAATGCTGACCTGCATTTAGGAACAGCTTCCCTCCTCCGTCATCATCGGGAGAAGTCAGGCAGTCTTTAAGTGACTGATGGCTGTGTGCCAGCACATAGGGCCTGCCCTAGAGTTGCAAAGGCTGTGCAACCCTGTGTCCAGGCAGCACTGGAAATTTTCTCTAAAGGCTGAGATCTAAATAAAATCTCTCTCCCTCAGGCATCCTAATTTTCTATACTTTTGGAGATCCCCAAAGGCCACAGTGTGTACTATTGATATTATTCTCCCTGGAGGTTGGAGTCTTTATTTTTTTAACTTCCTTTGTTCACAGCATTGAAGTTGAATAGATGAATAAGGAATATTTGGGGAAATGAAGTGTGTAGGGAGATGGGCTCGCAGTCAAAGTCTGAGATCCCAAGGGTCATTTCTGACCCAGCTGAGGCTTTTCTGCAACTTGGTGACTTCAGAGTACCCAGTGGGGAGGTGAATGGATAGGTGAATGCCATGGGTGGGTGAAGTGTGGGGCAGGTGTTGTATATTATTATTTCCCTTTGGTGATTAGACTGTTATTGCTGAGAGTGAGCCAGACCGTTCTGCCCCCAAAGAATAAATCATTCCCAGCAGAGTAAATGTCGTCCACAGACATATCTGTGACTCCCACCAGTGCTGCCCTTTAAGCAGCTTCTCTGTACGTTTCCCTTAAAGCTGCACTACCCAATATGGCAGCCTCTAGCCAAAGGTGACTATTTAGATTTCAATTAATGAGAATGAAAGAAAATGTGACTGGTCACTGGTCACATTTCAGGTGCTTATAGACACGTGTGGCTGGTGGCCGAAGCAAAGGCAGTGTAGTATTCTGGGACACAGCATCGTTGCAGACATTCCTGTGAGACAGAGACACCTCATAGGCCTCTGGGGACTAGAACCCCTGGGGCCTGTGTTTGCAGGGTGGGGAAATGAGAACCTTTCTTTCCAGTGGACCCTTTAGTTACTACGTATCCAGGGCCACTTGATGGCCAGCCGAGGAGTGGAAATGACAGACTTACAGGGCACAGGGTGCACAGAACTTGTTGGGGCTCAAAAATGGTTAAAATAAACTATACTGGAAGTATGAGGACCCATCCACTCG